>NC_081413.1:589730961-590930961 GCF_030272615.1 Cryptomeria japonica | reverse complement strand
GGAACCCTTCAGAAGATGGAAAATCAATTTGCATGGTTATATGTAGACATTCCAGGGTTATATCCAGATCTTATAATGCATCACCTGGATGTCAGTCCAGGAGTAGGCATCAGTAATGGAACACAACATGGATCGGGAGAAAGCATTCTATTCATCACACCACAAGGTCATACAATTCCAAAGGCGTATAAATTAAGATTTTTATGCATTAACAATACAATAGAATATGAAGCTTTGGTCACATGAATCAAAATGGTTATAGAATGGAACATTACATAGCTACAGGTCTTTGGAGAATCTCAGCTCATCATCAATCAAATCAATGACAATTATCAAACAAAAGATTAAAAGCTAATGTCTTATAAGCAGATGGTTGATGATGTCAAGAAATACTTTGTCAAAATAAATTTTAAGTAGATTTTGAGGAATGACAACAAAGCAACAGACGCCATTGCAACACTTGCTTCTCTATTGCAGACACAGGAAAATCAAGAGCGTTACGAATTCTTGGTTGAAGAGTTATTTTACCCTACACATAATTGTCCTGATTCCCAAACTATCTGTCACCTTGTTGGACATGATTCATTCCACTATGGCCAAACTTATAAATACTTGAAAGATAATATCCTCCCTCCTGAATTGTCAAAGAACCAAAAGAGAAACTGTATTCGCCAATTCTCCCATTATACTATTGTCACAGGTACCCTTTTTAAATGAGGTATGGACGGTACTCTTTTAAGATGTCTCAAGCAAGAATAATCTGAGAAGGCCTTAAATAAAGTCCATAATGACATTTGTGGCACTCATTCAAGTGGTCTTACCCTTTCAAATAAACTCATACGCTTGGGCTATTATTGGCCAACTATGGAACGAGATTCTTTTCAAATAGCAAAAACATACAAACAATGTCAGATCCATGGAAATTTAATTCATGCACCAACACAAGAACTTCATTCTTTGGAAAAATCTTGGCCTTTCTACCAATGGGGTCTTGATTTGGTAGGAAAGATAAATCCTCCTTCATCCAATGGTCACAAATTCATCCTTGTAGCTATAGAATATTTTACAAAATGGATTGAGGTGGTACCTCCCACAAATATCATAGGAAAATAAATTGCTACATTTATCTTGAACTACATCATATGTCTCTATGGCATACCCATGACCATTATCACCGATAATGGACAACTGTTCAAGAACCAAGATGCACAAGAGTTATGTGAGAAATTCAAGATCCAACACAAATTTTCCACACCCTACTATCTGCAAGGGAATGAGCAAGCAGAAGAATCAAACAAAACTATTCTGAAAATCCTCAAAAAGATTGGCATATTCAATTGAACCTTTCTCTATGGGCCTACCGTACTAGTATCCACATACCAACAGGAGCCACACCATTCTCTCTTGTCTATGGATTAGAAGCAATACTACTAATAGAAGTAGAGATACCTTCTCTACGAGTATCATTAAAAGGTCTTATCCCAGATGAAGAACAAAGAATATCTAGACTATAAGAGATAGAATTGATCCATGAATGATGACAAAATGCCTTTGATCATTTGAAGGTGTATCAGCAAAGAATGTACTGAATTTATAATCACATGTTCAAACCAAGAGCCTTTCAAGTTGGAGAACTTGTACTAAAGGAAAATCCACGAAACCAGTTAGATCAAGAAAAGAAAGGGAAGTTTGAACCAAACTGGTTAGGTTTGTTTGTGGTCACAATAGTATTTGGGTCAGGAGCATATTAGCTATCAACACAGGACGAGGATCAGCTCGAGGAACCCATCAATAGCATGCATTTGAAGAATTTTTATGTCTAAAAAAGCAAAAAAATCCAAAAAAAGTGAAAAAGTAGAAAATCCAAAAACAATGGAAAAGAAGAAAAATAAAAAACAATGGAAGAGCAGAAAAATTCAAAAACAGTGAAAAAGAAAAAAAAAAAAAAAACAGTGAAAAATTAAAAAAAATCAAATATGAGAAAAAGTGCAATAAAAACAGATGGTGAAAACCTGGCAACAGGCGCTATCTGTCAACTAGCTCTTCCATCTATTAGTTCATGCATCCTTCCACTTGCATTTCATTTCCGCTAGCATTGTTCATATCCATAATAAAGCCTTTGTGCATACACAGGCATCGCGAGTGATTTCTCACCATGGTTTGGATCATTGGGTATATCATAATAAATTTGTTTCTAGGCTTGGGGCACAATCCTATACCTAGCTGGCGGCATAATTTTTTATCGTTTTGAGCTTAATCACATAGGTAGAACAACAATTAGGAAACACTTGTCAAGCGAAAACTGATACACATCCAACGTTGAATACAAGATCAAATTATCAACCATCAAACTATCACATGTTAGTCTAAGCACATTCTTCAACCCAACAATAAGAATAATAACTCTAGTTGAAGTCTCAACCCAAAGTTTGGACATGCGCTTGGTAAAGTCACTATTTCTATAGATAGTGTTCATTTGATTATCAACCCAGGGACATAATACTTGAAATGGGTCTGCACTAAGTTCCTGCAACAGCTACTCTACATTACTGCAACAACTAACATTATGTGGAAAAGATAATCAAGAATTGAAACTATTGAAAGGCTATAGGGAAAATTATGCATTAACATAAATTGATTCAAGCAATACTGGCTAAGTTCAATGTTGATAAACATAAATTACTTTGTTTTGGTTTGGCTACAGGAATAGTCAGTGGATCTGTTTCCAGTGGCTACATGAATAGTCAATGCAAGAACGTCTACTGCAGCTAAGGAAAGAAAACTAATATTTAACAAATGCACATGAACACTCACAAAGTGGGCCCCCTTGGGTGAGTGATTCCAGGCTTCCCAAAAACAACTCTAAGTGCTCAGAATAACATATTTTTATTCATCATTCTTTGGAAGTCATTACATGATTCAACATGAAAAGAAACTCAAAAACACTTGTAAAAATCCTCTACTTTGCTTTCTCTCTTTTTCTATCTAACCTCTGAGAAGAGATGAAGAGCTTATTTTAAAATAAATCATCTACTTTAAACAACACAGATCACGTTGAAGAGAAGAGGCAGATGACTAATCAAGAAAGGAAATAGCTGGAGTTAAGCTACAAAAAATGTGGATCTAAACCGAACCACAGTCATAACATACTGTGGTGATATTTACAACACCAATATCCACTTGACTTAGACATCAATAGTATCGCGTGATTGCTTCTCCTATGTTGTTCCTTATGCTTTTCAGCATTTTTGTTGTTTGGTCTTTCACTCATCTTCTTGAATATCTCTTCCTGCAACTGGCATGATAGGAGAGCCTCCACCACAGCATCATTTATTCCCTACACTTCAAAAGAAATAACATACAAGAACATACATACATATTTTATTTAATTAGGACATCTATTAATTTCACACATGATATTTCCCTAAACAATCCTCATGGCAACAGGAATGAATCACATGGCTACAGGAATAAACTGGAAAAGACAAAACATGTTTTAATAGGTTCAGGTTGACATCTGAAATACATATAGTAAACTTCCAATACATCATTACTACTATGTAAATCAAAATGTGACAAAAGCTCAAGAGTTCTAAGGATAAAAATATGCCAATGTCTCAACTCATCATGCCCTCCAACTTTAAGATCTTGTTGATCCTCCGGCAAGAGGAAAATTTTTTATTCTTGCACCAACTCTTAGGTCACCAATGGTTCCTTGACTTGTTCCTCCTGAAGCTAAATTCTAGTAAAATCCTTTCATCGTTTCCAACCTGGACCATCTGGCTTCTTCTGTAACTATTTCATAGGGCTTATCTGTAGTCTTACATCCCAATAGTGGCCACATAAGAATAGGAGGCTGGAAGATCAAAGGTACCCAGTTATTGATTTTCTCTCTGCACAGTTGTATATATTTAGGGGCTCTTTGCATAGCTACCTAGAAATTTGGCAGTGAATGAGGTTCTCCCTACTTCAATTCTTCTGGCATGTTATTCTAGCACCGAGTTAAACCATCAATTGCATCTGCACTTTCAGTTTGAACTAAGTGCTCATATGCTTGGTATATTTCTTCCCTCATTGGTAGCACTGGATTCCTAACATCTTGCCTTACTAGTAACTTTTTCCATTCATAATAAAGAACTCTTGGCTCTTTTGCCTCCTTCCTCAATTGCAATGGACAATCAAATTCAAAATCCTTGTATGCTCTGGCTTGTGCCCCCATGCTGATCTCATTTTGAATCCATGACATTAAAGCTTTTATATGGATATCACCAATATATAACAAATAATTCCACTCACTATCTGAAGCTACAACATAGTTATGTAAATACAATTCACATAACAAATTTTTCATAGCTACTGGAGAAGTTTGGTAAGCATCATAAAATTCCTCAAGGGTTTCTAAAGAGGGGCTAAGGTCCCTGACAATGTGGTTCAATTTGAAATTTAAATACCGCTCCCTTAAATACAGAGCATAAACCCTTGGCGGTGCCCTACATTGCATCATTTCGGGGACCATACTAGTGTTGTATCAACTTTAGCCTCTAATTCTTCAATTTTATTATCCCTCTTTTCAATTTCTCTTTGTTGGTTGTCAATAACCCCTTGCAATCTGGCCCTCTCTATTTCCCATTGTCTATAAAATGTTAATGCAATAGATAAACTGCTTAGGGATGATGGAGGTCTAATAGGTGTTACCTTAGGCCATGGAATCTCTTCAATAGGTTCCTCAAGCTGTTCTGCCACATATGCAAGATTTGAGAGTCTATCAACTTCATCTTCCTTCTGAGTTTCAACATTTGAAGGGCTCCCTTCTTTTGATGTTTCCAATTAAATAACCTCTGTCGGGTCACCTACTGGACAGGCCTTCTGGGTTTTACTTCGAGTCCTTCTCACATAAACCTTTGGAGTGGCTACAGGAATGGTTTCTACATGTGGCTTTGCTTCAAGAGTATTTCTTTTAGACCTACTCCTCTTGGCTGCAGGAGAAACTCAAGTTGCCTGCGGCTAAACCATAGGTTCTCATCTGCATCCATTATTTTCAATTCCTTCCCTTTTCTTTTAGAAGATGGTGATTCTCTTTGAAGAGAAGTGGAGGGATGCTCCACATTTATCTCAACCATCTCTTCCTCCACAATAGCCACAACTCCTTCAGCGATGAGAAATTCCTTCTCTGCAGAAACTATAGGAGAAGAGGGTTCTTCAATATTTTCTTTTTCAACGATTGGCACATTTGCAACAAGAGCATCTTCAACCCTAAACTGCAATATGTCTTCAAATACCCCCCATTCCATTTGTGAAACATCTCTAAGAGAATGTTCGACAAGAAATTTAATCAAACCATGATGGCTGACAAAACGATTTCCGTTCTTCCGTGTTTCTTTGGCACTTATGGAAATGAGTTAGTATAGAAAATTAGGGACATTCACTTTCTGGCCATGCTGTAAAGCAATTTGAAATGGGGTGAATGTAAATTTGAATACCTCCCTTCGCAAGTAATGTATTTCATTACATATAAAGCCACCTGGGGCCACTCTTCTACTAGGGAAACCCTCTTGGTTCCTTACTTGTCCATTGTTAGAGGTCCATCTGTTGGAAGTGTAAACTCTGCTCTAGTGCTTCTGGCGTCTTTTGATTCTGGAAACAATTCTCCTTCCTATGGCAACCTTGCCCTTAATCCTTTAACAGTAGCATCTCCTTCGTTGAACGAATGCATAAACAAAGTGGCAATTTCTTCATTATAATCCCTGATTTTCAGAAAGTAAACAATCTAACTATGCTGCCTAAAATAATGATCAAAGAGGGCATCCTGTAGCAATGCATCATGGACTGTTGGTTCATGGTGGATTGGATCTCCACCCATTTCTTACTTTGTTATTGTAGCAAACTCTGTAGCTGAGAAACGGAGAACCAAAATATTCTATAGACTGAAAAATTGAAACTTCCTTACATATCTCTAAATTTGGCGACAGAGTTTATTACTTTCTTATGCCAAAGAATATCTTGTTAAAGAAATGACAGAAAGTAATCAAATCAAGGTATCGAAAAGGATGATTAATTACTAATTTTGGAAATCAAACCATAAAACACCCCCCAACTTACTTTGGCATGTGTCCACATAGACAGAAAGGATGTAGGGAAGTGTACGCAGATTTAGGAAAGGCAATAATAATAATGAAATCATAAATGCGTAATTAATATAAAATACAATATGTACATACCTACAGTCGTATGAAAAGAAAGGCGAAATGAAATGAAGTGACAGACAAGAAAATGAGATGGGATGACATGGATGAAATTTTATTTTTGGAGAAGAATATTTCCATAAGACATGGAAATATTTTTGTGAAATGGCACGAGGAGAATCATGAATTGGCAAGCATGTTCACTACAGTGGCTGTAGGAACCTTACCTCCATTACTTTGCTCAATTGCTAAAGGAACTTGATCAGTGGTTGTAGGAATTTGATCAATTGTTGCAGGAACTTGTGTTTGATCCTTTTTAGCAAATTGCTATAGGAACTCCTCTTTGTTGGCTGACTTATGATAAAGACGCGATCGGTGACCATTCACCAAAAGCTTAAACTGAACTGGGTCAATTGTGGTCAATCAAACAGCTCCATTGTTGAAAACTTCCTCTATATTATATGGACCTAAACATCTAGTTTGCAGCTTTCCCATAGTATCTTTATATCTAGAGTCATACAATATTGCCCAGTCACCGTCTTTGAATTTTTTCTCTTTGATATATTTATCATGCCACCGTTCTCTCTGATTTTGTATTAGTTCTATCAGCTGGATAGCCATTTTTCTCCATTCATCCAAAGCATACAATTGTTGAATATGTTCCTTTTGTGCTTCAAAAAGTGTCATATTTAATTGCAAAGTTGTCCTTAGAGTTTTATGCTCAAATTCAATAGGCATCATTGTTGCTTTTCCATACACCATCTCAAAAGGTGTAAAACCAATTGGTGTCTTCCAAGTTGTTCTGTATGCCCAAATTGCTTCTGAAAGTCTATGAGACCAGTCTTTTTTATGAACAACTACTGTCTTGGTAAGAATAGCCTCAAGCTCCCTATTTGTAACTTCTACCTGCCCATTAGCTTGTGGATGATATGGGGTAGATTTTATGTGCCTTATATTGTATTCATTGACCAAGGCTACAATCAATGTTGAATTAAATTGTGGGCCTTGGTCTGATACAATTTCCCTTGGTACTCCGTATCTTGTAAATATCTCCTCATAAAGAAACTCAGCCACCTTATTATCTCTTGCAAGTGTTATGGCACAAGCTTCCACCCATTTGGTTACATAATCTGTACATACTAAAATGTAGGATTTGTCATTAGAAGGTGGATCAATTGGGCCAACAAAATATAATCCCCATTTATCAAATGGTGCAACCAATATTTGTGGATACAATGGCATCTCGTCAGATTTAGTAAGTCTCCCCATGCACTGGCATCTATCACATTTTCTTGTATACTATGTTGCATACTTATATAATGTGGGCCAATAATATCTTGTATTCAGTATTTTGAGTGTTGTTCTTTTAGCAGCAAAATGTCCTCCACACAGCTCATCATGACATGCATGCATGATATCATATGTTTCATCTTCTCTTACACATCTCCTCATGACTTGGTCAGGTCTAGTATAAAACAAACAATCAGAAATCCATGAGAAGATAAAGCTTTTCTCTACTAACAACATTCTTTCCTTAGGAGAGAAATGAAGTGGCATTTTAGCAGCAGCTAAATAGTTGGCAGTATCAGCATACTAGGGAGTGTGGGCTTGTATAAGGAATAGATGTTCATCAGGAAAAGCATCATCTATGGCTGTAGAATCTTCCTGTAACTGAAGTCTTGAAAGATAATCTATAGCCACATTAGCCTTCCCTGGTTTATCAACAACTGTGATATCAAATTCCCGCATCAACAATAACGAGTGAGCTAATCTATCGATAATTGTGTTAGGATATGAAAGAAATAATGCAATAAATAGAATTAAGAACATCCACATGAAAAGCACACCATAACACAAGGATTTAATGAGGAAACCCGGTGTGGGAAAAACCTCGGTGGGATTTGTGACCCACAATATCCACTTACTAGCCAATAAGAGAATATTACTTACAATAGGGACCTACACATGCAGGAAGGCCAACTGCCTAGAGCTCATTGCTCAAATAGGAAGTCTCACTGACTTACAATGTGGATTATACAAATCCAATATCTTGTACTACTTTACAATAGCATCTATAATGCCTGATCTAGTACCGGTTGCTGCTCTGCTTCTTACATAAACCCTTTAACCTATATTTCGCATAATAGGTCTGCCTTAATATTTCGCATACATTACTTTCTTCACCTTTTTCCTTCATTTCCAAATGTCTACAATGATCTCTTTTATATACAAGAGTCATTTTACAATATGCCAAGTCAGCTTACAAAGTTTTACAATAATAAACAAAATATAATATAACAAAATCCTGTCAGCCTCTATGCCGGTATACTTCCTTTCTTCTGTGTCGGTGCCGGTGTCCTGAGTGCTAGTGTAGAGTGTGATCTGCTGATTGCGGTGCACTAACTTGTCGGTGTAATGCCTTGCTGGTATAATGCCTTGTCGGTGCCATAGGATTGTAAGGTTGCCATCAATGACAAAACCTTCAATCACATACAATGTCTCATTGGAGTGTGCATATGCCAACAATCTCCCCCTTTGGCATTGATGGAAACACTCATGAGAAATTTCAAAAAGTGTATTCAAAAAATGTGAAGTCCAAAAATGTTACCAAAAATGTGTGTGCTCCCCCTAAGCATATTATTCCTGTGATATTGAATTTTCTCATCCCACTACTCCCCCTTTGGCATCAATGACAAAGGTTGTCAAGATGTCAGTAGAGTTTGTAGGTTCAACCTTGTAACTGGGTAGTTACAATTTGAAATAGATCTACCAAAATCAAGTTTATACTCTCCACAAACTTTTTACTATCTCTTATTGTTGTCTCTGTTCTCTTAGCTATACCAGTGAGATGCTGCAAATGCTCTGCCGGTGTTTTCTGTCCCTATATTAGTGCCTCAGATACTTCCTTCCGTAGTGATGCTAAATAGTCCAATCTTGGACTCAGTTTTAATATTAGATGCTTTGCCTTATTCACTATTCTCTCCTTTTCTCTTTCCAATTTAAGTAATTTTTCTCAAAATTTGTTATCTTCTGTTCAAAAACTGATAGTGTATCAGGTGAGTTAACAAAATTATCTACAAGTTTGTTGATTTCATCCTGTACCTTGGTCATCTTCTTATCAATATCTACAATCAAAAGGTTTGTCTTACAGGTGTCTTTGTACAAAGTTTTGTACTCTTTCAATAAATTACACAATTCCGGTAGAAGTGTGTCAAAATCTCTGGTACACTTCTTTATTTGCTCATCAAAGAATTTCTGCTTTTCAATTTCTACTTTATCCTTCAATGTCTCTTTCTTTATTTTCTCAGTGTTTTCTGTGATATATTTACACAAGGTATCAAGTTGTCCTAAAGAATATTTATTGTCTATATTACAGTTAGGAGCAATTACCTTCAAAATTGGTATGGTGTCATCAATTGCCTTATAAGCTTGTGAGTTGCAATCTGTTATCTTTTTAATTGAATCTAATAGTACCTCAGTCACATTAGTTGATTTGTAGCCTGAAGATGAACCAACATTCTGAATACCGTCAGTGGAAGTAACCAATCTTGTATTGACCTCTGGTAGGTCTGTTTGTGTTTGCATTTCCTTAAGTAATGGTTTTTCTACTTCTCCAGTTGCCGGTGGCACTGTTTCCTTCTGAACCTGTTCCTGTTCCTATTCCTGTTCAGGAGCCTTTTGCTCTATTTTTTTCTCTGTTTGCTGCATTGTCTCAGTCTGAGTCTCTACCTTTTGCTCTTTGTCATCTACCGATTTCTTTTGTGTGTTATCAGTTTGCTCAGCTATCGGAGGCTCACTAGCCATTTCAGTTTTATCAATTGTATCTTTGTCTACCACAATGTTGATCTTTTGAGTATCAACATCCATAGTATATAAGACTTTAGGATTAGGATTACCATCCTCTACATCCATACTTTCAGTTGCCGGTTGATCTTTTGTAGCTTTTGTTTTTACCGGTGGAGTAATAAAAGGAGGTGGGGGTAAGTTGTCTTTAACCTTGATACTAGGTGGTCCACCAACTTTACCTTTACCTTTGTCCCTTTCTTTCTGATATACCTTTATAGGTTTGTGACTCATGTATTCTTCTTGTTTTTCTTTTTCCACTAGGAAAATGTCCCATGCATTTTCTATCTCCTCAGTCACCTCATTAACTCTTCCAACCATTAAAGCAATGTGTTGGTGTGCAATAGAAAATACTGACTGGTTGGCTTGAGCAATTAAGTCATCAATTTCTTTGGGTGAATTCACCGAATATACAACAAGTAGCTTTTCAATCTTTATTTTCTTGTCCAGTTCTATTACTGCTTGTCTTCTTGCTTCCAGTCTCTTAAATAGTTCATCTGGAACTTCATCTACTACTTCCATAAAAAATTTCTTATAGATATCCATATGTAATATAACACTGTTTTCCACTTGTTCTTTTTCATCAGCTGTTAGAGTGTCATATATTTTCTCTATATTTTTTAGTTTCCCTTCCTCTGTTATTTCATTCAACAGTATGTCAAAAAGGGCCAAGTCCTTATTTATCCTCTTCTTCTTTTTGGGTGTCAGTTTCTTCTTCTTTGGTGTAGCCTTTCTTACTGGAGATCTCACTGCTTGTTGTTTTTGTCTTGTCCTCCTGGGTGAGTGTGTGGTTGTCAGTGAGGGATCTCTTTTCCTTACAACTCTCTTGAAAGTTGTAGGCATGTCACTCTCCGAAGAAGTACCTACTGGTGATAGGTGAGTTTTAGGTTGTGGAGCTGCTAACTCATCCTCTGTTATACCGGTTTTCTTTAACACATCTTCTTTAATAGCCTTTGCCTGTCTGGAACCTCTTCTCACAACTACCTCAACCTTTTTCACTCTTTCCTTAGATTGTATTTGTCTTTCAATAGTTTCTGCACTACCAAATATTTCTTCCTTAGGTTCTTTAGGGGCTTCCAGAAGTGCTTTAGCATAAGTTTCAATTATATGATCATTTGTTTCCCTAAGGAATCTTTATTGTCTATATTATAGTTAGGAGAAATTACCTTCAAAATTGGAGTGTGCATATGCCAACAATCTCCCCCAGATACTGAGAGGGGGGGGTGAATCAGTATCTAACTGGTGTACAAAATTTCTTATCTTAAAACATGCAGAACATATTATAACAGTGTACCGGTATGACACCGAGATATCATTCCACGTACAAATATTGGTGTTATGTGTTGTGGATGACTTTATGTTTATGTTTCATGCATTAATATTTACCGGTATAGCAATTAACTGTTAACACTATCTACCAACATACTTAACTGGTTTACCAGTATTAAGCATTAAGCTGGTTAAGTTGTTTTGGTTTGAATTATTAGACAACTGATTCACCCGTCCCCGCCCTCTCAGTTGTCTCTGGGACCTAACAATTGGTATCAGAGCCTAGTCCACTTTTGCAGAAGTTTAACAAGTTGAGGAGATCCAATGACTAATAATTATTTCAAGAAGGACAATCCTAAACTTGATGGAACAACCTATGGGATATGGAAGAAGATGAAAGGATTTCTGCTTTTATGGAAAGAGTAAATGAAATTGTTTTGGGTATTAAATGTTGTGGAGGAACCTTGAGTGAGGATGAAATTGTTTCTAAAATCTTAAGAGGTTTGCCACCGGCATATAAAATGAAGGTTACTGCTATAAGTGAGTTGAGAACAATGCCTAATACATTAGTAATTAGGGATACATTAATTGGAAAACTTTCAGCTTTTGAAATTGAAGAATTTGGTCCTATTGCTACTATAAAGATAGATTTGGCCTTTAAAGCATCAACATCATCTGCTCCATCATTTGACAAATCAGATTGGAAAGCCTTCTATGCAAAAGAACTTGAAGAAACTAGAAAGGAGAATGAAGAACTTGAAGCACTATTTCCAAGGAAAATGCCCAAAGGTCCTATTGGAAGTAAGTATGAAGGTAAATCACCCTTTAAATGTTTTAACTGCAATAAGATTGGTCATATGGCTTCGAGATGCCCTGATAGACATGCTAGACTAAGAGAAGAAGCTAGAAGGACATACAAGCCTAATCCTGAATATCAGAGATACAGATTTAAGAAGAACAAAGACAAATCTTGTTACATTACTGATGAAGGTGTAACTGATGATTCTGATGAGGATCCAACAGACAATGGATGGGTTTTTGTTGCTATAACAGAAGATCAACCGACACCTACTGCTCAACCGGTAGAACAAGCCTTGGTAGCTAAATTTGAAGTAAAAGATGAATGGATCATTGACTTAGGATGCTCACATAATATGACAGGAGACAAAGGTAAATTCTTGAACTTTCAAGAATACAATGGAGGTTTAGTAAGATTTGGAGATGACAAAGCTTGTTCAATCAAAGGGAAGGGCACAATATCTCTTGATGGTAATTATAACACTGACAATGTCTACTATGTTGAAGGATTAAAGCATAATCTTTTAAGTGTTGGTCAATTAGTTGAGAAAGGATTTCAGTTAAAATTTAAGAATGGAAAATGCAAAATCATGAATAGAACTGGTTTAGAAATTGCAACCGGTAATCAGACTAGAGGTAATATCTTTCATTTGAATAACAGTGAAAAGACATGCTTGATTGCACATATAGATGAAAGTTGGTTATGGCATAAGAGACTCTGTCATGTAAACTTTGATTGCATGGTGAAGATCAACTTTTCTAAGGCAGTTAGAGATCTACCTAAAATTGTGAAACCTCAGAATACAATTTGTAAGGAATATCAATTTGGAAAACAAGTTAGAGCTAGTTTCAATAGTATTCCAGAAAAATCCAATAATGCTCTTGATTTGATTCACACTGATTTATGTGGTCTAGCTAGAACTAAAAGATTACAAGGTGATAGATATTTCATGCTAATTATTGATGATTATTCTAGAATGTGTTGGGTTACTTTTCTCAGAGAAAAATTAGAAGCACTTGGAAAGTTCAAATTGTTCAAAGCAATGGTTGAAAATGAAACCGGTAAGAAAATCAAATGTTTAAGATTAGATCAAGGAGGTGAATTCACATCTAAGGACTTTAATACATTCTATGAAGTGAATGGAATCAGAAGACAACTATCAGCACCTCAGACACCACAGTAGAATGGAGTTGTTGAAAGGAAAAATAGAACTATCTTGGATGCAGCAAGAAGTATGTTATTTGAAGCAAATTTACCACATGTATATTGGAGAGGAGTAGCTAGCACAACCGTCTATACATTCAACAAATTTCACATCAAAGGTGAAACTAGTAAGACCCCTCATGAACTATGGTTTGGTAATACTCCTACTCTTAAGTATTTCGGAATTTTTGGAAGTAAATGTTATTTTAGAAGAGATGAGAATATTGGCAAATTTGATCCTAGAAGTGATGAAGGAATATTTCTTGGTTATTCATCTAAGAGAAAGGCATATAGATGTTTTAACAAGAGATTGCAGAAAATTGTTGAGAGTACAAATGTAAAGATTGATGAACAATTCAGAGGAACTTCAAGGTATATACACTCTGAACTGGCAACATAAATTGTGACAAATGAACCTACACTAAATCCACCGGTACAGAATGAAGATCCAGTTACCCCGATATCATCAGAGGATTCCACAGTAATTGAAGAACAACAACAAACTAAGACACCCCGCTATGTAAGATTGAATCATTCTGAAGATCAGAAAATTGGAAACAAATTTAAAGGAGTTATGACAAGAGGAAGATTGGCAAATGAAGAGGTATGTCTTATTTCTCAAATTGAACCATCATCTGTTAATGAGGCATGTGAAGATAAATTTTGGATTAAAGCTATGGAAGAAGAATTAGGACAAATTGAGAAAAATAATACTTGGACATTAGTTCCCCGGCCTAAAGATAAAAATGTAATTGGAACCGAATGGGTATTTAGAAACAAATTTAATGAAGATGGTAAGGTTGTCAAAAATAAAGCAAGACTAGTGTGTAAGGGATATTCTCAGAAAGAAGGAGTTGATTACAATGAAACCTTTGCATCGGTAGCTAGAATTGAGGCAGTCAGAATATTCTTGGCTTTTGTAGCTCACAAGAACTACAAAGTTTATCAAATGGATATTAAATGTGCATTCTTGAATGGAGATCTTGAAGAGGAAGTCTATATTGAACAACCTGATGGATTTTCTTTGACAGATGACAATGATATGGTTTGCGGGTTAAGAAAAGCTCTGTATGGACTGAAACAAGCCCCAAGAGCTTGGTATACAAGATTGGATAAGTATCTTTTAAAGATTGGTTTTACTAAAGGAAATGCAGACAACAATTTATATTACAAAATAACTAATGATGACATCTTGATTATAGAAGTATTCGTTGATGATATAATCTTTGGAGGAGAAGATAGATTATGTAAGGAATTTTCTATTAAAATGCAGCAAGAATTTGAAATGTCTATGATTGGAGAAATAAAATTCTTTTTAGGATTGTAGATTTCACAGACTAACAAAGGTATATTTTTTAGTCAATCCAAGTACTTGAAAGAGTTACTAAAGAAATTTGGGATGGAGAACTCTAAACTGGTAAGCACACCTATGACTACAAATGACAAATTATCTCAAAGGGATGAATCTACACATGTTAATCCAACTAGATACAAATCTCTGATAGGAGGTTTACTGTATTTGACACAAACCAGACCTGATATTATGAATGCAGTATGTATTGTTTCTAGATTTCAAATTAATCCTAGGGAAAATCATGAATCAGCAGTAAAAAGGATTTTCCAGTACTTACAAGGCACTGCAAATCTTGGATTATGGTATCCTAGAGATTAAAATTTTGATCTATGTGCATACACAGATGTAAAATGGGCAGGAGATGTGGATGATAAAAAAAAGCACCACTAGCGGAGCATTCTTTCTTGGAAAGAGATTAGTTTCTTGGTTGAGTAAGAAACAGAGTTGTACATCTTTATCAACAGTAGAATCAGAATATGTTGTAGCAGCAACTAACTGTACACAGGTACTATGGCTTAAGCAAATGTTGAAAGATATAAAGGTAAAATGCAAGGAACCTATTACTATATATTGTGATAAAATTGCAGCAATTGATATATCTAAGAATCCGGTATTACATTCTAAAACAAAACATGTTTCTATCAAAGTGAATTTTCTAAGGGAAAAAGTTGAAGAAAAGGAGATAAAACTGGTTTATGTGAATACTAAAAAATAGCTTGCAGATATTTTCACAAAACCTTTGCCTAAGGAGACTTTTGAATATCTCAGAGATCATCTTGGAGTCATACCGCCACCGGTAGAGACTTAGATAGTTGATGATTGTCATCAACCGGCAAAACTAAAAGACAAATCTTTTACTCTAGTCTTTGATGAGGAAGCTACTTCTTAGGGGGAATAGTTGGTATATTGAATTGATTGGTATTTTGTATATGAACTTGGTTTTATTATTATAACTTTGGCATTTGATGTCAAAGGGGGAGAGATATCTATGGAAAAACACATTATCTTTTAAGGAGAGATTGGTATTCAAAATCTTTGGACAAACACATGTTGCTCCCAGGGGGAGAGATTGTTGGTTTTTGGTTTTTGGCATTTCTGTTTTGGCACTTTGATGGTTTTTCCATGTTGTGTTGCCATAAATGCCAAAGGGGGAGATTGTTGGTATTTTGGTATGGTTTTGTCATTGATGTCAACACCTACTAAAACACTAGCACTTTGGAGATCCAACAGCATTCACCGGCAAGCAAGTAACTATTGCACAGTTACTAGTATATAGTTCACTGACAAGATATAATGATCACCGACACTTGGAATGATATGGAAGACAACTACAGTCCATATGTAATTTTTGATATTGGAGGTATGCCAACAAATTGAAGGCTTGTTCATGAGATATCTGATTGCAGTATGATCAATATACACAAATATGGGATACCCTGTGATATAGTGCCTGAATTTGTTGAGTGCATATATAACTGTTAACATTTCATTTTTAATGATTGTTTAATTTAACTCAGGCCCCTACAAGTTCTTGCTAATATAATATATTGCACTTTCCAAATTATCAATCTTCTATCCTAATACTGCTCCTATTGCAAAATTAGATGCATCTGTATGAATTTGAAATGGTAAAGACCAATTCAGACCTTTAAGAACTAGTGCTTGGGTCAAAGCGTGTTTAAGTTTCAAGAAAGCTTCATTGCATGAAGAAGTCCATCTAAATTCTATATCCTTGGTAAGTAATGAATATAAGGGACTTGCAATTTTGCTGAAATATTTGATAAACTTTCTATAGTATCCATCATGACCAAGGAAACTTCTTACATCTTTTTGCTTCACCAGTGCATTGATATTCTGAATGACTGCAATCTTTGCTGGGTCAACCTATATTCCCTTTATAGAGATATGATGACCAAGGACTATTCCTTCCTACATCATTATGAAGCATTTCTCACTATTTAATGACAAACTAAAGTCTTCACACCGTTGCAAATCTTTTTTCAAGTTCCCCCATGCTTCTTCAAATTCAGAACCATAAGTTGTAAAGTCGTCCATATAAATTTCCATGATGTCTTGAGAAATATCTGAAAATATACTGATCACTGCTCTTTGAAAAGTGGTTGGAGCATTACACAATCCAAAAGGAAGAACAAAATATGCATATGTGCCCCAAGGACAAGTAAATGTTGTCTTTCTTGGTCCTTCGGGGCTATTTGAATCTGATTGTAACCATTGAATCCATCGAGAAATGAAAAATATCTCTTCCCAGCCAAAGAGTCTAATACCTAATCCACAAATGGCAATAGAAAATGATCTTTTCTTATTGCTAAATTCAAAGCTCTATAATCAACACATACCGCCCATTTTCCTCCTTTCTTAGGAACTATTACCAAAGGTGATACTCAATGGCTATCTCTTGGTAAACAGATTTGTCTCTCACAATTTATTTAACTTTTATACCCTTTAGCCCAAGGAATGAGAGACAAATTTCACCAGACCCAATAGTTCAACCCAAGGTAAAATTAACTCCAAATGAGTTAATGAGAAACTGTCCTAACTGCATAACAAAAAATGAAAGAAAGCTAGACACGCTGACATACAACTGCCAGCAGTGCTAGTCATGCGGTCGATTTAGTTTCAGCCGGATTGTCCGGATTGCTATTCTGGGAGGACACCATAACCACTTTCACTGCACTCCACTCCCGATGAACCCTTGAGAATTCTAGGATTACCGCTACATGTGGCAGGATGATATGAATTACCCTTTGCTTCCAGAGTTCCTTTTTCCTTTTCACCAATTGCACTTTATCCCTGTGAGAGTCCAAATGATCGAGACATACTTGTAAGCATCAACTCCACTTTAGAAATCCTTGTAAAGTCTTCCATGTCTAAGTATTTTTCCACATTAATCTGCTTAATGCAACTGTTGAAAAGATTGACCATTTCTGTTGTATCTTCTAAAGTCTGGCCATCCTCTTTAAGTAGTTGAACATCAACACAACGCAGGTCTTTTTGCATGGTTATTCTCAGGGTTGTTAGTTCACCTCGCAGACTAACAGACTCATTATGACCTTGCTCAATGATTTGTTTGCACCATTCTATACTTTCCTTGCATATGATCACTATATCCTCGTCTAATCCCGACACTTGTCTTTCAACAAGAAAATTCATTAAGCCATAGCGCTGAATATCACACATTTTCTTTGAAATTATTGCCCATTAAGTCTTTTCTTTTTGCCATGCGATTAAGTCAATGTCCAATTCCTTGGTAACATCATTGGCATCCTTGAAAATTTGAACTAAATCTGATATATAATTAGTTCCTTGTTGCACAATCAATGTGAGCCACTCAGAGAAAATCTTTGCAATCATCATATTCCGTTGAACCTCATCCAAGAACTTTTGATACCAGGGGATTTTGAACTAAAGGGAACAAAGCTTTGGGACAAAGGCAGCGGACTATTTTGCAAAGCGTGGATGTATTGAGCCATTTGCATTAAACTCTGTTTCAACTCTGCTTTATACTTTTCATCCTTCCAAGTGCAGGAGATAATCCTTTTGGTTGAAGTCTCTAAATGTTTCACATCAACTGCTCTAGTTCCTACCCCCAAATCAACCCGCTCAATAGTATAATCGGCCTCTGAGGTGGTGGCAACATCCTTATCAGATGTAGGCTTAGCAATATCTACAGTCCAATGTTTTGTGCCTTCATCAAAACCGATCATGGTCTCCATTTTTAGCCGCTTTGGCTTAGTATCTCTCCCTAGACATTTACTCAGGGCATCTTCCATGGACACAGAAATAGGCACAACATTCCTTTTCTTGGTAATTGAATCACTTAACCATTTAGGAGCCATAGTTAGATCCTTGAATTGAATGGGCAAAGGCCCTCCTGAAGTTAGTAGCATAGCATTATCTGTGTTAAATAGAACATCAAGTCCCTATGAATCTTGGACATTAACATCAGCATTGGTTACAACTTTGTTAGCATCAGAAATAGGGGTTGTCATACTACCTTGTACTTCTTCAGTGTTCAAATCAAGAATGAGATGAGTGGCAGGTGGCTGAAAGTTCTTCTTGTATCTTGACCTAATAACTCGACCACCAATGGAATGTGCAGCTTCAGAGTCAATTTTTTCCTCTTTAATCTTAACTTGCTTCTTTCCTGCAACAGAAATAGGAATGTTAGTTAAAATAGTGGTTTTTCTCATGATCTCCCTATTTCTACCCTTATTTCTTGAACTGGTTGCCTTTTTCGGATGAAACCTGCTGCTCCTTAGCTAATTCTCTATTCTATGAATTATTCTGAAGGTGTGTTCCTATACACTATCTTCCATCTTTCTACTCCAATCAACCTCTGGAAGGGGTTCATTATGTACCTGTTTCATGAATTCTGGATCCAATACATCTCCATTATCAATGGTCACACCAAAAGTATCCATTTCCAACTTCATATCGAGAATCTCCTTCAAAGTTAACCTGGACCAATTCCTCTTTCTCACTTCAAATTTATCTGAGCAGTCTTCCCAATAATCTTATAACTGAGGGACATGTTGATCGGGCATTATCTTTTTCACATAGTGAGCAATAAAACCTTTGCTGTCAAAATTATATCTCTTCACGAAGGTTTTCAAATGAAACCTCTTAAATTCTATCGCAAGATTAAGTGCATCAGAAACAAACCTGCAACTGTAATGGCCTAAATTAATAGGAAAAATTCCATTGGTGCCAGAATCCTCACCGTAATCCTTTACAACATGGGCTAATTGCCTAGAAACTTCAATCAAAACACAATAGTCTAAAACATATCTAGGTAGAACCCTTAAAGGCTCCCACCCTGATATAAGTGAAGTGATTGAATTGAGTAAAGAAGCTACTATAGATGTTGATTAGTTCAATAGCTTCACCAGACATTCTCCTATGCAAATTACCTTGTAACTCGAAAGTTAATCTCCCAGCAAAAATATCATTCCAGTGGAGGTAATTGTCAACATGTCCTTTTTGGGTCAAATGGGGGTGATATTCATAAATTTTTATACCCTAAACCCATTTTGTATGGAACAGTCCAAGTCACTCCCTCACACGAGCTAAAATATAGAATAGATATGAAGACATAAAAATTTGACATCCCAGGGTAATTGCTCAAACCCTCATGCAACCTTTCTGCAATTACGATGCCCCTGTCAATGAACCGGTCTTTGTCAAGAGTGACTTGGATGAAGAAATACATCGAGTCCTCCCAATAGAAGGAGTGTGAATTTCCCCTAATTATGCTCAACATTACTACCAAATCCCTGATTCCAGGAATCAAATGCTCTCGAGTTAATGGCCTTGGCCATCTTGAGCCGCCCTTTTGAAACCTCAAAAGCCAATTTCGTGCAATAATTGTTCTGTAATACTATTTTTTTTCAGAATAAATCCCATATGACTTTCCAATAGTCCAATCCTCATAGGGTTCTCAATGTGGGATACCCATGGCCACCATTACTGTCTCTCTATCAATAGACAACAGAACCTCACCATTGTTTTTCCTAATGCACCTGTTAACTTTGCCATAGTGATTCATGCACTCTAAAACCAACTCAAGACAAGGGGCAGCTGGGGGAAATGCCACTGCTTCTAATAAACCACTTTGTGCAATGTCTTTCAGCATAGAATCGATAGCTGGGTTCCTTACTCTTTCTAAGAAAACATCTAAATCTAATTGAACTAGAGCTGTATTTGTTAGCTCTGGTAAGGAACTCACAAGGGAAGAAGAGCTTGCTAATTTAGGCAAAGTTGGCCTCATGTTTAACTTGTAATGTTTCCCCAATCAACTTAAGTAAAGCAAGAGAGTGAGCGACAATGGGAGAGCTTGGAGGAGTAGGAAGCGACAATGGGAGAATTCAAAATTTAAATTCTCTGCAAGGTAGGAACTCTGGTTCCAATGGTGGGAGTGGCTAGAATGAAGGAGTTGGCCCCATGGGAGAGAAGCACAAGCCTCTTGACATTCCAAATGTTATTGACATTCTGCACACTGGCGGTACTCTGCCAGAGATGAAAGAGGGTTCGGGGTTTTTGGGGGAGGGGTCTAGTGGGGGGCCTAGCCCACGTGAAGAGACCTTGGAGATCGGAAAAGAACCTAGAAAATGGTCATCCCTTTTTGGAACAAAACCATCTAGTAAATCCTCTTTACCTCATGTCAAGAATATTTCTGATCCTTTTGGTGGAAAGTTCGCTATCTCTATTCCTGATCTAGTTTTGGATCATAATATAAACAGCATGTCGAACTCCTTGGTAGGTAAATTTATGGGTTTGCATCCAAACATCGAAGTTGTTAGGGCTTATGTCAAATGAAAATGGGCTCTGAAGGGTAATGTTGAAACCTCGGCTTTGCCTAAAAGCCTCCTGTCTTTTACTTTTTCATGTGAAGAAAATAAATTAAGGATACTTTGTGGAAGTCCCTGGATGGTAGGAAAAACAACATTGGTTCTTCAGAAATGGCACCCGAATATGAACATGAACGACTCTCTTTTGGCACAAGTCCCAATATGGATGAAGTTACCAGGTTTGCCTCTTGAATACTGGGTAGAAAACATCTTCTCAAGAATTGCAAGCTCCTTTGGTGAACTCCTCTCTATAGACGCAGTCACAGCCTCAAAAAGGAGACTCACTCATGCTAGGTTTTGTGTAGGGATAGCCCATGATGCAGATATGTCGAAATAGATAGATCTAGTGTCAAAGTTAGGAACATGGAAACAACAAATTGAATATGAATCTATCCCTTTTGCCTGCTTCCATTGCAAAAAAGTAGGTCACTGAGCAAAATCCTGTCCAATCAAGCCGAAGGTTGAGCCCAAGACTAAACCCCAGGTTGAAAGTAAGAAGGCTCTAGAAAAAATGGTATGGCACATTAAAAACTCAGAGAATAAGGAAGCTAACTATAATTGTTCTAAACCATTGGGGGAAAATAAGGAAGTGTCCTCAACTTCTATCTCCAATCCTCCAACATAGGAAGTATTGAGAGATGAGGCTACCAAAGGAAATATCTCTGTTACAGAGCAGATTCGAACATAGGAACTGAAAGAACAGACTAAATCTTTAAATGACATAGATGAAGTGGTAGCTGACACTTATGCAGGTAAGGAAATGCAAAAGATAGAGGATCAACCTGAGGAAGAAGAGATCCCTGGCTCCCAAGAAGAAAAGACTGACTCTTCACCGCTCATGACAATTTCTGAAATGCAAGAAGCCCAAAAATGTGCAATATTGGGTATGAACCTTTCGGATTCAGACCAAAATTCAAAAATTGTAAACGGTGATTTAAATGGTTCTAGAATCCCTAACTAGGGTAATGTAGAGGAAATTTCCAAAATCCTCAGCAACCCGGAAGTGGCTCTAGACAAAGAAGTTGAATGGAAAATACCAAAATACAGGAACAAGAAAGGAACCACTCCCTTGACTTCTCAACTAAGGAAATCCAGCAGAATAGCTCAAGTTGATGTTGGGTATATCTCCTCTTCCCCAGGTTGACACTCTAACCATAAAGTTAGAGACAAGGAGGCTAGCAACAACATTGCAGATGGGACCCAAAAGACTCTTAAGGAGTTAGGAATCGGTAAGTTGTTGGCAAATGCACACTCCGATGAGAAATTGTAGGTGGTTGAAGGTTTTATCATTGATGGCAACCTTGCAATCATATGATACCGACAAGACAAGATACCGGCACCAGCAATGACAAACTCTACACCGACACACAAAACATCGACAAAGAAGGGAAGAATACCAGCACCCTGGCCGACATGAATTTTGTTTATAATGTATTTTTTAATTAATTGTAAAATCATTGTAAGCCGACATGGTGAGCTGTAAAAAGACTCACATATGTATGAGATCACTATAGAACATTTTAAAATAAGGTGATAGGATGCGAAATAAGCAGACCTAATATGCGAATTATAGGTTAAGGGTTTATGTATGTAGCAGAGCTTAAACCGGTACTCAATCTGGCGTAGCAGATGCTAATCTGAAGTAGTACAAGACATTGGATTAATATAATCCATTTTTGTAAGTCAGTGTGACTTCTTTTGTATTTGAGCAGTGAGCTCTAGGCACTTGGCCTTTCTGCATGTACAGGCCCCTATTGTAAAAGTAATATTCCCTTATTGGCCAGTAAGCGAATATTGTGGGTCACAAATCCCACCGAGGTTTTTCCCACACTGGGTTTCCTCATTAAAATACTATGTTATGGTGTACTTCACATGTGGTTGTTGTTATTCTTGTTTACTACATTATTTCTGGTTTACCGGTACACGGTTTTTGTTTTTCATGTTTTAAGTCAAGTAAATTTATATACCGGTTAGATACTGATTCAACCCCCCTCTCAGTATCTATGGGAATCCTAACAATTGGTATCAGAGCCTGGTCCTCTATTTTCAAAAGCCTAATAGCTTGAGGAAGATCTTGTCACCGATAGAGATGGAAAACTTGAGAAAACAACTAGAAATAGCTCTTTCAGACTATGATGCAGAAAAGGTGAAGAATATCAAACTTGAAGATGATCTAAAGGCTACTCGGGATATCATTCAAGCACTTCAACAAAATTTTACTATTGCAAGAAATAAGAGAAGAGAACTTTGTAAAAAGATGCAGAACGAGGAAAATGAAAAGGAAACTCTTAATGATCTAGTAAACAAGCTAAGACAAGATATTAGTACAACACAGAATGCGATGCAGGATATGACTATGAGATTTTGTAAAGAAATTGAAGATAGAAAGAAGAATGAAGAAGACTTGGTTAGAAGACTAAATGATGTTGGAAATGAAAACACAAGACTGAGTCATGAAAATGATATGTTGAAGACAGATCTAATGCACACACAAAATGACAGAATTGAACTCATAAGACATAAAGGAATCTTGGAAAGTGAATTAACTGCTGCAAATCATCACAAGGAGAATTTCAAGAAAAGTTCAGAAGAACTTGGAAACATGCTGAAGAATCAAAAACCTAATGGTAATACAAATGGCCTTGTCTTTGAAGCTGGTGAAAGCTCTAGTACTGCAAACAATCATGATCATAACAAATCGGTAAGACAACCTACTACTACAAGTTTAATGGAAAATGCTTTAACTGTAACAAGTATGGTCATATAGGAAATCAATGTAGATCTAGAAATTATTAGAACACTAATACACCCACCGGTCAATGTTCTAAATGCAACAAAGTTGGTCATAATTCAGAAAATTGTAGAATGAATGTGAGATGTTGTGTTTGTAGAAGATTTGGGCATTTATCTAATCAATGCAGAACACATACCGGCATAGGTTGTGGGAAAGCTATTCAGAAGAACAATGCGACTTGTTATGCCTTGAACAAAATTGGACATATTGCAAAATTTTGTAGAAGTAAGGCACCACCGGCAAATAAAAAAGGTCCTAGTTTGAAAGGTAAAGAAAAAGTCGAAGAGGTAAAGTAAGAATTCTCAAAACAATGGATCATAAAGTCAGATCAGAATGTTGATGTGATTAGTCGTCCACCGACAGAACATAGTAACACTCCACCGGCAGGAGACTCTTCATCTAACTGAAGAAAATTCTTTTGGGGGTTTAGCAACAAAATGAAAAACATGCTATTATTCCCTCAGTTGATGGTGGGAAGTTGAAATTACTTCTATACCAGCAGATGAGTTAAGTTGTGACTTTACCAGTAAGCATTAAATGTGGTAGTTGACGAAAATAACATTATAAAGCAAGTGTTTTGGCTCCTTTTTCATTCACCGAGCATTCAAATCTTTGAGAGCGCGAAAATTCCTGAGCGAAGGTACTCTAAGAAAAGAAGTGAAGTAATCCATCAAAGAATTCATCCTTAAGGCAGATTGAGGTATTTATAGCTATGGCATCTTCATCCACTCCTAATTTATTGCAAACCCTACTGTTGTTGAAGTTGTTAAGCGACCTAGACCTGTTTTTCAGCTAGTTCCCGAAATTGCTAAGAAAGATGATAGCATAGGTGCATTCTCTCAAATCCCTAAAGGAGTAGTATATGTTGAAGACCCTAGAATGTATATACATTGTCATATTGATGAACTAGGTGATGATGAAATTAAAAAATATGTATGAGACTATAATTTGTGATGAATCTAGAAATGTCAAACCTGAACATAAGATAGTAGAAACCCTAGGTTTCACTGAAATACTTAGTATCCCGGATTTCCCCAAAGATATCATAAGGATTGTGTTAAGAAGAGTTCATGGTGAATTCTTCTAGTTAGACTCTATTCATAAAATCACAAAAGAAGCAGTAAAATTTGTAACAAGGTTACCATCCACCGGCAACAAACTTGACATAACTAAGAAGGTCTCAAATGACTTAGTGACAAACCTAACCGGTGCAACATTTGATAAGAGATATTTAAGGGTAAACAATGTGAAGGATACAAATATCAGATTTATCAGTATGATCTTAGGTTATAAGGCTACACATGCAAATAGGTTAAACTCAGTTTCTACCTATGTATTAAGAGTGCCTATGATATGGTAAATGATAATGCAAGAATAGACATATGTGAATGGCTCAAAGATGAGTTGATAGACAATTTGGGTAAGATCAAAAGAGACAAAAAGGGAACATTCAGATTTGGAAACTTACTTGTTTGTCTAATGCTATACATAACCAAACAAGTACTTGGTATTGGTGCTAGAGATTTTGGATTTGATATACCGGTAGGAAAACAACTATCAGAAATATTGAACAATATGGGAGAGAATAGGGAGAAAAACATAAATGAGCATTTTCAAGCATTTAAGGCTCGAATGAAGACCAGAGTAAGACTATCACAAGCTATTGTGGATAAATATCAAAAGGAAATCTATTTTGTGATCAAGAAAGATGAAATTTGGATGGAGGCGGTTATTCCTAGAACCATCTGGGTAACTGAAATGGGCTATGAGATAGATGATAACATCATAGAAACTTATGCAAAAGCCCTCCTTGAATCTCCTAATGAACTGAAAGAGAAAATATTTGGTAGAGTAGAAAAAATTGAGAGCACTATACAATCAAGGAAAAGAGTTAAGGAGGTAGAAGCAACCGTTAGAAAAGGAACCCGGCAGGCTAAGGAAATCAAGGAAGATGTGCTAAAACAAACTGGTATAACTGAAAGTGAGTTGGAAGAACTTCAACCAGAAACTCACCTTTCACCAGTTGGAACTTCTTCAGAAAGTGACATACCTATTGTATTCAAGAGAGTTGAGAGGAAAAGAAAACCTTCACCGGTACCTTCTCCTACACCAACAAGGACAAGATAGAAGCAACATGCAGTAAGGCCTCTGACAAAGAAGATGACTCCTAAGAAGAAGAAGGTGAAACAAAATATTGCCCTATTGACAAACTTCTTAGCGAAATTACAGAGGATGGTAAGCTGAAGAATATCAATAAAATATACAATACACTATCAGTTGATGATAAGGAAAGCATAGAAAATAGTGTAATTCTACACTTAAATATATACAAGAAATTTTTGATGCAAATTGTTGATGAAATTCCAAACGACTTGTATAGGAGATTAGAAGCTAGAAGATTATCTATTGTTGAATTGGATAAAAATATTAAGATTGAAAAATTACTGGCAGTGCATCCAGTTAACTCACCTAATGAAATAGACAAATTAATCAGTGAGGCTAACCGGAAAGTATTCTCTATTGCTCACCGGCAGGTAGCACTAATGGCTGACAAAGTAACTCAAGTATCCGAGGAAACAGCTGATGGATGGGATATTTTCTTTGTGGAAAAAGAAAAAGAGGAAGAACTACTCAGACCTAAAACTATCAAAGCATATCAAAAGGACAGAGACAAGGGTAAAGGAAAGGTAGGTGAACCACCAAGTTTAAAAATAACTGACAATATGCCCCCACCTCCTTCAAATACTCCATCGGTAGACACTACTACAAATCAACTAGCCACTAAGAGTATGGAGACTCTGGTAGAAGATACAAACCCTGAATTAGAAATTTTGTATACTGTAAATGTGGATACTCAAGAAGTTAATGTCGTTGTTGATAGAGAGACCACTGAGGATAAGGAGAAAGATGTGACCACAGAGTCACCAGATGTAGAGGTTGAGTTAAACACAGAAAAACCTACATAGGAAGAGCAACCGACAGAGGATACCACAAGAAACCAGTAGATATAACAGACAAACCATCTGAAGAACTGGCTAAGCAAAGTTTAGATGCACAAACTGAGAAACCGACAACTGAAAACTCAGAGAAACTGTCTGAGAAACATTTGGAGAAACCCAAACCAGTACAGGTTGAAGCACAGATACAGACGGAGACAGTGCCACCCAACCAAACTGAAAAAACCTAAAACTTTGTTTGTGGAAATGCAAACTCAGACAGACCTACCAGAGGTCAAACAAAGAAAGGAAATAACTACAACCGGTAGCATGGCTATTGTAAAAACTGTTGGACAAACATCTGATACAGCTATGATAGAATTTAGACCTACTAATATAACAAAGGTCTTATTAGATTCAATAAAGAAGATCACAGAATGCAATGCACATGCCTATAAGGCTATTGATGATACTATACCAATTCTTAAATTGATAACACCAAAGTGCAGTGTTGTGAATAAAGATTCTTTAGGTCAACTAGACACATTGTCTAAGTTTATCACTGGTAACCTAGTAACTGTTGATCAAATAAATGAGGATACATTTAAGGAGAGAATGATAAAAGAAAAAGAGAAATTATTTGAGGATATTGTAAAAAAAAACAAGGAAGAAATGGATACCCTCTTATCAGAACTTGGAGAAATAATCTATGACTTCGAGAAACTATACAGGGATACTTGCAAAACAAATGTCCTAACAGAGGATCTTGACAAGGAGATTAGCAAAGCTCAAGAGAAGATAAATAATACTGTTGACAATTTGATTGGAACATCAGACTCATTTTTGGAATTAGAAACAAAAATTGTAGAGCAGGAAGAGAAAATCAAGAAATTGGAGAAAGACAAATAGGGAATAAAGGACAAGGCAAAGGACTTAAAATGTAGACTTAGTCCAAGACTAGAGTATCTTATTTCTTTGAGAAAAGAAATATCTAAGGCTCTGGTTCCCAGACTAAAGACACTAGAAGAGAAAATGCACATACTCACCTATACAGTGCAGAGAACACAAGAGGCCATAAAAGACTGCAAAACATTCAGCAATGGCATAAATGTAGTTTTGACAGATATCTTTCAGATTGTAACCCACCCATTACAAGAATCCAGGCAGGACTCCACTGACAGCGAATGACAACCTTTGTCATTGATGTCAAAGGGGGAGTAGTGGGATGAGAAAAATGGTCAGAAAGAAGGGACTTCATCTGCTTAGGGGGAGCATACAATTTTGGCAGACTATTTTTTGGATATCATTTTGGACACTTTTTGATTTTTCTCATTAGTGTTGCCATCAATGCCAAAGGGGGAGATTGTTCGCAAATGCACACTCCAATGAGAAATTGTAGGTGATTGAAGGTTTTGTCATTGATGGAAACCTTGCAATCATATGATACCGGCAAGATAGGATACCGACACTAGTAACAACAAACTCTACACCAATACACAGAACACCAGCAGAGAAAGGAAGAATATCAGCACCCTGGCCGATAGGAATTTTGTTTATAATGTATTTTGTAATTAATTTTAAAATCATTGTAAGCTGACATGGCAAGTTGTAAAATGACTCATATATGTATGAGATCATTATAGAACATTTTAAAATAAGGTGATAGGATGCAAAATAAGTAGACCTAATATGCGAATTATAGGTTAAGGGTTTATGTATGTAGCAGAGCTTAAACTGGTACTGGATCTAGCATAGCAGATGCTAATCTGAAGCAGTACAAGACATTGGATTAATATGATCCATTTTTGTAAGTCAGTGTGACTTCTTTTGTATTTGAGCAGTGAGCTCTAAGCACTTGGCCTTTCTGCATGTGCAGGCCCCTATTGTAAAAGTAATATTCCCTTATTGGCCAACAAGCGAATATTGTGGGTCACAAATCCCACCGAGGTTTTTCCCACACCGGGTTTCCTCGTAAAAATATTGTGTTATGGTGTGCTTCTCATGTGGTTGTTGTTATTCTTGTTTACTGCATTATTTCAAGTTTACCGGTACACAGTTTTTGTTTTTCATGTTTTAAGTCAAGTAAATTTATATACCGGTTAGATACTGATTCACCCCCCCCCCCCTCAGTATCACTGGGAATCCTAACATAAGTAACTATGAAGATTATCTCTTGGAATATTAGGGGACTTAATAATCCTCATAAACATGGTATCATTAGGAATATGATAAGGGATAGTAAACCTGATGTTTTTCTTATTCAAGAAACCAAAATGAGTAGAGAAAAAGTTGAATCTTTGAAATTTTTCAAAAATGGTAATATTAGTGGTGGTAGTTCGGAAAGTGCTTCAGGAGGCATAGCTACCATTTGGAACCTTAATAGTGTTAAAGGCCATGTTCTTATTCAGGAAAAAATTTTCTCTTGCATTAGATTTGAGCATTTAAAAGATGGAACTTTATGGGTCATCACTAACATTTATGCTCCCAATACCTTGAAAGCTAGAAATTCCTTCTGGAAAAAACTTACAAAAGTTAGGGCTAGCTTCAAAAATCTTAGCTAGATGGTCATAGGAGATTTTAATACTCCTTTGAGAGAGGAGGAAAAATTTGGAGGAAGCCCCTCTCAGTTGGAAAGTAGACTATCCCTAATGGACTTTATTAACACTCAGGCTCTCAACGATGTGGAGATATAGGGTTGTAATTACACGTGGACTAATAGGAGAACTGTCAATGATCTTATCCAAGTTCGCCTTGACAGGACTCTCATCTCAGATGACTGGTACAGACATTATTTATGTTCTATGTCTGCCCACATATGGGTTGGGTCAGATCATTTTCTTATCACCTTCATTGTTGAACCTATTAATAGAAGGAGACACTTTCCTTTTAGATTTGAAAAAATGTGGACTCATCACCCAGATATCACCCGTAATATTCAAAAATGGTGGAGTATCCAAGTTGAGGGAACTGCTATGTACAGAGTTGTAAAGAAACTTAAAAGTGTAAAGGACAACATAAGACTCTGGAACAAATCCAGCTTTGGGAATATCTTTGAGGCTAAAGGTAAAATTCAAGATGACCTTAAAAAAATACCATGAAATCATTGCTAAAGAGGAAACTTTTTGGAAGCAGAGATCAAGATGCATTTGGCTAAAGGAAGGAGATAGGAATACAAGATTTTCTCATATGTCGACTATCAAGCATAAAGCGGCTAATAGGATAACCAAGCTTATTGTGGATAATGGGGAGCTAGTCAAGGAGGAAGAAATAAGGAATGAAGCTAAAAGGTACTTTATGGATATTCTTAGGAGGGATCATAGTTTGGATGTTGATGCTCAATCTTCTTTCCTTCATAATATTCCATGTCTCATTGATGAACAGATGAATGTTTCCCTTTCTTCCATTCCTTTGATCTTGGAAATCAAAAATGTTGTTTTTTCCTTTGATGGTAACAAAACTCCCGGTCCAGACGGTTTCCCCTTGTTCTTTTTCCAAGATTCCTGGGACATAGTCGGGAAAGATGTCTCCAATGGGGTCAAGGATTTTTTTGGGGCTAGAAGACTTTTGAAAGAAATCAATGGTACTTTCATTGCTCTCATTCCCAAAATCCAAGGTGCAGACTCTATGGACAAGTTAAGACCAATCAGTTTATGCAACTCTTTTTATAAGATTATTTTCAAGGTTCTTACCACCAGAATTTTGGCTGTCCTTCCTTCTCTGATTAATCATTAGCGAAATGGCTTTGTCCTTGGTAGACAAATTTTTGACTCCATTATAATTGTCCATGAGAATATTCATTCTCTTGTTAGGGCCAAGAAGCAGGGTCTCATCCTTAAGCTTGATCTCTCCTAGGCCTACAACCGGGTTGACTAGCCTTTTCTTATGAAGGTTCTAAGGGCTTATGGTTTTTCCACAAAATGTGTTGACCTTTTCGGCCAGCTTATTACTTCAGCCTCTTTTGATGTTCTTGTAAATGGTTCCCCTTCCCCCCTTTTCCAAGCTTCTAGAGGACTAAGGCAAGGGGATCCCATTTCCCCTATCCTCTTCATCATTATGGCTGAATGTTTTGGAAGGTCCATGGAAAATATGGTTATGCAAGGATCGTTTAAGGGACTCCAACCTTCTTCTGCTGACCTTATTTTCTCCCATCAATAGTTTGTGGACGATACTATTATTATGGGGGAATCAAGTATCTCTGAAGCTAGATCCCTGAAGAAAACTCTTTGTAAGTTTGCTTCAGCTTCTGGTTAGCTCATTAATTCGGTCAAAAGCAAAGTTTTTTTCATCAATACTCCTGAGAGAAGACAACAAAGAATTAGCAGAATCCTAGAATGTAGGATTGATGAGCTTCCTGCATCCTATCTTGGCCACCCCATGGGCATTGCACCTCCTAATCCTTTTTGGAGCTCATTAGTGGATAAATTTCATAAAAAATTAGCTGGTTGAAAAGGAGCCCTTTTGAGTCAAGCTAGAAAGCTTCTATTTAAAGCATACCGATCTATGCCCTAAGCCTTTTCAGAATTCCAGTTAAGTATGTTGATGCAATTGAGAAAATTCAAAGAAAATTTCTATGGTCAGGGGTTGAGGACAAGAAAAGAATGTCTCTTGTGGCTTGGGATCAAGTATGCAGACCGAAAAGTAAAGGAGGTCTAGGCCTGAGAAGAATCTGGACCTTAAATGAATCTCTCATGTCCAATAAAGTTTGGAGAATGCTCCATTCAAATACTAAATGGTGTAAAATCTAGTGAAGTAAGTACTCTCTTCTGTCCTCTTCTCTTTCTTCTTTTATCAATTCAAAAATCAGTATTAATGGGTCCCATATATGGAATCGAGCCTCTAAGTGCATACAAAGCATTGCTAAAGGAGTTATATAGAAAGTTGGAAATGGTAGGATAGTTAAATTCTGGGAAGACCCCTGGCTTTTTGATAAACCCTTGACTGATTTCCCTGAATGGGCACCTCATGCTCCATCCTGTATTAGATTTTTTGGCACCTTAGTTGAAGGGTATTGGTCTGGCAATAAATGGCAAAGCATTGAAAGTATCCATCCAAGCCTCATAAAGCTCAAGATCCACCTGTCTTCGGTCTAGTTGAACAAAGAGGAAGACTCCCTCATTTGGAAATATGAACCCAAGGTATCATTATTGTTTCTTCAATGTATGGTGATCTCTCCTCCACCCCTCTTGATAATCCTTTCTGCTCTAAAGCTTGGATTAAGGGTCTGACCCCCAAAATTAACTTTTTCTATTGGACAATTCTTCAAAATAAAATCTTGACCCTAGATAACCTCAAGGGTAGAGGTTTTGCCTTTCCTAATAGATGTGCTCTGTACCTTAAGGAGGAAGAGTCAGTGGACCACCTAGCTCTCCACTGTTCCTTTTCTACCTTAGTTTGGGAAAGACTTCTTAAAAGTTTTAGCATTGATTGGGTGTTTCCTAAAACTATTAGTGAGTTGTTCTACTCCTAGAATATTCATTGGTCTAACTCCTTTTTGAGATCTTTGTGGCAGCTATCACTTCCTCACATTCTATGGGGATTATGGAAAGAAAGAAACAATCGTATCTTCAGGGACACATCCCTCAATGAGGATATTGTGTTCCAGAAAATACAATGGGCGATTGTGGAGAATATTGGGATCATTGGGGTTCCCTATTTTTCGACCAACCCCTTGGAATCTAACATTTTAAGTTCCTGGAATTTGAAGAATGATGGCAGCTCTGACCCCAAGCAAAACAAAAGACTTCAAGAAAGATGGCAAACTCCCCCTCATGGTTGGTTCAAATTCAATTTTGATGGTGCTGCAAAAGGTAATCTAGGCCCTGCGGGTTGTGGAGCTATTCTTAGAGATGACAAAGGTATATGCAAGGAAATGATTGTTGTCCCAATAGGGAGTCAAACAAACCACAAAGCAAAAGCAATGGCAGCTCTACAAGGAATTCTCCTTGCTAAAAAATGGAATTGTCCCTTCATATGGATTGAAGGGGATTCAAACAACATCATTAATGTCTCAAGGGGACCTATAAGCCCTCACGGTCTATCAATAATATTATAAAATCTGCTAGAGACCTTATTAGCACTTTTGAAAAAAGTTACATATCTCATATCTACCGTGAAGCCAATGGGTCTGCTGACTAGTAGCCAATGCAGTGGTCAACAAAGATGAAATGATTACGTGGACGGGAGAACAAGGACTCCTTGAGGATGTCAGACTAATCATTTTTAATGACCGATATAGTAGCACTCCAAAGATTCTTTATAGACAAAACAATAATGAAACAGACTAAATGGAGTACTCTGAGTTATTATAATATTGTCAGCACCATTTATTATAATACTCATTCCATCACTTCCCATGCTTTTTGGGTAAATTTGGTAGCTCTGAGAAACTTTCTGTCTAAAACTCTCTACAAGTTTCATTTTTCTGCTCTGAAAAGCGAAAACATGGGTGGAAACAGACCTCGATACGAACCTAGTAGCTGCAAGGAATGGAAGCAGAAGGAGGAGGTCTGGAATATTCTACAAATGGGTGGATTTTATAAATTTATGGAGAGACTCCATGGACAAGATGGCACGGTCACTAGTTTCTTCTGCAAAAACAATAGAAAGGGCACTTTAAAAATGGGAGACCAGTCTGTTGTCATAGATGAAGATCTTATCGCCCAAGCCACGGGACTCCAAAGGGAAGGAGTCAACTTCTATAGAGACAGAAAAGTGAGTAAGGAGGCCATTGACAGATATCCTGAAACCGACAAGGAGAAAAAATGACTGGTGAAGCTAAGTAAAACTTACTATCCCCCTAGGGCTTTTGTTAAACCTCAGCGGGAGGTCCTCTTTGTTATTATGCACTATATTACATTGGATGGTAGATTTACTAAGGTATACAGCTACCATTTTGTTTTGTTGAATCATTTTAGGCATGATGAGAAGGTTAACTTTCCTTATTTTCTATTATGCTCTATGAATTCCACCATTAAGGCCTATAAAGAGAACCCTATGGGGGACACTACTATGCATCAAGGATTAATGGTTCTTATTTACGACCATCTCAAGGCTAACCAGATTGCCTGCCCACAGCCCTCTATTAAGTATGAAGAGGATGGGTCAGACTCTATTTTTTTTGTGGATGAGGGTTCCGACAGTGACCCAACAAGTGACTCTGAGGAGAGTTTGGATGACTCAGAATTTGAAATTGGTAAGAAGAGGAAATACATGAAAACCAGACCTTCTTCCTCAAAGGGCAAAAAACCTAAAGGCAAAATCCTCCTTGGAGGAGTAGGTCTCTGAAGACTCAGAGAAGTAGAGACCCCAGGGTTCTCTAAAAAAGAAAACTAAAGTCCATACTTAGACTAGAAACAAGCATAAGAGAAAGGTGGAGAATGTGAAGGAGATGGAGACTCATAAATAGGAAAAGATCTCGGAAGCTGAATAGAACCTAGAGAAGGTGATCACTGGAGAGGTTCATAGGGTTGACGACACTGCTACTGTTGGTGACCCTCCAAAAAAGGAACATGACAACTCCGGTAAGATTGATCTTCCCCCGAACCCTCCTCCTGAGGGTATGAAAGGTTTTATGGACACCATGGAGTGGTTAATAATCAATTACAAGAAAGATGTGGATGACAACAAAAAGCTCAACCACAGAATTTAGATTCTGGAAACTATCAACACTGGGGAAGGGAAGACTATGGCTGATTACATTGAGGATATGGAAAATACTATTGCAAAAGCTGAAAATATAAGAGAATCCTTCAACCCCAGATTTGAGAAAATAGAGAAAGATCTGTTGGAGAGGAAAACTCTTGCTGACGCTATGGATCAAACTATATCGGGCACTATCAGTAAAGTCAACAAAATTGAGGATTGCCTCAAGAGTATTACAGAGAAAAGCTTAGACATCTTGAAGGTTTCTACTGGCAAAACTAAAACTCTCATCAACAAATTGGACAAGGAGAAGGATACCCAGGATATTGACCCTGACACAGAAGGTGCAGGAGATGCTCAAGGACCCAGAACTAGAACCAGAGGTAAAAAGAAAGAAAAGAAGCCTAATAAGGACCTGGATGATCTCAAAGCTGTTGCGGCCACCTATGACCAGTTGGTGAAAAAGGTGGAGGACCTTCTGAAGACTATAACTGTGTAGTGCCTTCCTAGTTTATTTGTTGTTTCTTTCCTTTGTTGTCTTTTTGGTATGCTGGTTTTTTTTCCAGTTGTTTTGTAAGCAGTTTTTATGCTCTGGGCTCTTTGATGACTTATCTTAATTTCCTATGTTAAAGGTTTCGGGTCCTGAAAACCTATTTTTCTTAATTAATCAGAACTTAAGTAAAGCAAAACATAGGTAATGCAAAACAATATATCCAGATCTTTTAAAAACTGCAACAATTAGGAAAGTCATTGAACATACCTTCCTCTGTCATCTACAAAACCCCTGTCGCAGTTTACTTCCCTTTTGCTCCAAAACTCTCCTTAAAACTTATATTTCACAAATGATAATATTCGACAAAACAACTACTCAATTTAAAAATCCAAGAAAATCTTACCCATGATTTCCATAAGTTATCATCATTACTCTTTACTCGTGTGACGTTACTCTGAAATGATCGCACACTATCATGCATTTAATAACAAGTCACTTCATATCTGAAAACACGGATTCCCACGCCATACTTGCTATTAATGACAACTTTTAAATCATTAAGAAAGAATATTCCCTTTTCCTACCGTCATTCAGCCATTCCTCAAAATCCACGTCACCATCTCATGAAAAGTCATATGATTTCCAAGAAATCAAACATTGAACTTTGAACCTTGAAGAACAATCAGTGACACAAAAAACATATACATGACCATTATTGAACTTTGAACCGTGAACCAGAAAGGTTCAAGTTTAAGGTTTAACTAATGCAAAACATCGACAAATAGTGAAAAAGACTCACAAAACCGCGCGGGGAAAAAACTTAAACATGATGCTCGTTGAACTTTGAACCTTGAACCGATTTGGTTCAAGTTCAAGGTTCAGGTTCAGCACAATGAAACTTAAATAAAAAAAAACTGCGAAGACTGATTTGCACAGAAAATTCAAGAAACACAACCCGACCAAAGGACCATTTAGGGACATAACTCCATAAGGCGATATAAAAATGTAAATTTATATATATTGCCAACAATGGCTCTACATGGGGACTGGAACTGTAAAATATCAAGAAACGAATCCCAGAATCCCTAGTTTCGTAAATGACATAAAAGTAAAGCCCGATCCACACCAAAACTCACACACCTAAGCTAAACACAACAAAACTATATGTACAAACTGGTAGGGGACTCCTTCTTACAATTGAAACAATTTTAAGTCCTTCCTATTATAAGACAGGGGTAGTTCAAAGCCATCCTGATAAGCAAGTTTGAAAGAATTGGGACCTTTCAACTCATGAATTATGTAAGGACCTTTCCACAGTGACTCGAATTTGTCGTGAGCGCCCTTCTACTCTCTCCTTTTATCCCATAATAACACTAGATCACCTTTCATGAACTTCTTGGGTCTTTCCTTTTGATCAAAAATCTTTTTCACCCTTATCTGATGTTCTGTAATCCTGTCGACCAGTTTTTCCCTTTCTTCCTTGATATTGATTAAATACATAATTCTCTTCTCAAGAGAATTCTGGAAGAATGTGTCTTCTACTACAGACTATAATTTGGAAGCCCCTAATTCTAGAGGAAGAGATATTTGGGCACCAATACCATATACCAACTCAAAAGGAGTCATCCCTATAGCTCACTTAGGTGAGGTTCAATCTACCCACAGTGCTTCATGCAACTTCTTATGCCAGTCTCTGAAATTCTTGCTAACCAACTTCCTCATGATGTTAATCAAATTTTTGTTACTTGATTCTGCTTGGCCGTTACCCTATGGATAATAATCAGAAGAATGTGACAAAGAAATTCCATGATCATAGCAAAATAAAAAATAATTCAAATGAAGAGAAATTTGATGCATTATCTATGACTATTTTATGAGGAACTCCGAACCTGACAAGATTATTGTCCCTGAGGAATGCACACACAATCCCTAAAGTGGTTTTTTTAACAGGGGTAGCTTCCACCCATTTAGTCAAATAGTCTATTGCTATTAATATGTGAGCGTGTCCTGCGCTAGAGGCAGGATTCAATGGACCAATGAAATCTAATCCCCATTGTTTAAAGGGTTCTTGAATCATTATTGGTCTTAAAGGCAAGGCAACCAACTGAGGTTTACCTGTAAACAATTTGCACTTTTCACACCTTGCTACCCAAGCATATGCATCTCTGAACATTCCCAACCTATAGTAACAGTTCCTCAAGATTTTATATGCAGTCACTATGGAGGAGAAATGACCACCAAATGCCTCATCATGAAAAAATTTTAGCAAAGCTTCTTGATGCGGCTTATCTACACACCTGAGAAAGGTGCCATCCAAAACTTTCTTATATAGTATATCATCAAAGATGACGTACTTTGCAACTTTCAGCTTTAAATTTTGTTTCTCCCTAGGAGAAAGATAATCTAGATAGTCTTCATAAGTGAGATAATAGGCAACATCGGTGAACCAGGAATCCTGATGATTAACAAATAAAGTTAAGGGCAAACTTTCCTCTTCCTCGAACTTGTTCTCTACCATTAGTTTACAAAGGCCTTGTCCTCTGACCAGTTTAGTGGGCTTAATGCCTAAATTAAACTCTTGAATTTTAGAGACCCAAGATGCTCTATTATTGATACCGACATCTTGCTAGGTTAAAATACTTTTCACTGCAGAGTTCAGAACAAAGACAGTTGCATGTGAATGAAGTATATAGTACCTGAATTGTTTGACAGCTTTCACTACTGCATAATCTTGGTTTTCTATTTGTGTGTATTTTAGCTCATGCTTCTTCAAAGGTACACTTATGAAGGAAACTGGAACTTCCTCATTACCTTCACCTTTCTGCACTAAAATTCTAGACATAGTATGCTCTGACGCATAGCAATAAATAATAAAATCCTTACTAAAATCTGGATTAACGAGAGTAGGTGCATGTGCTATTTCTCTTTTTTATTTCTTCAAAATCCCTTTTACCCTCCTCATTCCACTTAAAAACTACTTTCTCACTCATCACATTTACAATATATTTAGTAGTCTCAGCAAAATCAGGAGTAAAACGTCTTAGAAAGTTCACTTGTCCAAAGAAGGACCTCACTCCATCTCTATTGGAAGGAAGGCTGAGTTGTTTTATTGCTTTTACTCTCTCCGAATCCACCCTTACTCCCTCCTTTGAAACAATATGTCCAAGAAGTTTTCCTTCTGTGAGACCAAAAACAGACTTTTTAGGATTTAATGACACTCCATGCTCTCTGCATCTCATCAGAACTTTCCTCAAATCTCATAGATGATGTTTCCTCTTTCTGGAGAACATAGTTAAATCATCTAGATATACTACAATGATCTTATTCCTCAAATTCCCAAAGGAAAGATCCATCACCCTCAAAAATGTTGCACCTGCATTAATCAATCTAAAAGGCATCATGTTATATGCAAAGGTACCCCAGGGAGTTACAAATGTTGTCTTGTGTTGATCTTGCTTCGAGACACTGATTTGGTTATATCCAAAGAAGCCATCCAACATGGAAATCATCTCTGATCTTGAAACAATTTGTAAAATATAATCCATTGCTGGCAAAGGATAATTATCATTTAGGCTTTCTTGGTTCAAGTTTCTGAAATCAGCACAGATTCGTATTTCACTGTTTTTCTTCCGAACAGGAACAATATTAGCAATCCAGGTAGAATGATGTATAGGATAAATAATTCGGGCCTTCAACATCTTGTCTACCTCATGAAAGATCACTTCTGCTACCTTTGGATTAAAATTCCTCAACTTCTGTCATAAAGGATTGACACCAGGTTTCAAAGGAATGTGTTGTTGGAAATTACCATCTCTGAAATTCTTTAAATCCTCGTAACTCCATGCAAAAACATCTTTGAACTCAATCAGCAGGTTGATGAACCTCCCTTTCTCCTCTTCGGAACAACATTTACCTAAATTAACAAATTTAGGATCCTCCTTAGTACCAATGTTGATTCTCTCATACTCACTAGAGTTTTTAATTACAGGAATCTCTTTCTTCTCTTGCTTCAGATACCCATCCTTTCTATCAAAAAGGCGTTCGAGAGACACCAAGCCTTTTGGGATTTTATTTCCTTTCAACTGTAATACCCCATCATGCAGTTCCTCTGGTGAATAGGGAGAAAACTCTTTACAACTTGTTTCTGATCCTTCATAAAACAAAGAAGTAAAAATCTCAGCACCCCTTAAAAAATTCTAAATCTGCTTATCATTTTCAAAAACCTACCAGGATTCAGAATTGTCAGGCACACTCGGTCTATAAACCAATTCTACCCTGTAGGTATCAGTTATGAAATCAGAATGAGGCACTAATAAGGCTACAGATACCTCCAAAGAATCAACCTTTGAGTTGAACTCCCTTGGTACTGCTTCGATTGAGAAAGCATCGAATTCCTCAATCTTGTCCCAAACACGATTTCTATAATGTCTCAACCTCTCATTTTTTACTGTGAATAGACCTCTTACGTGTTTCACAATAAGTTCAGCATCACCCTTGACCTTCAACATCTTGATCTACAATTTCTTTGCTTTGGCAAGACCTAATAATAGAGCTTCATATTCAGTTGTATTGTTAGTGTTTTGAAACTCCAACTTGAAAGCATAAGGAATAACTTTACCTTCAGGAGGTATTAATACTACCCCAGCCCCTGAACCAACAGATGAACAACTCTCGTCAAACTCCATAGACTAGAGTCCATCAAACAATCTTGAATCTACAGTCTTATCCACCTCTTGAAAAGTGGTTGATATCATATAATTTCCAAATCCACAATCTTGATACAAAATTTGAGCTTTCAGATCATCTGAAGGAAAGACTGTGTAATTAGCTTTTGTTTCAGGATGTAGGACGACTCTTTGTTTTCCAACTATGATCATTTATTGAGACCAATCCATTCTAATTTCCCCACCCATGTCTTTACAAAAGGTATGACTCAATAACATGCCATAACTGTCAGGGATGTCAGCCACCAGAATTGTCAATTTGATTCTTTTATCAGGATGTGCTACTAAAGCCACTTGTGCATCCTTAATTTGCACTTGTTTGGAATCCATGGAATAACATTTGCCAAAGGTCTTTGTTGAGGTTAAACCTAAAGCTTTTTCTACTGTTGAGGGCATGAACAAAGGCACCTATTTGGAATCCATGGAATAACATTTGCCAAAGGTCTTTGTTAAGGTTAAACCTAAATCTTTTTCTACTGCTGAGGGCATGACATTGTCTGATGCTCCAGAGTCTATTATACAATTACTCAATTTATGCCCATTGATAAACAAGGACACATAGAAGGGTTTGAGCTTATCTTCTAGACTAGGTTGAGCCAATTCAGCTTGTTGAGGAATAATATTTGATGAAACTTCAGGAATTACTAGAGCAGGGCTGACATTTTCCTGTGCTGAATAATTACAATTCACGGGCATTTGGGTTTCGCTTGCTAAAACCTTAGTATCATTCCCTTTGACAAATTCGACTAATATATCTAACTCCTTAGGGTTCAACTTCAGATACTCAGCCGGAGTAATCTGAACACAAGATGATTTGCAAAATTCAATGATATCAAAGGAACTATTAAATGAATCAAAACTTGAAGACGCAATTTCTTGAACAACTTTTGAAACACTTGCAAGACGAGTCAAAATTTCCTTACCCTTTGTAGTGCTATGAATAGGTATTATAACATCTTGAGGCTTCAAATTTTGTTGAGTTCTAGTAAGAATTGCATATGAGGAATCCTCCAAAGTCACCAACATGTTTCCTCCCCTTTCTGAGTCAGAGACATATTCCATATAATAAATTTCAGAGTCGCTAGGCATACTTTGGGAACCTCTTTCACCAGCTTCTAAGATTGTTTCTCCTTTGCTGATCATTTGAGAAAAATGAACCATCTCTGGACATGAAGAACCATCATTTTCATCAGTTAAATGAAACACACATGTGTTTGTCTTAGGAGGTGGCGCTTCAATAGCAAGTCTTTGTTGCGTAGGAGGTAACTGTAATTGTCTTCCTCCATTTCCTCCTTGTTGAGTGGGATCTTTTCTAGGAATGTCCTGATATGGTTGAGAATATGAAGTACTTTCTTTAGGGAAATCACATCATTCATTAACCGTTAGATCATAGGGTCAGATGAAGTAGAGGCATTTGCAACCTGAGAAGCAGGAGTTTGCACTTCTCTTTTCCACTTGCCTGTCATGATTAAATCATCTTCTAGACTCACAGCTGAAGCTTTCATAGCATCAAGGGTTTGTAACCGCTCGTGCCTCATCAAGAAACTTATTTCTACAGGCATGGAGTTCATGAAGAAACATTTCATGTTTTCATCAGAGGGTTTTTTTGCTATTGGAATCTTATGACAAAGTTTATCAAAACGGGCAACAAAGTCCCTCATAGGCTCTGTTATTTCTTTCTTTAATTGAGCCAACTGAGCAATGAGTGAATGCTCATCTTCAATTAATTTGAATCTTGCCTCAAAATTATTTGTTAAAACCTATCAATTTTTAATAACTCCATCAAGCAGATGGTAGAACCAATCAGCGGCAATGTTAGTAAAAGTTTGAACAAATAAGCTCACTACCACATCCTCATGTTGAACTACCAACACTCCACATGCCACTTTGAAAGCATTTAATTGTTTAGTGGTGGATACTTTGCCATCACCACTGAACTTGGGCAGATGATCTTTTGCTCCTTTAGGAAGATTATGAATCACCCCCAAAGCTAAAGGTCTGATAGCAGCACCCCAAGAATTGTTTGCCATTTCTCTAATAGTATTCAAAGGGGTAAGGTTTATAACAATTAGGGGTACAACACCATGTAAATTTAAGGCTTGATAGATAGGTGAATCAGTTGCTCTTGGTGGAGATATGGGTCTACTTTAGCACTTCTAGGTGTAGCCTGAGAAACAAAATCAAGGTCTAAGAGTTCCTGGAAGGTGTGATCAACAATTAACTCCCTTCGTTGTGACCGAGTATAAGGCTTGGACTCCAGTGTGAAAAACAATTAGGGTAACAAGCATCTGAGATTCTATGGTTGATTATCAAGGATTCTAATAAAGAAGACTCTAGGAACAATCACCCTCTCAAAAACTAACATAGGATAGTCTACTTGCCTTTCTACTTCATCAAGGAATGCACTTATCCTATCGTATTCAGCTCGACTTCTTCTATGTCTCCAATCTAGAGTATCCAACTCAGAGATAATGTTACTTTTCTCTTCTTGCACCCAATTTAGATTTGGTTGAAAATAGGTAAGAACCCTTCATGAGGCAACACCATTTATAAAGAATAAAGCATCACCATAATGATGAATTTTTTTTCCTCTTTTTTTAAAAAAAAAACAAATAGATTTATTATCTCGTTCGTTCCCCAACAAAGTTGCCAAAAAATTTGTTGGTAAACAAATTTGTCTCTAACAATTTATTTAACTTTTATACCCTTTAGCCCAAGGAATGAGAGACAAATTTCACCATACAATTGGGAAAATCATCATATTGATTAACCTCTGAATTAAGGTATGGCTCCCTTTAATAAATATTCAATCATCTCCAAATTACATACAACCAATATTATACTTTTCACCAGAAAGTACAAAAAGGTAATTGTATTCACCAATCAATACCAAATGAACACAAGCATTGATTCATATATATAATTCTTTGTGTAAAGCTAATAGACTTCACATGTACGCTAAAACAAAATGAAAACCTTTTAAGATGAATTCCAGTGACATTTTCTGCACATATGGAAAGCTATGATAGATTCTTTCTTGAAATAGATTCTCACAGAAATCAAATTTCAAACACCAAACACATAGATTTGAAGCCAAAGATAAACTGTCATTCAATTTTCATTCAAAGATGATCATCAACTTTCAATACGTACATAAAGTATTTAGACAAAATTAAAGAGATAGTTTTTCAAAAACTTAGCGGACCTTCATAAAGTCATTACAAAGTTTACAAATAGGCCACCAGACCCAATAGTTCAACCCAAGGAAAAATTAACTCCAAATGAGTTAATGAGAAACTGTCCTAACTGCATAACAAAAAATAAAAGAAAGCTAGACACACTGGCATACAAATGCTAGTAGTGCTAGTCATGTGATCGATTTAGTTTCAGTCGGATTGTTTGGATTGCTATTCTGGGCGAACACCATAACCACTTTCGCTACACTCCACTCCCGATGAACCCTTGAGAATTCATGGATTACCACTACATGTGGCAGGATGATATGAATTACCCTTTGCTTCCAGAGTTCCTTTTTCCTTTTCACCAGCTGCATTTTATCCTTGTGAGAGTCCAAATGATCAAGCCATACTGTAAGCATCGACTCCACTTTAGCAATCCTTGTAAAGTCTTCCACTACTAAGGACTTTTCCACCTTAATCTGCTTAATGTGATTGCTGAAAAGATTGACCATTTTTGATGTATCTTCCAGAGTGTGGCCATCCTCTTTAAGTAGTTGAACATCAACACAGTGCAGATCTTTTTGCATGGTTGTTCTCAGGGTTGTTAGTTCACCTCGCAGACTAATAGACTCATTATGACCTTGCTCAATGATTTGATTGCGCCATTCTATACTTTCCTTGCATATGAACATTATATCCTCATCTAATCTCGACACTTGTCTTTCAGCAAGAAAATTCATTAAGCCATAGCACTGAATATCGCACATTTGCTTTGAAATTACTGCCCATTTAGTCTTTTCTTTTTGCCATGCGATTAAGTCAGCATCCAATTCCTTGGTAACATCATTGGCATCCTTGAAAATTTGAACTAAATCTGATATAGAATTAATTCCTTGATGCACAATCTATGTGAGCCACTCAAAGAAAATCTTTGCGATCATCTTGTTCCATTGAACCTCATCCAAGAACTTCTAATTACCAGGGGATTTCGAACTAAAGGGAACAGAGCTTTGGGACAAAGGCAGCGGACTATATTGCAGAGCATGGATGTATTGAGCCATTTGCATTAAACTCTTCTTCAACTTTGCTTTATCCTTTTCATCCTTCCAAGTGCGGGAGATAATCCTTTTGGTTGAAGTCTCTAAATGTTTCACATCAACTGCTCTAGTTCCTACCCTCAAATCAACCCACTCAATAATATAATCGGCCTCTGAGGTGGCAGCAACATCCTTATCAGATGTAGGCTTAGCAATATCTGCAGTCCAGTGTTTTGTGTCTTTATCAAAACCGATCATGGTCTCCATTTTTTTCCGCTTTGGCGTAGTAGCTCTCCCTAGACATTTACTCAGGGCATCTTCCATGGACACAGAAATAGGCACAACATTCCTTTTCTTGGTAATTGAATCACTTAACCATTTAGGAGCCATAGTTAGATCCTTGAATTGAATGGGCAAAGGCCCTCCTGAAGTTAGTAGCATAGCATTATCTGTGTTAAATAGAACATCAAGTCCCTATGAATCTTGGACATTAACATCAGCATTGGTTACAACTTTGTTAGCATCAAAAACAAGGGTTGTCATACTGCCCTGTACTTCTTTGGCGTCCAAATCAAGAATGAGATGAGCGGCAGGTGGCTGAAAGTTCTTCTTGTATCTTGACCTAGTAACTTGGCCACCAATGGAATGTGCAGCTTCAGAGTCAAATTTTTCCTCTTTAATCTTAAATTGCTTCTTTCCTGCAATAGAAATAGGAATGTTAGTTAAAATAGTGGTTTTTCTCACAATCTCCCTGTTTCTACCCTTATTTCTTGAACTGGTTGCCTTTTCCAGATGAAACCTATAGCTCCTTAGCCAATTCTCTATTCTGTGAATTATTCTGAAGGTGCGTGCTTGTACACTATCTTCTATCTTTCTACTCTAATCAACCTCTGGAAGGGGTTCATTATGTACCTGTTTCATGAATTCTGGATCCAATACATCTCCATTATCAATGGTCACACTATAAGTATCCGTTTGCAACTTCATATCGAGAATCTGCTTCAGAGTGAACCTGGACCAATTCCTCTTTCTCACTTCAAATTCATCTGAGCAGTCTTCCCAATAATCTTATAACTGAGGGACATGTTGATCGGGCATTATCTTTTTCACATAGTGAGCAATAAAACCTTTGTTGTCAAAATTATCTCTCTTCATGAAGGTTTTCAAATGAAACCTCTTAAATTCTAACTCAAGATTCAATGCATCAGAAACAAACCTGCAACTGTAATGGCCTAAATTAATAGGAAAAATTCCACTGGTGCCAGAATCCTCACCATAATCCTTTACAACATGGGCTAATTGCCTAGAAACTTCAATCAAAACACAATAGTCTGAAACATATCTAGGTAACCTAAAGGGTTCACCTTTAAAGCCTCCCACCCTGATATAAGTGAAGTGATTGAATTGAGTAAAGAAGATACCATAGATGTTGATTAGTTCAATAGCTTCACCAGACATTCTCCTGTGCAAACTACCTTGTAACTCCAAAGTTAATCTCCCAACAAAAATATCATTTCAGTGGAGGTAATTGTCACCATGTCCTTTTTGGGTCAAATGGGGGTGATATTCGTAAATTTTAATACCCTAAACCCATTTTGTATGGAACAGTCCAGGCCACTCCCTCACACAAGCTAACATATAGACCAAATATGAAGACATATAAAAATTTGACATCCCAGGGTAATTGCTCAAACCCTCATGCAACCTTTTCTGCAATTACAGTGCCCCAGTCAATGAATCAGTCTTTGTCAAGAGTGAATTAGATGAAGAAATAGATCCAGTCCTCCCAATAGAAGGAGTGTGAATTTCCCCTAATTATGCTCAACATGACTAGCAAATCCCTGATTCCAGGAATCAAATGCTCTCGGGTTAATGGCCTTGGCAATTTTGAGCCGCCCTTTTGAAACCTCAAAAGCCAATTTCATGCAATAATGGTTCTATAATACTGCTTTTTCTTATAATAAATCTCATATGACTTTCCAATAGTCCAATCCTCATAGGGTTCCCAATGTGGGATACCCATGGTCGCCATTACTGTCTCTCTATCAATAGACAACAAAACCTCACCATTATTTTTCCTAATAAACCTGTTAACTTTGTCATAGTGATTCATGGACTCTAAAACCAACTCAAGACAAGGGGCAACTGGGGGAAATGTCTCCACTTCCAATAAACCACTTTGTACAATGTCTTTCAGCATAGAATCGACAGCTGGGTTCCTTACTCTTTCTAAGAAAACATCTAAATCTAATTGAACTAGAGTCGTATCTGTTAGCTCTGGTAAGGAACTCACAAGGGAAGAAGATCTTGCTAATATAGGCAAAGTTGACCTCATGTTTAACCCGTAATTTTTCCCCAATCAACTTAAGGAAAGCAAAAAATAGGTAAGCAAAACAATATATCTAGATCTTTTAAAAACTGCAACAATTAGGAAATTCATTGAACATACCTTCCTCTGCCATCTGCAAAACCCCTGTTGCATTCTACTTCCCTTTCGCTCCAAAACTCTCCTTAAAACTATATTTCACAAATGATAATCTTTGATAAAACAACTGCTCAATTTAAAAAGCCAAGAAAATCTTACCCATGATTTCCATAAGTTATCATCATTACTCTTTACTCGTGTGAAATTACTCTGAAATGATCACACATGATCATGCATTTAATAACAAGTCACTTCATATCTGAAAATAGGGATTCCCATGCCATACTTGCTATTAATGACAACTTTTAAATCATTAAGAAAGAATATTCCCTTTCCCTACCGCTGTTCAGCCATTCCTCAAAAATTGTGCCACCGTGTCATGAAAAGTCATATGATTTCCAAGAAATCAAACATTGAACTTTGAACCTTGAAGAACAATCAACGACACAAAAAACATATACATGACCAATAATGAACTTTGAACCTTGAACCAGAAAGGTTCAAGTTCTTGCAAAACACCGACAAATAGTGAAAAAGACTCACAAAACCGTGCGGGGAAAAAACTTAAACATGACGCCCATTGAAATTTGAACCTTGAACCCATTTGGTTCAAGTTCAAGGTTCAGGTTTAGCACAATGAAACTTAAATAAAAAAACTGCAAAGACTGATTTGCATAGAAAATTTGAGAAACACAACCCGACCAAAGGACAATTTAGGGACATAACTCCATAAGGTGATATAAAAATGTAAATTTATATATACCGCCAACACTATCAGAGATAGGATAGATAAACCCAACCTTTAACAACTTCTGCAATTCCTCTTTAACTATTTCTTTTAATGCAGGGTTGATTCTTCTTTGTGGTTGTCTGAGTGGGCAAAATTCTTCTTTTATATAGATACGATGGGTGCAAACTATTGGATCTATTCCATGCATGTCCTTGTAATCCCATGCAAAGGCATTTTTATGACATTTAAGCAAGTCCACAAGTGCTACCTTTTGAGTATCTGAAAGATCACTATTGATATTCAAACATTTATTCAAATCAACTTCTATTTTGATAGTAAGATCAATCTAGGATATATCAAAAAAATGAGAAGTACAGACTTCCTGCAGCAACAGAGTATGCAATATATCAATGGCTACAGGAAAATCTAAATCTGCAATATTTGGTACCAACTCCTGCAATTGCTTTTCTTGTGTCAACTCATTTGTTAGAATTTTGTAAAGAATTGACTCTTCATCATGTAATTGCATGAATGCCCCTCGATTAATCATCATGCGGTGACTAATAGAGTCAACTCCCTCAGATTCTTCTCCCAAAGTAGGCCAAACGGCTTGTTGTTGATCAAACTGGGGTTGTGCAGGAGAATACAAAGCTAATGTTTTTGTAGAGTGCCCAACTGAAATAGTCATATCTCTTGATCTATATCCAATATATGCATCAGTTGTGGCAAGCCAAGGTCTTCCCAAAATCATCAGATATCCCCCCAGTGTTGCCTTCGAAGACATAATCATAAAGTCTGCAAGGTATTCCCAGGAATCCAAAATAACAACCACATCTTCAATCATACCATCAGGTCACACTGTAGAGCTATCAACAAGCTATAGAACTGTGGGTGTAGGCCTTAGACTATTGATTTCAAGTTGCTACATTACTTCTCTTGTCATCACATTAATGGTTGCTCCCAAATCACTAAAACATTCCTTACCGGGTTGTCATTAATGACTATACTCACAACAGGACTACCAAGATTAGAATATTTAGGAATTGAAACCTTTCCTAACATAATATCTGCCAGTTGACCCATCACATGCACTATTTACGAATCCTTCTTCTTCCTGCCAAGTTTTTTTAGACATTCTTCTCTAAGTGCCTTACTTTATATAGGAACATCTTTTATTGATTGCAACAATGGAATTTTAACATGGACGTGTTTCAGTTTATCTATGATATCAAAACCTTGATCTTGTTCTGTAAGAACTTCCTTTTCTTGCAATCTCTAGGGAAATGGTGGGAATCTCTACTTCTGAGGTATTGTGGTTGTTGGATTAGAGATTTCTTGTTCTTATTGTACCTCAGTGATAACTAGAGGAGATGGATTGGGCAGAGTTGTCGCAGATCAGAGGTGAATATCACCTATAGATAGAGAATAGGTTGAGTATTAATTAGGGTCAGCTGAATAAGGTTGTTGTTGTTGCTGAGATTTAATATTAGGATTTGGCATTGGCTGAGTGGGCAACTACGTTAGTTTAGGTGGGACAATAGTGGCTACAGGGGGAGGAATTATTGCAGGCGATTGTGGTTACTGAGTAGGTTGTTGATAACCAGAAGATTGGGTAGTCCATGGCTGACTCCCCCTTCATTGAGGAGTAGGCTGCCAATTCCCTTGAAACTGGCTCCCTTTGTCATTGATGTCAACACCTACTAAATACACCTACTTTGGAGATCCAACAACATTCACCGGCAAGCAGTAATCTGTGCAACAGTTATTGGTATATGATCAACCGGTAGGATATAATGTTCACCGGTACCTGAAATGACATGGAAGACACTTGGTAATGTCAAAAACATCATGTGGACACTTTATTTTGAAGTACTAATCATTGATATATTCTTATTTGCATATTTGCCTTTATCGGCAAATAGGTCCAGGTTATCTAGGGTTACATCGGTAGGTTTATCTTTTCCACATCAGCATGGCATGCTATGGAGATGATTTATTATTGTTATAAATGCATTAAGCCGACATGTTTTATCGATTATTACATCAGATATTATATTATTTGTAAAATGTTTTATTGTAATATCTTGTAGAGCCGACCTACTAAAATTGGTCTTAGGGTATGGTATAAATGTAAGATCTTATTTGTAAGATCAAGTGTGGAATGTGAAAAAGATTTGAGTGAAGGTATATGCGAGATCAAGAATAGGCATACACGAAGACATCATCTGAAGGTGAAGTTAGGTTTTTGTAGAAGCATATCAGCATTACATCGGTACTGAATACAGCATATGAAGATGCGATTTTGTATAGTACATTCTTATTGTATTTAACCATCCAACTATAGTCAGTGTGACTCCCATTTGTGATTGAGCAGTGAGCTCTAGGCTGTTGGCCTTTCTGCATGTGCAGACCCCTCTTTGTACACTTACTATCTGCACTAGTATCATTTGTTTGTGGGTAAGGTTTCCTACCATGGTTTTTTGCTTTACAGGGTTTCCATGTACAAATATTGGTGTCATGTGTTGTGGATGACTTTGTGTTTATGTTTCATGCATTAATTCTTACCGGTATGGCAATTTACTATTAACACTGTCTACTGGCATACTTAACTGGTTTACCGGTATTAAGCATTAAGTTGGTTAATAAGTTTTTGGTTTGAATTTATTAGATAACTGATTCACCCCCCCCACCTGTCAGTTGTCTCCAGGACCTAACACCCTTGGCCTTGAGAACCATACCAATTTGGATAATTACCAAAATTTTGAGTATATGGCGATTGTCATTGATTATTTGGTACATAAGAATTTCCACTATAACCAGAAAAAGAAAGTGGATCCGAAGGCATACCTTGTCTTTGGAAATTTGGCCTTCTTTGAGCAACATAGAAAACTTTCTCATCCTCACCTTGTATTGGCTTGAATTCAGGAACCTCAAGATTCACAACCATTTTACATCTGTAATCCTTTTTTCGTTGTCTACAATGAGGGCAAAATTCTTCAAGAAATGCTTCATCTTCTTCATGCTTCTTCTTAGCTAAGAGTGTATCCAACTGAGTAAACATATTGTTTATGATGTCCTCCTTAAAGTCCTTCAACAAATGGCTAAGTTTCATTCTAGAAACTCCAGTACCAGATGTTGATGAAGGCACTCTTGGCTTGAAACACCTGTTCTTTTTAGAAGCAGATCTGGAATACTTCTTACAAATTTGTCCTATTTCATTCCACGTAGACTGTGTAATGTCACCTCCTCCCAAAAGATCCAAAGAATCAGTGCATTCATCACTGATTCCCCTCAAAAATATCAACTTGAGGGAATCTTCATTTAGAGTACTATGCTTGGACTTTTTGACACTAAACAAAAACCTTTCCAGATAATCTTCAAGACTCTCATCTTCTTTCTATGTCATTCTAAAGATATCATCCCCATGACGATCAGTGCCTCTAAATAATCTTTATACTTTGCAAGAAACAATTGTTTCATCTCATCCCATGTATTGATTGTGCTACTACCCAAGCTTATAAACCATCTTAAGGATGATTCCTTCAAAGTGGCAGGAAATATTTTGAGCCCATGGGCATCTATAGTATAATCAAAACTCCTACAGAGAACATCAAACTCAAACAGAAATGTGTCTGGATCCTTTGTCACTAATCCATAGAATTTAGGGAGGGAAGAAGCTGGAATATTCTTGAGATTAGCATTATCATGTTGATCAGATATGGGGAACTCAAACGTTGGGTCTAAAGGTGGTGGTGGTGGATTATTTCCACCAGGAGGTGGGTTTCCTTGCATTGGACTTGTGGGGGGAGTTTCTATATGAAATTCTTTTTCTTGGGGTTGAAAGAGGAACTAAAGACTTCCTTCTAGAAATTCAGATTCAATGTGGTTCAAATTCTCTGGGGTTTGATAAAGTTCGGCAAAAGGATTTATATCTAGGGAATTAATTTCTGCATTATTAGGATGACTCAGTAGAAATCTACCTAGAACATCTCTTCTTCGCCTATGCATGTAGATTCATGAAAAAAAATTTGAACGATCAGGAATGCTAGAAAAACAATTACCATAATAGGTTCTTAGTTTGACACCATCCCCGACAGCGGCACCAAAAATGTTCAACCCAATAATAAGAATAATAACTCTAGGTGAAGTCTCAACCCAAAGTTTGGACATTCACTTGGTAAAGTCACTATTTCTATAGCTAGTGTTCATTTGATTGTCAACCCAGGGACGTAATACTTGAAATGGGTCTGCACTATATATACACTAAGTTCCTACAACAGCTACTCCGCATTACTACATCAACTAACATTATGTAGAAAAGATAATCAAGAATTGAAACTATTGAAAGGCTATAGGAAAACTTTTGCATTAACATAAATTGATTCAAGCAATACTGGCTAAGTTCAATGTTGATAAACAAAAATTACTTTATTTTGGTTTGGCTACAAGAACAGTCAGTGGATCTATTTCTAGTGGTTGCAGGAACAGTCAATGCAAGAACGTCTATTGTAGCTAAGGAAAGAAAACTAATATTTAACAAATGCACATGAACACTCACCAAGTGGGCCAACTTGGGTGAGTGATTACAAGCTTCCCAAAAACAACTGTAAGTGCTCAGAATAACATTTTTTTATTCATCATTCTTTGGAAGTCATTACATGATTCAACATGAAAAGAAACTCAAAAACACTTGTAAAAATCCTCTACTCTGCTTTCTCTCTTTTTCTATCTAACCTCTGAGAAGAGATGAAGAGATTATTTTAAGATAAATCATCTACTTTAGACAACAAAGATCACGCTAAAGAGAAGAGGCGGATGACTAATCGAGAAAGAAAATAGCTGGAGTTAAGCTATAGAAAATGTGGATCTAAAATGAACCACAATCATAACATACTGTGGCAATATTTACAACACCAATGTCCACTTGAGTTAGACATCAATAGTATCGCATGATTGCTTCTCCTATGTCGTTCCTTATCCTTTTCAACATTTCTGTTGTTCGATCTTTCAATCATCTTCTTGAATATCTCTTCCTGCAACTGGTGTGATAGGTGAGCCTCCACCGCAGCATCATTTATTCCCTGCACTTCAAAAGAAATAACATACAAGAACATACATACATATTTTATTTAATCAAGACATCTATTAATTTCACAGATGATATTGCCCTCAATAATCTGCATGGCAACAGGAATGAATCACATGGCTACGGGAATAAACTGGAAAAGATAAAACTTGTTTTAATAGGTTTAGGCTAATATCTAAAATACATATAGTAAACTTCCAATACATTATTACTACTATGTAAATCAAAATATGACAAAATCTCAAGAGTTATAAGGATAAAAATATGCCAATGTCTCAACTCATCACACATCACACACATATCAATGGATGATATCTTTTGACTAATGATTTTAATAGAATTTTTCAACTTATCTATCTTGATTTTCGCTATCATGATTTCTGAGTGACTCCCGGATGTCTTTGACTAGAGGAACAAGGAAGGAACGTGATATTTTCTTGTCTATTGTCTGTAAATTAATCATTAATATGTGAAAATTTGTCTCAGGACATGATCATTGTAGTATCATCGAAGATATTTTGGATTTGCATATAGAAATGGTTAATACTGCCTATTTTACGCAAGCAACACTTAGGTCATCTTGGTTCAATTATACCTTGATGCTTGTGCTAACTTGCAATACCAAAATCCAAGAAAGTAGTGCTTAGGTCATCATGGTTCAATTATACCATCAATGTTTGCACTCACTTCCCATAATTTAAAAAGCTCAATGATGACAAAAAGCAATAACTCAGTGGCTAGTCCAATCGCAACATTGCATTTCATTCACATTTGCATTTGCATTTAGCTTGCATTTCTTTCTTACATAGGATCACAAAATCTTATCTTATCCAAGGCCAAATCTATTGCAGGAATCATCAATGTATCATCATAGGTGTATACACAATCAAAATGATGACTCATCTTGTATAGATATTGTCAACCCAACTCGAATCTTAAGCTACTCCCTCGAATATATCAACATTTGCACATCTGAATCTTCCTACAACAGGATATCAAATGTCAGTTCTTTATCCAATCAATCTTATCAATTCTATCAATCCATCTCATCTAATCCATCCTATCTTTGCCTTATACAGGATGTATCTTTCCTGAAACTAGACGTTTTGATCAAGTCTTATACAAGATATATCAATCCTGAAACGAGACGCTTTGATCATCTTTGTCTTATACAGGAGGTGTCATTCCTGAAACTAGACTAGATATCAATCTTATCAATCTTATCCATTCAATCAAGATCTATCAATCATCATATCCAGAACCACATCATCATGATCAATGAACTCATACTTTCATCACTCAACGTTGCAGAAATCAAATCATTTCTAATCGGGAAATAAATTTTGCAAAGATCCAAGCACTCCAAAGTTCAATTATCTCAATTGATCTTCTGATGGGGCATCATCATATCGCAATTTATCAGTCGATGGCTAGGGCATCCTATCAAACCAATATCACATGAAAATCATCAAAATAAAATTATTCTTTAAATCAACGTGTCATCACACCTCGCTTCAAAGAGGGGAAAAATATATACACCTAAAAATGGAGTGAGGATAATTAGCTAAATAAGCAATCATTTAATTAATCCCCCTTCCCAATTTAATTGAATTCATTAGAAATTTTATTAAATTCTTTCATTCATCTACTTATTAATAAATCTAAGGATTTATTTAATAGGTTCATTTCAATAGTCCCCTTTGATTAATTAATTTAGATTAATTAATCCTCCATTTAATTCATTCTTCTAATCCCCTAATAAATTAAAACAAATCAATTTATGAGTTGTTGAAAGTTAATTAGCCTTTTCCTATTATTTGAATTTTAAATTCAGATTACCCACATGCCTCCTAACTTCTAACCACCTAACCTAACCACCCCCTAACCTAACCCATTCCACCTAATCCTGGGTTTAACTAACCCTCTCCAATCTTGCACATCCTAACCTCCTTATCCTAACCTCCTATGGGTTGGATATTCTCCCCTTCAGACACATGGCACTTTTGCCACATGTCTCCTCCCTTAAACACTTGCCCTCCCTCCAACCTCTTCTCCAACCTCCTCCAATTTGACCCTTGATATCTTCAAATTCAATCTTGACCGTTGATTCCTGCCACCTCATCTTTGGCCTTGGAATTTCTATAAATATCCCCCATTTTGGAGCACAAAGGATCCCATCTCATATCATTTTAGGCATTGTTACTATAGGCATATCCATTCTAACATATAATTTAAGCATTTTTATCATAGGCAATTGCATCTTAGATCTAGCTTAATTTGATCATATTTTAGCATAATTGATTCATATAGCATAATCAATCTCTATTCTAGCTTAATTGCATCATCATCATAGCTTAATCATGAATTTCATTAGCTTAATTAGCCTCTTGGATCAATCTAGCATAATCATTCTCATCTAGCTTGCATATTATATCATTTTAAATCCTTCATCTAGGTGTAGTCAAGTCACTAGGATTGCTTATCCAGATTTGAGAGTAAATCCACACTCGCATCTCTTAGGAGGCGATAGGTCGCTTTGTCATGGTTTATCTTTCATTTGATTTTAATTTGCTAACCATGCTTGTAATGATCTATTGAGTGTTTTTGTTGCAGCTACAGGTACCCTACTTCACACACATGATAAATTGTAATATCGAATAATTAGCTCCCACTTTTCTCATTGTACCTTTCCCCATCAGGTTCCCCCCTTCAAATTTGTTAATGGAGTTGGGATCTCAAATACAATCTACATGGATCTTTATCATGAACTTAGGAAGGTATTCAGTAATGTACACCATAGAACCCTCAAGATGTGCTCTTTGTCAAACCAAAGACTTCAAAAATTTCAAGTGCCTCTCAGCCATCCACATTGACCTTGTGTGAACAGGTCCACACAATTCAATCTCCTCAACTTGGTGTATGAGGTAGTGTTCTTGTGCATTGAAATTTTTTGAAGGTAGACACTTTTTCATTTCACACATTAGATGAGGAATTTTTCTCTTCCAATATTTTATATCTTCTTTATGGATTTCTTTAGATGACAACTACCTACAAGAGATTCAAGACGCAAATATATTAACGAGACTTTACAAAATAATATACAATATATTACATAGCAAGTAATATCACTACAAATTGAACAAATATAACTACCTACCTCATGTATTTTCCAAGATCATATATAACTTGCTTGACATTATTGTCGAAGTGGTCTGGGAGAGATAGAGGTAGAACGTACTGCAACAATTATAAAATGATCTTTTCATTGTTTTCTTATATAATACAATGAAAATTACATGCACTATACAAATATATAGTAAATACACAAGAACATGAATTACCTTAATGAAGGTATGTCAATCATGAGTTTTCATCCCTGGTCCAATTTCACTTTTCTTTGTTCTAAGATTATTTATGTTTGCAACAAATCCTGTGAGAAATCAAATTTTTCATATGACTTATTTTATAGAATTGCTTTGTTGTTCTATTAATAACCAAGGAAGGGCATTTATATTAATCTGGTCTACATTGCTATTTGATTGAATGACATTTTTCATTGCATTATTGGATTCCTGAATGTCACTACCAATTTTGACAATTTTTTCTTTGTCATGTCTTCCATCCAATATTTTTCATAATGTCTCTGTTATATACTTTCCAATGTGCATATTATCAAACAAATGCACACTTTATAGCTGCTCGTAGTAGGGCAGCCTACTAAATTGTCAAGGATAACTCTTTATTCCCTTTGAAAGGTGGTCATTAATGCCTTGACGACCTTCAGGAGGCATATAATATGTTAAAAAAGTTAATAACGATGATAATCATCAATTACATCATCAGTAAAGAAAACACAATATAAAAATATAATTTCAAACGTAAACCATTAGATGGAATGACATTACCTTGATGATTAATTCTATTATAGTCCAACTTCCATAGGCGAGGTGTCATTCTTCATGACTTTGATGTAGTCTCTTCTTTCCCATTGAAAAGATGTTTTTAGTATTTCTATACTTATGATTTTTGTGGAGGAAGTGCCTATACTCATCAAATACCCGCTTTCCTAAACTTTTTGAATAAGGAGATTTCATCTTTGGACCACAAACTGGACATGCAAATTTTCCCTTTGTTTGAGGACCTACAAGATCATTTATAACTGGATTAACTATGATAATTTTTATATTTATAATTATGCGCAATTTGATCACTATAACATACTAGAAAAATGTGTTATCCCTGGGGCATCATGAATTGCCCACACAAGCATTGCATGGAATTGAAATTGTTTTTGTCCCATTGGTCTAGAGATGTCATACATAGTGACACCATTCCATAACTCCAGCAACTCATCGATAAGAGGCTCAATATGTACATTCATATCTTTAACTTGGTACTTATCTAGTTGAATGAACAAAAACATTACATAATTATTATGACCATTTTGCTGAAATATTTATAATTTAATGTGGATGACTATTAAATAAAAAAATACCTGGAACAATCATTGCCAACATTATGTGCTCCCTCTTTACTAACATCCATGGAGGAATGTTATTGTTGATAACAAAAACAGGCCACACCGAGTAAGTAGATCTCATCTCTACAAATGGATTGACATTGTTTGTTGCAAATGAAAGCCTGAGATTACGAGTTTCTTCTTTAAAGTGTGGCAACTTTTTGTTTATGTCCATAAATGCAGAACCATCCACAGGCATTCGAATAATGTCATCTCGACTTCTATTGTGTGCATGGTAATCCATAAATTACACCAAGCTTTCGCACCTAAATAATGTTGCAAACGTGGAATAATGGGAATATAACGAACAACCTTGCGAGGCACCTTTTTTGTTAGTTGATCTATTAGATATCTACTCATATGACATTCAGGGCATTCTGTTGCAAATTCATGTTGTTTATGATATATAATATGATCATTGGGACATGCATCTATTGCTTGATACTCTATTCCAATATATTTCATAATGGCAAATAATTATCGGTATGAGTGAGTTAGAATATTTGATGGTGGTAACAAAAACTCATCTATCAATCTACAACCAAAAATATAATTTGTTAATATAAAGAATCTTAATGGTGCATGTTTCACCCTTTATTAACTATAATGAAATAACAAAAAAAATAGATGAAAAAAGATGACATATATGACATACCTTAACACATATGAGATTGTTATGTTCGATAAATTGTTCATAACCTTCAAGTTCACCAACAACAATACACCGGAGAGCAGAGTTGTTTGGGAGGCTTCGTAAAGGAGCTCGTATGCCTTCTCAAGTAGAGGTACATCATGAACAACATCAAAGTCATCTTAATCATCATGATCAGTTGCGCTAGCACTAAATGTGTCGTGGATCAATGTATTTGTACCATCATCTTCAATTATGTTTTATGGTGCATGATCATCTTCTTCCATAGGATCATTATCTTCAGCTTCGATATTCACACCTCCATGTTCCTCCACTTGGAAAACTACATTCTTCGGGTTGTGGAAGTCCATATTATGTGCCCTAGGGGGCTCCACCTATATAAAAATTATCGACATAAATAAACCATGATCATGATCTCATCATCAAGTGATTTCTTATGTATATAAATCGTTAAAATGATCTACAACCCATTGGCCTAGTGGTAGAGAACTTGTGTTCTTAAAAGAGAGGTCACAAGTTCAAATACCAAAGGTGGTAAGGTATGTGCACCTCATCGACTTTGGCCCATTACTTATCAAAAAAAATAATGATTAAAATGATATAATGAACAACTTACCAATGGATGATAATCATGCCCCCCTTCAATGTGACCATGTTGCCTACAATGTTTCTCAGTTGTTGTGATTAGAAGTCTTCTAGACTTTAAGCCCTTACAATTTTTGTAGGGACAATAACATTTTCCATCACCTTTTCTTTTCAAGCTAGACCACAATCTCGCAATAGTCTCCTTATTTTGTTCTTTGATGATATTATCTGACATGATCTTTCTTCATAGGCAAAAAAAATCAGGCTATGGAAACTCTGGTCTATAACCTTCACAAACTAAGCAAAATGATGTCACAAGTACGGAAGTCTTCTTAGAACTAGTTATAAAGAACTTAAAATGTTTGTTTTGAAATGATGTTTCAGTATAATATATCTGATGCTCTGTAAAAAGGATTAGAAAATATGTTTGATGGCAACACACACAAGAGCACAAGAAACAAACATTAGTGTTAGCAACAAAAGATTATCCTAAACAGGCATATCAAGAGAGATATTAAGCACGAAATAGAAAGCATATAAACATAGAATAAAATAGCTAATCAAGATGCTCATAGTTGCTCCTCCCTTGTTCCTCTCCTCTCCAAGTCCCAAATGAGTGTAGCTCTCAGCTTTTAGCACTAGCCATGGATGCCATATGGAGATTCAAGATAGTTGAATATGATAAGCAAATGCTATGCAAGTGTAGATAGTGATGCTATGAGAAAGCTCTATGCTAATACCAGTATAACAACAATACTCTAATGCTTCTTTTTTTGCTTGAGGAGAAGGGTTCTATTTATAGAAGAAATGGGGAAATGAAGGGTTAAGATTGAATGGTTTAATCAAGGGCCAAGTTTGAAAGTTGGGGATCCATGTGCACAATTGGCACCAATAAAATGGTGACAAGTGTCAACATAGGATTGGGTTGAGAGAAGAGGTTGGAGGCATTAAAGGCTTGAGAAGACCTCATGGTTATCTAGAGGCTAAGGGTCAAGTCCAAATTAAGATTACCCACTGGATTAAGAGTTAATCCAAGGATAAACCTTTGTGCAAATGTTTAAGAGATAATCATGGTCAAAGCATTAATGGCCTGATGAGACCTTTGGGTTGGGTAGAGGTTGAGTCAAAACAAATGTTTTAACCATGTGGGAGGGTTTGAGGTAACCATTAATGGTTATTGGAGACTTTGGTGATTAAGTGGTTGAAGGTTGAAAGCCCTCAATGGTTATCAAAGACTTTGAGCCATTTAGTGGTTGAAGGTTGAAAGCCTTTAATGGTTATCAAAGACTTTGAGGGTTTGAGAAGTGACTTCCCTTTTGCTTAGGAATGTGACAAAGTTTAGAGAAGGGGTTAGGTTATTTAGAAGTGATTAGAAAATTCTAGAAGGGGTTTAGGCATGCAAGTGGATTTTGTAGGAAAATGCAAGTGGGAGAAATTTTGGTATTTTCAATTAAAATAAAATCATTTATTTCAATTAAATGGTGTAATTTGCATTTGGATAAATATTCAAATAAATATTAATTTATTTAAATGAGAAAAATGAAGATAAAGCATTAAAATGCTTGAAGACTTTGAGGGAAACCATTAAAGGCTTGAAGACTTTAAGGAAAACCATTAAAGTCTTAAGAAGACTATAGAAGGAAGCCATCAAGTTTGAAGACTTTAAAGCCATCAAGTTTGAATACTTTAAGGGAAACCATTAAAGGTTTCAAGTGGGTGAGGATAAATAGGATTTTAAATAAATAATTTATTTAAAATAGTTGTGCAACTTGCTTTAGTAGGAAAATACAAGTGGGTGGAGGATAAAGGTGATTTAAATAAATTATTTATTTAAAATAATTGTGCAACTCGCTTTTGTAGGAAAATACAAGTGGTTAGAGGATAAAGGTGATTTAAATAAATGTTAATTTATTTAAATGTGAGAGGTGGGATTTTGGGGGATTTAAATAAATATTAATTTATTTAAATGTGAGAGAAGATTTAATTAAACAAATATGATTTATTTATTTAATTAATGGTCTGAATTTGGTTAAGTGAATTAAATCAAATAAATTGAATAATTTATTTAATTAATAGGAGAAGAGGGTTAAGATGAATTAATTAAATATTAATTTAATTAATTCATTAATTGATGGTTAAATAATCAAATAAATACTAAGTATTCATTTAATTAAGTGGACAAATTTATGTGACTACAATATCAAATTGAAATATTTAAACATGAAAAAATTGCAAAACGAACCAAAACCATTGAACATTCAACACAGTAACATAGAAAGCTTATCAGACATTTCTTGGAGTGATAAAAAATGCAAATGTGAGCGTGGCTACTTATCAAATGGTTTTCAAGATTCCTTTGAAGCAAAAACATGTGTTGTTATCAGATGGTAGATATGAATGAGCTTTCATTTTGACAAATTTTGCCAAAATGTATGCTTCAAAAGTATCTTAAAGAATAACTAGGAATAGTGGAGTCCATTTTTGCGTAAGAGGTTTTGTTCAGTTTATGTTGAACCCATTAAGCAGATTATAAATATTTGTATTCATAAGGAAAAGCAAAAGTTACAAAAAATTTGAAATCTGCACTATCAACAAAAGTCAACCCGATGGTAACAATTAAGACAAGTAGAAGTATGCGATCGGGATAGAATACACTGATGAAGTCCATCGGAAGAACACACATAAGCGGCAATGGAGAAATCTTGTCTTGTCGATAGCCAATGAGGCTATCGGTAAGAATATTCACGATGAGAATGTTGGCAAAGCTTATGTTGAGGAGACATAACATATCGGGAGGAGCTACGCTAAGTGAAAAGACATCAGGGAAATTATGCCCATCGCCTGAACATATTTTAAGCTATCCCGATGTCCGATGAGACTAGCGGGATAACTCGCACTGATCATCAGGAAGAGAGGTCATTGACTCATGTTATCCCGATGAGTAAGAAGAAATCAGGAGGTTGTGAAAATCATCGGATCAACATATGTCGATCAACAAGTAATCTCAATATATCAAAGAAAGGGAGAGAGTTATGCCAATGGCACCAAAATAAAATTACATTGGGGAGACCTGTGCCTATAAGTCGTTGTCAAATCAAATTTCAAAACTGAAGGAGATGACTCTTATTAAATGCTTGCATCAGATTCACATGAAGCCAATTTATGGGATGCTAATCATTGCAAGTTTGGAATTGAATACATTTGTTATGTAATTGAAGTTGCCTGACATAAATCTCACATAGTGAAGGAAATTGGCAGAATAGAGACTTCTAATTCGTAAAGGGTAGAGTGAGAAATTGTAGTTGCGGAAATGGAGGCATCTAGTTCTACAAGGAAAAAGAGATCAACCAAGAGTTTGGAGTCAGGAGCCAAGAAATCCAAAACAAGAGAAGACACCCTAGTTAGAAAATTGAACTAGGATATGATTGATCAAATGCAAGTGCCCGGCCCTAAGTCTAGAAGATCAAAACAACATCTACATGGTCGGGATCAATTAGAAGATAGATTCAAGGATGTTGGGGATGTTTGGACTAGGGTAAGGGGATATGAATTGTTTTTATTCTATTACTTGAGGATAAATAGGGAGGTGTCACTCTGCAACCCCTAGGTTACAAATTTGGGTAAGCTAATTCTCCCTAATGTTTTTGCAAATTTTAAAGTTTTAGAGATTCTAGTGAGAAATTATACTTCTGTGGGCAGATACATTTAGACTCAAAATGAAGAAGCCTTCATAAGGTTTTTAGTAAACACTATAAATGAAGTGTTCAAACTAGATTCTGGTTTTGATAAACCTTTGTCTTTTGGGGAATTGGAAGAGGAATATCAAAGAATGGACACTACATACCCTGGGTGGAAACTAGTTGTCCATAAAGAAGAAGCGGGAGAACTTACAAAACATGACGGGCCACCATTTAACATTGATTTGTTCAGACATTACCTTCAGTACACCTATATGTCTTATGGGCAGTTAGGAGGCATTGAGGTTCCAGACCTCACGGGTATTGGGCCATTAGTTTTAGCTTCACATATTCAAATGTATGAACCCAAGCCATTTGATTATGTGTCATATTTGGTGGAGAGATTATATGAGGGTTTTTTAAACCTCAAGGATAATAATTGCCCTAATTTTAAGTTTTACTCATTATTGATACATTTAATCTTATTCTATGGATGTTTTAGGGGTATGTGGCCCAAGGAATTGAGGCTTAACATCAGAAACAGGCTAGGGGAGGAGCAACCTATTCAATTATGGACTTCTATTTGGGATTCTTGTTACACAACATCAAATTATATCAAATGTGAGGAATGGATAGTAAAGCCAATTTATCGGATGTATAGATTTCCTTGTGATGGATAAATCTCAGATGATATTAAAATATTTTTAAGACCTAAATGTTTTGATGACAGAAATCTAGTGAATCATAACTGGGGAGATTAGTATGTCCATAAGGGCTTCACATATTTAAGGATATATGGGTTTGAAGGAACTCCCTATATGTTGCCAAAATGTGTTCCCGACTGAATAGCATACTTGGAGATTGTCAGACAATTGAGTGTCTCAAATACTAAAAACTTTGGGGATCTACGTAAGTAGGCTTTCTTGCCAGGCACTCTCAACTTTGGATATTTCACAATTGTTTCAACAAAAGCCTATGATGTAATTGACAAGAAATTAATGGAAGAATTTAATTTATTCAAACATTTTGCAAGAAAGAATTATGATCTAGAAGGATATATCCACTACTACAAGAAAAGGGAAAATCTAGGTGATTATTTGCATGTGAGTCTGGAAGCGGAAGATATATTTAGGAACATGGAAGATGCAGAAGCTCAAGAAGTGATTGATAACCTAAACAAACAATTGGAGGAGAAAAGATAGAAGTTAATGGAGATGGATTCAGATGAAGAAATGTTTAGAAAATGAACCAGAAGACATTGAAGCCATTTCTAGGTCACGGGCAAAAGATGTGGAAGAAGAGTTCAATGAAGATGATCAAATTGTAACTAAAATGGAAATTTATAAAGATGCAAGATTGGATGGACATGTTGCTTTTGTGGAAGATGATGTATTTGTTAAATCCAAAGAATTTAAGTCTTTTCTTTATAATTTTAAATGCAAAATAATGAGGGAGTCTATCCCAAATGTGACACTTGAAAACGAGGCAGAATTATTGAAGAAACTAAAAGAGGATATAGATGTAGAATTGGTGAAAATGACTCCACAGAGAGGGAGACAATTACGGGTAGAGGCCGGAGTAATTCTTTTTCCAGGATGGGACCTAAGTGCCTCTTTTATTTTTGATAGTGTATTGCACTCTGATAATAAGGAATTCAAATTGGATATCCAGGGAGTTAATGACATTTTTATTGGGTCAAGATTTGATCTAGATGAGGAAGAACTAATGCTATGGGTACTGTATCCACCAAATAAGAGACTAACAATCATTGATGTGGATAGGGATTTTGGACACATTATGAAATTAAAGGTGGGAGAAATTGATCCTATTGTCTCAATAGATATAGGAGCATATATTTCCAAATTCAAAAGGGCACATATGATTAGAGTGGTAAGGGAAAGGAATCAGTACAAAGCTATGTATGAGGAGGCCATCAGAAGAAGTGGATAGTCTGAACCCATGTTGCTTTCTCCTGAAAATTCAAAATGGAAGAAGAAATGTGAGGAATTGCAACTGGAAAATCAAAGAATTCTCAAACATATGCAAAGTGTAAGAATTGATACTGCTTCTTTCTTATTGAATAAAAGATTTGAAAAGATGCAAGGTCACTTGGAAGACTTTTGGATTGTGTTTCAAAAAAAAATGGACAATGCAGTAACACATAACAGGATAAAAAAACAAACTAGGGTTAAAGTTGCATGAGAAGAATTTAGAGGGAGTAGATGCCAAAGAGATTGAGAAAATTGAAAGGCTACTTGGAAAGCATGATAAATTCGATGCAGAATTATAAAAAAAATATGATGAGTGTAAAGATGTAATCCAACATGGTATTCCTATGTTAGTTGGCTTGAAAGATGAAATTAAGGATAAGGATAAATGGATTCTTGAATGCCAGAGTCTCCTCAGTGTTGTGCTTGATGTTGCTCAGATAGACAAAATGGAGTTAAAGGAATCCACTGCACTAATAGAGCGGTTTGTCACATTGGAGATCATGGTCAGGGACATGATTTATGATGTGGATACCTATAAGTCAGAAAAGTATTTGGAGAATATTAAGAATTGTGGCGAAGTGCTTGGCAATTAGCTCTTGTTCTAAATGTTTCAAATTGTTGTCTTTTAAAGTCTTATGTAATATGTTTGTTATGTTGGTAGTTGTGTTAGGGTCAGTTAGTTGGTTTTTTTTAGTTAAGATATTAGTTAGTGTAATTCTAAATGAAGGGGTATGCCCTTTCATTTTGAAATTGAATCCTCATCTCTATATATAGAGGATCTTTTGATGAAATGAGAGATAGATTTGGAGATGCAAGTATATACAATACTCTTGGGGTTTATTTTCTGGAAATGCCAAACTGGTGAAAAGACATTGTGCTATATGTAACTAGTTGATTATCTTATGTTTATTTCAATACAAAGATCAAGTTTTTTCCATCTCTGATATTATTTATCTTTTTGATTGCTATATAAAACTAGAACTAATTCTCTGAAATTGTAAGTGCTGACCGATAAACTGGAATTTACTAACAATTCTAATTGTTGGTAATAGATTAGATTAACTAATGATATTTTGACCACTGGTAACAAAGTAAATAACTATTAATAATCTGAGTATTGACAATAACTTCAACAACTGATAATAATTCAAACAACTGATAATTTATATGACCATTCCTTAATGAAATTTGTAGCACCTTCTGAGTTTATTTTTGTAGGTTTTTTACTACATCAGAGGCTAGGGTATTTTCTCTTAACCCCTACACTAAGAACTCAGATCCATAACTAGGATATTTTAAGGCATTTTATTAGGGGGCATTACGAAATCATACTTATAATAAAGTAACCTTTTATTTGAAGCATTCATTTACAAGCAAGCAATTCAAAGTTTTCAGTAATTATTTAATTGAAGTGACAATCTCAAGAATCATTTGCCCTCTAATTCACATAAACCTTGGAAACATTCAATTCCAATCAGACGTACTTGACAACAATGGGATTAATACCCATCAAAAGTTTCTTCTCAATCTTCAAAACACCCTTACAAGACAACAACTTAATAGACACCAACCATACTTTGAGGAAGATAAACATGACAAAGGCTTCCCTTACCTTGTAATGAAGCCAATCACTCTAGTCAGTCTCTTGATATCATTGTTACAGACTTATCCTCCAATTTATAGAAAGATCCGATAGTTCAAATGAAAGTTATGATAATTCTTCCAAAACTACTACAGGATACAAGAAAGACAATATTAAGATAAACTATACAAGATACATATTATGAAGAAAACTAGTCAAAATTCTTGATAACATCAAATGAAATATAGTGTTTGATTAGATTCTACTTTTTTTTAAAGTTCTATACAATACCCAGATTTCTATTAACCCATAACAAAATATGCAACTAACAAATAAAATATGCAATTTGTAGCTGGCCTTGGACCTAGAAAAGTTGCTTCCATACAAAGGGCTATTTTGAGGGCTGGAAGGGTTTACAGTCACAAAGAATTGTTGACCCCTCTAGAAGCTATGAAGCGACTTGTCTTTATAAATGATGTTATTTTTTTAAGGGTTAGAGGGACCAGACAAGTAGCTTCTGGGAACCATGTTATGGATCCATTGGATGATACTAGAATTCATCCAGAGTCATATGAACTAGCCAAGAAGATGGTTAAGTATGTATATTGTGAAGATGTAGAATAGCATATAGATGATATTGATGAGGAAACACAATAAATGGTAGTTGAAAATGTCAAAAAGATCCCCATGTGTTAAAGGCCCTTGATATTGATGAATATGCTAGAAGTGTGGAACAACGGACATCCAATAAAAAGTGGGAAACACTTGCTGACATAAAGATTGAATTGGTACATGGATTTAAGGATTAGCAAACACCATATAAAGAGTCATCCCAGGATGAGGAATTTTATCTACTAGCTGGAGAAAATGAAGAGACCCTTTCAGTAGGGAAAATTGTACAAGCAACTGCCCGTAGAGTCCTAAATAATCATAGAAAAGTTGCTTTCATACAAAGGGCTATTTTGAGGGATGGAAGGGTTTATAGTCATAGAGAATGATGAATACTAAGAGGGGGGGGGGGGTGAATTAGTATGCCAAAAATCTTTGTACTTAAACACTTTACTAGACTAGCAGTAAACCGGTAAAACAGTTTAGCAAACAAATCGGTTAGCACACATGCAAACTAAATAGAAAATAATGCATTCACCCACAGAAGCACAAACACCATAACACAAGAGATTTTGACGTGGAAACCCAAATGGGAAAACCCACGGTGAGATGAAACTCACAAGTAACTATCTGCAGAATAGGAACCAGACCGGTTAAGGTCATACAATGTTCTTTACCAGAACAGATAATGTTAGGAATCTCAATCTCTGTTAGGAGATAAGTCCGATTAAAGACTACCTTGCTAGTGGATTTTAGATTCAAAGATGTGAACCACCTTGTCAGAGGATTTACAAAAGGCTTTTTGGGCCTACCCGGTTAAGGGCTTCGGACTTGTCAAAGATGTGAGTAATCAACAAGTGAGTGATCTAGCAAATAGCACAGATTGTTTGGTTAGATCCTTGATAGCTCGTTCCTAATGCATTCCAGCATTACTTCAGTCTTCAACACATTCACACTCTACCTCTTCTCGCAGACCTGAACTTCTCTTCTATATTCACACTTATAAAAACTCATCAACCACCTTGAACCCTAGCAACAACCTAAAACCCCAGACATGATGTCCTTATAAAGGAATCTAATTTCATGTCAGTCCAATAGGATTACAATACAATTTCCTAGGTTCAATGCATCTAGACATATTTGGTAACATGACAAAAAAAGCACCGCCAGAGTGTTGGCACCACAAAACAATCGGTGGATGGTAACTCATCACAAAATGTTGGTTGGTAACTCATCATAGAGTATTACTGGTTAAAAAAAAATACCGGTTTAAGTAAAATACCAGTTGCTGGTTTGACAAAATGAAGACTGGGAAATATGAGTTGTGTCGCTTCGTTCCTTCGTACCACTTGAGATCCTTCAACTGCTTGGGGTCTTCATACCGCTTCATATCGGTAAACACTTTCTACAAAACACCGATAGTCTAAAGACTATAATACATCATATCGGTTGGAATAAATACCGGTTAGCTTTAACTCATACATACAAAAAGTGATCTCATAGCAAGTGTGTGTTCATCAATGACAATCACAACATAATCATCAAAAATGCCAACAGAGAATTGTTGACCCCTTTAGAAGCTATGAAGCGACTTGTCTTTATAAATGTTGTTGGTTTTTTAAGGGTTAGAGGGACCGGGCAAGCAGCTTTTGGGAACCATGTTATGAATCCATTGGATGATACTAGAATTCATCCAGAGTCATATGAACTAGCCAAGAAAATGGTTGAGGATGTATACTATGAAGATGCAGGAAAACATATAGATGATATTGATGAGGAAACACAAGAAATGGTAATTGAACATGTCAAAAAATATCCCCACGTGTTAAAGGCCCTTGATATTGATGCATATGCTAGAAGTGTGGAACAACATACATCCAATAAAAAGTAGGAAACTCTTGTTGACATAAAGATTGAATTGGTACATGGATTTAAGGATTGGTGAACACCATATAAAGATCCATCCCAGGATGAGGAATTTTATCTGCTAACTAGAGAAAATGAAGAGACCTTTTTAGTGTGGAAAATTGTACAAGCAACTGCCTGTAGAGTCCTAAATAATCATAGAAAAGTTGCTTCCATACAAAGAGCTATTTCGAGGGCTGGAAGGGTTTACAATCACAAAGAATTGTTGACCCCTCTAGAAGCTATGAAGCGACTTGTCTTTATAAATGTTGTTGTTTTTTTAAGGGCTAGAGGGACCGTGCAAGGAGCTTTTGGGAACCATGTTATGGATCCATTGGATGATACTAGAATTCATCCAGAGTCATATGAACTAACCAAAAAAATAGTTGAGGATGTATACTGTGAAGATGTAGGACAACATATAGATGATATGGATGAGGAAATACAAGAAATGGTAGTTGATTACTATTTGGCAAGGGAATTTGATCGAGCTAATTCTAGCTGATAATTTGGTCACAGTTTGATTACTAGTTGCTAACACCCTACTATTCAGAAAGGGAATTCGAGCTAATAATTTGGTCACAATTTTCTTAACGGAATAACTCATGATTCATGTAGCGGGGAACTAAGGCCCCAGTAGGGACAGCTCCAAATCACTTGAATTTTTAGTCCCTACATAGGGAGGGGACGGTTGGGGAAGAAGCTATAGAGGTTACCCATCTGTATGCCATGGCTCCCCAATTCTCTACCCTCTACCCAGACTCCCCCCTTCTTACTATTCCTATTCTTTCTATAGGAATATAGATGATCTAGATAGTGTGCCATCTAGGCAAGGGATATGACCATTTGTTCTTGCTATAGAAATATAGACAGAATACAATCTCAAGCAATTTGTTCTTGCTATAGGAATATAAACATAATACAATCTCATGCCCCTACTATTATAAAGGGAGGCATTAGGAACCTCTTTTTATGAAATTTTTTTGAATAAATGCAAAAACCAAAATTAAACTTAAAGATTTAGCCAACCCGAAAAGAAAAGGCCATAGAATTGTAGGGCCATTTTTTCAAATTAAATTCCAATTCATTCAAATTGAAAGCAAAGGCCCTACTACTCTATGGGGCCATTTACCAGGAATTAAACCTGGTTACAACTGGAATAAAGTGAACAAGCACAAAAGGACCAACATCTTGTATAGTTGTTTTCGAGTATCTATCTGCAACAATTGTTCATGCTTCCTCCCAATTTTTGCACCCTGAGCCCACGTATATGTAGCGTCCTAAAATTGTGACACTTACAATTTCGACTGCATTTGGGTCTTCACGATGGCGATGCAACACGGAACCTGAATGGAGACCCTGAAACCTGTTTATGACACCAAAAACTGCATTTTTCAAGCACCCTGGTCTGATCCTCCTTGCACCCTGCTGTCCCTGGAGGTGGGACCATGGCGCCCAGCACCCTGGTCCTTCAGGACTAGGGCACCCAGCGCCCTGGTCCCCCAGGACCATGGTGCCCAGCGCCCTGGTCCCTGGCCCTATTTTTGGGCCCAATCTCTTTTGGGTCTCAAGTCTTTATGTTTGCAAAGTGGAAAATAACATTTCCTAGTCGGCCTAAGGTCAGGAAAATTAGTCTTTTAACCCTAATTGACAAGTATATAAACTACATTTCCTCTCCCATTTGGGGGAGGAGGGACATATGTGTACAAGACGTGGAAACTCTATTCAAACATTCAAGCATCCAAGCATTCAAGCATTCCTTCAAGCAATTGAGCATTCTAAGTCTCCATTCAAGGCTAAGTGTTGCATTCAAGACAAGGATTCAACCATTGAAGAGGAGATCACATATCACATACAACATACAACAACATGTACACCTTCGCATGTAAGAATACAAACATTCTTACAACAAGGTACTAGTACTTGTTTTACATTACAATCATTTACATTTACAGCAATTTCTCATTTCTTGGTTAATTCCAAAACCGGGGTTTGACCTAAGGGAAAACCCCTCATCCCTAACTCCCCAATCATCCTCTCTTTTTTGTGTGTAGGTTGCAGGTACGCGGCTGTAATTGAAGATCTGGAATCCTTGTGCAGAGACGAACAGATCCACCTTCATTTCGCGGATTTTTCGGAGGACCGTGTGCACGTCGGGCGCCATCGTCCTGTCAACTTTCGCTCAAATTTGCAGAACAGCACCGTCTCGACATTTTACTGCTAATTCTAGGTCCGCAGCTTCATATCATATCCCTATCTCTGTTTTTAAGTGAATCTTTCTCACTTTTCATGCATTCCTAGCTTAATCATTCTATCCACATTCTTTACAAAAGAGGGTAGCCTTGTTGTCTTAACCCTTGAAACTCATATAGAATCCAATCTTGCATTGCATGGGATTGGATCTTGTGGGTTTCAACCCCTCTTTTGAATGTAAAGTCTCTCCTAAGTGAAAACCATCAACCCTAGTGACTCTCCCTTCTCTCTCCTCGGAGTTGGGGAGGGGAGAACAACCAGGGTTCAATTTTTCTGCTTTACAGTATAATATGTTAGACAATTCAAATAACCAGAAGACAACTGAGAGGGGGGGTGATTCAGTTGTCACAGATTACCTGAACTATTAGCAATTTAAAAATTTAATACCAGAATATCAGTTAAACCAATTAAGCATAAACAATAATCATGGAATAAAAACCATCCACATGACACCAAGATTTAAACATGGAAAACATGGTAAAGGGAAAAACCAGGGTGGGAAGCCTACCCACAGTCAGATAATACTTTTGTAGTAAGTATGTGAATCACAATTGAGGGGCCCACACTTGCAGAAAGGCCAACAACCTAGAGCGCACTGCTCATCACAAAAGGAGCCTCACTGACTACATAGAAATCCATACTACAATCTGGAGAAGTGTTGAACTGCAAAAGATAGCATCTCCTATGTCTGAGTATAGTTCTGGTTAAGCTCAATACGAGAGGACTGAATCCTCTTACATAAACCCAATTCGATCTCCAATAATCGACCAAATCCTCTGCCTGAATGATATTACATTATTCGCACATTACATTCATTGACCATGACCTCTAACATAACCATGATGATCTAAAATGAGATCTTACATCTATATATACAAACCCTCAACCATAAACAATTAGGTTGGCCACTAGATAATAAACCAATTACATAATTACAAACCATTTCGGCCTTAGACCAAATAAATAATATCAAACACATAAGATATCCCGGAAACACATCGAGAGGTCCAATCCACACCTTACATTAAAGTCATTCCATAAACTAGATCAATTGGGACCTAGTATAGGTCCACATGCTACAACAATGATCTCCATCCACCAAGTCTTGAAAATGATCACCAACAGCATCCTGAGACTCCACCAGAAGTTGCACCAACACCACTTATGCAATTCATCAAAGATCTTCATCGAAAGCTCTGTCGATGAAACCCTCATCGGAATGAGAAACTAAGCTTCTAAGCAAGTGGGATAGAATCCGATCACCAAACCAAAACCAACTAACAAAATATAAGCATGAGTATCATGAACAAGCCAATTGCATCACCAAACTATACCGAAGCCTATCGGATCATGCCAGATCCAAATAAACCAAAAACCACTCAACCTATCGGGACCAGAAGGGTGTTGGTAAGGCATCCAAATACCTAGTGTTGGTATAAATGACAAAACATCAATGCAACACATAATCAATTCCACCAAATGGACAACATAATGATGGTGCATAATTACTTTTTTTTTAAATACCTCGTGTTCGTCAGAATTCTGACGTTAAATATGAAATCCAAACTATTAGCAAAAGACAACATGATGGTAACACACAAGTAGAAGCATGTGATCAGGATAGAATACACTGATGAAGAATATCGACACAACACACACTAGCGGCAATGGGGAAATCTTGTATTGTCGATAGGCAATGATGCTATCGGTAAGACTTATCCCGCTAGACACTGGAAAAAGTAAAATGCATCGGTGAAGGTTACAGTGATAAAGGGTCAAAGATTATGCTGAGGAGACATAACGTATCGAGAGGAGCTACGCAAAGGGAAAAGACATTGAGGAAATTATTCCCATTGCCTGAACACATTTTAAGCTATCTCGATACCTGATGAGACTAGCGGGATAACTCTCACCGATGAACAAGAAGAGAGGTCATTAGCTTATGTTATCCTAATGAGTAAGAAGAAATCAAGAGGCTGTGAATCATTGGACCAACATATGCCGATCAACAGGTAAAATCTGTGTTCGTCGAGATGTCGACGTGAAATTTCAACACGTTCAAATTTCGACGAACACAGGGTATACTTTAAAATAAAAAAATTAATCTGACAAACCAAAATAAATCCCATAGTCGGTTAGAAATGTTCGTTGGTTTTTCGTTCGATTGCCGATGTGAAATTTTAACATGTCGAAATTCTAACGAACATGGGGTAACTTTTGAAAAAAAAAAAAAAAAATTTAACAAAACAAAAGAAATCCCATAGCTTGTCAGAAATGCTCGTCAAAAAACCGCTCCAAATGTACTAGTGTAATTTTGGTAATTGTTTTTGTGTTCAAGGATGTTAAGCTGACATTTGGGAAGCATGTGGACAATTATTTTGGGTCCACATATACATTTAAGTTTGGATTGAGCCGATTATGTATGCACATTTCATTTTTGGATAGTGTTCTTGAAGTCAACATGTAGAAGACCTCATTCCATATTACGGATATAGAAGACCGATGGCTATGATCATCTTTTATATCTCTCTCTCTCTCTCTGTGTGTGTGTGTGTGTGTGTGTGTGTGTGTGTGTGTGTGTGTGTGTGTGTGTGTGTGAAAAGTGTTTGTGCTTGATTGTGTATATTTTCACATGTGCAAGTGAAGAATTTGTGCTCCAGAATAAAGTAGAACAATGTAGCAGAGCAACAAGAGATTAAGTGTTTTGTGCTTAACCGGAATTGTACTTTGGCATTTGTAAATGCTATTTTTCAATTCAGACATTCCAATTATCTTTGTAAGAAATTTTGTAAGGCAATGAGCCTTCTGGGGTTGTTTCCCTTCTTTCTTTGTGCAATGAGCTCTAGGTAGTGTGGTTGAATGCATGTGAATTCCCAATGTAATATTTTTATACTTCTAACAAAGTATAATTATATTGTGGGTCCCACTCCCATCATGGTTTTTCCCTTAACCAGGTTTTTCACGTATAAAATTTGGTGTTATGGTGTTGTTGCTGATTATTTTGTGTTTTTGCATGTTTCTTTCATTCATTTTCATTAAGTGGTTAAGAGATCAAGTTAATAAGGTTAAAAATTGTAGAACACTGATTCACCCCCCCCTCTCAGTGTTCGTTGATTCCAACATTCACAATATAATATTCTTCATTGATCATATAATAATTATCATCAACCATGTCAAGAATATTAAAATTTAAGTTCAACACCTTCATTTAATCTATTTTTAATCATATTCAATCTCTCCTTATCACTTCACATTTATCAATACCATCCTCTCAATAATTTTCTAGATGAGATTGATGTTCATGTCATACACAAATGTATAGATTATTTTTCATTATAGTTTTTCTATTAAATAAAGTGCTAGCATCAAATGTGTGGAAATTAAATTATAAAATAATTGTATCAACATTTTTGTCATCTTAATGAGTCTTGTAGGTGTAATGAGTTACTTATATAGTTAAGGTATATCTTACTTTGTTCAAATCATGACACCTCTTACTTACATGGGCCATGTGTCTACAAATCTCAAAGAGTATAATGAAATCATTGGCATATATTGACAACTTATATAGAGTACTATTGAAACCTCCAATTTTGACATATGTGAATTTATTAAATTGGATACAAAATTACATGATAAACTATGTCATTTCCTAATAAATCATGACCTCTAGATTACCTTTAATCTTCTTGACATTGAACATACAAAAGGCATCACTCACCCACCAATAATCATTAAATCCAAATTCCTCCTAGAGTTGAGTAAAATAATTATACACCTAGGTATTGTTTATGAGAAATAAAAAAAGTTTTTGTCTTGGCCACACTATCTGAGTATTTTTGATAACATAGAACAAATATGAGAATATGCAAAGTTGATGCTTATTACAAAAATTCATGAATTGGTAATGTACATGATCATTTATCAATTTCACCCAATCTACATATTTTGACTCATTCAATTAACTAATATAAATTTACACATCCATTTCTGAAGGTTACTTGAATCAAAAATTCCCACTACTTTGTGCAATAGAGTGATCATATCTAATATATCATCCTTGAAGTGAGATCTTTGCAATGTTTTAGGGATTTATGATTTGTGATTTTTTATTTTTCTCTTTCAATAGTCAATACCTAAGGATACTTGTGAGGTGGTAGTCCTTCTTAATAAGGTAATGTTTAGAATGAAAATAGAACAAGGTAAAACTATGATGTAGGAGCACCGGTCTAGTACTTACTAGTTGAGCAGTTTTCAGTGGAATTGCTTGAGATCGTGGCATTTCTTCTTGTTTGATTTTTTAGCGTTGTGGTTTTGGGTTTATTCCCTCATGTTCGTGATCTTTATCATGTTCGAGTTTCATGGTATTTGGATTTAATCCCGGTGAGTTATCGATTTTGGTATTGGCCTGGTTGATATGTTCTTACTGGTTATTCTAGTAGTGTATTGAGTGAAGTTGAATCGAGATGTGTTTGATTCCCTTGACTTTTGGATCATTGGAGATGTTGTTTTGGGCCTTGGATAGTATTTTCTAAGGTTCGCATATTGTTTATGCTTTTGTGATGTTCTTAGTGATTTGAGCTTACATGTTATTGTTTATGAACCAATTGGTCTTTGGGCTGACTTGATCAAGTTGTTATTATTTGCAGATGGTATAAATGGAGGTCTGTGAATCATTGGAGAAGAAGAAAGTTAGAAGATAGAAGATAGAATTTAGAGATCAAGCGAAGATATAGATCTAGTGAGATTGTGATTCGGTGGACTGAGGTCCATATTAGGATAGAATTGGCAGACTATTTCCGGAGGCCGATCTGATATGTGGATCATCTATGGATCTTATGTTTGTATTATAAGCATTATTTGTTTCCTGGACCACAATCTAGCATGTGGCATTTGTAATTCTTCAGACTGTAATAAGAATTGTTCATACTATTATCGGTTGCTCTTTCTTATTATCTAGTGTTCTGTTACCGGTTACTGGTATATCTTGCATGGTTTTTGTGTTAGGCTGCAAGGATGGGAGGTCCTTCATTGGATCTCCCTACCTTGACTACATCAAACTAGGACCAAGATCCACTTTTCACTAAAACATTGGATAGAAAGCCACAAAACGTGTGATTGCATTTGACTAACTCTTTTCAAAGAGAGACAAATGATCTCTTAGGGCTTCTATTCCTCTGCGACTTTGGAAAGTGAATGACTTTAGAATGACATCAAACTATGATCTAAGTACAATACTGTGAAAGCTTGAAACACTATAGCAGATTGATGTATAAATGAAAGCTTCACTATTGGTATAGAAATGAGAAAAAAATATAGAGGTGCACTTTTGTCTAGAATCTAGAGCTAATTTCATTGAACAAGGTTGTTCAGAATATCTCAATCTTCCAATTGTTGCACATCGACATAGATCTGACCTCCTAAGACCCTAAGCTATTTTTTTTTATCAATTTTGGATTTTTTTCCTAAGGATAGGGATGTCTAGGGTATCTCTTTCCCAACTTGTTGTGGTGCTTTGTCCTTGCTTCATGTATGTTGACTGATCTTTTTATGTCCACCGAAAACTTGTAGCTCCACCTATAAAATAGAAAGAAGGTGCAATTGTGGCTATATAAGTTTTTGTCTTATTCAACCCCCTATTATGGCGATTTCCACCTCCTCAATAGCCAATATTAATATTAGAATAAAGTGTGTGCTCTTTAACCTTAAGTGTGTAAGATTTCTATGAGCTAAAGTGCATAAATGTAAACCAGAGTCCTACTCAAATGTGTTAGAGTAAAACCCTAAATGATATGATTTGAATCTAATAAATAAATCAAGAACATATAAATCACATAACTTAAATGATTAAAATGTAGATCTTTAAATTAATGACAAAAATACAATAATAACATGAAATCATACTAAATCCCTTAGGAAGAGGTACAAGCCAATCAGCAGTCAGTAATTCCCTATTATCCTCTAATATTTGTTGAAGCTTCCATGGTTGATGAATGAATGTTGATGAGGATTTTATGGTAGTTGATTTGCAAATCTAGTTTTTCTCCTAAAAACAATACCTTCACATCATATAGATATCTCCAATTCCATAATTGTTGTATATATCATAAATGAGGAAAATAATTGCTTTATATATGAGTTTCTAGGTCTAATTTGATATAAGGTTGACTTAGATTTTTTTTTTTTCACAAAGCTAGATTTGAATAGGATAGGACCTACACATTATCCAACCAAAATTTGGGGAAAAAAGAGTCGAACAAGCAGGTTTGGGGTGACCCTTTCCCAACAATTTTAGCCTGACTTTTCAAGAATGTGAGATAATAAGATCCTAATGCTGAAAAATAGATTTGTACAAAAATATAATGTTTAAATAAATCAAGATAATTAAAATATAAAGGGCACACCTAAAATTAAGGGTGCAACTAATAGTTTTATGAGGCTTAAATTAAGAAAGGATTCGTATTCTTAAATTAATTATTAATTTAGTGTATATGGAGGTCCTACAATGCATAGTATAATAAGACATACTAAAATGAGTGATGACAGAGTGTTGGACTAGACACCCTAATTAATGGTGTACAATTTATGATGCTACATTTAGTCCTCAATTTAGTGGTCATATGCCACTATGTGCATATGCAAGATAAAGTACATAAAAGTGAACATTATGTAAAAAGCATACTTCATAAGTGTTGATTGAGACCCCCAATGTAGCAATACCTACAATACAACTTTAGAAACCACATTTTGCAAAACCATTTTATTAGTTGAAATAAAAAATTTCTTAGAATACTTAATATGAGTGATGAAATCAGAGGGTGGCTATATGACCCCTTGTTTATACTTGCTAATTAAGAGGTAAAAATAGAGTATCATGTTACCACTTCGAATTGTGCAAGGTAGGTGATGATGAATTATTTCATTGAGGATTCATAGAACATTTGGTAAAAAATAAAATTGAATCATGATTCCAACATAATAAATGACATGCAAATCAGAGTTCTCTAGCTCAAGATATGAAAGAGTAAGTAAAACATATGAAATTAGGGCTTTGAAAGAACTTACCTTTAAATAGTGGTAACTCCACTATTCATTTAACTTTTTTTTTGTCTTGAAGTGAAGAGGTGTGTACCAAGGTGAAAATTCCAAGCAAACAACCATATCAACCTACATGGATGGAGGTCTTGAGGTAGTAAGTCAAGGAGGTATTGCTATGTGATTTAATTTCTTTTGAGATGTTGTTTTCTATAAGTAGCCATAACTGACCATGTGAACTCCCTAAACTAGGTGCCATGGTCTCATCTAGGCACCATGGTCCCACATAGGTACCATGGTTTGATCTGGGCATCATGGTCCTAAAAAATACATCGTAAGGCATACAAGAGGTTACAAAAATGATAAAAAATAAAAATTATAGAAATGATGCTACTATAAATCTCTGATTGTCATTTTTACATGACCTGTCAAGTACATGACAACATATCAATATCCTTTTTACATATTTCTTTGTAGCTAGATTACAAAGCTCAATCAAGAGGAAAAGAATTTCCATCAAGATGTAGGAATCTATTAGGTATAATACATGCATAATATATGGCATCATGAGACTATGCTTATGTATTTGATGGAGCGATGGGACATGGAGACCTCTACCTTCCATCTTTCAGTGAGGAAAATGACAATAACTTTGGAGAATGTTTACTGTATCCTGTGTCTACTAGTGTATTGGGGAAATACTATGAGTCTAGTGATACCACATTCGCCATCTGTCATGGAGAAGGATCGAGTTTATTGTATTGGTAGAGTGACACCCATAGATCCTAGAGGATAGATCTAACTATGATGGCTACTGCATACTATCAAAGATATTTCTTTAGTCTAAAAGATACTTATTGTTGCACCTGATGGATGAGGCATTCACATGCGAGAAGGCCTTGTTTAGTTTATTTGAGAGTAGGAAGAGATTCATATGGTTTTATCATGGAAACGTAGCATGCTTGGACATCTCTACCATGATCTTGAGAGATTTGTGTATTATGAGGGTAAGAGTTTGATGACATGTACTCTTCTTAAGATGTGGATGTTCAAGCACATGGCATGTACAATTGCCACATCTTATTCATTCGTGTCATTTATTGGTTCTATAATTTCCATGGATTGGTGCCTAAGGCTAGAATATATCACAATTCTAGATCTTATTTTAGCTTTCTTAAGTTGATGTCTAGTTTGAAGTGGTTTGGCTATAACATTAAACCCTAGATCAATCAATTGTGAATATTTTCTTTTGTTTCTAACAAGTTCTCTTAACCAAGTTGGGTGTGGCATGATAGAGTGATTTCCAATTACTCCATGTGGCACAAAATCTACAATAGTGTGTATAACTTATTGTTATTGCAAAGAAGAATCATCACCTTGGTTTACTCAAAACTATGAGGGAGACGCACTACCTTGAGATAAGGAACTATTATAGACACCTTGGCCTATTTAATGCTACTCTTCACTAGTACCATGAATTTCAATGGCCTGAATTCTAAGTTCCTTTTTTACATCTAGTTTCTTTCATATTTTTTTAATTTTCTTCTTCACATAACCCTTGAATGTCTTTCTTTTCTCTAGGCCATCTCCATCATCTTCTTTTTTGAAAAAAACTTTGATCTAGTGGTATACACATTAGCAGATGATGTTTGTAGGGTAGGTTTACTACTTGACTTTTTCTCTCCTAAAGTCTATTCTATTAGGAAAATAGTGTCTCAACCTTGCAATAGTAAAAGGGTATTGGTGCTTTACATGGTTGGTAGACAATTTTGTTTCTTTTCACTTTAGGTGCATTTTGAGTGTTAGATAAGGAATGATGGATTTTTCCTACTAGTGCATTATGTATGCTACGAAGGTGCATCTAGAGTGCTCAATAGTTGATAAATCCATATTTTATATATAATTTATTAGTAGGACATAAATTTAATGGTTGATATCTTGTGCACTTTGTTTTCCCTAGAAGTAAACCTATTTTATGGGGGCATTGCATTGCAATTGTGTATTGTGATATATTTTGAGAGTTTGATAATTGTTGACTTGCCTCTTGATCTACATTGGTGATGTTGGATATTGTTGGTTATTGCTATTGCTAGGATATGTTGTTGTCATTTATGTCAACATATTCCTATATATTACTTCAGTGATTGCACATTGGGAAGATCTTATGACCTGGTTTGTAATTTGGTTTTGTGATCACTATTTTGAAGAATTTAGTATATCTTTTGGTATATTCTGGTGTGATCAGATATTGTGCTAATTTTTTGGGATATTGCTTGGGATGGTCTTGTGTATCTTCATTTTAGATGGATCGTGATTTAGTGATCTGCAAGTTATCTTTCTTCGAGACAGTTGCTGATTGGTTGTGTTCTTAAGCTTTCAGACATTGACCGATGAAGATTTGATAAGTGGTGTTGGTGTAGTTGTTCCCGATTATTCTAACATTCTTTCTGGTGTTTCATAGTCATGTCCTATTTTTTTTGGTGATCCATATTGATCATTGTGCAATTTATTGGTGGTTTCTATGAGCCAATGATGTTTTTTCGTGTTATGTGGTTTTCCTGGTGGTGTAGCGTGTTGCGGTTGATCTTGGCATGATTTCTGGTGGAGATGAGCATTTGGGAATTTGATTTAGGTCCATGTTATGATATGTAAATCATTATATAGGTCTGGTGGTAGATCTTTGTATTCTATGTTGTAATTTTGTAATTGAGGGTTGAGGGTTTAGCTAACCTTGTTATCAAGGTTGATGATTTGTATATATAGGTGATATATTCATGCAATTTAGGTGTTGATGTTATGTCTGCATTATCAGAGAAAGGTTTATATGAGAACAAGTGATTTATCCTTCAATGTTGAGTTTGAGGAGAGATTGGTGTTGCAAGGCAAACATTTGTGCTTAACCAAAATTGTAATCAAACATTTGGAGATGCTATTCTTTAAGTTCATTTCTTATGGATTGTAGTCTGAATCTTGTTGTAAGTCAATGAGACTTTCTTAAGGGTTGTAGCCTTCCAGGCCATTATATTTGAGTAGTGAGCTCTGTTGGCATATGCACACTCCAATGAGACATTGTAGGTGATTGAAGGTTTTGTCATTGATGGCAACCTTACAATCCTATGACACCGACAAGGCAATCCACCGACACCAGCAAAGTTAGATTCTACACCAGCACATAGACCACCAGCACCAGCAGTGAAAGGAAGCATATCGGCACAAAAGCCGACAGGAATTTTGTTGTTAATATATTTTGTTTATTATTGTAAAAACATTATAAGCCGACTTGGCAAGTTGTAAAATGACTCTTATATAAGAGAGATCATTGTAGAACATTTTATGAGAGATAGAGGAATGTAATTAGGCAAAATAAGGCAGACCTATTATGCAAAATATAGGTTAAGGGTTTATGTAAGAAGTAGAGCAGAAACCGGTACTGGATCTGGCATTATAGATGCTATTTTGAAGCAGTACAAGACACTGGGTTTATATAATCCATTTTGTAAGTCAGTGAGACTTCCCATTTTGTATTTGAGCAGTGAGCTCTAGGCACTTGGCCTTCCTGCATGTGCAGGCCCCTCTTGTAGTAGTAATATTCTCTTATTGGCCAGTAAGCGAATATTGTGGGTCACAAATCCCACCGAGGTTTTTCCCACGCTGGGTTTCCTCCTTAAAATATTGTGTTTTGGTGTGTTTTTCATGTGGTTGCTTTTGTCTCTGTTTATTGCATTACTTTCTGTTTACCGGTACATAGTATTAATATGCTCTACATGTTTTAAGTTAAGAAAATCTTATAACCGGCTAGATACTGATTCACCCCCCCCCCCTCTTAGTATCTGTGGGAATCCTAACAATTGGTATCAAAGCCTGGTCCTCTATTTTCAGAAGCCTAACAGCTTGAGGAAGAACTTGGTAACTTTCTAAAGAATCAAAAACCTAAAGGTGACACTTGTGGAATTGGCTTTGAAGTTGGTGAAATCTCCGGTACTGCAAACACACAGGATCATAGCAAATTGGTAAGACAACCTACTTCTTATAAATTCAATGGCAAATGTTTTAACTGTGACAAGTATGGTCATAGAGCAAATGAATGTAGATCTAGAAACTATCATAATACCAATGCACCCACCGGTCAATGTTCAGAATGCAACAAAGTTTGTCATAACTCTGAGAATTGCAAAATGAATGTAAGATGTTATGTTTGTGGAAGATTTGGACATTTATCTAATCAATGCAGAACCCAAACCAGCATAGGTTATGGAAAGGCTATTCAGAGAAATAATGTGACTTGTTATGCATGTAACAAAACTGGGCATATTGCTAAATTTTGTAGAAGCAAGTCCTCACTGGTAAACAACAAAGGTCCTAGTTTGAAAGGAAAAGAAAAAGTTGACGAAGTTAAGCAAGAATTCTCAAAACAATGGATCAGAAAATCAGACCTAAATGGTGTTGGGAATACTCCTCCATCGGTAGAACCAAGCAACACCCCACCGGTAGAACAGAGTAGCACTCCACCGGCAGGAGTCTCTTCATCTAATTGAAGAAAATCTCTTTGAGGGTTTGGCAATCAATGAGACATATGCTATTATTCCCTCAGTTGATGGTAAGAAGTTGAAATTACTTCTATACCGGCAGTTATGTTAAGTGATTACTTAACCGGCAAGCATTAAATGTGGTAGTTAGTAGTTAGACATTATAAACTAGTATTTTTGGCTCCATTTCACTTAACCGAGCATTCAAACATTCGAAGAGCATGAAATTTCCAGAGCTGAGGCATTTCAAGCAAAGAGGTAAAGCATTTCAGCAATCAATCTTTCCAAAGGTAGAAAAAGGTATTTATAATCATGGCATCCTCTTCTGTACCTGAATTCATAGCAAACCCTACTGTAGTCGAGGTAATTAAACGCCCTAGGCCCGTATTTCAGTTAGTTCCTGAGATAGCTAAAAAGGATGATAATGTTGGTGCATTTTCCCAAATTCCCAATGGAGTTGTTTTTGCAGAAGACCCTACAATTTATATCCATTGCCATATAGAAGAATTAGGAGATGAAGAAATCAAAAACATGTACAAAACTGTCATATGTGATGACTCCGGAAATGTAAAACCTGAACACAAAATTGTTGAAACCATAGGATTCACTGAAATTCTCTGCATTCCAGAATTCCCCAAGGAAGTGATAAGGATAGTATTGAGTAGGGTTCATGGTGAATTCTTTTGGCTAGATTCAATTCATAAAATTACCAAGGAAGCTGTGAAAGCTATAACAGGGTTACCTTCCACCGGTAACATACAAGACAAGACAAAGGTCTCAAATGACCTGGTAATGAACCTAACAGGTGCAACATCCGACAAAAGGCCCTTAAGGGTAAATGATGTAATTGACATAAATGTGAGATTCATTAGCATGATTTTAGGTTACAAAGTAACTCATACAAATAGACTTAACTCAGTCTCCAGTTTATGCATAAAAAGTGCACATGATATGGTAAATGAGAATCTGAAAATTAATGTATTTGAATGGTTAAAGGATGAATTGATTGACAATTTAGGGAAGATCAAGAAGGATAAGAAAGGAACATTTAGATTTGGCATCTTACTTGTATCCTTAATGCTACATATAACCAAACAGGTGCTTAGTATAGGTATCAAGAACCTTGGATTTGACATGCCGGTAGGGAAACAACTATCTAACTTGTTCAACAACATGGGTGAAAGCAAACAAAAGAATATTGATGAGTATTTTCAAACACTAAAGGCCAGAATGAACAAAAGAGTCAGACTGTCACAGGAAATTGATAACAAATACAAAGATGATATATGTTTTGTGATTAAAAAGGATGAGATCCGGATGGAAGCAGTTATCCCAAGAACAATTTGGGTTACTAAAATGGGTTATGAGACAGATGATCACATCATTGAAACATATGCTAAAGCCCTTCTGGAAGCACCAAATGAACCTAAGGAAGAGGTATTTGGTAGTGTTGAGACCATTGAAAGCCAAATTCAATCAAAGAAGAGAGTGAAGAAAGTTGAAGCAACTGTGAGAAGAGGTTCAAGGCAGGCTAAGGCTATCAAAGAAGATGTACTAAAACAAACTGGTATCACTGAAGATGAGTTACAGGCACAACAACCAGAAACTCACATTTCACCGGTAGCAACTTCTTCAGAAAGTGACATGCCAGTTGAATTTAAAAGAGTTGTGAGGAAAAGACAACCTTCACCAATACGCACACCTTCACCTAGAAGAACCAGGCAAAAACAACAAGCAGTAAGGCCCTTGGTCAACAAGTCTACTCCTAAGAAAAAAAAGTTGACACCAAAGAAAAGGACTCAACAAAATATTTCTCTGATTGATAGACTGTTGGATGAAATCACAGAAGAAGGACAGTTGAAAAACATCAACAAACTATATGACTCACTATCAGTTGATGATAAAGAAAAGGTTGAAAACAGTGTTATTTTACACTTGGATATCTATAAGAAGTTCTTGATGCAAATTGTAGATGAAGTACCAGATGAACTATTCAAGAGACTAGAAGCAAGAAGACAATCTATTATAGAGCTTGACAAGAAAATAAAAATTGAAAAATTACTTGTTGTCTACCCAGTTAACTCTCCGAAAGAAATAGATGATCTAATTGCAGAGGCTAACCGGTCAGTATTCTCCACTTCACACCGGCATATTGCACTAATGGTTGGAAGAGTAAATGAGGTTGCAAAAGAAACTGAAAATGCATGGGATATATTCCTTGTTGAGAAGGAAAAATAGGAAGAATATAGAAACCCTAAACCAATCAAGGTATATCAGAAAGACAAGGACAAAGGTAAAGGAAAGGTTGGTGGTCCTCCAAGAATCAAAATAAGAGATAACTTATCCCCACCACCCCTGATTACTCCACCGGTAACAACAACTAAAGATCAACCGACAGATGAGAGTATGGATATAGAGGATACAAATCCTAATCCTGAGGTCTTATACATAGTTGATGTTGATACTCAAAAGGTCAACATTATGATAGACAATGACACAACTGGTAACACAGATATGGCTAGTGAGCCACCGGTAGCTGACAACATTGATAACACTAAAGGTAAACCGACAGATGGGAAAACAGAGACTCAGACAGATCAACAAACAAAGAGACAAGCAAAGCAATAGGTTCCAGAACAGCAACAGGTTCATGTGGAAACAGTGCCACCGGCAACAGGAGAACAACAAAAACCTTTGCTTAAGGAAATGGAAACACAAACTGACCTACCAGAGGTCACTGCAAGCAAGGATATTGCTCCCACCAGCAGAATTCAGAATGTTAGCTCTTCAACTGAAGGATTTAAATCAATAAATGTAACTGAAGTTCTTTTGGACTCCATTAAGAAAATAACAGATTGCAGTTCATAGGCATATAAAGCTATATATGACACAATTCCAGTTTTGAAGATGATAGCTCCAAAATGCAATGTAGATAATAAGGATTCGTTGAGCCAACTTGACACTTTGTCTAAGTACATTACTGACAACACAGTGACAGTTGAACAAATAAAGGAGGATGCATTCAAAGAGAGGTTAGAAAAAGAAAAACAGAAATTCTTTGAGGAAGAAATAAAGAAGTGTACAAGGCAGTTTGACACACTTCTACCAGAACTGTGCAGCACACTCAAGGAGTTCAAAACTTTGTACAAAGACACTTGTAAGACAAACTTTTTAACAGTTGACATAGACAAGAAAATGAGCAAGATATAGGAGGAAATTAATAAACTTGCTGACAATTTTGTTAATTCACCTAATACATTATCAGTTTTTGAGCAAAAGTTAACTAGTTTTGAGGAAGAATTACTAAAGCTAGAGAGAGAAAAGGAGAGAATAATAAACAAGGCTAAGAATATGATATTAAGACAGTCCAAGACTCGACTATCTAGCATCCCTAAGGGAGGAAATATCTGAGGCACTAATACAAGGATAGAAAACACTGGCAGAGCATATGCAGCACCTCACTAGTATAGTTCAAAGAATAGAGGTAGCAATAAAGGACAGTAAGAAGTTTTTGGAAAGCATAAATTTGGTTTTGGCGGATCTTTTTCAAATTGTAACCACCCAGTTACAAGGTTGAGACAGAAAAATACAACTCTATTGACACTTTGACAACCTTTGTCATTCATGCCAAAGGGGGAGTAGTAGTATGAGAAAATAATCAGCAAAAGACTTATCTGCTCAAGGGGAACTCACATATTTTTGGTACACAATTTTTGGATTACAAGTTTTGGATACACTTTTTGAATTTTCTCATGAGTGTTGCCATCAATGCCAAAGGGGGAGATTGTTGGCATATGCACACTCCAATGAGACATTGTAGGTGATTGAAGGTTTTGTCATTGATGGAAACCTTACAATCCTATGACACCAACAAGGCAATCCACCAGCACCAACAAAGTTAGATTCTACACCAGCACACAGACCACCGGCACCGACAGTGAAAGGAAGCATACCGGCACAGAAGCCGACAGGAATTTTGTTTATTATTGTAGAAACATTATAAGCCGACTTGGCAAGTTGTAAAATGACTCTTATATAAGAGAGATCATTGTAGAACATTTTATGAGAGATAGAGGAATGTAATTAGGAAAAATAAGGCAGACCTATTATGCAAAATTTAGGTTAAGGGTTTATGTAAGAAGTAGAGCAGAAACCGGTACTGGATCTGACATTATAGATACTATTTTGAAGTAGTACAAGACACTGGATTTATATAATCCATTTTGTAAGTCAGTGAGACTTCCCATTTTGTATTTGAGTAGTGAGCTCTAGGCACTTGGCCTTCCTGCATGTGCAGGCCCCTCTTGTAGCAGTAATATTCTCTTATTGGCCAGTAAGCGAATATTGTGGGTCACAAATCCCACTGAGGTTTTTCCCACATCGGGTTTCCTCATTAAAATATTGTGTAATGGTGTGTTTTTCATGTGGTTGCTTTTGTCTTTGTTTATTGCATTACTTTATGTTTACCAGTACACAGTATTAATATGCTCTACATGTTTTAATTTAAGAAAATCTTATAACTGGTTAGATACTGATTCACCCCCCCCTCTCAGTATCTGTGGGAATCCTAACAAGCTCTAGGAAGTGTGTTTGAATGCATGTGCATTCCCCATTGTAATATTTTCACGTACTACTACAGGGTATCATCTTACTATGGGTAGGTTCCCACTGTGGTTTTCCCTTAATTGGGTTTTCCACATCAAAATCCTGGTGTTGTGTGTTGTGCTTTCAATATGCTTATCTATCTTATTACTAGAGTTTATCAAATTTGTTTTTTGTGATTAATTTTTATATTTCAGTGTAGACTGATTCACCCCCCCCCCCTCTCTCAGTCTTCCTTCTTGGTTGTTGCTAACAATTGGTATCAGAGCCAGATCCTCTGGTAGAAGCTTAATCACTTGAGGAGATCTAGGATGGTAGCTCAAGGTGTTATCTTTAAGAAGGATAGTCTGAGATTTGATGGGAGTAACTATGCCATATGGAAGGACTGGATGGAAGTGCACTTCAAATGTCTTGGTGAAGATTATTAGAAGATTACAAAGAATTCATATACTATTCCTCCAAATGAACTGACTATTCCTAATGAGATCAAGGAAGTTGAACATAATAATAGAGCGAAGGAAGCATTGCTTAGTGCCCTGACTGATTCTAAGATGACAAATGTAATGGGACTTCAAACTGCACATAAGGTCTGGGTGAAGCTTGAGATTCTGTATGAAGGTGATAAACAAGTGAAGGTTGCTAAGTTGCAGAGTTTAAAAGGAAAATATGAGATGTTGAAGATGGGAAATGATAAGAACATACACTAGTTCATGGATAAGGTGAATGATCTTGTCCTAGGTATCAGATGTGTTGGTGGAACCATTAAGGAAGATTAAATTGTTGCTAAGATACTAATATATTTTCCTCCTACTTATAAACATAAGGTTGTTGCTATTGATGAGACTAGGAGTGTGACTACAATAACAAGAGATGTTAGTTGGAAAGATTGTTGCATTTGAGTTCAGTGAGTTTGGAGAATCACATGAAAAGTCTAAGATTGCATTTAGAGAATCTGTATCTATATCTAGTAAACATAAATATGATCCTGATGAGTGTAGAATATCAAGATATGAGAGAGAGAGAGAGAAGAGAGATGGATGAACTTGAAGCATTGATTTCCCAGAGATTGCCTAAAGGTGTCGATAAGTATGATGGAAAGTTGCCTTTGAAATGTTTCTCTTGTAATAAGATAGGACATTTTGCTTCTAGATGCCTAGAGAGAATGGCCAAGTATGATAGGCATGATAAGTTTGATAAACATGATAGGAGTGATAGATATGACAAGCATCAAAGATATGATAAGCCCTACAAGCCTAATCTGAAGTATAGGAATCAAAAGAATTGTTATTATGTTGTTGATGAAGGTATTACAGATGAAGAATCAGAAGGAGATGAAGTTGTATTCCTTTCCATTAAGGAAGATGGACCTGTACCTATTGATTCCACTAGTTGTACTACTGAGGAGAAATCTTTAGCTGCTAAAGTTGAAGAGAAAGATAAATGAGTAATTGACAGTGGTTGTTCACATCATAGGACCAATGATAAAACAAAATTTGTGAGTATGGAAAGGTATGATGGTGGAATAGTTAGATTTGGAGATGAAAAATCCTATGTGATTTGTGGGAGAGGTTCTATTTCTTTTGATGGTAAACATAACACCAATGATGTCTTGTATGTTGAAGGTTTGAAACATAATATTTTGAGTGTTGGATAGATATTTTATAAAGGTTATGATCTACAATTCAAGGATGGAAAATCCAGGATTTTAAATGCCTCTAGTATAGAGATTGCATCTAAAACTAAGACTGAAGGTAACATTTTTCATTTGAATGTTGGTGAGAAAAGTGGTTTGTGGCATAGGAGAATATTAGTTCTACACAAGTTGTTAGAGTTCTACCTAAGATTGTTAAGCCTGCTAATCCGGTATGTAAAGAATGTTGGTTGGGTAAGCAAACAAGGATTTCCTTCAAAAGAAAATAGTATACATCAGATGGATTGCTAGATCTTGTGCATACTGACCTATGTGGACCTACAAATGTTAGAAGTGTGTAGGGTGATAGATATTTCATGTTGTTAATTGATGATTATTCTAGGATGATGTCGGTTGTCTTTTTGAAGGAGAAATCAAAAGCGTTGGACAAATTCAAGATATTCAAAGAAAAGGTTGGGACTGGGTCTAGATTGAAGGTGAAGTGTCTGAGATCTGATAAAGGTGGATATTTCTATTCTGATGAGTTCAATTCATTTTGTGAGAAGCATGGGATTAGAAGACAATTATTTGCTCCTATAACCCCTCAGCATAATGGATTTGTTGAAAGGAAGAACAAAACCATATTGGATGTTGCAAGGACTATGTTGATTGAAGGGAATGTTCTAAAGATCTACTGGAAAAAAAGCTATTAGCATTGTTGTCTACACATTCAACAAAGTTCACATCAAAGGTGATACTGGTAAGACCTCTTATGAGCTATGGTTTGGTCATGTTCCTACTATAAGATATTTCAGAGTATTTGGTAGCAAATGTTATATTAAGAGAGATGAGGATATAGGAAAGATTGATGCTAGAAGCGATAAATGAATTTTCTTGGGATATTCAACAAAAAGAAAATCCTATCGGTGCTAGAACAAGAGACTGAGAAAGATAGTTGAGAGTGCAAATTTAAAAGTGGATGAGAACCTTAGGAAAGAGATCAGATCATGTGGTTATGATGATGGATATCGTATTATTTTAGCTCTTATTCAGACTAAAGAGTCTAAGAAGAATGATCTGGTAGAGACAGTTAACCCAGATGTTGTTGATGTTGGTGAAGGAGTGCAAGAACCTTATAATCAGAACAATAAGAATATTCTGAGGTATGTAAGACTGAATTATTCTGAAAATCAGATTATTGGTGATAAGAATAAAGGTGTAATGACTAGAAGAAGATTAGCTATTGAAGAAGTATGTTTGATTTATAAAGTTGAACCTAAAGATGTTGCTAAATCCTATAAAGATGAAAATTGGATGAGAGCTATGGAGGAAGAACTAGATCAGATTGAAAAGAATAATACTTGGGAACTTATGCCTAGGCGTAAGGATAAGAATGTTATTGGTACTCAATGAGTGTTCAGAAATAAATTGAATGAAGCCGGTGAAGTTGTCAGAAATAAAGCTAGACTGATTTTTAAAGGATATTCTCAGAAAGAAGGAATTGATTATGAGGTGACTTTTTCTCTGGTGGCTAGACTTGAAGTTGTTAGATTGTTGCTTGCTTATCCTGCTTATAAATATTTCAAGGTATATTAGATGGATGCCAAATCTACGTTTTTGAATGGTGATCTTAAGAAAGAAGTTTATATTGAGAAACATGATGGATTTTCACTGTCAAATGATGGAGACATGGTATGTAAACTGAAGAAAGCTCTTTATGGACTGAAACAAGCCCCTAGAGCCTAGTATGGTAGACAAGATAAATATTTGTTGAAATTGGGATTTAGCAAAGTTGTTGTTGACAATAATATGTACTTTAAGATATAAAATGATAACATCCTGATTGTTGAAGTCTTTGTTGATGATATTATCTTTGGAGGTGATGATGACTTGAGCAAGAAGTTTTCCAGTGATATGCAAAAAGAATTTGAGATGTCTATGATTGGTGAAATGAAATTTTTCTTAGGCTTGCAGATTTCACAAAATGGAAAAGGTATATTCATATCTCAAACTGAGTATGTGAAGTAATTGTTGAAGAAGTTTGGGTTAGATGACTCCAAACTGGTTGGAACTCCTATGGTGACTGGTTGAAAATTATCTAAGAATGATAAACCTCCTAAAGGTAATTAGAGTTTGTACAGATCTATGGTTGGTGGACTATGTTGGCATTCTACACTCTTATGAGAATAGTTGATGTTGTCATTGATGGAAACCAACTGGTAACCAACTGGAAAACATCTATCAACCCACCGGCAGTTGCCGGCACCAGCAATGGACTTCTACATACACCGGCAGGCACTTCATCGGCAGCGGCAATAATGCATACTGACACTCAGGCCGACATGGAATAAACTTTTTTTATTGTTTTATATTGTAATTATCTTTTGTAAAAGTCGACATGGAATATTGTAAAAGACTCATATATATGCATGAGATCTTATAGGTCATTTTGTCAGAGAGTGAGGATGATATTTGTGATATAGTTGATAGCGAAGGTTTTTGGTAATAGACTGAGCTTAAACCGGTACTGAACCTGGCATAGCTGATGTTGATCTAAAGCAGTACATTGTATTGGATTTTGATAATCCATTTTGTAAGTCAATATGACTTCTATTTTGTGATTGAGTAGTGAGCTCTAGGCTGCTAGCCTTCCTACTTGTGCAGGCCCCTCATTGTAAGTAATATTTATTCAATGGCCAATGAGTGAATATTGTGGGTCATAAATCCCACCGAGGTTTTTCCCACACCAAGTTTCCTCGTTAAATATCTTGTGTTATGGTGTGTTCTCTATGTTGTCTTTGTTATTCGTATTTGCTGCATTAACTCGTATTTACCAGTACATTATTTTGGGATACAGAGTTCTTAATAAGTTTAAATATTTTGCTAACTGGTAAGACATTGATTCACCCCCCTCTTAGTGTCTTTGGGACTGTCATTGATTCTGACAATTGGTATCAAAGCCTAGTCCTCTATTCTCAAAAGCCTAACAGCTTGAGGAAGATTCTGACATCGGTATAGATGGAAAACTTAAAAAAACAATTGGAAGGATCTCTTGTAGATTATGATGCAGAGAAATTGAAGAATATCAAACTTGAAGATGATTTGAGGATTGCATAGGAATTCATTAAAGGACTTCAGGAGAACCTTGTTATAGCACAAAATAAAAGAAAAGAACTTCATGAGAAGATGTAGAAAGATGATGATGAAAAAGAAACTCTTAATGAACTTGCAAACAAATTGAGACAGGAAAATAGTAATATGAAGAATGAAATGCAAGATATGACTATGAGGTTATGTAAAGACATTGAAGACAGGAAGAAGAATGAAGAAGATTTGACTAGGAGACTCAATGATGCTGGAAATGAAAATCTAAGACTTAGTCATGAAAATGATATGTTGAAGACAGATCTGATTCACATGCAACATGATAAAACTGATCTTGTGAGACAAAAGGAAATTCTGGAAAATGAGTTGGCTACTGCAAATCAACACAAAGGGAAATTCAAGAAAAATTCAGAGGAGCTTGATGACATGCTGAAAAGTCAGAAACCTAATGGAGATACAAATGGACTTGGATTTGAGATTGGAGAAAGTTTTGGTATTGCAAACAATCTATAACAGAATAAACCGGTAAGACAACCTAATGCTTATAAGCTTAATGGAAAATGTTTCAATTGTAACAAATATGGTCATAGAGAAAATCAATGTAGATTTAGAAACAATCAAAATATTAATGCACCCACTGGTCAATGTTCCAAATGCAACAAAGTTGGTCATAATTTAGAAAATTGCAGAATGAATGTGAAATGCTATGTTTGTGGAAGATATGGACACCTATCTAATCAATGCAGAACACAAACCGGCGTAGGATATGGAAAGGCTATTCAAAGGAATAATGTGACTTGTTATGCTTGTAACAAAATTGGACATATTGCCAAATTTTGTAGAAGCAAGACTTCACCGGTGAACATTAAAGGATTCAGTTTGAAAGGCAAAGAAAAGGTAGATGAGGTAAAGAAAGAATTTTCAAATAATGGATTAGGAAGAGAGGTTAGAATGTTGATGAAACTATCTCTATACCGGTAGAACAGAGTAATCCTCCACCAGCAGGAGATTCTTCATCTAACTGAGAAGTAACCCTTTGGGGGTATTGCAATAAGTTGAATATCATGCAGATTACCCTCAATCGATGGTCAGAAGATAGATTTCTTCTTTACCAGCAAGCATTTAATGCGGTTGGTAAGAGAAATGTCATTATAAATCAGCTAAATTCCCTCTTTTTGAACTCACTGAGCATTCAAATTAGCAAAGAGCATGAAAATAGAGAGAAGGCATTCAAGGCAAAGGTGCGAAGTGATTTCTTTCAAACATTCAGAATACTTTAAGGCAACTAAAGGTATTTTTCAATGGCTTCTTCTTTTGCTCTCGAATTTATTCAAAACCCTACTATTGTGGAAATGTGAAATGCCCTAAGATTGTATTTAAAATAATTCTCGAAGTAGCTAAGCAAGATGATTCTATATGGGCATTTTTTTAAATTCCTAAAGGTGTAGCTTTTGCTGAAGACCCTAGGATGTATATACATTGCAATATAGAAGAACTAGGTTCTGAAGAATTGATGAAAATGTATACTAAGGTGATTTGTGATGAAAATGGTGCTATCAAACCCGAACACAAGATTATAGAAAATCTAGGTTTTGTGCAAATGTTGAACATTCCCCAATTTCTGGAAGTAGTAAGAATTGTCTTAAGTATAGCACATGGAGAATTTCTATGGTTGGATTCTGTCTGCAAAATTACCCGACAAGCAATTAGGGCAGTAACTGGTTTACCCTCAACCGACAACAGACCTGACAAAACAAAGAAGATCCCTAACAACAAAGTGATGACCCTAACCAGAGCAACATCTGACAATAGATCACTGAGAGTGAATGATATCAAAGACATCAATGCGAGATTTATGAGAATAATGCTAGGTTACAAGACTACACATGCTAATAGACTAAATTCAGTTTCTAGTCTTTGTATAAATAGTACTTATGAGATGGTCAACAAGTATGCAATGATAGATGTGTGTGAATGGCTAAAAGATGAACTCATTGATAATTTGAAGAAGATTAAAGGAGATAAGAAAGGAACATTCCGATTTTGAAATCTTTTGGTATGTTTAATGTTGTATTTCACTAAGGAAATCCCCGGTACAGGACCTAAAGACTTTGGATATGATATACCAGTAGGAAAACAATTATAGGAATTTTTTACCGACATGAGAACTGCAAAGGACAACAACATAATTGAACATTTTGAAACCTTCCAGGCTAAAATGAAAACTAGAGAAAGGCTACCACAAAGTGTAGTGGACAAGTATGACAAAGAAATCTGTTTTTTTTATCAAGAGAGATGAGACATGGATGGAAGTTGTACTCCCTAGGACTGTATGGGTGACTAAAATGGGATATGAGGTAGATCTAAATATTCTTGAGACATGCACCAAGAGAACCATCAGAACAAGTTTTTGGTAGTGTTGAAAATATTGAAAGTGATGTAAAAACATTGAAGCAAAGGAAGAACGAAGAAAAATTTATCAGAGATGCTTCTAAGAAAGTGAAGGAAATCAAGGAAAATGTAATGAACATCAGTGGCATATCGGCTAGTGAGCTTGAAGGATTGCAACCGGAGACACACATTTCATCGGTTGGCACAACTTCTGGAACCAACAGTGACAAGGCAGCAGAGTTTAAGAGAGTAGAAAGGAGGAAGAGAAAACCTTCACTGGTACCCTCTCCTTCACCCAAGAGAACAAGGACTTTAAGGAAGAAACAAAAGGTAGTAAGGAGACCACCAAAGAAATTAACACCAAAGAAGAAACAACATGTCACCCCTTCTTTAAATGATTTACTAAATGAAATAACTAATGATGGAAATTTGGCCAATGTACACCAACTATATAACACATTTAATGATTCAGACAGGGAAAGCATTGAGAATAGTATAATTTTACATCTGGACATATACAAAAAGGTTTTAATTGAAGTAGTGGATGACTTGCCCAATGATTTGTATAGGAGATTGGAAGCAAAAAGGATTGCAGTAATGGAATTGGATAAGAAACTAAAAGTTGAGAAACTTCTAGTTGTACATCCTGTGAATTCAAAAGAAGAAATTGATGAACTAATCTCTTAGGCTAACCGATCTGTTTTTGCCAGTGGACACCGGCAAGTAAGTTTAATGGCAGGAAGAGTAAAAGAGATTGCAGATGAAACTGCTGATAACTGGGATATATTCTTTGGGGAGAAGGAAAAACAACAGGAAATGAACCGACCAAAGAAAAAATTTAAAGTGTATCATAAGGATAAGGACAAGGGCAAAGGTAAAGTTGGTGGTATTCCAAACATCAAGATCACTGACAATTTACCGCCACCTTTGGATATTGCACTGGTACATACTGATGATCCACCGATTATTGACATTGAAGGTGTCACACATGATGACACTAATCCTGAATCTAAGATACTATTCACCATGAATGTGGACACTCAGAAAGTGAATATTGTTGTGGACAAGGACAATGCAGAGGTTAAGGATGACAATGTTGACTATGGCAACATGGCTAAGAAACCGGTAGAGACTGTTGAGGTTGAGATCCCAACCCAAACAGAGCAATCATTAGATACTGAGAAACCTACTAAAGGAACAGATGTTGATACATGGCCACCAAAGACTGAGATACCAATAGAACTTGATGCCTTCCTAAATGGCACAAGGTTAGCAAATGATAAATAACACAAAAGACACGAAACCGTTAGTGTTAGTCAATCAAAAACTAATCTAAAAAGACATACCAAGAGAGACACTAAAATCATGTTAATATATCTAACTAATGAAATAAAGATAATGAGACATCTCCAAATGCCTCTTAGCATGGTCTTGGCTCCTTTCTCCCTTGTTCCTCTTCTCTCCAAGTTCCAAAATAGTGTAGCTCTCAGCAGCTTTTTGCACTATGGATGCTTATGGAGGATTAAGATTGATGCTAAAATGATATATTTTAACCAAAATGATAAGATATTAGTTGATTAAGCTAAAATGCTCTCTAAAAATGCCTATAGCTTAAATGCATGCAAGTTTTCAGGATCTGGAGTATGAAGAAATGGGCTCTATTTATAGGAAAAATGGAGCAATGGATGGTTGAGATTGAGCAATCTCAACAAGGGTCAGGATTGAATGATTTTAAATCCATGTGAGGGCTTTCAACCCAATCCCAGGATGACAAGTGTCAATGTGAGATAGGTTGAGAGGAGAGGGAATAAGCATTAAATGCCTGATGTGACCTTGGGATTTTAGAGTCAAGGTTGGTTGAATGAATAAAATCTTTATTCAAAGAATAAAGCTTTTATCCAATGGATAAACTCTTGTGCAAATGTGAAATGGATGAATATGGTCAAAACAATAAATGTTTGGGGGGACAAGTTTGAAATAACCATAAATGGTTATGTAAGAGCCATAAATGGTCATGTACGAGCCATTAGTGGTCTTGAAAGACTTTGAGGGTTAATTTGTTGAACACACAAAGCATTAAATGTTTTTTAAAGACTTTTGAAGTCTTTGAGAAGTGACTCCATTTTGCTTAGAAATGTGACAATAATTAAGGGATGGATTAGGCTAATTAGGAAGGAGTTAGAAGAATCTAGAAGGGGATTAGATTTTGCAAGTGGATTTGGTGGGTGAGGGAAAATAGGATTTTATTAAAATAAAAATTTATTTATTTCAATAAATGTGTGCAAGTTGCATTTGTAGGAAAATGCAAGTGGGGTGGGGATAATGATTTAAATAAATGTTTTATTTAATTTATTTAAAAGAGGAATAGGGGGATTTTAATTAAATAAATAGATTTTATTTATTTAATTGATTTGAATTTGATTTAATGAATTAATTAAAATAAATTGAATAATTTATTTAATTAATAGAAGAATGTTTGGAGATAAATTAATTAAATATTAATTTAATTAACTGATGGCTAGTGGATTTTTAATCAAATAAATAGCGAATATTTATTTAATTAAGCTGGACAGATTTGTGTGACTACATTTGCCCCTCTTTGAGACGGTGTGGTTTATCGCATCGTTTCAAAGAAAGAAAAATTGGTGTGAAGAAATGCCCCATAAAATGTAAATTTAATGGGTGGTATGCCCCCTCAAGAGATGGGCCGAAAAATTTTGAAAAAATTGGGCGATCTCTCGAAAAAGAATGAAAACTGGCGAGGTGGTAGAAGAGAATAAGTTAGCAATGTGGGTGAAAATTAGAAGAAAACGGGGGAAACATGGAGAAATGGGGGGCTCGAGAAATTCACGGGGACCACGGCGATGAGTGGGGCGAAGTGACGGTGAACACGAAGGGTATAAATGGGGTGAAAGGGGTGAAAACAGGATCATTTGTGACCACGACCATTTGAAAACGAGAGCTCTGATAGTGACGTTTGGAGGACCGAGCAGCAGCTACGATGCGGATTTCGATCACCGAGCACAGATTCGAGCGAGTCCGACAGTTCCAGTGCCCAGATGACTACGGACTAGCGGTACGCAAATTCAAAAACTGAAGTTTTGTGCATTTTTTATAGGTTTTTAGCTGAGTCCAAGTCAAGTCGGAGCAAGAGCACTAGAACTTTGGTTTTGGCGCTTTTGCTCCATAAACTAGCGCTATTGTGCCGCAATAGCGCTATTGTCCCCTAGTTTGAGCGCTTTTGCCCTGCATTAGCGCTATTGTATGCAAGTTTTAGCGCTATTGATTAAGTAGCGCTATTGCAAGATTAATTGAGCGCTATTGTGTTAAAATAACGCTATTGTATAAGGGTTTTAGCGCTTTTGCAGTTTGAACACTTTTGGATAGCTGATTGAGCATTGTTGTTAGGGTTGTAGCGCTATTGTTGAAAACTAGCGCTTTGGTTGGTCAAATAGTGCTTTTGCTTGGGGATAAAAAGATGCCCTAGTTTGGATGAAGAAAATCTCCCGATGCCTAATGATGGATGGTTGGCGATGTGAAGTGGGAGTTGTTTTGAACCATAGCAGCCTGATGAGACTTAGGTCATTTGTTAGAATAAATGCCTGTTGAAGTCTAGGTGGCCATGATTGCTTACCTGTTGAGACCCGAAGATACTTGATCAAAGTATCTGTTGATTGTCTAGGTTTAAACTTAAAAAAGTTTGAAAACAAAACAACTGATAGTGATTGGTGAATGTCTATGTGCAGGAGGATCTACGCGTGTTGCAGTTACGCGAGTGCCATCCTGCGACACAGGGGTTGCGGGACCGATTGACTCAAGCGGAGATAGACTGCATTGCTGCGACTGGGTTATACAAGGTGATGCACATGCCCATGATTCATATGAATCATGGATTGATTACAGCATTAGCAGAGCGGTGGCACAGTGAGACATGCACCTTCCATTTGGCACAGGGGAAGATGACCGTGACCTTGGAGGATGTGTGGCGCATCCTTCGGATTTCAATTCAAGGGGAGCTGGTCACATACGATAGATCCTGGGGGACTGTGGTAGTGCAGAGGATTTTTGATGAGGATGTGTTCATTGATGATGGCTCGATCGCGTGGGAGGATATAGCGGCACTGTATGAGCCACTTCCAACAATTTTGTCAGGGATCGTGGGAGGACTGCTGTGTCTAGACAGGCGGTCACATGGGTTGGCGGTGGGATGGGGACAGGTTATCGAGATGATGATGACCGAGGGGACCCGATTTGCATGGGGGTCGTGCGTGCTGGCGCACATGTATCAAGAGCTTCATGAGGTAGTATACCGGGGGAGGGGTTCCTTAGCAGTGGGCATGACGCTGCTACATATTTGGGCGTGGGAGCACCTACCAGTGACTCGACCAGTGAGTCTTAGATTCCGGGCAGTGGACCAGTCGTACATGTTTATGTACAGCAGCATGATGAGCCAGCCCCACTTGGGGAAGTTAGAGTGGTGGCGGCGGGCATTGGATGACCTGGATGCGGTGATATGGCGGCCATACTTGGAGTGTGAGCCATGGGAGGATGACGCAAAGGCACTACCTTATGTTTTCATGACCCGATTCCTCATTGGGAGGACCTCCTACCATGTAGAGAGACAGGTGCCCAGGAAAGTGATGAGGCAGTTCAGACGATAGCAGGGACTGCCTAGTGGATCTGGAGAGTATGCGCGGGTGATTCGAGAGAGGTATGCATGGGGTCCAGTGCTATCTTATGATCAGGCACTGGCAGAGTTTCAGACACTGTAAGCGAGGCCATGGGACCTACGACCGAGGGTCGTTGATGCAGGGGTGACAGATGATTACACGCAGTACCGAGCAGCACACCCGATCCCACGGATATCGGATCCAGCAGAGCCGATCCCAGCATTTGAGGATGAGAGGGGACGGAGATGGAGGAGGGCAGGAGGTCGAGGAGATGGAGGAGGAGGAGGTGGAGTTGGAGGAGATGGAGGAGATGGAGGAGGTGGTGGAGGAGATGGAGGAGGAGGTGGAGGAGGATTGGGGATGCGGAGCCAGCGGAGAGGGAGAGGTGGACTGCCTTTACAGATCTCACAGGGACCACTGATACCGAGAGGAGTTCAGTTGAGTGGGAGGGGGATGGAGAGGGAGATCCTGATGGACAGAGGGGAGGGGACTACTGGAGAGGGAGGTTTAGGGGAGGCAACTATGGACACCGGGGAGGGAGCCACTGGAAATCTACAGGATCACATTATAGTGCGCTTGCAGACGCGGATAGAGGATTTGGAGGTAGAGGTGGCAGCTAGGGATGTGCAGCTATTTGCACGGGAGTCAGAGCTGACGGTGGTGTTGCGAGAGAGAGATACTGCAGTGGAAAGATTGGTGGAGCTGCAGGAGAGAGTCCGGGTTGGAGTAGGAGCATAGGGGCCTACAGGGGAGGTGATGAGGGAGATGCGGCGAGCTCAGGCAGAGATAGAGTACTGGCGGGGGTTATATGAGCAGGTGGTGCCAGTGAGTCAACGAGCTCTCAGTTATTCACAGATGCGGCAGGCGAGATCAGAGCGATCACAGAGGATGCAGAGCAGTGGGGGTGTGATGGGTCCTTTGAGGAGGGAGCGATCAGGGGATGCAGGAGGGAGTGGTGGTTCGATGAGGCCTCCACGGAGAGATGGATCAGGTGGTGCAGGCACTAGTGGTGGAGCAGGGGGAGGTGTTGGGACAGCATCTGGCCAGAGTGGCATTTGAGAGAGCATTTTTGCATGCATATATGTATTGTATCATTTGTTTATTTGGATTGTATCTTGGATGGCTCTTGGTAGCCGATTTTGTAGACTTCATTGTACTCTGATATATGAGATGATATATATGAGGAGATCCCATATTTTGATGATATGTAGTTGATTATGTATGGATGTTTATGCAGGATGATGAGTGATTGCTTAGATGGATATGTGTACATGTATGCAGTGATGAGATATTTCTTATATGCATGTTTTGATGATGATACTGACATATGAATGCAGGTTTATATACGTATGATTTGTTTGATTTTGGATGCAATGCTTTTATGTATGTAATGTCATGATGATGATGTATTCTTATGATGATGATGTATGCTTATGATGATTTATGAACAGGATTTTGGTGTTTCCTATGTTGATATAATGATGAGATGATTTATGTGATGATGTTAATGCAATGGTCGAATGAATGATGTTATAGGTGAATATGCATCTAGATGTTTGTCAAATGAATACAATATGGATAAACAAAATGTAAAGTACAAATGTTTATATGATAATGTGTTAAATGAATGCAATATGGATAAACAAAATGTAAAGTACAAATGTTTATATGATAATGTGTTAAATGAATGCATATGTGTAATGGATATAAAATGTTATGAACCAATGTTTTGAAACGAATGGATTTATGATTCTAAATACTTAAATAGGTTTTAAGTAAAAATGATAATGTGATGATACTATAACTAATGTTTTAATAACTGCACCTTAATGCAATTGAAAAGAATATAATGAATGCAATGCGAATGAATCCTAAAATGAGCATAATAAGATACTTAGGGAATGGATGAATGAATGCACTTTTTCCCTAAATGGATAAATGAATGTATACCATAATAAATGATAAAAGATGATAAGATGATAATGGATAATTTACACTAATGAATGCCTAATAAATGATTTAATATAATCAAAGACAATTTAATCCCACGAATAAATCTACTTATTTATGATTGATGCAATGATGCAAATGATTAATGAAAACTAAATGTCAAGAAAATGAACTATATGCAAAGTTAAAAATGACATGAATGTTTAATGCAAGATGCAACTAAATGTTTAATGCAAGATGCAACTAAATGTGAGGATGATGTGAGCATGAGGAATGCAAGGTTTTGTAAGACTTTGCATGATGTATTGATGATGTATCAGAGTACTCGATCGTGATTGTATCCAACACCAGCTTAATTTTCCCATTTTGCATATAAAGCCTATATATGAATGAGCGAACGGATGGTTGATATGCAACAGAATGCAATATATAAACAGATGAGATGAAATGACAATCCATAGTGCTCTATCTTCATCATTGAGCTTTAAAATGTTGGAAGAGAATACAAGCATCTTGACATAATGATTCAAGATGACCTGAGTATTCCTTTCATGGATTTTATATAGCAAGTTAATACAAACGACTTGATATAAGGGTCAAGTCGACCAGAGTATTGCTTGCGGAACAGACAAGGATTATCTCCATTCATGCATGACTTGGATCGTCCTCCTTGATCTTATGCTGATCATATCCTGAGACAAGTGCATACCGTAATAAGAGATAAAAACCTTTATCCCGTTTGGATGAGGTAGGAGGAACCAAAGGAAGAGCATTGTACCTGTAAACAAACAGTATATACATAAAGAATAAAGAATAAGGATCCTTGGTAATGGTTCATGCTCATATGGTCGAGGTATACGCTGTAGTCAGCAAGCCATAGTGATCTATGACTGCATTTTTGCCTATGATCACGTAACTTAGTGAACTTCCTACGTAGACACCATTAGTACATGCCCCAGAACTTCATCAGAAATAATGCGCAAACAATACAAAATAATGCTGAAAGATCCTGATATAGATAAATGAATGATTGTACTCACAAATCAACCAAGTATTTGATAGCTTAACATAATTTTCTTGTCAAAGAAAACGTCACTTTTGTCTTGTTTTGGTAAGGAAGGATGCATCCTTGTTGAAGACAGTTTTGAGTGTTGATGTTGATTTTGACTGGTAAATGGTCATCGTGTGAGTATTTTGTCAATGCTTCTTTTTGGTATCTGCATGGATGAGTATGTACAAGGTGTTCCCATGTTTTTGTGTGATTTTTGATGTTTTCTGATGTTTTTGGTTTTTGAATTGTTTTGAATGTTTTTGGATTTTGAATTTTTTTGAATGCTTTTGGATTTTGAATTGTTTTGAATGTTTTTGGTATTTTGTTGAGACATTTTCCAATGTTTTTGGTATTTTGATGATTGTTTGGAATGAAGAACTTTAATGAATCATAAGATAATGTAGAATCCACTTCCATCAATAGGTTAAGGGCATTGCCCCCAATTTAGACATGACTATGAAAAAGTGGGATGCAAGACGCATGGAGTACTTTCTTTGATTACAGATCAAATAACAAGCCATGGTTTAGATGGATGGATGTGTGGATGCATGAATGTGATTGCAATGAATCTGAAAGATACTGGAGCCATTGTCTTTACGAGTGGTGCCTGTTTGCCAGGTTTTGACCATTGTTCTTACCCAAGGTGCCACCGGAGTGGTTGTTCACCATTTGGATGCATGATTTTTCTTTACTTTTTTTGAATGTTTTTGTATTTTCTTCAGGACATTTTTCTGAATGTTTTTGGTATTTTCTGGTATGCAGGGGAGCCTGATGCTCTGTACAGCTTAGGTATAAAACCATTTTAGGTGCATGCTGTTGATTGGATCTGCAAGCGGTTCTCCTTCTGATGTAGCCAACTGATATGCCCCGGACCCGAAGACAGAAGTGACAACATATGGGCCCAGCCAGTTTGATTCAAACTTGCCTTGATGTTCTTTGTTTGGTTGATTGTGAGGATTCTCTTGTAGAACAAGATCTCCTACCTCAAATGTACGAGGTCTAACTCGGTGATTGTAACTTCTGCTCATGCGCTGCTGATAGGCTTTGAGATGGTTGTATGCAGCTTGTCGCTTCTCATCTAGTAACTCTAAGTCCTGAAGACGAGATACTCTGTATGCTTCATCATCTATCAGATTATGCAAGGAAACCTGTAATGATGGTATCTCAACCTCAATAGGCAAGATAGCTTCTGCACCATAGACCAATGAATAAGGAGTTGCGCCTGTAGGGGTTTGAATGCCAGTCCGATATGCCCATAGCGCTGGATTTAGTTGAACATGCCAATCACGACCGGCATCATTAACTCTCTTCTTTAGGATCCTCAATATGTTTTTATTGGATGCTTCGACCTGACCATTGCCTTGTGGGTAGTAGGGAGTGGAAAAGCGGTGTTAGATGTGAAATTTCTCACAAAGTTCGCGGACATCCTGATTTTTGAAAGGAAGACCATTATCTGTGATGATGGACATGGGCACACCATACCGGCAAATGATGTAGTTGAGGATGAATGAGGCGATCTGCTTGGCGGTGACTTGGGTAAGTGGAACAGCTTCGATCCACTTGGTGAAATATTCGGTGGCGGTAATAATGAATTTGTGGCCATTGGATGAAGATGGATGAATCTTACCCACAAGGTCGAGACCCCATTGACAAAAAGGCCATGGTGTTGTGATTGGTTGCAGTTCCTGAGCTGGTGCATGTATCAGGTCACCATGAACTTGACATTTCTTGCATTTTCTGACAAAGTAGTAGGAATCCTTTTCCATAGATGGCCAATAATATCCAGCTCGCATGAGTTTCTTAGCTAGTGACGGACCACTTGAGTGAGTCCCGCAAATTCCTTCATGTACCTCTTCCAAAGCCTTTGTTATCTCATCTTGTTCCAGACATCGAAGGAGAGTACCATCAAGACCGTGTCGGTATAGGGTTTTAGCAATAATGGTATATCGAGCAGTTTGGCGAATGAAGGTTTTACGTTGGTTATTCGATTGGTTGGGAGGAAGGGTGTGATCGTGGAGATAGGTGTAGAATTCACCGTACCATGGGGATGCGGAACCGACAAGGCGACATATCATTTCGGATTCAGGGATATCATAAGCGGGGATCCAAAGCTGTTCTACCAAGAACTCATAGCGTGTTGAATTTTGTGGAAGATCTAGGAGAGATGCGATAGTAGCCATAGCGTCAGCAGCTCGATTCTGATCTCTTGGTATCTGCTCAAAAGTGATAGTAGCAAATGATGTCTTTAGAGTGCCCACCATTTGCTTATATGGCATGAGTTTATCATCTTTGGTCTGATATTCATCAGTTGCTTGTCCAATGACTAGTTGGGAATCGCCATATACTTGCAGTTCTTGTAATTTCCATTGTATAGCTAACCTGAGTCCTATGATCAAGGCCTCATACTCTGCTATGTTGTTTGTGCATGGAAATGTGAGCCTGTAAGACTTCAGGATGCTATCACCTTGAGGTGTGATAAACAGAATGCCTGCCCCCGAGCTGTGCCTAGTGTACGAGCCATCAAAGTAGAGTTTCCATGGTTGTGTTGTTGTGATCATGAATATCTCTTCGTCTAGAAAATTGGAAATAATAAGATGATCACCTATGAGGGGTGCATCGGCCAATTGATCTGCAATAACTTGACCTTTGATAGCCTTTTGGTCCACATACTCAATGTCAAATTCACTTGGAATCATCACCCATTTGGCCAAGCGACCTGTCAATGCTGCTTTGTTGAGTAAATACTTGAGTGGATCAATCTTTGCAATGAGCTATACCTTGTGTGTCAACAGATAGTGCCTCAATTTCATGGCTGCTAAGATCACTGCTAGGCAAGCTCGCTCAATAGGTGTGTAATTGAGTTCATAGCCAACCAGTGTGCGAGAGATGTAGTATACAGCACACTCTTTGCCTTCTGCATTATGTTGTGCCAGTAATACACCTAATGTTGTACTTGTTGCCGAGATATAGAGTAACAATGGTCTACTTGGATCTGGTGGCATCAGCAATGGTGGATTCATGAGATAGTCTTTAAGCGTTTGAAATGCTTGCTGGCATCGGGCATCCCACTGAAAGCGGATGTTCTTGTGTAGCAGGTGTGTGAATGGGTGACACTTATCAGCCAATTGTGCAATGAATCTTCGGATGGATTGAAGTTGCCCTTGTAATGTCCTTAGCTGACTGATATTCTTTGGTGGTGGCATATCCATGATTGCTTTTACCTTTGCTGGGTTGACCTCAATACCTTTGCTTGAGACAATATATCCTAGAAGTTTCCCGGAGGTTACTCCAAAGACACATTTCTTTGGGTTGAGTCGAACATGGTATTGTTCCAGTCTATCAAAGATTTTATCTAAGATGTGGAGATGACCTTCTCTAGTGAGTGATTTTGCTAGTAAGTCATCCACATAATCTTCCATCATGGTATGCATCATGTCATGGAAGATGGTGGTCATTGCTCTTTGATAGGTTGCTCCTGCATTCTTTAGACCGAAGGGCATTACATTCCAGCAATATGTGCCCCATGGACATGTGAAGGCTATCTTATGTTGATCTTCTGGTGCGATCTTTATCTAATTGTATCCTGAAAAGCCATCCATGAGTGAAAGCATGGAATGTCCTGCTGTCAGATCCACTATGATGTCGATATTTGGAAGGGGGAAGTCATCCTTAGGACAGGCCTTATTCAGATCTCTGAAGTCAGTACAAATGTGGATGCCCCCTTTTGGCTTGCCAACAGGCACAATATTGGAGATCCACTCTGCATAATCAATGGGTCGAATGAAACCAACATCTAGGAGTTTCTTGAGTTCTATTTTGACTAGCATGGCAATCTGGGGATGCATCTTACGAAGCTTCTGCTTGACAGGTTTGGCCCCTTCTGCTACAATAAGGTGATGCATGACTAAATCAGGATCAAGCCCAGGCATGTCTGCATATGACCATGCAAAGTTGATCTGACGCTTCTGGAAGAACTCTATAAATTTAGGTTGTTCCTCTAGAGTGAGAAGAGATGCTAGATGTATGAGATGAGGATTTTCAGGAGTCCCCACATTGTATTCTTTGGTTTCCTCGATGAGAATCGTTGATCATTCTTGTTGTGTACTATTAGGGAGAATGTCAAACCCTTCATCCTCAGGCGCCTCAGAGAGGTTTTCACCGTTGGATACGCTCTTTCTTTTTACTTTTGTCGGATCAAATAGTGCCACAGTGTGGTTTTCACTGGAAGATCCATGTTTTATTGTTATATTTTTGCAGTTGAAAGGTTTGGCATCCGCCCCAAAGTATGCTGCGCTATTAAGTTCGATGGCAAATCCAGCTTTGTGATCCCCGCTTGGTAGGTTATCCCTTAATTCCAAAAAGTCAATGATGGCCTCATCATTTTGGAAGAAGTCAAGACATGGGGGATTTGGTTGGTTCCATTCGATGAGTTCAGAGTGGATAATGTGCATTACTTCATCGATTAGGTTAAGTGCGTTAGATGTATCAGTGAGGGTTAAGACATTATGGTGAAGGTCGTTGATGGTACTCTCCCTATCAAAATCAGGCATAGGATGAGATGTAGGGTCTGTGGAAGACGTTTCTAGCTCAGGAACCCAAGTGGTCTTTATCTATGCTTCTCCGTAAATAGGGATGTCTTTGTGTGGTGGAGGTGGTGATGTGTCTTCCTCATCTGAAGTGTTAAGCTGTACTAAATCAAATTCCCACTCATGTGAGTCGGTCTCTGAATCACTTTCCAGCATCCGATTATTATACCATACTAGGATATCCTTTGAGTTAAATACTGCAGGTGTGATTGGTTGATGTACCTTTGCAATGATCGGTGCTGCAGGGTGGTTGATGGGGATCAAGGAATCTGGTATAGGGAGTATCGGTAATATTGACTCAGTGGCTTCTGCTAGAACTACTGGTGTCATAGATGCTGCTGTAGGTTTTGATACAATTGCTGCTGCTAATGGTGTTGCTGATGGGATTACTGGTTCATTTGGTGGGATGAGTGGCATTGGTGATGGCTGTGTTGGGGTTTGGAGCCTCAGTGGGGCAGTTGGGATGGTGCTTGAGGGTGCTTTGATTATGAAAGGTGTCCACTTTGTAGTAGGTGGACAAAATGGTTTGCTGGGTTTTCCTTTGAACTTGAGTTTAGGAAAGATCTATTTTTCAAAGCCTAGGCCTATATGACCTTTGGGCTTGAATTCTGGTAGTAGAGGTTCATGTCGTCCTTGTTTGCAATATCCTAAAGCACTCTGACCATCATACCCCATTCTTTGCATAATGAGGAGGCCTTTGCCATACTGATCCGTAGGAAGTTTAACTTGTGGTAGATCAGTGGTGATGGGATCTTTATAGATCCATTCCGCCAGGTCCTCATCTTGGGTTTCTTCTTCTTGACTCTTTCCAAGGATGAAAGGCTTCAAAGTACATGCTGGCATGATTAGTGGTTGCTGGAGTACCTGCTGTGGTTTACCATGTGTTCTAGGAGAAGTGGGCATTTGTCCCACACAAAAGAGTTGACTCAAGTTGTATTCCCCAGGACCTTCCTCTGCGATCTTCATCTTAAGCTTTTCTTGCTTGGGTATAGTGGTGTTTGAACGGGCAAGAGAGGCGGGACTTATATATGATGTGGAAGAAATGGCTTCTCTATTATTAGGAACGGTAATCTCTGGTTGATGGCTGATATTATGGCAATATGCAAAGGGATTTGCATCACCTAGAATTGTGATCTCTACACCATTATGTGGGAACTTGATACATTGATGGTAGGTAGATGGAACGGCTTGCATGGCATGTATCCAAGGTCTTCCTAACAATAGATTGTAGGGCAGAGGGAGGTCCAGAACCTTACAAATGATGTGCTTTACCACGGGGCCCACTGGAATTGGTAGTACCACAACTCCTTTGGATGAACGCTCCGCATCGTCACAGGCTTTGATTGTGATCTTCTGACGAGGGTCCACTGATTCTACCACATATCCCAATGCTGTGACCAACTGCAGTGTACAAATATTTAGGCCTGCTCCATTATCGATCAAGACTCACTTGATCCTATGCTGGTTAATAAATCCTTCGATGTGGAGTGAGGCGTTATGCGGTTGCTGGAAGGAAAAGTTGTCACTTTCAGAAAAAGTGAGACAAGGTGATGACTTTAGACTTCCAACCATGGCTTGAAATTGGTCCGTATTCAGATTTGCAGGGACTGACGCCTCTTGGAGTGCTTGATCCAAGATAGTTTTATGAGAGGGCGATAGGCGCAAAAGCTCTAAAATGGATATAAGTGCAGGGGTTTTGTCTAATTGTTCCACAAGATTGTACTGCTTTGGGATGGAGGTGGTGCCTTGTGGAGCTGCCTTGATGGTAACTTTGCCGCGACGCGTAACAACATTGCAATTTGAGTTGAGATTTTTGAAGGTTATGGTTGCAACTTGTTCATTGGCATTATACAGATGATTTACAGTGTAATTATACGCAGCCTGCATATAATCAGTAGTATTAGTACCTCACCTAGAAGTGGAAGGACCCCTTTGATCTTGTGATGGAAGTGGATTTTTGAACATCAGATGATCATTATTTGTTGTTTTTGGGTCATGTCCTTCAATTTCAATTTCTCCTCGATCAATAAGATCCTGAATGAGATCTTTCAATCGGTGACAATTACTTGTCTTGTGTCATCTTCCTTGATGGAATTCACAGTGTTCAGTATCTCTCCACCATGCTGGTTTGACCTGAGGTTCATAGTTTGATAGTTTAGGCAGAGTGATCAAATTTTGAGAAATGAGTTGTCGCAATACTGTTTCAATGGGTTCCCCTAAGGGAGTGTATGTGCGTTTCTATTTTTGCTGATGAGGTCTAGGTTCATCATGAGATGTGATGCGACCTTGATTAGAAGGAACATTTGTGTTGTTTTGAGGTGGAGGATTTTGTCCTGCAAACCGAACCACAGGTTGTGCGTTTTGGATAGTCCAAGCATCAACAACCCCATCATTGATGATATTCTTGTTTTTATTCCAAAAATTTGGTTTATCGCTGTTGAAGCGTGGACGAGGACCATCTTTTGGTTCATTAAATATTTTGATGAGTCCTTTCTTGATGAGTGCCCTTTCACATTTCAAACCCTTTTTTATCATATCATTAAAAGAGTCTGTGTCTTTGACATCCAGGTGAAATTCCATTTCTTCGTTTAAGTTGGAAATGAATATTTCCACTAGTTCTCGTTCAGGTAACTGAAGAGAACGTCTGCTAGACATTTGACGCCACCGTTGCAGGAATACTGAGAATTGTTCACCTGGTTTTTGTTTGGTGTTGCACAGATCAGCCATGGTGATGTCACGTCCAATGTTATGAGAGTAATGAGTTAGGAACTTTTGGATGAGTTCCTCAAATGTTCTAATGCCCCCTAGTAGTCCAGAAAACCATGATGTGGTTGTTCCTCCCAAGCTTTGGGGAAAAAGGTGCATTAGGTAGGTGTCTTCATATGCCACTTCAAGACAAGCGGAATGAAATTCTCTAACATGATCACGAGGATCTCCCTTTCCCCTATATTTTTCGAATTTGGGTGTTTTGAATCCTCTTGGAAAGGGTGGCATATACAAATTCCTATCAAAAGGATAGGGACAGATGTCATTGAGTGAGAATTGGTTAGTCTTGACACCACTATGAAGTTGTTGGGTGAGATTCTCGACTTGTTGCCGCAACATCTCCATTTCATTTGGAGGAGGAGGTGGTGGGTTACCTCAAGGAATGTTATATCTGATGGGATCTCTACCTCTTTCCTCTTCATGGTGACTTTTTCTTTCTAATGCTTGTCTTAATTGGGCAAGATCAAAGTCAGAGGGGAGTTTTTGCTCCTTCTTGAGTGAGTCTTAAGAAGTGAGCATCTGCATTGCTCCTGAGTATTTCGTCAAACAATCTGTTAAAGAGAGGGTTATGCTGAGCCCTTTCTATTGTTGCAGGAGTAGGAGTACTTGGGTTTTCGTCATTCACATTTCCTCCAAGTGCTTCTTGGAATTCATTGAGATTTTCCTCTTCTTCTTCTTCTATTTCTATTTCTCATTGTCGTGACTGTGATCGGGTTTGAGCCATTTTGTTTATGAGTCTTTGTTGAAATTGCATGAAAATGATGATGAGTTTTTGATGAAATGAGAAATTGATGATTGGTGGATTGTGTTGCACGTGGATCTCTAGCACTTTTAAGGTGGATGTAACCGAAATTCCTTTTTTGAATTGCTTGCTTGTTTGATAAGATTTGATGTGATAAGGTGTAGAGAAATCTGAGATGTGTTACAGATTGAACTACCTAGTAATGAGAGGATTCACTCATGAACTAGTTTTAACCTGCGTAGATGTGTCTCTTAGGATGAGCTTATCCTAGATGTAGAAACAATATAAAAAGTGATGTGAAGTGTTTGATTTCAAGCAATATCTAAAAGAGAACTTTGGGACAAGAACCTCTTAATGTTTTGAGAGTTGGGACGGATTGATGATGAAATGATGATGTATGAGTGAGATGATGGATGAAAATGTTTTCAACTTCAATAAAAACTTTGTGTTACAAATGGGACAAACTCTACCTCTTCCCTTTCAGGTGTTGGAGGTATTTCTCGAGCTGTGTTGTAGGTGATGCAGACGTTCGGGAAGAAGTTGGGATTAATCTTTCCTCCTTGATTTTTGTGATAACTCAGAGCTCTATATTGCATAAAAGCTCTGCGGTTCAATGATTCGGAATCAAATTCGTTTGTTTTGCCTTGAAGGTAGAGACGCATACGATGCAGAAAAACTCTATGAGAGACAAAAATTTGTCTATTGATATAGAAGAATTTCCTCCTTTTGATTAAAGCCTTTGAGCTTAATGGTCTTCTTTTCAAGGTGATATTCTGATGACACTTCTTCTTTCGCAAGATGTGAAGAATGGTCATAAAATTTGACTCTTTGTTGTTTGCACCTTGTTTTTGATGTGTTTGTTTGTTTTTGGTAAGATGTTAGATGAATACTTTGTTTTTGGGATTGATTTTCTGATTTGATGTTTCTTTGACAAGAAAACAAAGCAAGCACACAAACACAAGGATGTTGCCTAAAAGGCACAAATGAGTATGGGTCTAGATCAACCCAATCCTTGGACTTGTATATGACCCTTCTTTTAGATGTATTTTAAGGTGTATTTCCAGAGCCTGAAGTTGGCTCAATTTGCACTAGGTCTTTAAAACGAACACACTTCAAACACTTTTTATCCCTAAGGTCAAACGGCCAGTTGTGATAAATTTAGCCCACATCTTGATATTTCCTCGACTTTGGTACTACATACCTTATGAATCTCGCCTTGGTAGGTAAGGATGTGATATACTAAGTCTTGCACGAGCATAACAAATAGATGATCCCTATGATGGGGGAGTCACCACTTTTTATCAAGCCACAAGTGACTTTTCAAAAAGCTACGTTTCTACTCAAGGAAATATGTATGGTGAGTATCTTGGGAGCAAAACCATCTATGCTCTTGCACTAAATTATATCGCAAATATTCTCAATCAATAGAACAGGTGGGCTACTACTTAAAGGTGTTTAGTCATGTTCGATGTTTTTGGACATAAGTTCATTCTGCAGTGACTCACTTAAGAGCCTTGTAACTGGTGGTGGGGCCCATTTGTCCTTTCGGCCAGTTACACTGTAGGAACAGCTATACCCAAGGCTACAGCTTTCGCTCTCACCTGATTTCTATAGCGGCTCAAAGGATTTACCGCTCGAGGTCATTCCCAAGAGTATCGATCCCTTGGCAAGCTTCTCTTAAAAAGATAAAATTTGAGTGTTACTAACACTTTTCTCTTGCACCTAGGACCACGAAAGCCAAGGGAGAGGATAGTGTGTGTTAGAGGTAGGACCACTCGACTGACCTTGTGCACAAGCATGCCAAACACGAAATTCACTTGTTCTTTTTAATCCATCATTTCAAAATGTGGTCTAACTATTTGGAGATGTTGCTCCAACAGCCATGGTGTTCGTTTTAACTTCAAAGGCAATGTGTTTTGTAATCTAGATTTCGAAAATCCTGGTCAACTTAATGAAAAACACGTTTTTGCTTGAAGTAAAATTTGTTTGCAAAAATCAAAAACAAGTGGTTTGTTCTTTTTAATTGCCCAAAAATTGAAGTGTGGATTGTGATTTTTAAGTTTGATGCAAGGAAAGAAACTTTGTGTGTTGATTTTAAGCACCAAAATAAAGATGAATCCTAACTAGAAAGCAATACAATTTTGTGTTTTTCAATTTTTTAAGCACCAAAAGACAAGTTTGCGATTTTAATGGTGAGTTTTTAACCTACACAAACAAAAACATGTTAGTAAAATCGATGTTCAAGGGGGGCTTCCACAAGCCTAAGAATTTCCATTTTTGTGGTTACAAGGCGATTTGGACGACACTCTGTTGCAATAGCGCTAGTCTATGTTTAAACAGAAGCGCTATTTCACATAGAAGCGCTGAAAGAACAACAATGACAGAGAGTCAAAAGCGCTAAAAGATCTTCAATAGCGCCAGAAGAATGACGAAAGCACTAAAATAGTGTCAAAAGTGCTAAAACTTTTACAATAGCGCTATTGTAAGAGCAATAGCGCTAAAAGAAAAAGTGTCGGTAGCGCCAGAACGTGTTCAATAGCGCTAAAGCGCAACCTGTGTGACACTTTCAACAATCAGACATGTTAGTTAAAAAAAATGATATGTTTTTGGTGCTTGGATTCACGTCGGTTCACCAAATGATGCCTTCCTAAATGGCACAAGGTTAGCAAATGATAAATAACACAAAAGACATGAAACCGTTAGTGTTAGTCAATCAAAAACTAATCTAAAAAGGCATACCAAGAGAGACACTAAAATCATGCTAATATATCTAACTAATGAAATAAAGATAATGAGACATCTCCAAATGCCTCTTAGCATGGTCTTGGCTCCTTTCTCCCTTGTTCCTCTCCTCTCCAAGTTCCAAAATAGTGTAGCTCTCAGCAGCTTTTTGCACTATGGATGCTTATGGAGGATTGAGATTGATGCTAAAATGATATATTTTAACCAAAATGATAAGATATTAGTTGATTATGCTAAAATGCTCTCTAAAAATGCCTATAGCTTAAATGCATGCAAGTTTTCAGGATCTGGAGTATGAAGAAATGGGCTCTATTTATAGGAAAAATGGAGCAATGGATGGTTGAGATTGAGCAATCTCAACAAGGGTCAGGATTGAATGATTTCAAATCCATGTGAGGGCTTTCAACCCAATCCCAGGATGACAAGTGTCAATGTGAGATAGGTTGAGAGGAGAGGGAATAAGCATTAAATGCCTGATATGACCTTGGGATTTTAGAGTCAAGGTTGGTTGAATGAATAAAATCTTTATTCAAAGAATAAAGCTTTTATCCAATGGATAAACTCTTGTGCAAATGTGAAATGGATGAATATGGTCAAAACAATAAATGTTTGGGGGGACAAGTTTGAAATAACCATAAATGGTTATGTAAGAGTCATAAATGGTCATGTAAGAGCCATTAGTGGTCTTGGAAGACTTTGGGGGTTAATTTGTTAAACACACAAAGCATTAAATGCTTTTTAAAGACTTTTGAAGTCTTTGAGAAGTGACTCCATTTTGCTTAGGAATGTGACAATAATTAGGGGATGGATTAGGCTAATTAGGAAGGAGTTAGAAGAATCTAGAAGGGGATTAGATTTTGCAAGTGGATTTGGTGGGTGAGGGAAAATAGGATTTTATTAAAATAAAAATTCATTTATTTCAATAAATGTGTGCAAGTTGCATTTGTAGGAAAATGCAAGTGGGGTGGGGATAATGATTTAAATAAATGTTTTATTTAATTTATGTAAAAGAGGAATAGGGGGATTTTAATTAAATAAATAGATTTTATTTATTTAATTGATTTGAATTTGATTTAATGAATTAATTAAAATAAATTGAATAATTTATTTAATTAATAGAAGAATGTTTGGAGATGAATTAATTAAATATTAATTTAATTAACTGATGGCTAGTGGATTTTTAATCAAATAAATAGCGAATATTTATTTAATTAAGCTGGACAAATTTGTGTGACTACAGAACTTACTGAGAAATCTACTGAGACAGAGAAATCGATAGTAACTGAGACATCAAAACAGTCTAAGAAACCCTTGCTAGTTGAGATGCAAACACGAACTGATCCACCGAAGGTAAACACAAGTAAAATGGTTACAACTGATGGAAGCACAGAGATAATAAAGGCAATTGGTGAGACTTCTAGCACTTCAAGCGAATTCAGACGTACAAATGTTACAGAGGTACTTTTGGACTCAATCAAAAAGATAACAGATTGCAATGCGTTGGCCTACAAAGCAATTGATAGCACTGTACCTATTCTTAAATTGATTGCACCTAATTTTAACATAAGTCATATTAAGGATTCTTTAGGCAAAGTGGACACATTGTCCAAATTTATTGTTGACAATGTAATAACAGTTGATAAAGTGAATGAGGACACAATAAAGGACAGAGTTGAAAAGGAGAAGAACAAATTCTTTGATGACACCATAAAGAAGTACACTAAACACTTGAATACATTATTACCAGCACTGAACTCTACTATTTTGGAGTACAAAGAGCTATACAGGGAAACATGCAAACCTCACCTTCTGACAGAGGACATAGACAAGGAGGTAAGTAAAATACAAAAGGAAATTGATGACATAGCGGATAACTTAATTGGTTCATTTGGTCACATATCAGTTTTTGAGCAAGAAATGGCAGGATTTGAAGAAAAATTAGAGAAACTTGAAAAACAAAAGGCAAGGATAAGGTCTAATGCCAGAGAGCTTAAAAATAAGCTTGGTCCTAAGTTGGACAATCTTATTTCCCTGAGAATAGAAATATCTAAGGCATTACTTTAGGGAGAATGATCACCAGAAAATCACATGCATTATCTCACTGGCACGATCCAACAAACTGAGGCAACTTTGAAGGACATCAAAAGGTTTATGCAGAGTTTGAATTTGGTTTTGGCAGATATCTTTCAAATTGTAACCAACCAGTTACAGAATTTGAGGTAAATTTTTGCACTCATTTGACTATTTTTGACAACCTTTGTCATTGATGTCAAAGGGGGAGTAGTGGAGAGAAAAATACTTCTTCAGAGGAGATCATTTGCTCAAGGGGAGCACATCTTTTTGGAAACTTTTTGGACTTCAGTTTTTGGAATAGTTTTTTGGATTTTTCTCATGAGTGTTGCCATCAATGCCAAAGGGGGAGATTGTTGGAATTATACACTCTTATGAGAATAGTTGATGTTGTCATTGATGGCAACCAACTAGAAACCAATTGGAAAACATCTGTCAACCCACCGGCAGTTACCGGCACTGGCAATGGACTTCCACATACACCGGCAGGCACTTCACCGACAGCGGCAATAATGCATACCGACACTCAGGCCGACATGGAATAAACTTTGTTTATTGTTTTATATTGTAATTATCTTTTGTAAAAGATGACATGGAATATTGTAAAAGACTCATATATATGCATGAGATCTTATAGGTCATTTTGTAAGAGAGTGAGGATGATATTTGTGATATAGTTGATAGCAAAGGTTTTTGGTAATAGACTGAGCTTAAACCGATACTAAACCTAGCATAGTTGATGTTGATCTAAAGCAGTACATTGTATTGGATTTTGATAGTCCATTTTGTAAGTCAGTGTGACTTCTATTTTGTGATTGAGTAGTGAGCTCTAGGCTGCTAGCCTTCCGGCATGTGCAAGCCCCTCATTGTAAGTAATATTTATTCATTGGCTAGTAAGTGAATATTGTGGGTCACAAATCCCATTGAGGTTTTTCCCACACCGGGTTTCCTCGTTAAATATCTTGTGTTATGGTGTGTTCTCTATGTTGTCTCTATTATTCTTATTTGCTACATTAATTCTTATTTACCGATACACTGTTTTGGGATACAAAGTTCTTAATAAGTTTAAATATTCTACTAACCGGTAAGACACTGATTCACCCCCCCCACTCTCAGTGTCTTTGGGACTGTCATTGATTCTAACAGACTAATATATCTTACTCAGAATAGATCAGACATTATGCATGTTGTGTGCATGACTGCTAGATATCAAGATTATTTGAAAGAGACTCATGTCACTGTTGTTAAGAGGATATTTAGATACCTGAAAGGAACTATGGATTGTGGTTTATGGTATCCGAGGGATGATGACTTCATGCTATGTGCCTACACTGATGTAGATTGGGTTAGTGATGTTGATGATCGGAAGAGCACTACCGGTGGAGCATTCTTTTTGGGTAAGAATTTGGTTTAATGGGCTAGTAAGAAACAGGATTCAATGTCCTTATCTACTACTGAAGCTGAGTACATTATTGATGCTAGTAATTTCACTCAGGTAGTTTGGATGAAGAAAATGTTGAAGGATATCAAAGTTATTTATGATGAGCCTACTATTATATACTATGATAATTCCAGTGTTATTAACATGTCAAAGAATCTAGTGCAACATTCAAAGACTAAGCATGTGTCAATCAAATATCATTACTTGAGAGAGAAATTCAGTGAAGAGAAGGTGAAGATGGAGATGTATCTACAAAGGAACAAATAGATGATATTTTCACTTAGCCTCTGCCTGTAGATACATTTGTCTACTTGAGAAACAAGTTAGGGGTATCCACTCCTCCTGATGATAACTAGGTGCACTAAGTTGCATCAATCCAATAGACTTCACAGTCTTATCCTTTTATCCGGATTGGTGTGTTGGTGTTGCTCCTCTGCTAGAGTATTCTATGTTTTAGGGAGAGAGATTCATGTTTTCTATTCTAAGGGGGAGAGTAAGTTTGGTTTTTTTATTTTGAGATCTTGGGCATTGTTGTCAAAGGGGGAGAGAGATCATGTGAGAAACTACTTTATGTGTCCCGGTCTTAGGGGGAGTTTTCTGGAGATATCTTTCTTTGCATTGACTATTTTTTTTCACTTTCATATGTTCCCATCAATGCCAAAGAGGGAGATTGTTGGATATTGTTGGTTATTGTTGCAACTAGGATATGTTGTTCTCATTTATGTCAACATATTCCTATATATTGCTATGGTGATTGCACATTGGAAAGATCTTATGATTCAGTTTGTAGTTTGGTTTTGTTGATCACTGTTTTGCAAAATTTGGTATATCCTTCGGTATATTTCAGTGTGATCAGATCTTGTGCTGAGTTTTTGGGATATTTCTTGGGATGGTCGTGTGTATCTTAATTTTAGATGGATCATGATTTGGTTCTTTGCAGGTTATCTTTCTTCATGACAATTACTGATTGGTTGTGTTCTTGAGCTTTCAGACATTGACTGATGAAGATTTGATAAGTGGTGTTGGTGTGGTTGTTCCTAATTATTCTAACATGCTTGTTGGTGTTTCCTAGTCGTGTCCTATTTATTTTGGTGATCCGCATTGATCGTTGTGCGAGTTATTGGTGGTTTCTATGAACCAATGATGATTTTCGTGTTATGTGGTTTTCCTAGTGGTGTAGCGTGTTGCAGTTGAACTTGACATGATTTTCGATGGAGATGAGAATTTGGGGATTTGATTTAGGTCCACATTATGCTATGTCAATCATTATATTAGTCTAGTGGTCGATCTTTGTATCATGTGCTATAATTTTGTAATTGAGAGTTGAGGGTTTTGTCGACCTTGTTATCAAGGTTGATGATTTGTATATATAGGTGATATATTCATGCAATTTAGGTGTCAATGTTATGTATGCATTATTAGAGATATTTATGTGAAACAAATGATTTATTGTTCAGTGCTGAATTTGAGGAGAGATTGGTGTTGCAGGGCAGACATTTGTGCTTAACCAGAACTATAATTAGGCATTCGGAGATGGTATTCTTTAAGGTCATTTCTTCCGAATTGTAGTCCAAATCTTGTTGTAAGTCAGTGAGACTTCCCTGAGGTTTGTAGCATTTTGGTCTATTAGTATGAGGATTCGGTTATTACTGAGAGGGGGGTGAATCAGAAATAAAACAAATTTGCAATACTTCACAAAATTGTACCGATTACTACTCAAACAATCTTCTTAAGATGATTTAACAAACCATTCACTCAAGTGTTCATTAATATGCATACAAAGTAGAGATATCAAATGCACAAATCAACAATGCATCCACCACATGAACATAGATATATTTGACATGAAACCCAATTGGGAAAACCACGGTGGGAATTAGAACCCACAATATATTTTCACTCTTTTGGAATGTGCTCGGTTAAAGGCCTAGCCTAGTTAAGAGCTTACAATATGCCTAATTAAGAGAAGGCCCTGTTAGGAGTCACTCGGTCAAGGGATTTTGCCTCAGCCCTATTAGGATATCTACCCTGTTAAGATTAACCTTGTTAGAGGATTTCAAGTTAATCAGCCACCCGGTGAAGGGATTTACAATATAAGACATGTTAGGATCTACCCGGTTAAGGGATTTTAAACTGCTATAACTGTTAGGGAACAATAGAGAAAATGATTTGATTACAACACTTCCTTGCTTGCTAGTATAGATCCTTTTCAGCACAACTCTGCTACACACATGCAGACACTTCAAACTGGTTCGACAATACCTTTTTTTCAAACTACCGACATAAAATCTCTTCTCCAACTATTCCTAAATACACTTTTCAGTTAGGGTGGCTACAAACCCTAATTACATCAACAAGATACAATGAATTTACATTTAGCACGGCAAAACACTCCGACAAAATACATTACAAATCATTACAAAAAAATTATAGATGATTTTGACCATTGAATGATCACCTCACATCAATTTGATAAGCAATCAAGCCCTTGTTTCATTCTTCTAAGCACTTTGTTGTTTCCCAAGAAATATGATCCTTGTATGTGCTCAAATACCATCCTACCATTACAAACAGATTATGACACATTATCACTAAGTTATGATCATGATAAGATCCACCACCAAACCTTAAATCATTATTGGTTAAAGATCTGATACCGATATTCATTCTTCTTCACAGAGTTCATAACACTCAATTATAAATGTGCTTTCTAGTTCACCAAACTTGATGTGATTTCAATCACAAACTCATGTCAATGTTATGAACATATATTCTAAACCGCAACACCTAAATCTTCTCCAATCATCAATACCAGTCTCTTGATCATCGCTTTGTTCCTATTTATCGGTTGATAACAACTTAGCAGTTTTGTTGTCTAACTAATTCCACTACTAGTTAGACTATCCCGGTTAGTCTAGATGACCCAGATGACTAAACAAACATGGTTGTCATCAATGGCAACTCAAATAAAGTCATCAAACAACCTATTACAACTATATCATCATCATCAAGCCAATAATCTCCATAAACGTTACTGGTCATCTTCTCATCATCATCTCCATGAGTTATGCCAACAATCTGGTCATCTTCTCATCTCAACATCATCTCCATCAGTTAAGACAACAATCTCCCCTTTCGGCATTGATGGCAACATGAAAAGCTCACCAAAATCTCATCATAAAAAAATAGAACTCTAATTGTTATGACTGTTGTACTTGTTCTTCTCCCTTCATCAGTTCTTCTCTTTCTGCTCTTCTCTCTTTATCACTTTTCTTCTCCCCTTATACTTGTTATTCTCCCCATTTGACAAAAATGTCAAAGGTGAAAAGTGTCAAATTGATCTTCTATTGTTATTGTTTTCTTCATCTTTGGTTCTCCCCTTGAGGAGTAGCCCTTTTCTCATCTTTCCAAAGTGAAAGATCTTGAATTAGTCCACTGGATTGATGTTGCAACAACATCTTAGTTGGCCTTTTGTAGGGGTATAACCCCTAGCTTTCCTTTGAGATACTCAAAGGTTGCTTTAGGAAATGGCTTAGTGAAGATGTCATGTCAATGTTATGAACATATATTCTGAACCGCAACACCTGAATCTTCTCCAATCATCAGTACCAGTCTCTTGATCATCACTTTGTTCCTATTTACCGGTTGACAACAACTTAACAATTTTGTTGTCTAACTAACTCCACTACTGGTTAGACTATCCCGGTTAGTCTAGATGACCCAGATGACTAAACAAACATGGTTGTCATCAATGACAACTCAAATAAAGTCATCAAACAACCTATTACAACTATATCATCATCATCAAGCCAACAATCTCCATAAACGTTACCGGTCATCTTCTCATCATCATCTCCATGAGTTATGCCAACAATCTGGTCATCTTCTCATCTCATCATCATCTCCATCAGTTAGGACAACAATCTCCCCCTTTGGCATTGATGGCAACACCAAAATCTCACCAAAAGCTCATCATACAAAACTGGAACTCTAACTGTTATGACGGTCGTACTTGTTCTTCTCCCTTCATCAGTTCTTCTCTTTCTACTCTTCTCTCTTTATCACTTTTCTTCTCCCCTTATACTTGTTATTCTCCCCATTTGACAACAATGTCAAAGGTGAAAAGTGTCAAATTCATCTTCTATTGTTATTGTTTTCTTCATATTTGGTTCTCCCCTTGAGGAGTAGCCCTTTTCTCATCAATCCACAGTGAAAGGTCGTGAATTAGTCCACTGGATTGATGTTGCAACAACATCTTAGTTGACCATCTGTACGGGTATAACCCCTAGATTTCCCTTGAGATACTCAAAGGTTTCTTTAGGAAATGGCTTAGTGAAGATGTCAGCCAACTGCTCCTTCCTTGACACATGATCCATCCTGACTTTATTTTCCTTCACTCTTTCTTTCAGATAATGATACTTCGGTTCAATATGCTTTGTTCTAGCATGTAATACAAGATTCTTTGAAATGTTTATTGCACTTGTATTATCACAATATATGACCATCAGTTCTATCATATTCTCCTTGAATCCTTCTAATACATGTCTCATCCATATTGCGTGAGTACAGTTCATAGATACAACCACAAACTCTGCTTCTATTGTAGACTGGGAAATGCAACTTTGTTATTTATTAGTCTAGGATACCAGTCTTCCTCCTAGAAAGAATGCACCACCAGTTGTGCTCTTCTGGTCATCTACATTACTTTCCCAATCAACATCTATGAACACCTTCAAATAGAAGTTTCCTTTGTATGGATACCATAATCCATAATCAATAGTTCCTCTAAGATACCTGAAAAATTCTCTTCACAACCACCATATGAGTCTCTTTAGGAATTTTCTAAAATCTAGCCACTATACCAACTGCATGAGCGATGTCCGGTCTACTATGAACAACATAGTGTAGTTTACCAATCATTGATCTATACTCAGTTTCATCCACTGGATTTAAATCATCTTCCTTGAATAATCTGCAACCAGTAACCATAGGGGTTCCAACTGGTTTAGAGTCTTCCATTCTAAAGGTTTTCAATACCTCCTTCACATATTGGACTAGCTCATAAAGAATCCTTCTTTCATCTATTGGACCTACAAACCAATAAAAAAATTGATTTCACCTATCAAAGACATTTCAAATTCCTTTTTCATTTCTTCTGCAAAACTTAAACTCATGTCATCATCTCCTCCAAATATGATATCATCTAGAAACACTTCTGCAATCAATAACTTATCTTTGTTTGTCTTCAAGTAAATGTTGTTGTCCTCACTGGTTCTTTGAAATCCAATGTTTATCAGGTGTGAATGGAGTCTCTCATACCATGCCCTTGGAGCTTGCTTTAACCCATATAAAGCTTTATGAATTTTGAACACCATGTCCTTATCTTCAGTCAATGCAAACCCATCTGGTTGTTCAATGTAAACCTCTTCTTCTATAATTCCATTCAAAAATGAAAAGTTGACATCCATTTGGTAAACCTTGAATCATTTTAATGATGCAAATGCAAGTAGAATTCTTACTCCTTCAAGTCTAGCAACCAGACTAGTACAAAGTTTTCTCCATAATCCTCACCTTCTTCTTGTGCATATCCTTTGCAAACTAGTCTAGCCTTGTTCCTAACCCCTTCACCATCTTCATTCAATTTTTTACTAAACACCCACTTAGTTCCAATCACATTTTTATCAGCTGGTCTAGGGACTATTGGCTTGATGATGATTGTAATGTATTCATCATTTGTTGTCATTGATGAAACACTCTCACACACACATATGATTATATTGACTATAGGTGTAACTTCAATTTTTTACTCTGTCAACCAGTATGTTAGAGGTTATACTAAGAGGTTTATCTCTAACCGGTACTTTGTGTCAACTGGTATGTGCATAAGAGACAGTCTGTGATTATACTTAGTCAGCATCAAGATGAAGATAGAGATGGAGATCAAGTGGAGATTTAAGGATAATGGTTCATATGTTTTATTCAAATTGGTATTTGAGTGTTCCAACTGGTATTTGGTAATTTTGTGATGAGTTACCACATTTCGTGATGAGTTACTTGCATCGACTGCTTGGCAGCAATTTTTGTGATGAGTTATGATCACTTGTCCAGATACACTACACCTAGGAAATTGTGTTATGATTTCTTAAGGCCGACATGAAATCATAAGGTCCATATATTGACATCGCAATGAATTATTTGATATAGTGAAAAGTGTTATGTTATGTGCGAAAGGAAAAAGAGTTAAGTTGTAGAGTATGCAGAAGAGCAATGTTGAATATGTTTAGAAGGATCTAATTAATCAAGTATTGTGCTACTCAGGACAGATCAAACCATTCTTGTTATTTTCTAGCCATTACAATAGAATCAAATCCCCTAATTGGGTAAGCTCTAACAAGATTGAATGTATAAATCCTTTAATAGGGTGATCCATTAGTTTGGATTCAGAAATCCTCCACCGAGGTTACTCCTAACAAGGTACTACCTTTAACAGGGTATAAGCTTCTAATCAAGATTTGGGATCTCTAACAAGATTCGCTCCTAGCAGAGCACTTTGTAAACCTTAACCGGTCAGTTATTTATTACTGCAGATAGTTAACTTGTGAGTTCCATCTCACCATGGTTTAAATACCTATTTGGGTTTTCCATGTACAAACACTTGTGTTATGGTGGATGCTTTACTTTTTGTGGATGTTGTTATATCATTTTGGATTGCATGCATTGTGTTTAAAAGCTTTGTTAAGTTTGTCTACCAGTTAGTGTTTGAAGTAGTTTTATTTTTGGTGTCACTGATTCACCCCCCCCCCCCTCTTAGCGCTTTTCAAGTCCATCAGGGACAAGTGGCCAAGTGTTGTTCTTCTCTATTTGGTCTAGGGACAAGTGAAAAGCTTCTTTATTTGTTCTTCTCACTGTCTTAGGTTCAATTGTGGAAATCAAAAAAGCACTTTCTTTGATCTTTCTTCTTGTTTGTACTCTAGCATTCATGTCTCCAATTATCTAATCTATAGAGTGATTCAACTTTAAATAGCTAGGTATAATCAGTTCCAATATAGAAGCCTCTTTTTGTTCTTCTTCTTCATCTTCCATCGATTGAGAAGCATCCTCCACACTGTTCTGCTCAACATCATTTAGAACTTTCGGTTCAATGATCACTAGCTTTTGTTCATCTACTGCATCAGACTTGCTGGTATCATTAGATTTGTCAGAATACTCATCAACTTTCACATTTCCACTTTCCACAATATTCTCGATTCTTTTATTAAAGCACTTGAATGCTTTGCTCTTAGTTGAATAACCAAGGAAAGTTCCTTCATCACTTTTAGGATAAAACTTTCTGGTATACTCATCTCTCTTTATGTAACCCCTATTGCCAAAGACTTTGAAATGACTAACATTAGGAGTATGACCATACCATAATTCATAGGAAGTTTTGTCACTGCCTTTTTTGACTAATATCGAGTTCATTGTGTATACTACAGTGTTGACTACTTCTCTCCAAAACATTTCAGGTACATTCCCTTGTATCAACATTGTTCTTGTTGCTTCAACTATGGTCTGGTTCCTCCTTTCTGCAATCCCATTCTGTTGTGGTGTCCTTGGTGCAGATAGTTTCCTCTTGATTCCATTCTCATAACAGTATTTCACAAATTCAACTGATGTGAATTCTCCACCCCGATCAGATCTTAGGCAATTTAGGTTCTTACCGGTTTATTTCTCTACTAAGGCTTTGAATGCCTTAAACTTGCTGAAAGAATTAGACTTCTCCTTCAAAAATGTAACCCACATCATTCTTGAATAATCATCAGTAAATATCATAAAATATTTATCACCATGAAAACTTCTAGTCCTCATAGGACCGCATAAATCAATGTGCACCAAATGTAAAATATTTTTTGAAGAAAATGATTTGCTTTTGAAAGAGGAATTATTCATCTTACCAACTAACACTCCTTAGAAATCATATTGCCTAGTTTGACTAGTTGTGGCAAACCTCTAACCATGCTTGACCTGCTGACCTTGATCAAATCATCAAAATTTACATGACAAAATCTTCTATGCCATAGCCAACTATCCTCAACTTTTACAACCAAACAACTATTAACATTAGTGTTCAGATGGAATAAGTTACCTTTTGTTTGTTTACCGGTAGCAATCAGTTCTCCTTTGCTTCCTAAAATCTTGCACACTACATTCTTGAACTCAAGTTGATAACCTTTATCATTTAGCTAACCAACACTCAACAAGTTATGCTTCAATCCTTCAACCCAATACACATCATCAACATTGCTTTTTCCAGTGAAAGAGATTGACCCTTTACCTTTTACCAAGCATGGTGTATTGTTGTCAAATCTCACTACTCCACCATCAAATTCTTCAAGTGAGATGAACTTGTTTTTGTCACTACTCATGTGGTGTGAGCAACCACTATCATTGACCCACTCATCACTACTGACAATATGGGACACTAAAGCTTTCTTATCATAGAGATCTTCCTTTACTACTACAAAAACAATTTCCTCATTATCTTCATCCTTTGATTCCTCATCAGTAACACCTTCATCTACTGCAACATAACATTGTTTCTTACCTTTTCCCTTAAACTTTCTGAAATTTTCTTTCTCATCATTGTTAGGACAATTAGCAACAATATTTCCTATTTTGTTACATGAAAAGCACTTAAGAGGAAGCTTTCCTTTGAACTTACCGGTGCCTCTAGTAAGTTTCTTTGTCGATAAAGCCTCAATTTCCATCAAGTTATGTTCATCATCTACTCCTTCATTACCATCGTCATGATGACTTGACCTATATTCATCATTATGATAGACATCCTTTCCTTTTCTTACTGGTGAATTAGATATTGGTGCTTTGAAAGAAGACTCTTCTTTAGGTACACTATTGTCAAAGCTATTCAATTCAAAAGCAGTAAGCTTGTGTATCAATGAATCAACTATAACTTTATATTTGCTGACTGACCTCAATTCTTGGATAGCAAATATTCTAATAGAATAAGAAATCAATAAGGTTTTAAGAATTTTACTTATCATTGTGTCTTCTACTATGGTTCCACCAACACTTTTGATTCCTCCAACTACTTCTATTATTCTTTGTTTGTACCGTGTGATGTTCTCACCTTCCATCATCCTCATGTCATCAAACTTGCCTTTGATGGTATGATGAATCAATAAGGATCCGGGCAACTACTATTGGTATTATGGATGTGTTGCATTGGTTTTGTCATTGATGTCAACACTTATCAGCACTTATCTTTCTGGAGATCTTTGATTATGTTGAACCGGCACATTATGTTCACCGGCATGTTCAGTGACTTATGCACAATCACAGGTATCTGGTTCACCGGCATGTTAATATTGTTCACCGGCACAAAGGATGACTTGTTATCATCTGGAGGTTACTTGGTTATGTCGAAGACATGGTTTGGACACTTGGTTTTGGTGATTTGGTTATTGGTCTAATCGAGTTGGCATATTTGTTATTACCGGCAAATTGGTCTAGGTTATGGACCAGCATGCGTTATCTATTCCAGATCAGCATGACACATTATGGAGATGATTTATTAATTGGTTATTATTGTAAATGCATTGAGCCGACATGATGCATCACATATTGATTCATTTTTAATTGATTTTATTGTAATATTCTTAGTAAGTCAACCTACACATTTGGTCTTAGGTTTTGGTATATATGTAAGATTTCAATTGTGAGATTAACATGGTATGGAAAAGGATTGACATAAGGTTGTGATATTCGGTATATGTGAATATAAGCAGAGCTACTCACACAGACATCATTTGAAGATTCAAGGAAGGTATGAAGGAGATAATCAAAGCTTAACCAGTACTCAATCCAGCATATGAAGATGCTATTTTCAGCAGTACATTATCTAGGATTTAACCATCCTATTGTAGTCAATGTGACTCTCATTTTGTGATTGAGCAGTGAGCTCTAGGCAGTTGGTCTTTCTGCATGTGCAGACCCCATTTGTACACACATACTATCTGTAGTAGTATCATCTGATGTGGGTAAGGTTTCCCACCGTGGTTTTTCCCCTTACAAGGTTTCCATGTACAAATATTTGTGTTATGTGTTGTGGATGTTATTTCTCTTTCAGTTTCATGCATTAAGTTTCACCGGTATTGTTATTAACTGTTAAACTATCAATCGGCATTAAGTTTGGTTTACCGGTATTATGCATCAAGTTTGATTAAGTTATATTTGGGTTGAAATTAATAGACAACTGATTCACTCCCCCCCTCTTAGTTGCCTCCGGGTCCTAACAATTGGTATCAAAGATAAGTCCTCTTTTTGCAAAACTTTAACAGCTTGAGGAGATTTTATGGCAACTAACTATTTCAAGAAGGACAGCCTGAAACTTGATGGAACTAACTATGGTATATGGAAGATCAAAATGGAGACACAAATGAATTGCATTGGAAGAGACATATGGGATGTTACAAAGAATGGCTATGTTGGTCCTACATAGAGTCAACCTAATCCACCAAACTTGGCTAAAGATCAGGAGAATGATTGCAAAGCAAGAGAAGCACTTTTGAGTGCATTGTCAGATCAGCAAATCATGGGATTATTAGACCGATCCACTGCTCAAGCTATTTGGGACAAGTTGGAGACTTTGAATGAAGGTGATACCACTGTCAAAATTCCAAAATTGGAATGCTTCCAGGTTAGGTATGAAAATCTGAAAATGGAAGAAGATGAAAGAATTTCTGTTTTATGGAAAGAGTTAATGAAATTGTTTTGGGTATACAATGTTGTGGAGGATCCTTAAGTGAAGATGAGATTGTTTCTAAAATTTTAAGAGCATTGCCACCGGCATACAAAATTAAAGTAACTTTTATTAATGAATTAAGAACAATGCCTAATACATCAGTATCTAGAGATACTTTGGCTGGAAAACTTTCATCTTTTGAGCTTGAGGAATTTGGTCCTATTGCTACAACTAAGATAGATTTAGCCTTCAAATCATCATCATCATCATCTGAGAAATCTGACTGGAAAGCACTTTATGCAAAAGAACTTGAAGACATCAGAAGAGAAAATGAAGAACTTGAAGAGCTTGAAGCACTATTTGCAAGAAAAATGCCTAAAGGTCCAGTTGGAAGTAAGTATGAAGGTAAAGCACCATTTAAATGTTTTAACTACAATAAAATTGGTCATGTGGCATCTAGATGTCCGGATAGACGTGCAAGATTGAGAGAAGAAGCTAAAAGAACATATAAGCCTAACCCTGAATATCAAAGATACAGATTTAAGAAGAATATAGACAAATCATGTTACTATGTTGATGAAGGAGTTACTGATGATTCTAGTGAGGAACCGGTAGACAATGGATGGGCTTTTGTTGCAATAACAGAAGATCAACTGGCACCTACTGTACAACCGGTAGAGCAGGCCCTAATAGCTAAAATTAAAGAAAAGGATGAATGGATCATTGATTCTGGATGTTCACATCATATGACTGGTGATAAAAGTAAATTCTTAACTTTTCGAGAATACAATGGAGGTCTAGTAAGATTTGGGGATGATAAAGCTTGTTTGATCAAAGGAAAAGACACTATATCTTTTGATGGTAAGCACAATACTAACAACATTTATTATGTTGAAGGTTTGAAGCATAATCTTTTGAGTGTTGGTCAATTAGTTGAAAAGGGATTTTAGTTACAATTCAAGAATGGTAAATGCAAAATCATGAATAGAACTAGTTTGGAAATTGCTACCGATAATCAAACTAGAGGTAATATATTTCATTTGAATAACAATGAGAAGACATGCTTGATTGTACATATTGATAAAAGTTGGTTATGGCATAAGAGACTTTGTCATGTGAATTTTGATTGCATTGTAAAGATCAGTACAACTAAGGCAGTAAGGGATTTACCTAAGATTGTAAAACCTCACAATCCAGTATGTAAGGAATGTCAATTTGGAAAGAAAGTTAGAAAAACTTTTAAGAGTATTCTAGATAAATCCAATAATGTTCTTGATTTAATTGATACTGATTTATGTAGTCCGGAAAGAACTAGAAGTCTACAAGGAGATAGATTTTTTATGCTAATCATTGATGATTATTCTAGAATGTGTTGGGTTACATTTATCAGGGAGAAATCAGAAGCTTTCGGGAAATTCAAACTATTCAAGGTAATGGTAGAGAATGAAACCGATAAGAAAATCAAATGTTTAAGATCAGATCAAGGAGGTGAATTCACATCTAAGGAATTTAATACATCCTGTGAAGTGAATGGAATCAGAAGACAGCTATCAGCACCTCGGACACCCCAGCAGAATGGAGTTGTGGAAAGGAAAAACATAACTATTCTGGATGCAGCTAGAAGCATGATATCAGAAGCAAACCTACCTCATGTGTATTGGAGAGAAGCAGTAAATACAGTGGTTTACACATCTAACAGAGTTCACATCAAAGTTGAAACCGGTAAGACCCCTCATGAACTATGGTTTGGTAATACTCCTACTCTTAAATATTTCAAAATATTTGGAAGCAAATGTTACATTAGGAGACATGGATTATATTGGAAAATTTGATCCTAGAAGTGATGAAGGAATATATCTTGGTTATTCATCTAAGAGAAAGGAATATAGATGTTTTAATAAAAGATTGCAGAAAATCATTGAGAGTGCAAATGTAAAGATTGATGAACACTTTAGAAGAGATTCGAGGTCTATGGACTCCGAACCGGTAGTTGAGATAATCACAAATGAACCTATACAGAATGCACCGGTACAGAATGTTGATCCAATCACACCAACATCATCAGAGAATTCCACAATGACTGAAGAACAACAGCAAGTGAATACACCCAGGTATCTAAGATTGAATCACTCTGAAAGTCAAATAATTGGGAATAAGTATCAAGGAGTTATGACAAGAGGAAGACTGGAAAATGAAGAGTTATGTTCAATTTCTCAAATTAAACCAACATCAGTTAATGAGGCATGTGAAGATAAACATTGGATTAAGGCTATGGAAGATGAATTAGAACGAATTGAAAAGAACAATACATGGACACTGGTTCCCCTACCTAAAAATAAAAATGAAATTGGAACTAAATGGGTATTCAAAAATAAACTTAATGAAGATGGTAAGGTAATCAGAAACAAAGCAAGATTAGTGTGTAAGGGATAATCACAGAAAGAGGGAATTGATTACAATATAACTTTTTCACCAGTAGCTAGAATTGAGGCAGTTAGACTATTTCTAGCATTTGCAGCACACAAGAACTATAAAGTATATCAAATGGATGCTAAATGTGCATTTATGAATGGTGATCTTGAAGAGGAAGTTTACATTGAACGACCTAGTGGATTTTCTTTGACAAATGACAAAGATATGGTTTCCAGGTTAAGCAAAGATTTATATGGATTGAAGCAAGCTCCTAGAGCTTGGTATGCTAGATTGGACAAATATCTTTTGAAGCTTGGTTACACTAAAGGTAATGCTGACAGCAACTTATATTTCAAAGTGACTAATGATGATATCTTGGTTATTGAAGTTTTTTTGATGATATAATTTTTGGAGGAGAAGATGGATTCTGTAAAGACTTTTTTAATAAGATGCAGGAAGAATTTGAAATGTCTATGATTGGGGAGATAACATTCTTTTTAGGATTGCAGATTTCACAGACTAATAAAGGTATATTCATATGTCAATAAAAGTACGTGAAGGAACTACTAAAGAAATTTGGTATGGAAAACTCTAAACCAGTAAGTACTCCTATGGCTACAACTGACAAACTATCACTGAAGGATGATTCAGCCCCTGTTAATCCGACAAGATATAAATCTATGATTGGAGGTTTACTATATTTGATACAAACAAGACCTGATATTATGAATGCAGTATGTATTGTTTCAAGTTTTCAGAGTAATCCTAAGGAAAATCATGAATCAACAGTAAAAAGGATTTTCCAGTATCTACAAGGCACAACAAATCTTGGTTTATGGTATCCTAAAGATGAAAATTTTGATTTATGTGCATACACCGATGCTAATTGGGCAGGAGATGTAGATGACAGAAAGAGCACAACCGGTGGGGCATTCTTTCTTAGTAGCAGATTGATTTCATAGTTGATCAAGAAATAGAGTTGTACATCATTATCAACAACAGTATCAGAATATGTTGCAGCAACAACTAATTATACTTAGGTATTATGGATTAAACAAATGTTGAAGGACATAAAGGTAAAATGCAAAGAGCCTATAATTATTTACTATGATAATATGGCAGCAACTGATATATCTAAGAATCTGGTATTTCACTCTAAAACTAAACATGTTTCTATCAAATTCAATTTTTTGAAAGAGAATGTTGAAGCAAAAGAAGTAAAACTGGTTTATGTGAATACTAAAGAATAGATTGCAGATATCTTTACTAAGCCTTTGCCTAAGGAAACTTTTGAATATCTCAGAGAGCAGCTCGGGGTAATACCCTCACTGGTAGAAACTTAGACAGTTGGAGATTGGCATCAGACTGGCAGAATTTACAAAGAAACATTTTTTTCGGCTTTGTTGAAGGAGATCTACTTCTCAGGGGGAGTAGTTGGTATTTGTAATTAGTTCTATGAACTAGTTGTATCTGGTTTTTGTATTGCTTTGGCATTTGATGTCAAAGGGGGAGAGATATCTATAGAAAAACACATTATCTTTTGGGGAGAGATTATTCATAGGGGGGGAGATTGTTACTCTCTGCATCTGTATTTTGATTTCTAGAAATTGATCTCTTCTGGAGATTGTTGGTTTTCGGTTTATTGGCATTTCTGCTTTGGCACTTAGATGGTTTTTCCATCTTGTGTTGCCATCAATGCTAGAGGAGGAGATTGTTGGTATTATGGATGTGTTGCATTGGTTTTGTCATTGATGTCAACACTTATTAGCACTTAACTTTCTGGAGATCTTTGGTTATGTTGAATCGGCACATTATGTTCACTGGCATGTTCAATGACTTATGCACAGTCACAGGTATCTGGTTCACCGATAGGTTATATTGTTCACCGGCATAGAGGATGACTTGTTATCATCTGGAGGTTACTTGGTTATGTCGAAGACATGGTTTGGACACTTGGTTTTGGTGATTTGGTTATTGGTCTAATCGAGTTGGCTTATTTGTTGTTACCAAAAAATTGGTCTAGGTTATGGACTAGCATGCGTTATCTATTCCAGATCAACATGACACGTTATGGAGATTATTTATTGATTGGTTATTATTGTAAATGCATTGAGACAACATGATGCATCACATATTGATTCATTTGTAATTGATTTTATTGTAATATTCTTAGTAAGCCGACCTACACATTTGGTCTTAGGTTTTGGTATATATGTAAGATCTCAATTGTGAGATTAACATGGTATGGGATAGGAATGACATAAGGTATTATAAGGTTGTGATATTCGGTATATGTGAATATAAGAAGAGTTACTCACGCAGACATCATTTGAAGATTCAAGGAAGGTATGAAGGAGATAATCAAAGCTTAACCAGTACTGAATCCAGCATATGAAGATGCTATTTTGAACAGTACATTATCTAGGATTTAACCATCCTATTGTAGTCAATGTGACTCTCATTTTGTGATTGAGCAGTGAGCTCTAGGTAGTTGGCCTTTTTGCATGTGCAGACCCCATTTGTACACACATACTATCTGCAATAGTATTATCTGATTGTGGGTAAGGTTTCCCACTATGGTTTTTCCCCTTATGGGGTTTCCACATACAAATATATGTGTTATGTGTTGTGGATGTTATTTCTCTTTCTGTTTCATGCATTAAGTTTCATCGATATTGTTATTAACTATTAAACTGTCAACCGACATTAAGTTTGGTTTACCGGTATTATGCATCAAGTTTGATTAAGTTATATTTGGGTTGAAATTAATAGACAACTGATTCACCCCCCCCCCCCTCTCAATTGCCTCCAGGTCCTAACAACTACTGAGAGGGGGGGTGAATCAGTAGATAGAAAATTGATTAAACTTTCACCAATCTCAAATACAACCTCTTAAGTCAAACTTAGAACTGACTGGTTTAAACACTGTACTATCAAATGCAATATTCCTGTCAAGTAAACTAGTTAACTGTCATAATAGACTAATAGTAAAATAACTCTGAAACTCTCAAAACCTTTTAACCAAATCATTCAAATACTTTATTGACAGAAGTAAAAACATATTTTAGATTGTTGTCAGTCATCATATCATATCTAAGTGGATTTAGTAGTTAATCAATTTAACCAAAGCAAACATAACCATAAAAGAGTACACCACTTGATACAATATTTTTTGCGTGGAAACCTAAATGGGAAAAAGCACAATGGGGATGAATACCCACAAGTATTCAGAACTCTTATGAAGTTCGCCCTGTTAGGAGACAAGCCTGTTAAAGCTTTTACAAAAGTCATGTTAAGAATAGATCTTGTTAGGGACCACCTGGTTAAGGGATTGACTATAATGCCCTATTAGAATAAATACCCTATTAAGAGTAACCTCGGTAGAGGATTTGAAATCCAAGCTAATGGGTCACCTAGTTAGAGGATTTAGATAACACTAAGCTTGTTAGAGCTTACCCGGTTAGGGGATTGACTATTGTAATTGTTAGAGAACAACAAGGGTTTGTTGATCTGTTGAATAGCACTACACTTTCTTGTTCAGATCCTTTCCATGCCCCTATCTTCCTTTACACATACTGCAAATACATTATCAGGTTCATCAACCACTCACTCTCACTCTCAACCAGAAATTGCCAACACTACAACAAAATAACTCATTGACCTTATAAACAAAAATAATATGTCAGTACACATCACAAACCTAATTATCTCATAGAGACTACAAACAAATTGGTTCAAGTATGACCATTAGATTACATAGAAATCACTGCATATCATTCAAAACAACCTCGGCCACTCCTTGATCATTGCTTCATCGAACTTTGTAACTCATCATGCGGTTTCCACTTCATGCAATAAACTTACTCATTCCCAAGATAAAAACGGTTATATCTATGCATCATAAATCATTTGAAACTCTTCTCATACAACATACATACGTGGCATAATCTTTACCATGCATTATTTGATCATAAACCACTACAACTGATTCACCAAGCTCCTTCGGTTAGGGTTTGGTCTCATCAACAGGTAGGGTTACCGGTTGATCTCTCCATTTTATGTTATACCAGTTTCCTCCACAAGCTCACCTACCAGTTTTAGTTCCCTTCACTAGCTCTTCCTACCAGTTACAAAACAACATCATAACAATACAATTACTGGTTATAATTGACATCAATGACAACGTAACATTTCATTAATGCAATCTTCATGCAAATGCCAACAGCCTCTTAGGCTTTCTTCTTTAGCTTTTTGCACATGCTCATCTCCACCATAAATCAACTTCAACTTTTCCCAAACTTCATAAGCGGTTTTTAAACCATGAACATCAATATACTCAGATTAGAAAGAGTACTTACAATGGCTTCCAATGCTTGAAAATTCTCCTATTGCTCCTTGAGTTGATTTGCAGTCAAAGTACTGGTAGGAGATGTATACTGATTAATCACATACACCCAAAACTATGGCCATGTGCCTTTGATGTAGATCTTCATTTTGTCACTTCAGATTCTGTAGTTTTCCTTTGTGAACTTAGGAACCCTCCTTCTTCATCATCTTAGATATTTACCTCAAGAGGTTAAGCTTCTGCACAAAAAGGACCTATTCCTCTAATACCAATTGTTATTATGAGGATCCAGTTATTATTGAGAGGGGGGGTGAATTAGTAATAAAACAAATCTGCAATACTTCACAAAATTGTACCGATAACTACTCAAACAATCTTCTTAAGATGATTTAACAAATCATTTACTCAAGTGTTCATTAATATGCAAACAAAGTAGAGATATCAAATGCACAAATAAACAATGCATCCACCACATGAACACGGAGATTTTTGACATGGAAACCCAACTGGGAAAACCACAGTGAAAATTAGAACCCACAATATATTTTCACTCTTTTGGAATGCACCCGGTTAAAGGCCTATCTTGGTTAAGAGCTTAAAATATGCCCAGTTAAGAGAAGACCCTATTAGGAGTCACCCAGTCAAGGGATTTTGCCTCAGCCCTGTTAGGAGCTCTACCCTGTTAAGAGTAACCTTGTTAGAGGATTTCAAACCCAAGTTAATGAGCCACCCGATGAAGGGATTTAAAATATAAGACTTGTTAGGATCTACCTGGTTAAGGGATTTCAAATTGTTGTAACTGTTAGGGAACAACATGGCAAATAATTTGATTACAACACTTCCTTGCTTGCTAGTATAGATCCTTTTCAGCACAACTCTGCTAAACACATGCAGACACTTCAAACTGATTCAACAATACCTTCTTCTCAAACTACCGACACAAAATCTCTTCTCTAACTAGCCCTAAATACACTTTTCAGTTAGGGCGGCTAAAAACCCTAATTACATCAACAAGATACAATGAATTTACATTTAGCGCGGCAAAAAAAGCTACCAGAATACATTACACATCATTACTAAAAATTTCTAGATGATTTATGTCATTGAATGATCACCACACATTGATTTGATAAGCAATCTGATGCTCTGCAAAAAGGGAAGGTTAGTCAATGATATCAAGACACAAATAAGAAAAGAAAGGAAACCGTTAGTGTCAGAAATCACAAACAAAATACTTTCCTACATAAGCATATCAAAAGAGATATCAAAAGCATGATAAAATATCTAACTAAGAAGGGAAATATGATGAGGCATCCCCAAATGCCTCCTAACATGCTCTTGGTTTCTTCTCCCTTGTTCCTCTCCTCTCCAAGTTTCAAAATAGTGTAGCTCTCAGCAGCTTTTTGCACTATGGATACTTATGGAGGTTTGAGATTGAAATATTGCTCTAAATGTAAATAAAGAAGCTAATATTAAGCTATTGATACTAAAATAATTTATTTTAACCAAAATGACAATATATGAGTTGATTATGTTAAAATTCTCTCTTAAAATGCCTATAGCTTAAATGCATACAAGTTTTCAAGATCCTGATTATGAAGAAATGGGCTCTATTTATAGGAAAAATGGAGCAATGGATGGTTGAGATTGAGCAATCTCAACAAGGGTCAGAATTGAATGGTTTGAGATCCATGTGAGGGCTTTCAACTCAATCCCAGGATGACAAGTGTCAATGTGAGATAGGTTGAGAGGAGAGGGAATAAGTATTAAATGCTTGACATGACTTTAGGAGTTAAGGTCAAGGTTAGGTTGAGTGAATAAATTCTTTATTCAAAGAATAAAGTTTTTATCCAATGGATAAACTCTTGTGCAAAGGCAAGAGGGATAAATATGGTCAAAGGAATAAATGCTTGAAGAGACACATGAATGCAAGTTGAAATAATCATAAATGGTTATGTAAGAGCCATTAATGGTCATGTAGGAGCCATTAGTGGTTTGGAAGACTTTGAAGGTTAAATTGTTGAACACACAAAGCAATAAATGCTTTTCAAAGACTTTGAGGTCTTTGAGAAGTGACTCCAAGTTGCTTAGGAATGTGACAATAATTAGGGGATGGATTAGGTTAATTAGGAAGGGTTAGAATAATCTAGAAGGGGGTTTAGGAATGCAAGTGGATTTGGTGGGTGAGGAAAAATAGGATTTTATTAAAATAAAAATTCATTTATTTCAATAAATAGGTGCAAGTTGCATTTGTAGGAAAATGCAAGTGGGGGGATAATGATTTAAATAAATGTTTAATTTAACTTATTTAAAAGAGGAATAGGGGGATTTGATTAAATAAATAGATTTTATTCATTTAATTGATTGTGAATTTGGTTTAATAAATTAATTAAAATAAACTGAATAATTTATTTAATTAATAGAATAATGTTTGAGGATGAATTAATTAAATATTAATTTAATTAACTGATGGCTTAGTGGATTTTTAATCAAATAAATAGCAAATATTCATTTAATTAAACTGGACAGATTTATGTGACTACACAATCAAACCCTTGTTTCATTCTTCTAAGCACTTTGTTATTTCCTAAGAAATTTGATCCTTGTACGCGCTCAAATACCATCTTACCATTACACACAGATTATGACACGTCATCACTAAGTTATGATCATGGTAAGATCGACCACTAAACCTTAAATCATTATTGGTTAATGATCTAATACCAGTATTCATTCTTTTTCACAGAGTTCATAACAATCAATTATAAATGTGTTTTTTTGGTTCACCAAACTTGATGCGATTTCAATCACAGACTCATGCCAATGTTATGAACATATATTCTAAACTACAACACCTGAATCTTCTCCAATTTTCCATACCAGTCTCTTGAACATCGATTTGTTCCTGTTTATTGATTGAGAGAAACTTAGTAGTTTTGTTATCTAACTAGTTCCACTATCGGTTAGGCTATACCAGTTAGTCTAGATGACCTAGATGACTAAACAAATATGGTTACCATCAATGGAAACACAAATAAAGTCATCAAACAACCTATTACAACTATATCATCATCATCAAGCCAACAATATCCATCAAATTTACTAGTCATCTTCTCATCATCATCTCCATCAGTTATGCCAACAATCCGGTCATCTTCTCATCTCATCACCATCTCCATTAGTTAGGCCAACACGGTTATTATATTTGAGGAGTGAGCTCTAGGAAGTGTGTCTGAATGCTTGTGCATTCCCCATTGTAATATTTTTAGATACTACTGCAAAGTATCATCTTACTATGGGTAGGTTCCCACCATGGTTTTTCCCTTAACCGGGTTTTCCACATCAAAATCTTGGTGGTGTGTGTTGTGCTTCCAATTTGCTTATCTGTCTTATTACTGTAGTTTATCAAATCCATGTTTTGTGATTAATTTTTATATTCTAGTGAAGACTAATTCACCCCCCCTACATCTCAATCTTCCTTATTGGCTACTACTAACAGTTGATACTCCTATGAGAATATTTCTCTACAAATATATTGTAATCTATTATTGATTTCTGAATAATATATTGCATGAATTTTGGAGTGCGGAGTTTTTCTCTTGAAAGAGTTTTCCCTACATAAATCATTGAGTATGTTATTTATGTTTCTTTCTATTAAGTTTTTGTAACTATTGTAAAGATCTATTAAAGTTTTTCATTACCCTCCTCTCAAGATTAATGGAGGAAATTGTTATACTACCATAACTTCCTTACATAATCCCTACTTGGAGGTTTAATTATAGTTTGGAAGATGATCTTAGCCTCTAACTACCTGTTATTTCATATACAAATCCATAAATTTATATATCACTTCTCCTTGAGATTCAATATCATGCCTCTAGATAAGTGCAGTTGCAACAAAAAGATCATTGATTGAAGATGTGATGTTATGTGTTAAGGTGGTTTAGAAACTTGTTGAGGATGCACCTACATCTATTAATCCCATTAGTTGATTGATATATTTCTTTAATTGAATATTTTGTGTTTTTGAATCTTCCTTAGTTTCATCTTCTTTGTCCATTCTTTGAGAGATGGTGTCTAAAACTTGTTGCAACAAGTGCCTTTCTCCTTCTTTGTTCTGTTCTCCTAGATCAACCTCCTGTATTTGGTAATCCTTAGGTCTCATCTGACTTTCAGGCTTGCCTGTAGTAGGCACAATAATTTGATCTCTATGATGGCCTAATGTATCAGTGTTAACAGTTGAAAGTTTGCAAGCCTATTTCTTGGGTTCAAGAGTTTTGAATGATTTCTCCAAAGTTAATAAATCTATTTCATTTACTTCCTTATACCTCCTTTGCCTATGATCGAGAATGTTTTCCATCCAAATTGGAGTAATACTTGTACTTATGACTTAAATCTCATGTTGTTCTTGTTGGAAAGAGACATTGAATGCATGTTGATATTTTGTCATTGATGGCAACTCATATTAGATTTCGTATCCACAATTTATAATTCATCCATTCTGGAAATTTGATTGAGTTCGGTGGGATCTGGTGAGAAGAACGGGGTATCTGAAAGACTACAGTTTTTTTTCGTGAATTATTTTGGTTAAGTATTTTGCTTTATGTATTTTGGGGAAAGTTTGTAGATATGTAATATGCCTTATTCTAGGATTGTAGCCTCCGATGATAAGTTTTGTGCAAGTTACAAGATCCGGTAATCATGTTTTTGGCAAGAAGAGTGCATATCTGTGGTAACTGTGGTGATTCATTTTGTGGATCTTGTGGATCATTTTTGGTGATTGATTATGTGTTCATGGATGATGAGCTTATTAGATAGTTAAAATAACCATAAGACAACTGAGAGAAGGGGGTGAATCAATTGTCTCAAATTACTGGAACCTTAAGCAATTAAAACTTTAATACCGGAACCCAAAAGATCAATACCAGAATGCATAAACCAATTAAGCATAAACAATAATCAAAAAATAAATACCATCCACATGACACCAAGATTTGTACGTGGAAAACCTAGTAAAGGGAAAAACCACGGTGGGAAGCCTACCCATAGTCAGATAATACTTCTGCAGTAAGTATGTGAATTACAATTGAGGGTCCTACACTTGCAGGAAGGCCAATAGCCTAGAGCACACTTATCATCACAAAAGGAGTCTCAGTGACAACATAGAAATCTAGACTACAATCCAGAACAAAGAATGAACTGCAAAGATAGCATCTCCTATGCATGAGTACAGTTTCGGTTAAGCTCAATACTGAAGGACTAAATCCCCTTACATAAACCCAACTTGATCACCAATGATTGACCAAATCCTCTTCTTGAATGGTAATTACATTATTCGCACATTACATATCTGTAGACGTATAAAAATGACCATATTCCTAAATGAATATTTTATGTTCATTTCTCTATTTAATTAAATCCAATTTAATTGAATTACCCACATTCCTCTATTTAATTAAATAAATTACTCAATTAAATTCACTATACCATTTAATAGAATAAATTTATTTTATTCAATTAAAGCCCCTATCCACTTTTTAATTAAATTCAAATTTAATTAAAATAGTTATCCTAAATTAAATAAATCTAATTTATTTAATTGCAACCAAATTGAATTAAATTCAATTAAAAACCTATTTTCCCTCACCTACACCTCCCACTTGCATCCTAAACCTCTTTCTAACCTCTTCTAGATTCTTCTAAACCAAATTAATTAACCCAAACCCATCCATTATCCCTTTTTCCTAATTTTGAGGTCACTTCTCAAATTTGGAGTAAAGTCTTCAAAATGCATTAAAGCCTTTATCCATTCAACAAGCTAACTTGTTGAATACCCCCAAATTTGGAAGGACTCTTACAAATTTGTCCCAAAATTCTTCATAACCATTAATCGTTAACTCAATCTTCTTACATGGTTAAAGAATTTCTGTAAACTCAACCTCCATGTAGCCCAAGGGTCTCATCAAGCATTTATTGCTTTGACCATGGTTATCCTTAAACCTTTGCACAAGAGTTTATCCTTTGGGTAAAATCTTTATCCAATGGATAACCCTAACTTAACCTTAACCCTTAACCCCTAGGGTAACCATGAGGTCTTCTCAAGCATTTAATGCTTCTTACATCTCCTCTCAACCAACCTTATGTTGACAATTGTCACCATTTCATTGGTGCCAATTGTAAACATGGATTGACAACTTTCAAACTTAGCCCTTAATTAACTCTTTCAATCCTGACCATCCATTTCCCTATTTTTGCTATAAATAGAGCTCTCATTCCTCCATTTTCAGATCATCCAAGTCTTTAGCATCATACTTATACTAAAATCCATCCAAGTTTTAAATATCATTTTATGCTCATCATTTAGCTTCTCTTTTAAATAGGAATTAATCTAAATATGCATGTTTAGAGTATTTTCCTTATCATTTAGCTTAATCATAGACTAATATAGCATGCTAAGATAGTCTTGTTTACTAACCTTGTCATCTTATAGCTAGTTTATTGCATTTGTAGCATCATGCATAGCTTAGGATGCATCTCATCTTAAAATCAACAAAAGCATCCCTTGTTCTTGCATTTGTCATCCCTAAACCATTTTGCTTAGTAATTTGAGAGAAAAAACATTGGTTTGAGGGACTGTGCAAGATAGAGAACCATGGAACCAACCTTGGGAAGCTGAGTCATACTTCATGACTCCATAGTTTGCACCAAGAAGTCCTGTGGGTGTGTGAGCAAGGCTCCATAGACTCCATTTTTCCACATTTTGAGTTTTATAGACCCGCTTTTCCCGCATACATTTCTAGCACCCACCGTGGGGCATTACCCCATATATCAAATTGGTTTTTAAATTTAACCACTTTTGCAGGTTCGCGGGAAATAAGAATTAGCGTGTGGGAAACATTCCCTAGCACATCTGGTCAACAGCCTAGCGCATCCGGTTTACTATTCAGCACGTTGGGTCCATCATCTAGCGCATGGAGTCTATTTATTAGCGCATCATAATACTAACATTTTCCTGTAGGTCTCAGTGTGGGAGAAAACCAGAGCAGCGCTTCTGTAACACAAAGTAGCGCATCCCAAAAATAGTGTAGCGCATCACCAATTTCTTTTAGCGCATCACTGTTATTTTGTAGCGCGTACAGTTTGTTCTGTAGTGCATCATAGACAAACAGAAATCAAAAATTTAAAATCTGTAATCAGGGGTAAAAAGTAGACTTGTTGAAGTCCACCAATCATCTAACGTTTTCCTCTTGTTTTCTTGCAAGATTCTAACAAATTTGTTGCAAATAGGAGCTTAATCTTAATATTATTAGGATAGTTAGGATTTTCACTAACTTAGTTAAGTTAGTTTTAAAATTTGAACTTCTTTTATTCTTAAAATTGAACTCACTTTTTTTGGGGGCTTTAAAAAAAACCACAAATCAGAAAATTTATTGCTTTCATAGGAGAAAACTTTATTTTTGGGCTTTAAAAAGGACAATACAAACCTTCCTTCTTGCAAAAGTAGCTTTAAAAAGAACCTCACCATCCTTTGGTGTATAAAAGGATTCATTTCTAATTTTTGCAAAGGAAAGAACCACACTTAAGAAATTCTCGTTACAATCAAAAGAGGGAAGTTATTCCCCTTTTTGCCGGTTTCCTTTTGTTATCTGAAATCAAACTTTTGCTTTGTTGACTCAATTCTTTTCCTAGATTAAATAATCACTAATTTGGGGAAATAAAAGGAACACCATGCTTTTTGGAGCAACATCTCCAAATAGAAGTTAGAAAATCATCATCTTGAAGGCTGAAAAGAACCTTGTTTGCCTTGTCTCGAAAGTGGAAGGAATATGCTCTCCCCTTAATTGGGTGATCAAAAATCCAGACCACTCTTAAGCTTTTGGTACTTCAAGCATTATACAACCTTTAGCAGGCCTGCCTTCTCGAGGAGTTGGAATCAACTCTTAAAGCCATTTATGGCCGGTGTGAAGGGAACGACCTAAGTGGGGAACAGCTTTGACGCCAAGTGTTCCAACCCACTATAATCAAAAGTGGAAAGTGACGAAAGCCCTTTTCAACGGTTGCGCGCAGTGATTAGTCTTCCCCCAGTATTCTCGATATACATAAAGCCTTTGTTCTAAAGGTTGGGAAGCCTCCTAAGGGAGTTTATCACTGATGGCCGAACAGGAAGCTTGATTACGAACCATAGAAATAGAAACCTTGAGTCGAGTCAGTAACCAGACATTTATAACATCATAGTGCAAGGGTGGGGAAGAATCCGCCCCCAAGATTACTCACCATATATCTCCCAAGATAACTACTCAATTGTGAAGCAATTCACTTTGAGTTAATTTCTGGCAAAAGGCAAAAAAATGGGCGCCCTCTAGGGGGTGACACAGTTGTTTGAGCTGACGAAGTATTGAGACTAGTGGGCTATGATGTTATTTATGACCTTTGAATAAAAGAGTCTTCTTGATGTGTATAATTTGTATCCAAACCCATTAAAACATTGGGGATTTGAACACATCCTCACAAAACATACACTTTTTGTTAGATTAAGCAAAATGGTTGTACTTTTTGTGCTATGCTTGCATTTACTACTTCAGAAAATCATCCATCAAAAGTGAAAAACTCATAACAAAGATCCAAAAATTGCAAAAACCAACCAAAGGAAAATATCAGGGCAGTTTAGCGTGTGAGAGCAACTTCTTAGCGCGTGTGGTACATTTGTTAGCGCATCAAGGCATCCAGTTAACGCTTCCAGTTAAAACAGTAGCGTTCTTTCAAAATTTCAAAACAATGTTAAACAGTCAGCCCTTTCGGAAAATAGCCTAGTGCATTGGAGCATCAACCTAGTGCGTAGGAGTCAAACTTTAGCACGTACGGTTTAATAGTTAGTGCGTAGCAAACCCATATTAGCACATATCTTTTTCAAACAAAATAGAAAACAACTTTTAGCAGTCAAAAACTTTAGCGCGTGGCTGGGGGCAGCTTAGCGTGTGTGGTTGTTTATTTAGTGCGTGAAGTAATTTTGGTAGCGCATCTTGTCTCTATTTTAGCACATGACCAAAACCAGAAAATGGGGGGCAAAACAGTGAGGAATTTTGAAAATTTAGAAAACATCTTTGGAAGCCTCTTTTCATCAGCATCATTCTTCATCAAAACAGAGTAGCGAAAACAAGGCTTTAAAAACTATTTCTTGAGCAAAATTTGTGTCAAACCAATGTTGTAAAAATCCAAAACTGATCGCATGGTAAAACATATCTATCCTATCAAAATCCGGAAATATCATCACAAGTATCAAAAGGATCCTTTATCATCTCACGGATTTCATCTCAAAATCACTTGCTTAAAACCTCAGGTTGTCAAATCAAGTTTCCATATCAGGAGGCTTTATCCATATCATTTGACACGCTTTGTCATGAAGGGGCATCTAAACCTTCACTTTGATAAAGTAAAAACTTGAATTTTCAAAGCAAGATCAACTAAATCCAAAACAAATCAAAGGAAACCATTGATCACTTATGCATGACTAATCCCCATATTCTAAGAAGAAAGAATCTTTATCGTAACATCACGGTGAGGAAACAAACAACCTAGTTTTTCCAAATTCATCAAAAGAAATAAATTTTTATACATCAATCGTCAACTCTTCAAATCTCATCAAGTATTCCTTCATCACATCAAACTTTATATCCAAAACAAATCCAATGAATTCGACAAAGAGCCTTTAAATACTAGGGCATATTGTCAAAAATATGCTTTTAATCAAATTATAAACCGTGGAGGAAAAATCAATCTGGCATTCTTGCCTGATGAGTGTATCACTTACAACACACCCCGACCTAAACCACCAACCCCTGAGCAACATATCGAAGAGGATTTTGTCCCCTTCATCACAGAAAGTTTCTACTAAAATGCCTATTACTCGCTCTCAACAAAACAAACAAGGCGAGGCACAAGTGGATTCCAGTATGAATCGAAGGTTATCGAATCCTTTTGAAGGTCCACACCTTGAGGATACTGAAATTTCTAAAGAACTTCTTCAGGAATGTCAAGAGTGCTTCATTCCAAAAACTTGTAGAAAGGCTCATGGAAAATGACAAGGAAAAATACTTGCTCATGCTCACAAGCAAAGGAGTCAAACTCCCTGAAGACTTTGACACGGATGTATTTAGAACAATACCTCAACATTACGAATATCAAGAACAACAATGAGAAGGGGAAGCACGTGACCCTAAGCAAGATATCCCCAAGCAAAACATACCGGAGCAACATACACCAAGACAGAACATCCCCAAGCAAAACATATCGTTCCATACACCGTTTCAACCCAGGATAAATACAAGGGAAGAACTCTTCCCTCGGCAAAACAATGCACCTTTGGTTGCCCTTACTTAACAAATGCAAATGTTACAAAGACAAATGCAAGACATACAACAAGGGACAATAGTGCAGTACTCTTTAAATGAAATTTGTCCTTATCCCTTTGACAAAAGATTGCACATGATCCCTTTTCCTCCAAACTCAGACATGCCTAAATTTGACAAATACAATGGGAAAAGCAATCCTCGTGATCATGTCAGAGAATTCTGTACCATGAGTCTTGAATTTGCTCATGATGACACCTATCTGATGAGGTTGTTCCCAAGAAGCTTGGGAGGACAAACAATGGAATGGTTATCCAAAATTACACCTCCTATCAGATCATTTGATGAATTGGTTAACAAGTTCATAACACAATACTCCTATAACATTCAACATGCTATAACCATGCTAGATGTCTACAACACCAAATAGAAAAACAATGAAACATTCATGATATTCCTTCAACGCTGGCGACGTATGGTATCATGATATCCTCGAGACATTCCTGAAAAGGAGAAAATGGAAATCTTCATCGACAATTTGAATGGTGAGATGAGTTACAGGCTCAAACTCCAATGCATACCGTCTTTCGCTAAATTGATCGAAAACGTCATTCAAGTAGAAGAGGCATGTGTCAAAAAGGGAACACTCAAATTCTTCAAATAAGGAACAAATTCATCAAACTACAATAACCAAAACAATAGCAACTTAGACAAGTCTCGATTCTGGACTCGAAACAAAAATGAAGGCAACAATGAATAGCATGATCCAAAATCCAAACAACCAGTGCTCGCATTATCTGGAAATCCTCAAGCTACAAAGAATCCTAAAGGTGCTAACCCAGACGCTAACACATACGCACTGAATACCAATCAAGGTCAACCCAACGCAAACAACACCAACAATACTCAAAGCAAAACCACGAATCAAGGACCTAATAACAATTCGCACGATAACACTAACAATTTCCAAAAACGTGTCTTCACGCCACTAGGACAATCACTAGAGTCAGCATTCAGAGAGCTCCTGGCAAACAAGATTCTTTCTTTACCTGCAATCAGCAACTATGAACCCCAAATCAAACCACCTTGGTGGAATGACTCACACTATTGTGATTTTCATCGTAACAAAGGTCATCGAATGAACGATTGCATGAGATTGAAAAACATTGTTCAGGACATGATTGATTGAGGTGATTTAATGGTAGATGGTCTCAAAACAAATGGTGACCATGGAGCCTTTAAAAATCCTCTTCCAAACTACAACAAAGATGGAGCTTCAACCTCAAACGATACACATGGAGCTCATATCAACCACATCTACAATAACACCATCAATCACATATAAGATGAAGACCATCATATAAATGTCATCACAATCCGAGACCAGCATAATCATGAATCTATCAATGTAACAACCAGAGCTCAGAAATATGTCTTGAAGGGACATACCGTGCCGACAACCACTACACCAAAAATTCAATATGATTTAGTCAGCCAACTACGCAAAACTTTGACTCAGATATCTATGCTAGAATTACTAAAATTGTCGCCAAAACACAAAGACATATTGGAACAAGTGCTATTGGAAACCAATGTACCTCAAGATTTGGATGCAGATAAATTTCAAGCCATGGTCGCTCATATGACAGGGCCTCATAATCTCACCTTCTTAGAGCATGATAATACTTCCTTAAGTCATCTGGATAACACTCCTCTCCATATTGAAGTCATCGTTTATAAACACCGAGTAAAAAGAGTATTAATAGATGGAGGAGCTAGACTTAATATATGTACTTTAAAACTTATCTGTGCATTAGGCTTCTCAGAGGAGTCTATTAATCCATGTAAAAAGATTACCATAAAGGCATATGATGATGAGGAAAGGTCATCTAAAGGAACTGTGATGTTACCCATACAAGTTGGACCAGTGCAAAAGGATTCTATGTGTCAGGTCTTAGACATAGACCTCACCTACAATATTTTATTAGGTTGACCATGGATACATGAAATGCAAGCAGTGCCTTCTACGTATCACCAGTGTGTCAAATTTCCCTATAACGGACAAGAGGTCTCTATATCTATTGATCACAATCCATTTCAACATTGTAATGCAATGGGGGCAGCCCAGGACAGTTTGGTTCGGCATAATAGGGAAAAATAGAAATCCTCAACATCAGATATACAGAAGGCAAAGCCTTAATCATTACCGGGAGATTTCAAGCAAAAAATGCAAATCAGAGGACAAGGTATGGGAGAATACTCTTTGGAACCCATGTGTTTGGCCAAATTACCAACATCACCTAGATCTCATGGATTACCCACTACATCAACACATCAGGTAACTCAGCCCATCACCAAATTTGATGGTACATTCATCCAACTAGGCACTCTAGCCCATGAATCAGAAGATAAGGACATTCTTAGCTGGTTATACAAAGATGAAGAAGAAGATAACAGGGCAGCTGCTCTGGACATAGTTCTACTGACACACCTATATGGAAAGGGCTACTTAATCATGCAGTAGATGGGATATGACGGTTAAGGACCTATTGGAAAATGCAAAGAAGGAGTCACTGAGCCCATAAACCTTCCTTCACAGCTCAGTAGAGACAAAATAGGATTGGGTTGTAAACTCACTTTCCTATTAAGAAAGACACCACGCATAACTCCAAACCTCAATGGAAAGCAAAGAAGAAGTACAAAGAAGAATCTTGGCAGGAAGCACTATTTGAGTCAGCAGAAACAATCTGCAAGGCACGTGAACATCAAGAATAGAAGCAACATCAGAAAAAGCTTCTCAGTCACAAGAAGGCCATATCTGCAGCAGTAGCTCATATTCAAATGCTAATATCTCAAGAACTAATAGAATCATCTCCTAATACCATTATTCCTCCCAAGGAGGCACAGTCTATGAACAAATACAAAAGGTAGAAGCATGATCCGACATCGAATCAACAAAAACCATCAAACTGGTATCCATCATCAAAGATCTATTTTCACCATACAACATACTTGTTTACAGCACTGATAGAATCTAGGATGATGCCTCAGAGACTGATTCTAATGAATATGAATGGGGTAGCTACTCAAACGCTACTGGAGATATCACTGACAATATTGGTTCCATATCCCTTTCTCAAGAAGAGCATAATGCAGAAGATAGACCTCTTGAATTTGGACCGCAGATTATCTATGACACCAAGGAAAGTGAACAGAAACATTATGAACAAGTCTATACGAAAGATGATACCATTGAAGACCTCGACGAAATCCTTGACTTCTTTAAAACCAAGACCAATCACAATGAAACCTCTGTCTTGACACTTACAGTAGCAGAACTTGATCCACCAAATGATTCCTTACCGCTTGTCTTTCCCGACCTCATTGACTGGGATGAACCTGAAATACATGATATACCAATTTTCCCAGATGATGAATCTATTATCCACTACCTATGTATCGTTAACCCAGAAACAGGCTCTACCAATGAACAAAGTAACGATATCTGCAAACCAGGAAGTTCCAAGTCTCTCAGTCGCAAAAATGAACTGAATAAAAGATCTGATGCTGAAAACCAGTCAATGGCAGCTCTAGATCATGAAAAAGTAAAAATAAAGGATGCATCTGAGAGCGAAAACCTTTTTAAGGCACCTAAGGATGGGAGACTTGACACTCTTCCTAAATATTTTCATGAGCGATCACCCATATTGATTGAGCCCACTCAATCAATCAACATTGGTACTACAGAAGCAGCCAAAAACATACACCTAGAAGAATCTCTGACAGAGGAGGAAAGATCAGCATTTCTCAACTTTTTTACACAAAAGCAAATTAACTTTGCTTGGTCATATGCAGATATGCCCGGAATTGATCCACACTTAATCAAGCATCACTTATCCATCTCTCTAGGAGTTAAGCCAGTCAAGCAAAAACTATGGAAGATGAATCCACAGGTGGCACTCATGGTCAAGGCTGAACTGAAGAAACTATTAGATGTCGGATTCATCTGACCCATCAACTATGCAGAATGGATTTCCAATATAGTACCAGTATCAAAACTAGACAGTAGTATCAAAACCTACACTGATTTCAGAGATGTCAACAAAGCTTGTCCAAAAGATGACTTTCCTCTACCCAGTATCGACATAATTGTAGACCTCACAGCGGGCCATGCAATGCTCTCACTAATGGACGGTTTTTAGGCTATAATCAAATAAAAATAGCCCCAGAGGATAAAGATAAAACAACATTTACCTATCCTTGGGGAACGTACTGTTGGAATGTTATGCCTTTTGGCTTAAAAAATGCAGGGGCTACTTATCAAAGAGCAATGACAATAATCTTCCATGATATGATGCATACCTTCATGGAAGACTATGTGGATGATTTACTAGCTAAATCCTTCACCAGAGCAGAACATCTTGGCATCCTAACAAAGATCTTTGATCGATTGGAGAAATTCCAAGTCAGGCTCAACCCTAAGAAGTGTGTCTTCAGGGTTACATCAGGCAAGTTATTGGGCTACATCATCTCAGCTAAAGGTATTGAAGTAGATCCAGTAAAGGTACAAGCCATTACAAAGATGCCACCACCAAAGAATATCAGTCAGCTCAGATCCCTACAAGGGCGACTCCAATTAATCAGGCGATTCATTGCTCAACTAGCTGATAAAAGTCTACCATTCAATCATTTGCTCCATAAGAATGTACCTTTCAGATGGGAGGCCAAGTGTGCAGAATCTTTTTATCAAATCAAACAATATCTGATGAACCCACCAGTTCTAATACCATCGATCATGGGAAAGCCCCTTATTCTATATATCTCAACAACAGATATATCACTGGGGGCACTGTTGGCACAAGAAGATCAACAAGGGAAGGAACGAGCCATATACTACATCAATAGGACATTGAATGGCTATGAACTCAACTATACATTCATTGAGAAGGCTTGTCTAATGGTGGTCTTCGCATCTCAGAAGTTCCGACATTATATGCTAGCACACACCATTAAGCTAGTGGCCAAAATTGATCCTCTCAAATATCTACTCAACAAGGCAGCTCTTACCAGCCGGTTGGCTAAATGGGTCATGATTCTCAGTGAATTTGACATCCACTACACAGAATGAAGAGCTATCAAAGGACAAGCAATTGCAGATCAACTAGCTGAAGCACCGCTACCAGGAAAACAAACTATGGAGATTGAATTTCCAGACAGGGAAGTTCTTGCTATTTCTACCACACAATGGACCCTATACTTTGATGGATCCTACACCCAACATGGTTCAGGTGTTGGCATTCTCTTCATCACTCCTAAAGGACACACTATACCAAGATCATATAGGCTTATGTTCCTATGCACAAATAATGTGGCTGAATATGAGGCATTGGTTATAGGCATCAAAATGGTCGTAGAATGGAAAATCACAGAGTTAATGGTCTATGGAGATTCACAACTATTCGTCAATCAAATCAACAATGACTATCAGACAAAGGATGACAAGCTGCTACCCTACAAATGAATGGTGGATGACTTCAAACAATATTTTGTACACATCACCTTTGAGCAAATACCAAGGTTGAACAACAAAGCAGCCGATGCCATGGCTACTATCGCTTCATTACTACAAATTCCAGAGAAACAGAGTCGTTACGAGTTCCTGGTAGAGCAACTATTCTCCCCAACCTATGGCCACTATGAATCCCATGTCATCTATGCCTTAACTGGTTCGGATTCTCCTTTGTATGGACCGATATATGATTATCTAAAGAACAACATCCTACCCATTGACCAATCTCGTAACCAAAAATGTAATTTTATTAGACAAGCCATCCATTATACCCTTACTGTTGATACTTTGTACCGTCGAGGTCTAGATGGTACTCTTCTTCATTGCCTTGATCGAAATGAATCTGATTTCGCTTTACATGAGCTTCACAAAGGTATTTGTGGCACACATTCAAGTGGGACTACTCTTGCTAAAAAGCTTCTAAGGATGGGATACTACTAGCCTACAATGGAAAAAGATTCTTACCACTTCACCAAGAAGTGTCCTAAATGCCAAATCCATGGCAATCTGATACATGCACTAGCACAGGAACTGCAGCCATTTACAACATCTTGGCCCTTTTGTTAGTGGGGACTAGATTTGGTCAGTAAAATTCATCCTTCATCTTCAAATGGACACAAGTTCATTATAACTGCAATAGAATACTTTACAAAGTGGATAGAAGAAGTCCCCATGACCACAATAACTAGAAAACAAATTGCATCTTTTATCCTGAACTATTTGATCTGCAGATATGGTATTCCAAGCTCCATTATCACTGATAATGGATGACCATTCAAAAACCAAGATGTCCGAGAACTATGTGAATAATTCAAAATACAACATCGGTTCTCGACACCATACTACCCCCAGGGGAATGGTCAAGCAGAAGCATCCAACAAAACAATACTGAAGATCCTCAAGAAAACAGTAAATGATGTAGGCAAAAATTGGCATGTACAACTCAATCCAGCACTTTGGGCATACAAAAATAGCATCCGTACACCTACAGGAGCAACACCTTTCTCATTGGTCTATGGATCAGAAGCTATTTTACCGCTGGAGGTAGAAATTTCGTCTCTCAGAGTCTCTCTAAAATGCTTAATTCCAGATGAAGAGTATCGAGTCAACCGATTACAAGAACTGGAACTATTAGATGAAAGGTGTCAGCATGCTTACACTCATCTCAAAGCATATCAGCAAGACATGTGCAAAAGCTACAATCATAAGGTCATCCCTCGCAACTTCAAAGTTGGTGACCTAGTCCTCAAAGAAAATCCAAGAAATCAACAAGATCGAGAAAAGAAAGGGAAGTTTGAACCTAACTGGTTAGGTCTCTATGTCATCATATCAGTCTATGGATCAGGTGCTTATCAGCTTACAACTTCAGAAGGAGATGTACTCGATGAACCAACTAACAGCATTCATCTGAATAAATACTACACTTGAGCAGTCTAATGCACAGAAAAAGAAAAAACAAACAAAAAATTAAAAAAATCAAGAAAAAAGCAAATAAAAAGGTACAATAAAAGCAATTGGTGAAAACTTGGTAACAGACGCTATTGTGAGACGATAGCTTCTTCATCTATATCTATACCCTTGTAGTAAAGCACTATCAGCCATCGCCCGACACTTAGAAAAGATCCATTCAGGACATACTTAGCGTAGTCACTATCCTAGTCTATCCATATATCCTTTTACCACATTTCACCATGGCTTGGTAATCACCAAACATATCCACATCGAGAGGCACACTTAGCTAGGGACAATAATCATCAAAACTAGCAGCATGTTTAAAGCATCACGACTATTTGCAACACTCAAAACACCGCATCCAACAACCAAAACACTTGATCGCAGAACAAAACATTGGATCGCTAAAACAAGAATCACAAAAATACTAAGATGGATGATTTTTTGAAGTACTAAATGTTGCATTATCGCATAAAGTCTTGACTATTTTTGCATTTGAACTTTTTAAATTATTGGCTTCTCTGCATTTTCTCACTAATGCTTCAAAGCTAGAGATCATGGGAAAACTCCAATATTTTCTTAGTCTTCTATCTGTGAGGCAATCACTTGTACTGTGTAAATACTTGTCTCGAGACATGATACATCGAATATCACCGAAGACATGATTCCACTTTACGCATACAAATGGTTTAATCTTGTCTGTTTATACGCAATCTGCACTTAGGTCATCCTGGTTCAATTATACCTTAACGCTTGTGCTATCTTGCAAAATCAAAACATCATGTAAATTTTTCTCAGGTCATTATGGTTCGATTATACCATTATGCTTGTATAAATTTTCAACATATCCCAAACAAATCAATGCTCAATGATGATACCTATATCGAAAGCAAATAAAATATGGTTATATCGGGATGACAAATGCAGAATGAGGATGCTCCAAAAATAATTAGTTGCATATCATTTTACAAATAGTTGCATATCATTTTACAAATAGTTGCATATCATTTTACAAATAGTTGCATATCATTTTACAAATAATTGCATATCATTTTAAAAAATCTTTCAATTAGTTGCATATCATTTTACAAATAGTTGCATATCATTTTACAAATAATTGCATATCATTTTAAAAAATCTTTCATTTAGTTGCACATCATTGCATAAATCATACATCTCATTTTCAAGATACATCTCACAGCATATCAAATCATACATCTCATTTTCAAGATACATCTCCCATCATACATTTACATCATGCATCATATCATCTGTCTAAGCATTGCATCATCATAAAGTAAAGAGAGAACATATAGAACATGCATCCACAACACATCACATGATCAAAGAAAATGGTGTCATCTATATATATATCAAAAATGATCCAAATGTACAAAATCTGTCATGTCTATGCCCAAAGCAAAACAATGATCCAAAATACAATAGAGACATCATCTCTTAGGTATGACTATCTCTTGAAGGAGATGGTCTCGCAGCTGATGTCCTAGCTCCTGGATCTCCAAGAGGATCCTGTCTCGACGGCCCCGTCACACCTATGCTCTCTGACTATGTCCCAGTCTCTTGTGATTGACTCGATCTCGCCTGTGTGAAGCTCTGCACTCTGTGCTCCCTGGGCACTGCATCCTCATAATGGCATCAATAATACTCCGCCTCCCTCACTCTTGAGGACAACTCTCTCATAATGTCCCTCATCGGACCCCTTTTTGCTGCTCTCTAGATGCTCACTACCAGCTCCTCCACTCGACCACGCCACTCTATCTCTATATCTCGCTCTAGAGTCAGCTGAGTAATATGACGTTGTTGCGTCAATAGCTGTGCCTGCAGCTGCTGAACTGTCAACTGCAGAGTCCTGATCTGAGCATCCTCCACATGTGTAGGGACTCGGACCCGTAGGGGCACCTGTGAAGGAGTACCCCTATCCCTCTGCCTGTCCTAGGTATTGGTGGGGGTAACTCATCAATCCTCCTCCTCTGTGTCAGCCGCCTCCACTCATCTATCCCTCCTACCGCTGCCATCACCTCTCCCACTCTCCCCTCCTCCCCTTCCCTGATCGCCAACCCTCCTCTCCCTCTGTCCATCACAGCTCGCTGAACTGCTCTCTCCACCTGACCTCCCCCATCTCTACCCCTATCTCTTCTCCTCCCCCAATATCCTCTCCCCCATCATCCTCCTCCACCTCCATCATCTCCATCATCACCATCTCCCCCAATCTCCTCCTCATCATCATCAAAGGCAGGCCGCAGCTCCTCAGGAGCTGATATCCTGGCCACCGCGTGAGCTACAAACAAACCAGCAAACTCATGGGTCATCCCTACGTCTAGTATCTCGGAAGCATAGTCCCATATCTGACCCGCTAAGCTAGATAACTCCTCTACAACTGCTCCACTATCAATAGTAGGGCCCCAATCTAGTATGTCTTGTCTCTGGCACGCATACAAGCAGGTCCCCTGTGGTATACCCTGTTGCCGACCATACTATCTCAAAACCCTGCCTACCTGGAATCTCTCTATCATAAAGGGCGTCTGCCCTATCAAAAACCAGCTCATAAAAACATAAGGCATCTCTAGCCCATCCTCTGCCCAGACCTCATAATCTGTATACGATCGCCAGACAATCGTATCTATATCATCCAGCACCCTCCTCCAATGCTCCAGTTTGCCCAGCTTATGCTGGACAACTAGACCCCTGTAACCATAAGCATATGCCCGCCCAGCAAGCCTGTCTCTGTCCACCAGTGGCCTCACTGCTGGAATGTGCTCCCAGCACCATACCTGTAAAAGTGTCATGCCAGCTGACAAACTGTCGTAACCCAGATACACAACCTCATGAAGGTCCTTGTACAAGTGGGCTAACATGGCTGAGCCCCAAGCAAACCTGCGGCTCTGGGTCACCATCTCCTCGAGAACCAATCCCCAACCCACGAAGAATCCCTTCGACCTATGGTTGGGACAAAGGAATCCACCGATGAAACCTGCTAGTATTGACGGCAGAGGCGCATAATCTAGATCTAGGAACTCCTGCCATGGGATCTCATACCCACATACTATCTCATCATGAAAAATGTGCCACAACGCCTCAGTCCCTCCCTCCTCAGTTTGCTCATACGGCAATAAAGCACCTACTACGGGAATCCACAAAATCCTGTAACAGTCCTCTAGAGTGACTATCATCTCACCAGTAGCAAAGTGAAAGGTGTTCGTATCACTATGCCACCTCTCGGCGAGCACTGTGAGTAGACCTCGGTTCACAGTGAACCGAGACATGTCCAACAAAGATGATAAGCTGCATCTCTCTATCACATCTAGGTCAACCTGTGCCAACCAAGGAATCAATGCCCAAGGTCTAGGGAACCGCTCTCACGACTGCACCACTCCCAATCGCTCCTGTCAAAAAGCAAAACAAGTCCAATATCAATTTCCACATCAAAACAAAGATATCAAAATCAAAATCACATCAAAAACATGAAACAATTTGCTCATCTAATCAAGTTCCACATCATATCATTCCATATCAACCTGTAACACAACTCAAGTTTTCAAAAACCATATCAAAACTTGTAAAACAACTCAAGTCTCCACATCACATAAACTTGTAAAACAAATCAAGTTTCCCACCCATATCAGCTTGTAAAACAATTCAAGTTTCCAACCCATATCAGCTTGTAAAACAACTCAAGTTTCCAACCCATATCAGCTTGTAACACAAATCAGGCTCCACACATTTGAACTTGAAATAGTGCAAAACAAATCATGGTTCGATCACAACAACACATTCATATCTACATCAATAACTTGAACAATCGCAAATTAAACCAAGTTATATCAATACTCATATTGGACAAATTATCAAAAACATGACAAAAGACACAACAAATGACAAAAATCCACCTCCCCAAGCAAAACTGACCTTTTTCTATGTACTTTTCAACATTCAAAAATCACAAAATCTTGCAAAACCCAATCCATGTGCTACTTAAACTTGGCTAGGCACTAAAACTATATCCATGTGCTACCCTGTTTTCTCCACGCGCTAGTCTATTTACCCTATGCACTAGATTAACTCTACGCGCTACCCTGTTTTCTCCATGCGCTAACCGATCTACCCTAGCGCTAAAACCGACCCATGCGCTAACCTATCTCATGTTTGCACTACCTATTTAACCTTATGCACTAGGTCTAACTTACGCGCTACATCCCCCTACCCATGCGACCCCCTGTGCACCCTATGCGCTAGGTTTGACCTATGCACTACCCTTTTAACCTGACGCGCCACCCTATGTTCATTATGCGCTAACCTGGCATTATGCGCTAACCTAAAACTTTCATGCGCTACCCTATTCCTTTTCGGACGCTACCCTAAATTAATACCCTATGCGCTACTAACATTTTCGTATGCGCTAAACTAATACTTCTATGCGCTAAAACGTTAAAACCGAATTTCAAAAATCAAAAACTGACCAAAAATGATCAAATTAAAAATTAAAAAGGGGTCAAAAAGGTTGACTTACTGGTGGTCCATACGCGGTAGGCCTCCGATGCCTCCGAACATGCTCGAAATGATGCATAGAATAGGGAATAAGCATTTTGTCTTCTCTCCAAAAGTCCTTTTCTCCAAAGTCAACAAGCACAAATGAGACAAAACAAAGCACTTTTCCCCTTTTATAGGGTAAAATAAAATTAGGGTTAGGGAAATGAGCATGTAATTTGCTCGCAGTCTCCCTCATACCCTCGCACACGTCAATTATCGGGAGATGAATCAATTTACCCATTCCACCTAGCCAAAATTTTGCCCCGTAAACGCAATTATCGAATCAAATCAAATTTTCAAAATATATATATATATATATATATATATATATATATATATATATATATATATATATTTTGATTCATCTCCCGAGGGGGCATTATCACCATTGTTTATCAAATCTGGGGCATCACACATCAAATTTGGGGCACGACATGAAAATTCATAAAAATGACATCGATCATAAAATTGCAACGACACATCATTTTCTTTGAAATAACATGTGCACACACGTCACTTCAAAGAGGGGCAAAATATAGATGTATAAAAATGACCATATTCCTAAATAAATATTTTATGTTCATTTCCCTATTTAATTAAATCCAATTTAATTGAGTTGCCCACATTCCTCTATTTAATTAAGTAAATTACTCAATTAAATTCACTATACCATTTAATAGAATAAATTCATTTTATTCAATTAAAGCCCCTATCCACTTTTTAATTAAATTCAAATTTAATTAAAATAGTTATCCTAAATTAAATAAATCTAATTTATTTAATTGCAACCAAATTGAATTAAATTCAATTAAAAACCTATTTTCCCTCACCTACACCTCCCACTTGCATCCTTAACCTCTTTCTAACCTCTTCTAGATTCTTCTAAACCTAATTAATTAACCCAAACCCATCCATTATCCCTTTTCCCTAAATTTGAGGAGGTCACTTCTCAAATTTGGAGTAAAGTCTTCAAAATGCATTAAAGCCTTTATCCATTGAAGTACCCCCAAATTTGGAAGGACTCTCACAAATTTGTCCCAAAAGTCTTCATAACCATTAATGGTTAACTCAACCTTCTTACATGGTTAAAGAATTTCCATAAACTCAACCTCCATGTAACCCAAGGGTCTCATCAAGTATTTATTGCTTTGACCATGGTTATCCTTAAACCTTTGCACAAGAGTTTATCCTTTGGGTAAAAGCTTTATCCAATGGATAACCCTAACTTAACCTTAACCCTTAACCCCTAGGGTAACCATGAGGTCTTCTCAAGCATTTAATGCTTCTTACATCTCCTCTCAACCAACCTTATGTTGACAATTGTAAACATGGATTGACAACTTTCAAACTTAGCCCTTGATTAACTCTTTCAATCCTGACCATCCATTGCCCTATTTTTGCTATAAATAGAGTTCTCATTCCTCCATTTTCAGATCATCCAAGTCTTTAGCATCATACTTATACTAAAATCCATCCAGGTTTTAAATATCATTTTATGCTCATCATTTAGCTTCTCTTTTAAATAGGAATTAATCTAAATATGCATGTTTAGAGTATTTTCCTTATCATTTAGCTTAATCATAGACTAATATAGCATGCTAAGATAGTCTTGTTTACTAACCTTGTCATCTTATAGCTAGTTTATTGCATTTGTAGCATCATGCATAGCTTAGGATGCATCTCATCTTAAAATCAACAAAAGCATCCCTCGTTCTTGCATTTGTCATCCCTAAACCATTTTGCTCAGTGATCTGAGAGCAAAAACATTGGTTTGAGGGACCGTGCAAGATAGAGAACTGTGTGGGGGGAAAAGCGAGACTAGGTCAACATACCCTAATCCTACTCTTTGACACACATTACGGAATATGAAAGAGCCTAGAGATATCGCACGATTGGCTACTTCTTTTGGTGAAAGAGAGAGCCACGGGATATCTATTAGGATTCCTATTCCCTTGTTGAAATTGTAAGATCAAGTAATGCAAGTTCAAACCCTAATCCCAAAATGCAAGTATGAACCAATAACAAGATTGCAGAATTGAGATTAAACAATGAACAGCTATAAATGTAAGGATAAAATAAGAATGCAGATATGTACCCGGAGTCAAAATCGGACTGAAAATATTCGAGACGGGGGCGCGGGCGCCACTGTCCTGAAAATTGCACCGGAAACCACTGTTCTGCACTCTAAAACACTGTCTGGAAACTGTCTGCAAACTATCTGTCTGGAGGACTAGGGCGCCCAGCGCCTCTGTCCCAGGGACTAGGGTGCCCAGCGCCCCTGTCCCGGTCTCCTGCTCTACAATTTCACACAGAGTACTGTCCCAACTTTCTCTCTCCAGATCTGTATCCCGCGGCATCGTCTGAATCTCGAAACCTGCAATAATATCTGAAAAGGGGGAGGGGTGGCTATATAGGGTTTTGCCTTAGTCAAACCCCCGCTTCGGTGATTTCCACCTCCATGAATAGCCAAGTTGTTTTGTAAAGTATATTGTGTGTGCAGACCTAGTGTGTGTGCAAGGTCCAAAAATGCAAGAAAGCAAACTAGAGCAACCTAGAAAGTAAACCCTAATTGCTTGCAAATGATAATGCAAATGCTCTAAATCAAGATGCAATGTGATCTAAAGCATGAATAAATGATGTATCAAAGCTTATGCAAAGACATGAAAACAATACGAAATCATACCCAACCCTCAAGGGAGGAGTACAAGCCAATCTTCAGTCGGTAATCTCCTATTGTTCTTCAATGTCTTCCAAGCCCTAAGTGGATGAATGAATTGGATAGATGCTTGATAGAATGATGTTGAATGTTGTTGAAGTCCTCAAAGATCTGCTCTTTCACTGCATATGAAATTCCTGGAAACCAAAAAATCTCCCCTTTCAAATGAGGAAAGAGAGATTTTATGTATGAAACCCTAGATCGTAAATTCATATTTTGGCCGACCTAGAGATTGAATATCCCACCAATTTCTTGGGGTTAAGCTTTATTTTATGATTGGATCGCGCTCCTAAAATTTCAGGAAAAATGTCCGGGACCATGTGCACCGGGCGCCATGGTCCCAGCAACTTTTCACCAAATTTTCAGGGCCGTCGGATATGATGATTTTAGAGAGAATCCCAAAGTTACAGGTGATTTCGAGATGTTTTGACCCCAAAACCAAGCCCCCAAATTCGGCATAGGACTTAATTAGGGTTTTTGATTAAGTGATGTATTAGAGGAATAAAATGCGAAGGGCGCGCTTTAGTGAAAGGGCCCAACTTTGTGATGTAGAGAATGATGAAATGGAACCTTAGACCTAATTACTTTGATTAATTAAGTGCTTAACGAGAAATGCAATGCAAAATGCCAAATGCACTAGGCGAGTGCTAAACTAGGTGTGAAATTGTACCACCCTAGCGAGTGCGTACAATTTACGATGCTACAAGAACCATGGAACCAACCTTGGGAATCTGAGCCATACTTCATGACTCCATATCTTGCACCAAGAAGTCCTATGGGTGTGTGAGAAAGGCTCCATAGACTCCATTTTTCCACATTTTGAGTTCTATCGACCCACTTTTCCCGCATACAATATCCATATCTCTTTCCTATATATTTTTCCCATATACTCTGCAATGAGATCTAACATCATATATATACAAACCCTCGACCACAAACAATTAGGTCGGCCACTAGACAATAACATAATTATATAATTACAAAACATATCGGCCTAAGACTAAACAAATAATATCAACCCATAGGACATCCCAGAAACACATTGAGAAGTCCAATCCACGAGTTACATTAAGTCGGTCCATAACCTAGATAAATTGGGACCCAATTTAGGTCCACACACAGTAAGGCAATGATCCCAATCAACCAAGTATTGAACATGATTACCATAAGCATCTTGAATCTCCACTAGAAGCCGCACCAACACCACTTATGCATAACATCAAAGATCTTCATCAAAGCTCTTTTGATGAAACCCTCATTGGAACAACAAACCAAGCTTACTAGAAAAACATGATAGCATCCAATCACCAAATTAAAACCAAATGACTGAGCATGAGTCTGAGTAGCATGCATAAGCCAATTCCATAACCCAAACATACCAGAGCATACCAGATCATCATGATCTAATCCAACTAGAAATGAATCAACCTACCGAGACTAGAAGGATACCGGTAAAGAATCGAAAACAGCTAGTGTTGACATCAATGCAACACATAATCAATTCCTCCAAATGGCCAACAATCTTCCCCTTTGGCTTGATGGCAACACTAGATGTGAAAAACATCCAAGTGCCAAGAAGTGCCAAGCAAATCACCCAAAAGAGAATATAGCAATGAAGTTCTAAAATATACTCCCCCTGAAGTATACATCCCTTAAGTTTTTCACATGAGTATCTTTCCCCCTTTGACATCAATGTCAGAAATCTGACAAAAATATCAAAGCAAAGATAAAAAACCACTGAATCACAAGGCTAACTACTCCCCCTGAGCAGTAGAATCCCCACATCAATCCAAAATAAATGATATCTCTAATAATGCATACTGGATTGATGCCAAATACCATCAATCAGTTCTCTTTCGGAGGGGCAGAAACCCCTAATCTGTCTCTGATGTACTCAAATGATTCTTTAGGCAAAGGTTTAGTACAAATATCTTCAATCTACTCTTTAGTGTTCACATAAACCAATCTAACCTCATTTTCTTCTGCCTTCTCCTTCAAAAAGTTATACTTGATAGATATGTGCTTTGTCTTAGAGAGAAATATCAGATTCTTTGATATGTCAATAGTAGCAGAGTTATCACAGTAAATAACTACCAATCCAATGCAATGCACTTTAATATCCTTCAACATTTTCTTCATCCATAGAACTTGTGTACAGTTAGTAGCAACATCAACATTCTCAGCTTTAGTAGTAGATAAAGAAGTACATGATTGATTCTTGATGATCCATGAAACCAACATCTTTCCAAGAAAGAAAGCTCCATCGGAAATGCTTTTCCAATCATCAATATCACCTACCCAATCTGCATCTATATATGCACATAAAGTAAATTCATCATCCTTAGGGTACCATAAACCATATTCAGATGTACCTTGTAAGTATCTAAAAACTCTTTTCACAGCACTCTCATGATTTTCTCTAGGATCACTTTAATATCTTGAAGCAATGCAAACAACATTCATTATGTCAGGCCTAGTCTGAGTCAAATATAGTAGACGTCCAATCATAGACTTGTATCTTGTAGGATTTACCAGTACAGATACATCTTTCCTTGTCAATTTCTCACTAGTAACCATAGGAGTACTTACCAATTTAGAGTCTTCCATACCAAATTTCTTCATCAATTCCCTAGCATACTTAGTTTGACAGATGAAAATACCTTTATCAATCTAAGTAATCTGCAAACCTAAGAAAAATATCATTTCCCCAATCATAGATATTTCAAATTCTTTCTCCATATTTTTAGAAAATTCCATGCACAACTTATCTTCACCTCCAAAAATGATGTCATCAACAAAGACCTCAATAATCAGTATATTATCATCAGTGATTTAATAATATAGATTACTGTTAGCATTACCTTTAGTGAAACCAAGCTTCAAAAGATATTTATCTAACCTTTCATACCAAGCTCTAGGCACCTATTTCAATCAATATAAAGCTTTCCTTAACCTAGAAACCATGTTTTTATCATCTGAAAGCGAAAAACCATCAAGTTGCTCAATATAAACTTCCTCATCAAGATCCCCATTCAAAAATGCACACTTAACATCCATCTGATAAACCTTGAAGTTTTTATCTGCAACATATGCAGGAAATATTCTTCCAGCTTCAATCCTAGCTACCGGTGCAAAAGTTTCACCATAATCAATTCTTTCCTTCTGAGAATATCCTTTACAAACCAATCTACCTTTATTCCTTACAACTTGTCCATCTTCATTCAATTTATTCCTAAAACTGCACTTAGTTCCAATAACATTCTTATTTTTAGGTCGGGGAACTAAATTCCATGTGTTATTCTTCTCAATCAGATCTAATTCTTCCTCCATAGCTTTCATCCAACATTCGTCTTTACATGCTTGATACCGGTTCAACTTGAGAAATTAAACATATCTCATTAGTTTCCAATCTCCTTCTTGTCATCACTCCATTGTTCTTATCCCCAATGATCTGATCTTCTGAATGATTCAACCTCACATACCTAGGAGTCCTTTGAATCTATGTTCCTCTTTCATGTTCTTCAGTTACTGTTGAATTTTCTTATACTGTCAGAGTAACTAGTTCAACATTTTGTTCCGGTAAAGGTGTTACCAGTTCAGTTATGATTATTTCCACTATCGGTTCTTTCTCATAAACCAAGAAATATTCCTTCATCACATTTAGAATCAAATTTTTCAATGATATCATCTCTTCTAATATAACATTTACTACCAAAGATTCTAAAATGCTTAGTTGTAGGTGTATTGCTAAACCATAATTCATAAGGTGTCTTACCGATTTCTCCTTTGATATGTACTCTATTGAATGTATAGACTATTGTGCTCACTACTTCTCTCCAATAGATATGAGGTAGATTATCTTCCATCATCATTATTCTAGCAACATCCAAGATAGTTTTGTTCTTCCTTTACACAACCCCATTCTGCTAAGGTGTGCAGGGAGGAGAAAATTGTCTCCTTATACCATGTCAAACCCTTAGCACATTCTGCTAAGCACTTTGCACATTCCCAAGAATTTCCATCTTAATCGTGCCAAAACATAATTCAAACACTTCATGCGGGTTGTACCACATCATCACCAACAAGTGAACTTGATGTAGATCACCGCCAAACCAAAAATCATTACCGGTTAAGAGAATTCTTTATTGGTCCTTAAACCCTAGCAAAAGGTCAATAGAAATTATAAACATAACTTCCACTTGTCACAACGATGATGTTCCAGTTAGATACATGTTACTGTTGGCTTGATGATGATTTTTGCAAAGGATGACTTTATGTGTTGTCATTGATGGCACATACACACACACATGTTCACATTGTAATGGTCATATTAGTCATGACAAATCGATACTATTTTTAAGTCTTAAGTTTGCAAACGGATACTATCATTTGCATAGTAGAGTTCAACCAATTTGAAGGAGTCTAACTGGTATGTATAGACAACCGATATATGCAGCAATGACATTGGTTTTGGTCATTGTCATTAACACCAGTTATGGAGATATTGAGGAGATCATCAAGGAAGAAAATGGAGGGCAATCAGTTTATATGTTTGAAGAGGTTAACTCTTAACTAGTATTGGTGTTCCAACCGGTTTTCATTGATTGTGTGATGAGTTATCACCAATCGTGATGAGTTATCCATAAATGACGTATTTGGCAGAAATTTATGTTGTGTTATGCGAGATTGTCCAGATACACTGCACCTAGGAAATTGTGATGGAGTTCCTGAGTCGACATAAATCTAATGTCTATATAATGACATTGTGATGAACTATTTTGTATGATGTGAGATATAGTCGATGTTGTAAGTTTTAAATGTTGTGAATGGAAGAGTAAGATGGTGATATAGTTTTGAGTGAGCTAAAGAGGATCTATACCAGCAAGATGTGTTATTATTAGATCATCTCTACCTGTTGTTTTCTAATTACTACAACAGTTAAATCCCCTAGCAGGGTAAGCTCTAACAAGCTTTTTGTACAAATCCTCTAACTAGGTGATCCATTAGTTTGGGTTTTAAAATCCTCTATCGAGGTTACTCCTAATAGGGTACTACCTTTAACAGGGTACAACTCCTAACAGGGCATTGGGATCTTTAACAGGATTTGCTCCTAGTAGAGCATTTTGTAGACCTTAACCGCTCAATTACCTATTACTGCAGATAGTTAACTTGTGAATTCCATCTCACCGTGGTTTTTCCCAATTGGGTTTTCCACATATAAACATTTGTGTTATGGTAGATGTTTTACTTGTTGTGGATGATTTAATATCATTTTGGATTACATACATAGTTTTAACTAAACTAGTTAATTGTTTTTATCGATCTGTATTTGAAGTGGTATTGTTTTTGCTATCACTGATTCACCCTCCCCCCCTCTCAGTTCTTTAGAGGTCTATCAATTGGTATTAGAGCCTAACTTCCTTGAAGCCTAATCTCTTGGAAGGAAACCCTAAAGCCACCATGGGGGATATGAGCTATAGAGAGATGGCTAGAGTGCTTGATGCAACCAAGGAAGAGCTTGAAACCCTAAGGGTCAGATTTAAAGCTTCACATGTTAAAAGGAGAGAGTTGACTGAGCAACTATTGGAGATCTCTGATAATAGTTCTTTAGATGAGGCCAACATTGATGCATTAGCTAAAGAAGTGGAAAAATTGAATGGTGAAAAGCTAAATCTGAGGAGAGAGATAGAAGCCCTAACCATTTGAATGAGTCAAGAACTTGAAGAAAGGAGGGTAGCGGAAGATCTAATCAAAGAGAGAGATCATGAGATTTCTAAGATTAGGCAAGAGAATGCAGCCTTGCATGAACATTGGCATGAGGAGAAGGAAGAAAAGGAAGCCTTACAGACAGATCTTGAAATGGCAATGTCTCTAAGAGAGACTCTGACTAAGCACAATGAGGATCTTACCAAAGAACTTGAAAAGCTTGAAAAGTTCAATAAGAGTTCTTCTATGCTAGATGAGAAGATCCAATCTCAGAGGATGAAAGCTGACACATCTAGACTTGGTTTCAATACATCTGAGAAAGGAGAATCTTTCGGTACCAAGAGAAACATGCATGGAGGTAATACTTCTCCTAAGGCTAAAAAGCCTACCGATGAGAAGGTTTTCAAACTTGTTTGTTTTAACTGTCTCAAAACCTGGACATACTACTAATGTGTGTAAAAGCAGACCTAATGAGAACACGGGTTATAATACTAATGCTAGATATGTGTCTAGAAGATTTGAAGGTCATTGTTACACATGCAACATGTATGAACATAGATCGGTTGAATTCATATATGGAGCAAATAATCCAGCATCTCACATGAATCCAAGACCTAATGATGACTAGAGTAGTACCTATGACAATCAAAGAAATGTGAATTGGCAGAAACCCTATGTCAATCAGTTCAATCCATATGAAATGGAAAAGGTAACAAATGTGATTTGCACCATTTGCAATAATTATGGACATGTGGCTATGAACTACAGAAGGAGAACTGAAAGAGGCAATGCGGGACCATGGAGAGCATATGGGATGGCCTGCTATCATTGTCACAAACCGAGTCACATGGCAAAGTTCTATAGAACCAAGAAGAACAAATTGGTTAACCATTTTGTAGATCTGAAAGGTAAGAAGAAGGTCGATGTCGAGGAAACCAGAGAGGAGATGAACAGAATCTGGAAGAAGAAGAGTGAGGACAAGACTTCAGAAGAACCTAACCCTTCACGTAGCATGGACAATCCTGCACCGGTGAATTAAGCTTATGAACAAACCTAAGGGGGGCATAGTAGTAAATCTACTTCTGGACCCCTGAAGAGTGTGTGGTAAGAGAGTTTTGTATTTTGAGTTGTTCTATGAGAATTCTTGATATCATTGTCTATCGATTTTCTAAAGGATTACCAACCGGTTATATACCTATCGGTGTAAGCTAGTTTTGTTAAGTGGTATATTAGGGTTGTACAATTAATGCAGTGGGTAAGTTTATACAAGAAAGTTTTATCAAGTTATTTTTACCCTAAATGCATTCGAAGATGAATTTTTGAGCACCTGCAAAGCGAAGAAAAGAAGTGTTAGCTGATTGTGAACAAATTTGTGTTGTTGATCATAAGTCGAACAGAAATCGCAGATTGGAGAAGGTGAAATGGGTTTTCATTTGAGAGAGAAATCAAAAACCCTACCAGTGCAAAGGGAATATGGTATTCTTTTGATAATCACTCTCAAATCTAGATTATCTAGAATGGCATCATCGTCTAAGAAAGAAGAGAGACTTATTATTACTATTGAACCTATGGAAGTTGTGGAATCTGACAAAATTGAATCATATAATGCTTTGTCTCAAGTTCCTGATGGTGTTATAATCAAAGGTGATTTTTCTAGCTACATTGACTATAAAATTGAGGATTTAGGATCACTCTCAGTTTATTCCCAACTCAAATCCTTATGTGATAAGAATGGAAAAATCAAACCCACGTACATTAAGGTTTGTGAAAAATCTTTTCATAATACGACATACTTTATTGAAGATTTTGAAGAGGAACATGTTAGGATAATTCTTAGTCATGTGCATGGAGAGAATATGTATCTTGACAGGTCCCACACAATCACAAAGGAAGTAATTCATGCAGTGACTATTTTTTGGCAAACTGGTGAAGTTCCAAAGCTGAGGAAAATTTCAAAAGAGACTGTAACTACACTGACTCAGACCACCTCTACCAGTCGTGCGTTTTCGGTCAATAACATTAAAGATCCAGCAGTCAGACTTGAAACTATGGTCATTGGTTATAGGATATTTTATTCCAACAAGATGAACAATGTGCCATCTGTTGTTGTGCATACAGCCTACAGGATGAATGTTGAGAATGCAGATTATGACCTATGTGAAGCAATAAGGAGCCAATTGATGTTGAACCTGCAATCCATTAACAAAGACAATAGTCAAAATTTCAAGCTTGGTCAACTATTGATTGGTCTATTCTTCTATTTTCATAATTTCCTACCGGGAATCGGTGATATTCAATGGTCGAAAGACACACCGGTTATAGCTCAAATCAAGAATAGCATTAAGGTTGTGAAGAACACATTTCCTATTGCCATGAACAGATATTTCAATGAGTTCCAAAAGAATATGAGCATGAGAATAAGGCTATTATGTGGTGAAACACTTTACAAAAGACATTTGTTTCACAATCACCATTGTTTTTTGTCTCATGGAAGTTGTTGAACCCAAGGAAGACGAAATGGAAGAAATGAGTTATGAAGTCAATTATGACTTGTTAATCAATTATACTAATAACCTTTTGGCATCTCTAGTGGATAAGAAGAAGAAAATATTGGGATCTTACCAGGAGAAAATTGCACCTGCTCAACCCAGTAATGCTAAACCCAGTAGTGCTAAAGGTAAGAAGAAGAAAGTTGAGCAAGCACCTTCAGTGTCAACCATTACAATGGTAACAAGAAGTGTTCAAGTCAAAAAAGAACCTACACCCAAATTATATGTAAAGAAGTAGACTGCAACGAAGAAAAGAGGTAGGCAACTTATTCTTCAAGAAGAATCTAAAGATAGTGACATTGAAGAGGAGCCTAAGAAGATGAAAGCAACTGGTAAGAAAGCCAAATCAGTAGAAGAAATATCAAAGAAAAGTACTCCTATTAATGTTATATCATTCAAGCCCATGACTGATTTTGAGAGGACTTTAAAGATATTAGGGAGAAAAGATTTGATAATGTGAAAGAGTATTTTGATTCTTTTGATGATGGAAAGAAACAACAAGTTATTCAAGAGGTAATCAATAATTTGTGTCAATTCAATTGGTTGCCTCAGGATACTGAAAAGGATGTCTCTGATTCTTTGTATTCTATTCTTGTAAATTTGTGGAAAGTGGTTGTTGATCAAGATCAACAAATCATTGACAGAATTTTCATTCAATATTTTTTTGATTTATCTAGAGATGAATTCTTAGCATTGCTTGATAAATTCAAAGGAAAATTTCATTCTAAGTAAAGAAGATTGAAGCTATTGGCTGCAAAGGTACAATCTATTGAAGATGATACCCATAAGATTGCTAAAGACATTTGAAGGATGCATGAGCACTTGAAATCACAAACAGAGACTGATGCTCTACCGGAGCTAAATGATGAAGAGAATATTGCACCTGATGATGTTAAAGATAAAGATGATACAACTTCTCCATCGGTTATTTTCTTTGTTGATGATGTTGATGAAATATAGGACACCATTGATGCAACTGACAATATTATTGAACCAGTTAAGGAATTTTTACTACAACCGGTCATTTTTGAAACATAGAAAGCAACTGATACACCGGTTAATGAGCCTAGTGTGATTGTTCCACCGCCACCAGAAAATGAACAACAAGTTGATATTCAACTACCATAGGTTATTACAAGTACACAGGTGAAACCTACAGAGGCAGCAAAAGATAAAAAGAAAGAGGTTGTAGTAAAGGAAATTGAACAATAAAAGGATGAAGACAAAGAGAAGACAATTGAAAAAGAAAAAGCAAAGGCAATACAGCAAGTTGCGGATGAGGATGACGATATAAGTATTAAAGGACCTATAAATGTAGATGATATGAGTGCATTTGAACTCATGGAGATTGCTTATGTCATGCAATCTCAGGCTCAAAAGAAAAGGCTAAAAGAGCAGAGGAAAGAAGCCAAAACAATACAAATAGTTGTTGATATTTTGTCAAGTCTCCTACCTGAGACTGACATTGGCAATGTGAATACCCCTATTAGAAAACTTGGACAATTGGTTGCTACTGCTAATGACCAACTAAAAACACTTGAAGATGCAACCCAAATCTTAGTTGAGAAGAGTTACAGAAAGAAGAGGGGAGAGCAACTTATATCAGATATTGATAAAGGGAAGACTTCTCTATCTGTCAACAAAGATCTTTTGAGAAGTGTTATTGAAACTAGAGGAAGGATACTACCCTATACCGCTAACATTTTCTTTTTCTTTTTCTGATTTAAAGAAGAGGTGAGAAGAGACAAAACAGGAACCGGAGAGGATATGTACTGCTTACATACCTTTACAGGATTCAGCCTTAGCATTTGGCAAGTCAATTGATGTTCTGCAACATCAATTAGATGTTTACGATTATGAACAGCTTAAGCGCCTGAGATCTTTGAAAGAACTCAAGAACCAGTTGAGACCCAAAGTGGACATCCTACAATGGGCATACAAAGATGCAGAAGTAGTTCTTTCAACCCCTGAAATGAGCACAGTAGATGTTATGGAATAATTCACTGCATAAGTTATGACAAGCATTCAAATCACTAAGACATTACTGGAAACATGGGATAATGATTTTACTTAGATGAAGCTTTCTTTCAGTGACATTTTATTGAAAATTGCAGTGAACACTCCTTGAAAAGCTCTTATATTTATGTATATGTAGTTTTTGATGCAAATTTTGATCTAATATATAAGTATTTTACTTTTCAATTTGGCATTATTGTCAAAGGGGGAGTAGAAATATGTATGTGATGTGAAAATTTTGTATGTATTTGGGGAGTAGAACTTTATTGTTAAGGGGGAGTAGATATAGAAATTTATATGTATAATTTTTGTAAGCACACTTAGTTGTAAAGTTTTTTAAAATTTTCTAAGTATTACCATCAATTCCAAAGGGGGAGATTGTTGGCTTGATGATGATTTTTGTAAAGGGTGACTTTATGTGTTGTCATTGATGGAACATACACACACATATGTTCACATTGTAATGGTCATGTTAGTCATGACAAACCAGTACTATTTCTAAGTCTTAAGTTTCCAAACTGGTACTATCATTTGCATAGTGGAGTTCAACCAGTTTGAAGGAGTCTACCCAGTATGATGGACTTGAAAAGAACTGAGAGGGGGGGGTGAATCAGTGACACCAAAAAATAAACTACTTCAAACACTAACCGATAGAAGAACTTAACAAAAAATTTAAACACAATGCATGCAATCCAAAATGATATAACAGCATCCACACAAAGTAAAGCATCCACCATAACACAACTTTTTGTATGTGGAAAACCCAAATAGGTAAAAACCATGGTGAGATGGAACTCAAAAGTTAACTATCTATAGTAATAGATAACTGGTTGGTTAAGGTGTACAAAGTGCTCTGCTAGGAGCGAATCTTGTTAGAGATCCCAAAGCTTGATTAGAAGCTTATACCCTATTAGGAGTAACCTCGGTGGAGGATTTCCAAATCCAAACTAATGGATCACCTTGTTAAAGGATTTATACATTGAAGCTTGTTAGAGCTTACCCGGTTAGGGGATTTGATTTTGTTGTAATGGTTAGAAAAAAACAAGAATGGTTTGATCTATTCTGAGTAGCACAATACTTGCTTAATTAGATCCTTCTAAACATATTCAACATTGCTCTTTTGCATACTTTGCAACTTAACTCTTTTTCCTTTCGCACATAACATAACACTCTTCACTATATCAAAAAAATCATTGCAATGTCAATATATAGACCTTATAATTTCATTTCGGCCTTAAGAAATCATAACACAATTTCCTAGGTTTAGTGTATCTAGACAAGTGATCATAACTCACCACAAAAATTTCCGCCAAGCAGTCGGTGCAAGTAACTCATCACGAAATGTGGTAACTCATCACAAAATTACCAAATACCGGTTGGAACAATCAAATACTGGTTTGAATAAAACATATGAACCGTTGTCCTTAACTATCCGCTTGATCTCCATCTAGATCTTCATCTTGATGTCGACTTAGTATAATCACAGACTGTCTCTTATGCACATACCGGTTGACACAAAGTACCGATTAGAGATAAACCTCTTGGTATAACCTCTAACATACCGGTTGATAGATTAAACAATTGAAGTTACACCAGTAGTCAATATAATCATATGTGTGTGAGAGAGTGTTTCATCAATGACAACAAATGATGAGTACATTACAATCATCATCGAGCCAAAAATCTCCCCCTTTGGCATTGATGGCAACACTTAGAAAATTTTACAGTAATACTGCTAAGTGTGCATGCACAACAAAATTTACTCATTTACACATGCTCCCCCTTAATTCATACATTATACAAAATTTTCAAAAACACACATACAAAATTTCTACTCCCCCTTTGACAACAATGCCAAATTAAAAAAGTAAAATATATATATATATAGAAAATTTGTATCAAAGTGTTCAACACATACAACAATAACTTAAAAGTTCATGCATTAGCTAATCTCATAAAAATATCATTGTAGCTCTTCTTCATCTGTGACAAAGCATTTTCCCATGATTCCAATATGTTCTTAGTATACTCAAATGTAGACAGCAGATGTGAATGAAATTCTTCCATTGATTCCAATGTGCAAGTTTCAGGGGTTGCAAGAATAGCTTATACATTGGAGTGGGCTCTCTGAAGTATGTCTACTTGTGATGTGAGTTGACTTTTGAGTTCTTTAAGAGATCGGATTCTCTTTGCCTTCTCATTATCATAGATGTCCAGTCTGTTACGCAAATCATCTACAGATTTGCTAAAGGCGAGTATATAGTTCTGGAGTGGGACATGTGCCTTGCATATCCTTTCCATTTCTTTCTCTGTTTCAATTTGACTTTTTGAAATATTAGAATAAAAGAAAGTAACATTAGAGGTAGAAGCAAGATATTTTCCTCATGTTTCAATAGCTTTACTCAACAGACTTATTGTGTGATAGAGCCATTTTGCCACTATCAATATCCTTTGCCAATTTTTCTCTATATTTCTTCTTGTGACTCTTTTCAGCATGCGGTTGAGCAGCATCTTCTAGTGACTTAATTTGATCAGATGCATCTGCAACTAACTGACCAAGTTTTCTAATAGGTGTAGATAGATGTGTTGTAGATGTTTCTGGTAGTAGACCAGATAAAATATCTACTGCAGTCTAAATTGTTTCAGCTTCAACCCTTTGCTCTTTCAATCTCTTCTTATGTGCTCTAGATTGCATGACATTTGCAATCTTCAGCATTTATGATGTGCTCAAATTTTTCATATCGATAGGTCCTGAGATACTTAGAGAATCATCATCATCTTCTTCAAGTTGTTTCTACTTTGCTGGTTCAGGGGATACAACCTTAATGATTTCTTTCTCTGTATTCTTCTTCGTTTCCTTTTTAGAGGATTGTATGACAACATTTTCAGTAGGCTTCTTATGAATAGCTTGAATGACTGGTGGAGATTGGGGTTTCTCCAGTTGTTCTATTGCCAGTGGATTGTCCACTTTTAGTTGAGCTGTCGGTTACTAAGGTAACATGTACATCATCATTTGCAGGAGGCTCCATATCTGGTGCAGTATTATCTCCAGATAGGTCAACTGTGTCCTGAACATAATCAACAACATGAATAATGGAGTCATCTTTTTTCTTGAGAGGATAGACCTCATCAGGTTGAATAATCTCTTCTTCGTCCATTTCCGGTCGATTAACATCATCAACAACATTATCCTCATTCATAGAGGATTGGATGAGTTCTTCCATTCTTCTGATTTCACGGGCTATTTGATGGGTCTCAATTTCAACAATTGCCTTCTTTCCACTGAGTAACTTCAGTCTTCTTTCTTTGAATGTAAAATGAGATTTGTATTGAGCAACTAAGGCACTAATATCATCTTTAGAAAATTCAAAGAAATATTGTACAAATACCTCATCAATGATTTCTTTTTCTAATTTAATAGCTTCCTCCCATTTATTCAAAAGAATAGTGTACAAATAATTTGAGATATCCTTTTCTAGTTAATGTGGATATCTACTGTAATGACACAGATGAGTGATTACCTATTGAATCACTTGCTCTTTCTCATTTTCAGTGAAGGAATCAAAATGCTCTTTTACATTGTCAAACCTATTCCTCCTTAGTGTCTTCATTGTTCTTTCAAAATGGGTTTCTGGTTTGAAGGATGTTATATCAATAGGCACAGTTGCCTTTGGCACTTTCTTAACCTTCTTGGATATTCTATCGGTTTCTTTTGCCTTCTTTGGTTCTTCATCAGAATCTGTTCCCTCAGACTCTGGTTGCAAAATTAATTTTCTACCTCTCTTCTTTGTCTCCTTCTTAATATATACTTTGGGTTCAGACTCCTTTTTGGTTAGGACACTCTGGGTAACCCTAGTACTCTTTTTTGCTAGAGATGCTTCATCAGATTTTTTATTCTTTCCTCTTGCACTTTTAACAGGTGTAGTACTGGTTTGTGCAAGTGCATCTTGGACTGCCACAATGTCTAATTTTGCCTTCTTTTTGTCTTTAGGTGATGCTAATAGGGTATTAGCATAACCAACTAGTAGATCATAGTTTACCTCATAACTCATGTCTTCCATTTCTTACTCTCTTGGCTCATTTGCTTGTATCAGGCAAAAATCAATGGTAAGGGTGAAGATTATATCCTTTTCAAAGTGCTTTACCACTTATTCTGGTAGTCTCATTCTCATACTCATTTTCTTTTGGAACTCATTAAAATACTTGTTCATGGCAGCAGGAAAAGTATTCTTTACAGTCTTGATGTTGTTCTTAATTTTCGCCGAGACCGGTGAGTCCTTTGACCACTCAATGTCTCCAATTCCTGGTAGAAAGTTCTGGAAATAGAAGAATAATCTTACCAATAGCTGACCATACTTGAATTTTTTACTGTTATCCTTTTTAACTAATTCCAAATTTTGAAATAATTGTCTTATGATGGCTTCACAGAGATCATAATTTGCATTATCAACAATCATTCTGTGAGTAGTATGAATTGTTGTAGATGGAACACTATTAAGTCTACTAGATTAAAATACTCGGTAACCTATTACCATTGTTGCTAGTTTCACTACATGGTCTTTAATATTTTTGATAGAAAAGGCACGCTTATCAAAAGTAGAACTGGTCAAAGAGAATACCGTGTCTTTTGAAATTCTTCTAAGAATGGGTACTTCACCGATTGAGAAATAACCAGTTACAGCCCGAATGGCTACCTGTTATTGTGCGATTTCTCTCTAAATACATATTCTCTCCATGAACTCGACTCAAAATGATTGTGATATGCTCATCCTCAAAATATTCAAGAAAGTAAGCGGCATTATGAAAACCCTTTTCGAAAACCCTAGCATACTTTGTTTCAATCTTTTCGTTCTTATCACAAAGTGATTTCAACTGTGTATAAATGTATAGAGATCCTAAATCTTCTATCTTGCAGTCAATGTAACTAGACAAATCACCTTTGATCACAACTCCACTCGGAACTTGTGACAATGCATTATATGACACAATTTGTTCTACCTCTACAGCTTCCATAGGCTTAGAAGTAATCATTAACCTCTCTACAGTCTTTGAAGTTGATGCCATTCTAGATGAACAAGATTCGAAGTAGTATGTTCAAAGAAATACCTTGTTTCGTGCACGTTGCCTCGTTTACCGGTTGAAATACCCAAGTGCACACCAGTTTGACCTTTTGCAACCTTCAATTCATCCTAATTTCACAAATCATGAAACAATTCGGCAAGTGACAACAAAACAATCTTTATCAACTCAGCAAGCGCTCCAAATTTCTTTCTTGAATGCGTTAGGGTAAAAATGACAAAGTAAAACTCGCTTTTATCCTTTTTACCTACTGTATTAAATGCTTGCCTGTTTAGGGTTACAAACCCTAATTTCACCGCTCAAGGGGAAAACTGGTTGATAACATATTGACAAAAAGTTATTAAAATTTCATGTTTCAAAATTATTCTCCTGCTCATTTTTCTCAAGGGGTCTAGAGGTATTTTAACCGTTAAGCTCCCCTTAGCCATAATAAAAAGGCTTAAGTTACTAGTGTAGAGTTCTCTTCACTGGGTGAAGGAACAGTTTCTTCTCCAGGTGAGTCATCGCTTTTCTTCTTCCAAATCCGATTCATTTCCTCTCTAGTTTCTTCAACATTAACTTTTTGCTTTCCTTTCTAATCCTTAGAAGAATTGATCGGTTTGCTTTCTCAATCTACAGAATTTTTCTAAGTGCCCTGGTTTGTTACAGTGATAATAGGTCATACCAGATGATCTCCAAGGTCCTGCATTTCCTCTTCTTGCTCTTCTACTGCAGTTCATAGCCACATGACCAAAGTTATTACAGATGGTGCAAATAAAATTTGTTACCTTTTCCATCTCAAGTGGACTAAACCAGTTGTCATAGGGTCTTTGCCATTTCAGGTTTACCCGATTGTCAAAATTCCTCATCCGGTCACCATTTGGTCTTGGATGCACGTGTGGAACAAGATTGTTTGCTCCATATCTACACTCAACAGATCTACGTCCATACATTCCACATGTGAAGCAATGACCTTCAAATTTCTTGGACACATACCTAGCATTAGTATTGTACCTTGCATTTCTGTTAGGTTTGTCTCTACAAACATTTGCAGTGTGACCAGGTTTATGGCAAACAAAAAAAATAGGTTTGAAGACCTTCTTACCGATAGGCTTGTTGATCTTAGGAGAAGATTTGTTCTTAGGATTGTTGCTCTTTGTACCAGAGGATTCACCTTTTTTAGTTGTGTGAAAACCAAGTCCAAAGATATCACCCTTCATTCTTTGTGATTGAATTTGTTCTTCCATCATGGTAGAACTTCTGCTGAACTTCTCCAATTTCTCATTAGCTTTAGTAAGTTGTTTGATGAGATCTTCATTATGCTTTGACAGGTTCTCTCTCAGAGATGATGCCAGTTCAAGATCTGGCCACAGGTTCTCCTTTTCTTCTCTTTCAGAAATCAAATGCTCATGCATAGTAACACTTTCCCATTTGATCTTTGTGATCTCTTGATCTCTTTCCTTTATAAGATCTTCAACAGCTCTTCTAGCTTCCAATTCCTGACTCATGCGGATAGTGAAACCTTCTAGCTCTCTCCTCGGATTCAGTTTCTCATCGTTTAACTTTTCAACTTCCTTTGCTAAAGCATCAGTATTGGCTTCATCTGAAGAACTATTATCAGATATCTCTAATAGTTGTTTAGTTAGCTCTCTCCTCTTGACTTGTGAAGCTTTTAGTTTAATCCTAAGGGTTTCAAGTCCATTTCTGCTACCTTCTAGCTCTCTAGCCATCTCGAAGTAGCTCATGTCCCCCATGGTGGTTTCAAGGCTCCCTTCTAAGTGATTAGGATTCAAAGAAGTTAGGCTCTGATACTAATTGATGGACTTGAAAAGCACTAAGAGAGGGGGGTGAATCAATGACACCAAAAAAAAACTACTTCAAACACTAACCGGTAGAAGAACTTAACAAAGATTTTAAACACAATGCATGCAATCCAAAATGATATAACAACATCCACAAAAAGCAAAGCATCCACCATAACACAAGTGTTTGTACGTGGAAAACCCAAATAGGTAAAAACCACAATGAGATGGAACTCACAAGTTAACTATCTGTAGTAATAGATAACTGACCGGTTAAGGTCTACAAAGTGCTCTGCTAGGAGAGAATCTTGTTAGAGATCCCAAAGCTTAATTAGAAGCTTATACCCTGTTAAAGGTAGTACCCTATTAGGAGTAACCTCGGCAGAGGATTTCTGAATCCAAACTAATGGATCACCTTGTTAAAGGATTTATACATTGAAGCTTGTTAGATCTTACCCAGTTAGGGGATTTGATTATGTTGTAATGGTTAGAAAACAACAAGAATGGTTTGATCTATTCTGAGTAGCACAATACTTGCTTAATCGGATCCTTCTAAACATATCCAACACTTCTCTTCTGCATACTCTGCAACTTAACTCTTTTTCCTTTTGCATTTAACATAACACTTTTCACTATATCAAAAAATTCATTGCGATGTCAATATATAGACCTTCTGATTTCATGTCGGCCATAAGAAATCATAACACAATTTCCTAGGTGTAGCTTATCTGGACAAGTGATCATAACTCATCACAAAAATTGCCGCCAAGCAGTCAGTGCAAGTAACTCATCATGAAATGTGGTAACTCATCACAAAATTACCAAATACCTGTTGGAACAATCATATACCGGTTTGAATAAAACATATGAACCATTGTCCTTGAATCTTTGCTTGGTCTCCATCTTGATCTTCATTTTGATATTGACTTAGTATAATCACAGACAGTCTCTTATGCACATACCTATTGACACAAAGTATCAGTTAGAGATAAACCTCTTGGTATAACCTCTAACATACCGGTTGACAGAGTAAACAATTGAAGTTACACCGGTAGTCAATATAATGATATGTGTGTGTGAGAGTGTTTCATCAATGACAACAAATGACGAGTACATTACAATCATCATCAAGCCAACATGGTATGTATAGACAACCGGTATATGCAGCAATGACATTGGTTTTGGTCATTGTCATTAACACAAGTTAAGGAGATACTGAGAGATCATCAAGGAAGCAAATGGAGGACAATCAGTTTATATGTTTGAAGAGGTTAAATCTTAACCAGTATTGGTGTTCCAACTGGTTTTCATTGATTGTGTGATGAGTTATCCCTAACTGACAAATTTGGCAGCAATCTGTGATGTTTTATGCGAGATTGTCTAGATACACTATACCTAGGAAATTATGATGGAGTTCATGAGCCGACATGAAATCTAATGTCTATATAATGACATTGTGATGAACTATTTTGTATGATGCGAGATATAGTTGATGTTGTAAGTTTGAGTTGTTGTGAATTGAAGAGTAAGTCGGTGGTCCAGTTTTGAGTGAGCTGAAGAGGATCTATACCAGCAAGATGTGCTATTATTAGATCATCTCTACCTGTTGTTTTCTAATCACTACAATAGTTAAATCCCCTAGCAGGGTAATCTCTAACAAACTTTTTGTACAAATCCTCTAACCAGGTGATCCATTAGTCTGGGTTTTAAAATCCTCTATCAAGGTTACTCCTAATAGGGTACTACCTTTTACAGGTTACAGCTCCTAACAAGGCATTGGGATCTTTAACAGGATTTGCTCCGAGCAGAGCATTTTGTAGACCTTAGTCGGTCAGTTACCTATTACTGCAGATAGTTAACTTGTGAGTTTCATCTCACCGTGGTTTTTCCCCGTTGGGTTTTCCATGTATAAACATTTGTGTTATGGTGGATTTTTTACTTGTTGTGGATGCTTTAATATCATTTTGGATTGCATACATAGTTTTAACTAAACTAGTTAACTGTTTTTACCGGTCTATATTTGAAGTGGTATTGTTTTTGCGATCACTGATTTCTCCCCCCCCCCCCTCAGTTCTTTATAAGTCTATTAGTTAAAATGATACAAACTCACATTCAAAACCACAAAGTCTCAATCATCTCCAATCGCCAGATACAATCAAAATATTTCCTCGTTTACCAATTAAGGTCCTAATTCCCAATTTATTGCTTCTTTACCGGTAATCTTTCTCTGGTAGACCAAAAAGATTTAGATGACACAATACAACATAATTAAACATCAATAAACATAAATGAACATTACTTTCCATCAATGACAACACAAATATCTAATCAAAGTTATCCATCATGCAATCTCAATCTCTTCATCGCAATGTCATCACAAACAGTCTTTTACCGGTTCAGTCATTATTCTCCATCTGCATCAGTTATGCCAAACATGCCAACACGGTTTGCAGAGATAGCTTAATATGGGACTTGAGGATCTTGATGCAACAAGAAATGAGATCAGTTCCTTGAAGAGAAACTTGAATGCAGATGAAGACTTAATTAATGATTTAAAGGATCAAGTGAACACTTCAAGAGATAAGAGGAAGGAATTAATGGACAAGGTGAAGGAGAAATAAGAACAATGCATGGAGAATCAGGACAAAGTTGATGAATGTGACAAACTTTCAAGAGAGAATGTTTCCTTGAAAAATGAGATGCAATCCATTGTGATGAAGCTGACTAAGGAGATTGAAGAGAGGAAGAAGAATGAAGAGAATTTGACTCAATCATTGAAGGATAGAGAAGATGAATGCTTCAGGCTTACTTATGAGAATGATCAATTGAAGTTGAAGTTGACACAATCAAGGAATAATGGCCAAGAACTTGAAAGACAAATTGTTTTCCTAAGAGATGAACTTTCTATTGCAAATGAATACAAAGACAAATTCAATGCTAGCTCAGCAAGGCTTGATGAGATGTTGGAAAGTCAGAGACATGGAAAGGATATGTGAGGACTTGGATTTGAGAAGGGAGAATCCTCTAGATCTAGACAAAGAAATGCAAAACCTAATCTTAAGATAGCCTAATGCCTACAAATTCAATGGAAGATGTTTTACTTGTAATAAATTTGGTCATATGGTGAATCAATGCAGAAGTGGGATGAATAATATGAACAATGGTCCTACCTTTACTGGTCAGTATTTCATATGCAATAATTTTGGTCACAAGTCAAATATGTGCAGAGCAGTAATGAATAATCTTCAAAACAAGAGATGCTATGCTTGTGGGATGTTTGGACATATCTCTAACCAGTGTAGGATGAGACCAAATCAGATGAGCTTTAGACCTATGCAGAATGTTGTTTGTCATGCATGCAATTAAACCAGGCACATTGCAAACTACTGTAGAAGCAAAAATGTGAACAAGAGTGCTCCAATAGACAAGAACAAAATTGGTGATAAAGGCAAGGCAAAGGTAGAGGAGATCATAGACAAGCATGAGATAATGTGGTTCAGAAAAGATGAATCTAAGGTAGACAATGGATCTGCACCTGAATCCAGTGCATGATCTTCATTCAGTAACTAAGGCATTTGGTCTTAGGGTGTGGCATCTTCAAGAAAAATCTTGTATAAACCCCTTGGAAAGATCTATGATCTATCAAGGTACATTGCAGATGCTTGGAAATGATTATCTAAATCTTTAGATCATCGAGTGAGCTGATAAATGTTGAACATGGCATCTAGTTGAACCTGTTGAGACATGGACCAGCTAGGACTCGAACCTGGGACCTTTCATATGTGGTTGGAGTTCTCTACCACTAAGCTACAGGCCCCTCTTGGACCAGTCCATTTTTGGTTAGGGTGTGGCTTATTTCCAACACCAACATTGCCCCTTAAGCCACACCTCTCGTGTGCTTGGGGCTCCTAGCCTGGAACTGGCTCTGATACCATATTGTGACATGGACCAGCTAGGAATAGAACTTAGGACCTTCCATACATTGCTGGAGTGCTCTACCACTGAGTTATTCGCCCCTCTTGGACCAATCTATCGTCGATCCAGGTGTGACTTATTTCCAACACCAATAGAACCTTGTCAACTTGCAATTAGGGTTTACAAATTCAAAAAGGGCAAATGTGAATCATTTCTCACATTGTGAGCAAAGAATTGAAGCAACAGACCTAGGTGAACCAGTTATCAAGGTGATCTAAGATATTAAAGCAAATTTGACAAGGATTATATGTGCATCTGACAGACGCAAGGGGTATTTTTAGAAGCTTATTGTGAACCCAAAATCTTTTGAAATGGCATCATCTTCTATTAATACTCCATTAGTAGTTGAGGTTTCAGATAGAGAAAGGCCGCAATTTAAGAAGTACCCATTTAAGTCAGTCGAGGATGATCCAAATGGTGCCTTTTCGTCTGTTCCCTATAGAGTTTTGCATGTTGATGATGTAAGAGCCTATATTCACTACAACATTGAAGAAACCAAAAATGAGGTGATCCTATCACTTTACAATCAACACCTCTAGGACAAGAATGGAAATCTTGAACTAGAATACTTGCAATTGCAGAGGAAGGGTTTCACGCAGTTTGTACATTTCACCATGTTCAATGAGGATGAATGGGTGAGGTATATCCTAAGTCATGTGCATGATGAATTTATCTGGATAGACAAGCCATACAAAATCACTAAGTAGGCCATCCATGCAGTCACGTGTTTGCATCAAACCCGTGACAAGCCTAATCTGAGGAAAGTAGGTAACACAACTGTGACAAAGGAAACTGGTGCACAATTCGATAATAGATCCATGATTATTAATGATTTCCGAGAGCATGATGTGATATTTGTATCTATGATCATTGGCTACAAGGTCTATGAATCTAGCAGACTGAATTCTTTCTCCGATACAACCATTTATGCAGCATATCAAATGGTGAAGGAAGATACTCACTATGACCTTTTTTCAGTCCTTCTTGAGGAGCTCCTGAGCAATCTAAAAAAGATAAAATCTGATAAGAAGAATGTACTTAAGTTCGGTTCTCTAATTGTCTGTTTGGAATTGTACTTCATGAATCAAATTCCCAGTACAGGTAGAGTACAATGGGCATTTGATTTACCAGTGTCCACCCATATCAAACAAGGTTTGTAGAGATTGTGAAATAGGGAGACTTAGACTGTTTCCCTATGGAGATTTTTCAAGACTTTCCAAAGCAAGATGAAAGATAGAGAAATAATTCCTAAAGAGATTGTTGAAAAATATGAGAGCTCCATATGCTTCATGGTGGACAAAGACCAATGTCACATGGAAGCTATGGAGCCCAAGATAGTCTGGATTTTGCCAATGGGTTATGAGGTGGATGGTCAAACCCTTGAAGTTTAAGTTCAACACCTTTTGAGAAAATCAGTGGACTCGAAAGAACCAAGGTTTGGCACATTTAAGAAGAAATAGATTGAGTTGCATAAGCAATTCATAACACCTGCAAGGAAGATAAAAGTTTCTAAAATGGCTGAAGAAGTAGCTGTGTAGATGGGATTTACCAGAGAGGCAGTAAAGCAAGCAAGAGAAAATAATTCTCAGATGGAAGCAAAGGAGGAATCCAAGAAGCATGAGGTTGAATCGGTTCCCTCTAAAACAAAACCAAAAGAGACCAAGTCTGCCCCTACTTTGATAGTACCATCAACAAGACAGAGCTCATTTGGAAAGGGAGTTTTGAAGAAAAAGGAGAAATCCAAATGAACCTATGTTATTGTATCTCTAGTGGCATCTGAGACTGATTCATATGAGGAAGCAGATAAGGCCAAGAAGAAAGGAGAATTTGTAAGGGTGGTGAGGAAACCAGAGTCTGGTGGAGCCCCGTAGAGAAAGAAAGCTAAATCTGAATCTACCCTTATCGAAAGGCCCAAGAAGGGAAGGAAGCTCATAACTCAACTTAATGATGATATTGAAACCGGTGATTTGCAAGTTAAATATATATTTGTTCCTCCAATGACAATAGATCAATTGATTGATAAGATAATTGTTGATGGAAATTTGAAGAATATTAGAGCATGTTATGAAAATCTAATTGAGGCAGATCAAAGAAAATTTAAGGAAGAAGTTGTTATGTATTTCAACAACATCAGTAAAACTTTTTTTGAGATGGAGCGAAGCATCCCTAATGATCTATATAATGTTATTTATGTGAAGAGGTTGACATCCAACAAAATAGATAAGAAAATTAAACAGAGAGAATTGATCAATGTCTGCACCTGTATCTCTCAAGATGAAGCCAAAAGGCTCATTGAGGAAGCAAATAAGAAAGAATTCAGTGTAAGGAAGTTAAGTAGCGGAAACAACTTCCTACACTAACCTTGAGAGGAGGGTAATGCAAAACTTTTTCAGATCGTTACAACAGTTATAGAAAAATAGAAATAGATATAATAGCATTCATACCACAACACAGTGATTTACGTGGGGAAAACCCTTTCGGGAGAAAAACCCCACACTCCAAAAGCAGCTCAATATTTTATTCAGCAATCAAAACAAATTACAGCATACTTCCAGAGCAAGCTCTTCGCAGGAGTACCACTAATCAGAGATTCCAAGGCAACTCAATAGCCATAAGACTCTTACACACAACCTCTATCTCACACACCTCATAAATAGGAGATACAATACAAAAAACCGTCAAACGGTATTACAAAACCATGGGCTAAAACCACCCAATAAGGTGTAGCCGACCTTATCTCCCTTCTATACGCCCTATGACATGTTAAAGCACACATCAACATGTGTCGCTCCCTTTTACAGCTCATTTATGTATCCGATACAAATTATTTTTCCTATTTCAGGAGTACAAACTTCCGGAGGCCATAACTTGAGAACCGGGTGTCCGATTGACGAACCGTTTGAAGCGCCGGAAAGCTCGCGAAGTGCTCTATCACCTTGTAACCCGCTTCACCGGTTACAGCCACTTTTCAAGGAATTTTGGAGCCTCTAAAGTCCCCAAAATTAAGTTTAAATATTTTATTGCACCCCTCTAAGACGAAAACATTAATATCTTCAAAACTAGCTGTGACCTTGCGACGCAACTTTACCGGAATGCTTATCTAACCAACCAGAAGCTTTAGGGAGAGTTTCACACCATTTCATGCTCAAATGAAAACTTACTATAAATAGTAACCTCGCATAAATGCAAGGTTGAGACACCACTTTTCCCAACATTCAGAAGCAAGAATAGAGTGAACAAGTTGATGATTGGCATAGTTGAAGAAGTGAGGAAGGAAACTAAAGAAATTTGGAGAAAGATCTTAAAGAATAATCCTCTATATAGTGATGCAGCTCAGACTTCCCATCTAGAAGTTATAGAAGGTGTCTCCAGTGATCAGAAAAATGAAACTCAGATAGAGGGACATCTGGAAGATCAAGGCCATGTAACACTTGATACTGAGATTAGTGTGAATCCTCCAGTAGTAGAATGTATAGGAGGTATTTGCAAAGTTCCAAAGGATGACACTGCACCAAGTGGTAACACCGGTGCATAAGAAAAAGGGTATGTTGCTGAGGAAAAGGAGCCAAAGAAGACAAAGGTGTAGGGTGTTGAGGTAGACAAAGGGAATAGAGCCAATGATGCTTCAACAATTGACACTCCTCCAGTCAAAGGGACAAGAACCCTACCCCAAATCTCAATCAATCTTGATGGTCCTCTTGATCTTGTACAAATGTCACCAACTGAGAAGTTGATTCTTGCAGCAGAAGTACAAGCTCAAGCAAGTCAAGACCTAGTCAATTCTAAGAGTGAAGACAAAAAGCTTATTCTGATGTCGGTTGATGTGTTGCAGAAGGTGCTTCTGGGTTTGCAGCTAGATCCCAAATCTAGCCCCTTTAGTAAATTATTGCAATCAATTAATAATATAAATACCAATTTTGATTCTTTGGAGAAGTCTACCACTAAGCAGATATTAGATAGATTCAAGGAAGTGAGAATGAAAACATTCTGGAAGACGATAGAGGATGACAAAGTCTGATTAAATAAAGGTTTGTAGATAATCTCTAATGCACTAACTGAAGGTGGTAAAATATATGTCTTGTCTAATTTTGCCAAAGTTCATAGCTGACATAGTCAAGAAAATAAGTATTTGCCAGGGTAAACTAGTTGGTATCTCACAGTCTTTTGATTCTAATGTAGCCCTAGCCAGCAATATAGAAGGGCAGATAATGGCTCTCAATGATCAAATCTTGAGCCTTAACGCAGATAAGGACAAAATTTTGAGGAGAGTTGGTGAACTCCAAAATTTGATTGCCCCCCGATTCAATACCATGTTGAGTAATAAGATTGATTGTGTGAAGGCTATGCGACAACCTATTTCATCTAAATTCAAGGATGTGGAGATTCATGCATATGTTTTTCAGTGCATTCATTACAGTTTTGGATAGCTTGAAGAGTGGGAGGGACACTCATCTAGGATTTTTGAAGAGCATTTTTGCTAACATCTTCACGTATGTGTAAAGTGTCTAGTAGATATCCCTGTATATAAGCTTTGGACAACACCCATCTTTGGCATTGTTGTCAAAGGAGGAGAGTGGAATGACAAATGTATAGAGAATGTTACAAGTTTTTTATTTTTTGGTCTAAGGGTGAGCCTTAGAAATTTTTGATAGCAATTTTGATCCGATGTACAGGTCTCAACACTTAGTCATTTTTCATGAGTGTTGCCATCAATGCCAAAGAGGAAGATTATTGGCAATTGACACTCATCCAGTGGATACTAATAATTTATTATTGGTTTAAGGGTTGTCAATGATGGAAAATCTTCATGGAATTCTATCCAGTAGCTATAGATATTGATAACTAGAAGTGGATGTGAACTGATAACCAGTTAACCGATAATTTAGGTTTAACAAAGCATCTTTTGGTCTGGAAGCTTTCCAATGATTGCGGTGTTATGGATGTTCATGGGATGATAAGGCCAAAATAGAGACATTATTTAATCATTGATTTGGTGATCTGGTCAAGCCAAATCATGACTACATGTTACATCTACAGGTCGACTTGATAATTATTTATTTTGTGATTGCAGATATATAAGACTGATGGAGAAGATCTTTTTGGTGTTTGGTATGATTGTATGCAAGCGAGTAGTGATTGAGAATCCCTTTTGATGCAGCTACATGTGTGCATTCTTGATATGGTAGCTGACTGAGACAGAAAATAGAGCAAGGTTGCAAAGGTGATACAGTCAAAGTTTTTCACTTAACTGGAACTCATCCAGGCATTGTTAGATATTATTTTGGAGTTAATTCATTGCAATTCATTACTGTAATTGATTTGTAAGGAAGTGATACTTTCGGGGTTGTAGACCTTATTGTAATTGAGTTGTAAGCTCTAGGAAGTGTGTCTGGATGCTTGTGCATTCCCCTTCATGTAATATTATTTTGCTACTAGCCATAGTGGAATAATATTGTGGGTTCAAATCCCACTGTGGTTTTTCCCATTTGGATTTCCATGTAAAAATTATGGTGTTATGATTTTATGGTTGATTGCTTTGTGTTTCTACATTTTAGTTTCATGCTTATACTTATAGTGGCTTAAGATTAAGTCAAAAAATTTAACAATCGGTAGAACATTGATTTGCCACTCCTCTCAGTGTTCCTTGATTCCAACACGGTTGGTTTCTCAATTGTTTGTGTTGATCAGTGTTTTAGATTTTGCTCAGCATTGCTTTGCGTCGCAATATTTGTGTTTGCAAATTTGGCAAAGTGTTTGGGACATTCATATGTGTCCTCAATTCAGATGGTTTGTGATTTGGATATCTGCAAGTGAACATTTCAGTTTGACAGTCAATTCAGTTAATGTTCTTGAGGTTCAGTATGATGATAATGGAGATTCTAGTAAGTGGTGATGTTGCGGCTGTTGTTGTGGTAATTCATGATGCTTGTGGATGTCTCTAGATTGTTTTCTATCCATGTTGATTGTTTGCATTGATCGTTGTATGTGTTATTGATGGTTTCCTCAGTATGTTTGTGTTATGCAATATTCTTGGCTGACATGATGATTATAGCATGTTGCAGATATTCATGACTTAATTCTTGGAGGTGTTTCATGATCAAGGTTTTGATTTAGGTCCATACTATATCTTAGCTGACATTATTTTTGTCCTCATGTTATGTTGTAGTGTGTATGGTTATAGCTTTATAATTTGTGATGTGTGTTGAGCCAACCTTGAAATATAGGTTGATGATTTGTATAAATATATGTAATAATCATATGAGAGATGTATCTACGTAGTATCTATAAGTGTATCCAAATGTGTGTGATCAGATAAGTGTGAGAACAAGTGTTTTGATCTTTCGAAAGTGTGAAGAAATGTGGCAGAGCAGATCAAACTGTGTGCTTAATTGAAACTATAACCAAGCATGAGGAGATGATATTCTATTAGTTCATGATCTTTCGGATGTAATCCAAATGTTCTTGTAAGACAATGAGTCTTCCCAAGGGTTGTAGCCCTTCTTGTTATGTGATTTGAGTAGTGAGATCTAGGCAATGTGCCTAAATGCATGTGCATTCCCCATTGTAATATTTCATATACGTTTAACAGGGTATTATCTCATTGTGGGTAGGTTCCCACCGTGTTTTTTCCCTTAACCGATTTTTCCACGTCATAAATCTTGGTTTTATGTGTGTTATTGATAATGTGTTGATTTAGGCTTCCATTGTTAATTATCAGATCTAAAATTGTGTTTGAGCTAAGTAAAGTTTGTGAGAAAACTGATTCACCCTCCCCCCCCTCTTAGTTTGATTCCTTGTTTCCAATAGCCTCATCTTTTATCCTTTAGTTGATGAAATCCTTGAGTTGCTTAGGCAATATGATAACAAAAATCAATACACCACAGATAAACATTCATGCTTATTCATGCAATTTGTTAGTTAAAATTTATCCTACTCGTTAGTTTCAAATGTGATTTCGTTTTGATTTTATATGTGGTTCAACATTCATCATTTGCTTTCATGATATTTGTTTTGTGATGCATGTCTTGTTGTTTGGTTGCCTATTTGGTGTAAGCTCATCATGGATTGCCCTAGCTAGGTTCATGATTTTGTCCCTAGTCTCAAAACAAACCTTTATTATGGATATATACAATGATCACCAAGCCATGGTGAGACGAAGTTGCAATGTCTAATTATGTACACGAGGCTTTATTATGGATATTTACAATGATGTAAAAAAGTGGACTCATGACACATGTACCAATAGATGGAAGAGTCGGTCTATCACAAATAGTGCTTGTTTCCAAGTTTTCACCACTTGCTTTTATTGCACCTTTTTATCATTTCTAATTTTTTTGATTTTTCAGTTTTTTTTTTTTCTTTTTTTTTTTTTTTTTTTTTTTTTTTTTGTATTTTTTCTTTTTTGATTTTTTTGTATTTTTTCTTTTTTATTTTTTGTATTTTTTCTTTTTATGATTTTTTGTATTTTTTTAGGTATAAACTTTTTGAGATGTAAGTTATTGATGGCCTACTCAAGCAGATCTCCTTCTAGTATTGATAACTGGTAGGCACTAGACCCATATGCAGCTACAATAACAAAGGAACCCAACCATTTTGGTTCAAACTTCCCTTTCTTTTCACGATCTTGTTGATTACATGGATTCTCTTTCAGCATCAAATCCCCAACTTGAAACACCCTATGTCTGACCTTGTGATTGTAGCTCCTTGACATTCTCTATTGATATTCTCTCAGATGATCAAAAGCATTCTAGTGACGCTCTTGTAATAATTCCAACTCCTATAGCTTGGATACTCATTTTTCTTCATCTAGAATGAGACCTTTGAGTGACACTCACAAAGAGGGTATATCAAATTCAATGGGTAAGATTGCTTCAGATCTGTAAATAAGATAATATGGCATTTCTTTGGTAGGTGTGTGAATATTGGTACGATAGGGCCACAAAGCAGGATTCAATTGAATATGCCAATCTCTACCAGCTTCATTGACTATCTTTTTTCAGGATTTTCAAGATGGTCGCATTGGATGCTTCAGCCTAGCCATTTCCTTGAGGATAATATGGTGTGGAGAATTTGTGTTGGATCTAAAATCTTTAACATAGTTCTTGTACATCATCATTCTTGAATGGTTGGCTATTATAAGTGATGATGGAAATGGGAATGTTGTAATGACAAATGATATAATTCAAGTTAAAAGAAGCAATTTGTTTTCATGTGACATTTGTGAGAGTCGTCGCTTCAATCCACTTTATGAAGTATTTTATAGCTGTGAGGATGAATTTATGGTCATTGGAAGGAGGGTAATTTTTTCCCATGAGGTCAAGATGTCATTGATAAAAAGGCCACAAATTAGCGAGAGGGTGCAGCTCCTGAGTTGGTGCATGTATGAGATTGCTATGAACTTGGCATTGTTTGCATTTCTTGGCATACTGAAAGGAGTCTTTTTCCATAGTGGGACAATAATATCCCAATCATATGAGTCTCTTAGAAAGAGTAAGACCTCTTGAATGAGTACCACAAATACCTTCATTGACTTCTTTCAAGGCCTTATTATATTCTTCACGTTCAAGACACCTGAGGAGAGTACCATCCAGACCTCCTCGATAAAGTGTCAGCAATGATGGTGTAACAAGAAGATTGTCAAATGAAGTTTCACTTTTGATTTCTTGATAGGTCGAGAGGAAGGGTATTATCTTTCAATTAAGTGTGAATTTGATCATAATGACGAATCGGGCTTGACTACGTGGCAAATTATTTGGGAATCAAGACAGTCATAGGCTGGATAAAACAATTCTTCCACCAAGAATTCATAACAAGCCAGATTTTCATGTGTCTGTACGAGAGAATAAATTGTAGCCATTGCATATGCTGCTTTGTTGTCAGCCCTTGGGATTTGTGCAAAAGTGATCTCAAGAAAATACTTTTTGAAGTTGTCAACCATTCTTTTGTAAGCCATTAGTTTATCATCTTTTGTCTAATATTCATCATTGACTTGATTAGTTACTAGCTGAGAATATCCATAAACATGTAGCTTTGTGATGTTCCATTCTATGGCCATTTTGATTCCTATAACTAATGCTTCATATTTTGCCATATTATTTGTGCAAGGAAATCTCAATCTTTATGACTTTGGAATAGTATAAACTCAAGGTGTTATAAATAATATGTCAGCTCTTGATCCATGTTGTGTATATGAGCCATCAAAATACAATTTCCAGGTTTGTTTAGTGACTGTAAGGACATTTGCATTTGGAAATTCGATGTTCATAGGGTTGTCATCATGCAAGGGTGATTCTGCTAGCTGATCTGCAATCACTTGGACTTTGATAGCTTTCCTATCAACATACTCAATATAAAACTTGGTTAGAATCATGACCCATTTTGCTAATCTGCCTATTAATGTTGCTTTATTGGGAAGATACTTCAATGGATCTATTTTTGTTATCAACTTGACTGAGTGTGTTAGCATATAGTTTCATAGATTTTGAGATGTGAACACAACAGCTAAACATGCATTTTCAATAAAGGTATAGTTGATCTTGTAACCAACCATGGTCCTACTAATAGAATAGATAGCTCATTCTTTCCCTTCATGATCTTGGTGTGCAAGAAGAGCTCCCAATGATACATCTATGGCTTATGTGTATAGCAACAATGGCTTGCCTTTGATTGGTGAAATTAAAGTAGGTGGATTCATCAGATATTGTTTTATTTTGTCAAAGGATTCTTCACATTTGTCATCCCATCTAAATGGAACATTCTTGTGTAGAAAATGGGTGAAAGGATGACATATATCTACTAGTTGAGCAATGAATCTTCTAATGGATTGTATCATTCCCTGTAAAGAGAGGAGTTGACTAATTTTCTTAGGCGATTCCATTTCCATGATTGCTTTTACCTTAGCAGGATCCACTTCTATGCCTTGAGCTGAAACAATCTACCCCAGAAGTTTGCCAGATGTGACTCCAAAAGTGCATTTTTGGGGGTTTAGCCTCAACTTGTATTTTTCTAGCCTTTGAAAAATCTTATCCAAGATCTCAAGTATTTTTCTAGCCTTTGAAAAATCTTATCCAGGATCTCAAGATGTGCTTCTCTGGTATATGATTTTTCTAATAGGCCATCTACATAATCTTTCATATATGTATGCATCATGTCATGGAAAATGGTCGTCATTGCTCTTTGATATATAACACTTGTGTTCTTTAGTTCAAAAGGCATGATGTTCCAGCAAAAAGTACCCCAAGGACATGTGAAAGTTGTATTCTCCTGATCTTCAGGTGCTATTTTGATTTGATTGTACCCTAAGAAACTATCCATTAGAGAAAACATGGTGTCTCCATCTGTTAAATTCATAATGATGTCTATGTTTGGCAAAGGAAATTCATCCTTTGGACATGCTTTATTAAGGTCTCTAAAATCTTTAAAAACCCTTATTCTCTTGCCTGGCTTGGAAATAGGTAAAATGTTTGGCACCTGTTCTAGATAGGCAACTGGTCTTATAAACCCCACATCTAATAATCTATTCAGTTTCGATTTTACGAGGAGAGATATGTGAGGATGCATTTTTCTTAATTTCTATTTGACTGGTTTAGCTCCTAGAGATACATATAAATGATGCATTATTAGATCAAGATCCAACCCAGGCATGTTTGCATATGACCAGGCAAAATTTATTTGTCTTTTTGAAAAATTCAATGTAATTATGCTTCTCATGTTCCGATAGTGATGTTGTTGGATGTAGAATCTTTAGATTGTCTAATGTGCCAATGTTGATCGCTTATGTTGGCTCAATTAATATTGAGGATCTCTCCTGATAATACTCAAGAAGAGTGTCAAATATCCCATCCTCTAGTGCCTCCAAGAGGTTTTCATCATCAAATACATCCTTTCTTTTTACTTTTCCTTGATCTAATGTTTCCATTAAATGGTTTTCAACATTAGATTTGATATTTGATTTATTTATTTTATTTTTATGACTAAGAGATTTTGCACCCCCTAACTAGAGCTTGCTTTATTGAATTCCCTAGTAGAAGGTGCTTTGGGTTCTACAACATTGAGATATAAGGCAATGACATAATCATTAAAGAAAGGTATATATCTTAATGGTACCATTTTTTTCCAATCAATAAGCTATGGATGAACCAGGGGTAAAGGGTCCCCTAATTGGTTAGTCTCAAATGCATGAATGGTCGGGATATAATTGTCAAGTTTTTCAACGATTACTTCTAGGTCTAAAATTTTATCCTCCATAAAATTCCTTGTTTCAATTAGTCTTTGGTAGTCCATGTTATAGTGAGAATCGATAGATTGTGATTCTAATTTAAGTGGTCTATATTCCAATGTATGTCCTGCATACGATTGAACTATATCGAGCTCATCATCTTTTGCATAACAAGATTGTTCAGAGGATGCTTTAGAATGATATGAATCTCATTCCCACTCATTAGATTATGTTTCACTAGAATCTTGTAATTTAAAAATTTGTTCATAAAGGTTATGGGTAGCTTCTTCTCTTTTAATGGAAAGTTCTTCTAGTCTTCAATCAGTTTCCTCTTCTTGCTACTTGTGGGTTGCTTCTTCTTGTTGTTGTAAGCAATTTTCTTCTTCCTATTTTTGTTAGCACACTACTTCTTCCTCTTGTTGTTGTTGTAGTTCTAGTTGGTTCTATCCAAATCCTAGCCCTATCTTGCCCTTAGCATGTTGTGAAAGAAGTTGTATGGGTTCTAGGATACCTTCTTTTCTTTTGCCTGCAGGATATGAAATCCTTTCCCATATTGTTCTGTCAATATTCTAATATTTTTTGCTTCTTGTTGTGATTCTTCTTCATCTGTGTATAACCACTAGAGGATATCTTTATCTTCAGTTTCTTCAGATAGAGTCCCTACCTTGACAAATGATCCATCAAATATTTTGAGTGGTTTTAACATTGGTTGATGTTTTGAAGTTAATGGTTTTCCATAGGATCTAGGAGAAGGTGGCAAATTTGGTAGGGAATATTCTCCTATTCCTTTATCTTTGAATTGTAGCTTCTTTTCAAAAATTTCTAAAATGGATGTGAATGAAATCTTCTTGGATGATGAAGTACAAGAAGATGCCTCCCTATTATGCAGAACAATGACATCTTGGACTAGTTTTAGATTACTGCAATATTGGAATGGATTAGAATCTATCTAAATTCTGATTTCTTGTCCATTATAGCGAAACTTTAAACACTTGTGGTAAGTTGATGGAACAACTTGCATATCATGGATCCACAATCTGCCCAAAAGTATGTTATAAAGATAAATTCAAGTGCAAAACTTGATAGATTGTATCTTTATGTATGGGTCCTACTTTGATGGGTAACAACACTATGCCTTTGGAAGAGTCTTCTTCTTCGTCATATGCCTTTATTGTGATCTTTTTTACGAGTATCGATGATATTTTTAGGGAAGCCTAAAGAACTGACAAGACTTAATGAGGAAATATTTAGACCAGCTCCTCCATCTATTAGAACACATTTAATGCATATTTTATGAATAAGAACTTCGATATGGAGAGGAGCATTATGTGGATGTTACAAATGTTAGGATAATCGGTGGACAACTGAGAGGGGGGGGGTGAATCAGTTGTCAATAGATTATGAAACTTTAAGCATACAAAACCTTCTACCAGAATGCATAACCCAAATATCAAAATAGTGGATATAACAATTAAGTGCAAACATAAATCACAAAACAATTACCATCCATCCATAACACATAACACCAAGATTTGTATGTGGAAAACCTGGTAGAGGGAAAAACCAAGGTGGGAAGCCTACCCACAATCAAATAATACTTCTGTAGTAAGTATGTGAATACAATAAAAGGGGCCTACACATGCAGGAAGGTACATTTCCTAGAGCGCACTTCTCATCATAAAGGAGCCACACTAGCTACAAAATCAATCCAGACTACAATCTAGAAGGATGAATGAACTGCAAGAATAGCATCTCCTATGCCTGAGTATAGTTTTGGTTAAGCTCAATACCGGAGGCCCAAAACCTCTTACACAAACCCAATTCGATCACCTATAATTAACCAAAACCTCTACATATGATTACAACCTTATTCGCTCATAGATAATCCCATAACCATAATCCCATCCTATGATCTACAAATAGATCTTACATCATATATATACCAACCTAGGACCTACACAATTAGGTCGGCCACCTAAAGGATAATACAATAAATTTTTTACATAATCCCACAAACCAATGATAAATTAAGTTGTCCTAAGACCGAAACAACATAAATCAATCGATAAATCCAACTGCTAACGCATTAGATGTTAGGATTCCCATAGATACTGAGAGGGGGGGGTGAATCATTATCTAACCAGTTATATGATTTTCTTAACTTAAAACATGTAGAGTATATTAATACTGTGTACCAGTAAACAGAAAGTAATGCAATAAATAGAGACAAAAGCAACCACATGAAAAACACACCATAACACAATATTTTAACGAGGAAACCCGGTATGGGAAAAACCTCGATGGGATTTGTGACCCACAATATTCGCTTACTGGCCAATAAGAGAATATTACTACTACAAGAGGGGCCTGCACATGCAAGAAGGCCAAGTGCCTAGAGCTCATTGCTCAAATACAAAATAGGAAGTCTCACTGACTTACAAAGTGGATTATATAAATCCAGTGTCTTGTACTGCTTCAAAATAGCATCTATAATGCCAAATCTAGTACCGGTTTCTGCTCTGCTTCTTACATAAACCCTTAACCTATATTTCGCATAATAGGTCTACCTTATTTTGCCTAATTACATTCCTCTATCCTTCTCTAAATATTCTACAATGATCTCTCTTATATAAGAGTCATTTTACAAATTGCCAAGTCGGCTTACAATGATTTTTTAATAATAAACAAAATATATTAACAATAAAATTCATGTTGGCTTTTGTGTCGGTATGCTTCCTTTCACTGCCAGTGATAGTGATCTATGTGCCAGTGTAGAATCTAACTTTGCTGGTGTTGGTGGATTGCATTTCCAGTGTCATAGGATTGTAAAGTTGCTATCAATGACAAAACCTTCAATCACCTACAATGTCTCATTGGAGTGTGCATATGCCAACATTAGAAGCATCCACCAATGTGTTACATAAACCACTCCATAACCTAGCAGAATAGAACCGAACCTAAAATAGGTTGTCATAAGCCAAATTTAACACCACTGATCAACTGGAACACAAACACAACAACCATCAGCATTCTGATAACCTTCTATAAGCCACACCAACACCACTTATCAGATTCATCAAAATTTCTTCAACAACGTGCTACCGGTAAAACCCTTACCGATAACCAAAAGGCTTACTAGAATAAAAGATAGCATTCATATCATCATGTCCTGAACCAACTGAATGAGATATGCATCAAGAACACATGAATAATCAATCCAAAACAATTCCACAAACCAGAGCATACTGAAGATGATCTCTAGATCAACATCAAAGTCCAACCACTCTACCGGAAGCTGGTAGACAACCAAAATAGTTGGTGTTGACATCAATGATAAACATCAATGCAACACATAATCAATTCCTCCAAAATGCCAACAATCTCCCCCTTTGGCGTTGGTGGCAATACTAGATGTGAAAAACATCCAAGTGCCAAGAAATGCCAAACAAGTCTCCCCCAATGGAAGACAACCAACAATCTCCCCAAGATGATATAACAATGAAGTTCCAAACTCCCCCTATGAAAGATATGTTTGTTAAGCTTTGATCTCTACCCTTTGACTGATATTTATGTTAAGCTTTGTTTTCACATATATCTCTCCCCCTTTCACATCAATGCCAAAAATTTGAAATAAATATCAAAGAAAAAATCAAAAGAACCTCTAAACCAAACAGCTGACTACTCCCCATGAGTAGTAGCATCAACACATCAATCTAGAATAAATAGTATCTCTGATAATTCATACCAAACTGATGCCAATCCTCATCACTCAAGTCTCTACCAGAGGGGAAGAAACCCCCAATCTGTCTCTAAAGTACTCATGATTCCTTAGGCAAAGGTTTAGTGAAAATATCTGCAATATGTTCTTTAATGTTCACATAAACCAATCTGAATTCATTTGCTTCTAACTTCTCCTTCAGAAAATTATACTTGATTGAAATGTGTTTTGTCTTAGATTTAAATACCGGATTCTTTGATATGTCAATAGCAGCAGAGTTATCACAGTGAATAACTATCAGTTCATTATAGTCTACCCTTATATCCTTCAAAATTTTCTTCATCTATAGAACTTATGTATAGTTAGTAGCAGCAGCAACATACTCAAATTCACCAGTAGATAAAGAAGTACATGACTATTTCTTGTTGATCCATGAAACAAGTTTATTTCCAAGAAAGAAATCTCCACCGGATGTGCTCTTCCGGTCATCAACATCTCTAGCCCAATCTACATTTGTATATGCACATAGTGTAAAGTCGTCATTTTTAGGATACCATAAACCATACTCATTTGTTCCTTACAAATATCTAAAAAATCCTTTTCATCACACTCTCATGATTCTCTCTAGGATCACTCCGATATCTTGATACAATGTGAACTACTTTCATTATATCCGGTCTAGTCTGAGTCAAATATAACAAACCTCTAATCATAGATTTGTACCTTGTAGGATTTACCAAAGATCTTATATCTTTCTTTGTTAATTTCTCACTTGTAACCATAGGAGTACCAACCGGTTTAAAATTTTCCATACCAATCTTATTTAACAACTCTCTAGCATACTTAGTTTGACAGATGAAAATACCTTTGTCGGTCTGATTAATCTGCAAACCTAAGAAAAATCTCATTTCCCTAATCATAGACATCTCAAATTCATTCTTCATATTATCAGAGAATGCCATACATAACTTATCCTCACCTCCAAAAATTATATCATCAACAAAAAACTCAACAATCAATATGTCATCATCAGTGATCTTATAATACAAGTTACTGTTAGCATTACCTTTAGTGAAACCAAGATTCAAAAGATATTTGTCCAATATAGCATACCAAGCTCTAGGGCCTTGCTTCAATCCATATAAATCTTTCCTTAACCTGCAAACCATGTTATTGTCATCTGAAAGTGAAAATCCATCAGGTTCCTCAATGTAGGCTTCCTCTTCAAGATCTCCATTCAAAAATGTGCACTTAACATCCATCTTATAAACCTTGTATCTCTTATATGTAGCATAAGCAAGAAATAATATCACAACTTCAATCCTAGCTATCAGAGAAAAAGTCTCATCATAATCAATTCCTTCCTTCTAAGAATGTCCTTTACATACTAATCTAGCCTTGTTCCTCACAACTTGTCCATCTTCATTCAGTTTATTCCTAAAAACCCATTTAGTTCCAATAACATTCTTATTTTTTAGGTCGGAGAACTAAAGTCCATGTGTTATTATTATCTATCTGATCTAATTCCTCTTCCATAGCTTTCATCCAACATTCATCTTTACATGCTTTAATAACTAATGTCGGTTCAACTTGATAAATTAAACATACCTCTTTAGATGCCAACCTTCTTCTTGTCATTACGCCTTTGCTCTTGTCTCTAATGATCTGATCTTCTGAAATATTTAACCTTACATACCTAGGAGTCTTCTGACTTTTTGTTTCCCTGCTCTGATCTTCGGTTACAGTTGAATCTTTTGATACTATCGGAGTAATTGGTTCAATATTCTATTTCGGTACAGGTGCTACCAGTTCAGTTATGATCATTTCCACTTTCGGTTCTCTCTCATAAGTTCTGATTTGACCTCTGTAGTGCTCATCCACCTTGACATTAGTGCTTTCCATAATTCTCTACAATCTTTTGTTATAGCATCTATATGCTTTGCTTTCATTAGAATAACCAATAAATATTCCTTCATCACATCTAGGATCAAACTTTCTAATGGAATCATCTCTTTTGATATAGCATTTACTACCAAAGATTCGTAAATACTTAACTATAGGTGTATGACCAAACCATAACTCATAAGGTGTCTTACCGGTGTCTCCATTTACATGAACCCTATTGAATGTGTACACCATCATGCTAACAACTTCTATCCAATAGATATAAAGTAAATTAGCTTCCATCATCATAGTTCTATCCACATCCAAGATAGTTTTGTTCTTCCTTTCCACTACACCATTTTGCTGAGGTGTCCAGGGAGCAGACAACTGTCTCCTTATACCATTCTTCTCACAATAACTGTTAAATTCACCAGATGTGAATTCACCACCTTGATAAGATCTTAAGCACTTAATCTTCAACCCTGTCTCATTTTGGTATTTAATTGAAGATTGCATTGACAAACTATTGTTTTGTCATTGATGTCAATTTAAACCGGTAATGATGTTATTATGTTGTTGTTTTGCAGCTGGTATTACTTTAGAAGCAGTGAGATCAACTGGTAACCCTACCTGTTGATGTCTCCAACCCTAACTGATGGAGCTTGGTGAATCGGTTGTATTGATTTATGATCAAATGTTGATCGGTAATGAGTATGCCACGTATGCATGTTGTATGTGATAAGTTTCAAGTGGTTTATAGCGCGTAGAGATAACAGTTTTATCTTGGGAATGAGTGAATACATTGCATGAAGAGGAAAGTGTGTGATGAGTTACAAGATTCGATGAAGCGGTGACCAAGGAGCGGTCAAGGTTGTCTTGAATAGTGTGCAATGATTGTTATGTAATATAATGGTCATACTTGAACCGATTTGTTTGTAATTGTTGGAAACCAATAACACTGAGAGGGGGGGGTGAATCAGTGTTATACCAGAATAGTAGATTTTAGCTTTGACAAAACATTCATACACCAACCGGTATACCAGTATAAACAATATTGAAAGAAGTAAAGCAACCAATAAGACAAACACATAAATGAGAATCATAACACACAAATTTATACATGGAAAACCTCAAAGAGGAAAAACCACGGTGGGATTTGTGACCCACAATATCAATCCACTGGCCATATGAAAAGATATTACAATATATGAGGGGCCTACACTTGCAGGAAGGCTTATAGCCTAGAGCACACTACTCAATTACAATAGGAGCCTCACTGATTACATAAAATTCTAGATAACAATCCGGAGAAGTGAGAACTGCTAAGATAGCATCTTCTATGCCAGAATACAGTTCTGGTTTAAGCTATGTCTGTTCTGGTTAAAACCCTTAACCCCTTTACCAGAATAACCCTTACAATAAATTCCTCATATATGTAATCTCTCAGAGTAATATCGCATCATATTACATTTACATATCCATCCTAAGTCACTCCATGTCCATCTATATCACAAAATGATATATCAAATTGACCTATATATCCTACACAAATTTCATGCCTTATGTTGGCTTACAAAGATATATACAATATCAAATTATATGTTGGCCAGATAACATAAATATATAAACATTAAAATAAATTGTTGATGTCGGATCCAAGATATGTCGGCCTCCAATACCGATGATCTTTACTATACAATGTTGGTATGCATTGCCAGTGACCAAAGAAGTCTTTTGTCCTGTCAATGTCGGTGCCGATGCCGGTGTAGAATTTGTGAAGTGCCTGTCGGTACACCATATGAAGCCGGAACCCAAAATCATGTTTCCATCAATGAGAACATAGTGAAACCAGCCAATAGAGTGTCAATTTCCAACAATCTCCCCCTTTGGCATTGATGGCAACACTCATGTGAAAAAGTGGTCATGGTTTCATCTATCAGTTTCATCCTTCCCTGGTCCCCCTGAGCTGAATATGCAAAAATACTCCATATTTCCTAAACTCCAGAAAAATTTGTAACTCCCCCTAATGTATGCAATTCTTTCATTCTTTTTTACATATATACTACTCCCCCTTTGACATCAATGCCCAAAAATAAATTTTAAAAAGAGTGTCAAAGAATACGAACTGTACACTGAATACCTCCAAAAATGTCTTACCGGAGCTTGGTTAATTTCAAAGTTTCTGAATAAGCTTTCTCTAGTAATTCCACATAGGTATCCCAGCCGGTTTTGAATGTGTCGGAGATAGATATAAGTCCACTCAATAAATGTGCAAAAGATTCTTTCTCATTGACCTCTGTCGGTGTGGCATTTCTGACCATATCCATGCATTCTCTCTTATGTACACAGAGTGAATCCAATCTTGGACTCACCAAGCATCTCAGACTTTTGGCTCTCTGAATTATTTTATCTCTTTCCTTTTCAAGAGAAGAAATTTGGTTCTTTGAAGTCAAAATTTGACCATCAATTGATGTTGTCAATGAAATTAACCCATCAAAAGAGTTAGCAATAATATCAATTTTCTCTTGTATTTCTTTTAACTTTTTATCTACATTTGTTGTAAGTATTTCAGTATTGCAACATACCCTGTATATATTTGTACATTGTTTCAAAGAATTTTTAATTAGAATAATTTTCTCCTCAATCTTTCTCTTTTCTGTCTCAATGATTTGATCAAAAGTGACTCTCTTAGCCTGAGTGAATCTTTCAAGTGCTTGTCGGTTAGAGATTTGTTGTAAGGATTGAAATTATTTTGATATGTGCTCGGTGATTACCTTAAGCTTGCCGGATGGGCTTGCTTCATTTTCAATCTTACATTCTAGGACCAATCTGTGTAAAACAAATATTGACTGATCTATAATCCCCTTATTTGTGGATCCCTCCTTCATTAGTTTTTGAGCAGCCATCATCATCATTTCTGTGGGACTCATCTTTGTGATGGTTTTCTTTTCTACTAGAGAAGTGTCAATTGTCAATAATGGGCTCCCAACTAGTACCCTACCAGATTCCCTTATTTTCTCTAATGATTTGTCCTTTATTATCTCCTTACTTGCATCGGTGGCTTCACCACTTGGTGTAGTCTGTGCAATTGTTGGTTCCTCTCTAGGAACAGTATCCTCAACCTGTACATTAGTATCCGGAGGACAATTGTCCTTAATGTTAGTATCATGTACAATGTTCTCAGTATTAACCAGTGTCTCAATATTTGTCTGTACATTTGTATTTACCGGTGGCACAATTTCCACTATCTTGATATTTTTCAAAACTGAGGGTGGAGTACCCATAATCCCCTTTCCTTTCCCTTCAACCAGGGTATCTACAGTATTGGTTTTGGTCTCCGGTGAAGTAGATAATCCTCTGTATTCTCCCAAAAATTTAATCCATGTCTTCTGAGTTGTCTTTATTACTTCATTCATTCTCCCTAGCATCAGGCTAGTTATCCTATGTTTGCTATTGAAAACCTTTCTATCTGTAGCCTCAATTATCTTTTCCATTTCATCTGTAGCTATAGTAACACAAATAGCTAAAATTTCTTGCATTTTAATGTGTTTATCTTCTTGCATAGAAGATAATCTTCTAGCATCTAACATGTTATATAACTCAACCGGCGTTTGATTTTCTATCTCTATTAATGCTTTCTTATAGATATCTAAGTATAATAGGACTGTTTCCTCTATCTCTCTCTATTCATCAACCTCTAATTTGTCATAATAAAACTTAACATTCTTCAGCATGCCATCTTTAGTTATTTTATCTACAATTTTTGCACAAGTTTTGGGTAGTATGATAGTTACCTTACTAGTTTCAAGTGCTAAATCAATGTCTCTTTTCTCTCTCCTCTTGGCAATACCAGATGCAACTATAGGTGTAGCCTTAGGTGCTTGCTTATGAGCCGATAACTTGATTGTGACCTTTCTAACCAATTGCTTCTTTGCTTCCACCTTTGGTTCTTCCGGTTTCTTCCTAACAACCCACTTGAAGGCTAATGGTGTGTCATCCTCTGACTCAGAATCTGCAGTAACAGGTTCAATGTGAACTATCAGATCCTTCCTCTTTCTCCCTTTCTCAAGGACAGCATCAATAAGTGCCTTTATGTCCTTTGAGACCTCCTATACAAATTTGCTTTCTTTTCCTTCTTGTTTCTCCCTTTTATTCCAGTTGAACTCTATTTCAACCTCTAGAGTCTTCTATTGTGCAGTTCCACGGGGCTTCTTTACCTTATCAATTTCTGCATCAATCAGAATTTTTGCATAGGCATCAAGGATTAATGCATCTACCTCATAGCCCATTTCCTCTATCCAAATCTTCTGGGGCTTGACTGCTTCCATGAGAGTCTCATCTTTCTTTACCATGAAACATATGTCGGTAGAGTATTTCTCTACTATATGCTCAGGTACCCTTACACTAGACCTCATAGATTTTTGAAAAGCCTTGAAATAACCCCATATCTTATCATCTCTTTGACTTCCTAACGCAGCAATTGACTATTTTAATTGCCTTCCTACCAGAATGTCAAAGGCCCATTATTTCCTACCAGAACTGGGTGTATCATTCAGAAAGTATAACATCAAACAGACTAACAAATTCCCATACCGGAAGGTGCCCTTCTTCTCACCTTTAATCTTCCCTAAGTTGATTAATAATTCATCAAGCATCCAACTGCAAAGATCTAACTTTACATTTTCTCTTATCATCTTATATGCAGCCAAAATACATGAACTAGAAATAGAATTCAGTCGGTTTGACTGAGTTACCTTATATCCAATAACCATGCTGCCAAACTTGATGTCGGTGTCGATGATAGTGCTCACTTTCATCGATCTCTTATCAGATGTGGTGTCAGTGATCTGCCTTATGAAGTCATTTGACACATTCTTATCTGGATGTTGCCCTACCGATGACAAGCCAGTAATTGCTCAGATGGCTTCCTTGGTTACTTTATAAGGTCTGTCCAGCCATATGAATTCCCCATGTACTCTACTTAGTACATATCTGATTATTTCATCCTTGAACTCCAGAATATCCAGAATACTTGTAAACCCTAGATCTTCAATGTGTTTATATGTCGATTTAATCTTTCCAGATTCTCCCATTAGTTCATTCATATACATTCTCTTGATCTCTGAAGTTCCTAAGTCCTCTATATGACAGTGAATGTATCTCCTAACATCTTCTACATACACAACTCCCTCCGGAACACAAGAAAACACTCTAGCTGAAACTTCCTTGGTAGCCACATGTGGATACCGCTTGAAAATTTGCCTGAGGCGGTCCTTAACCTCCACTATAGTTGGGTTTGCAACAAAATTAGGAATAGAAAATGATCCTGCTTCTATGTTTCAAGAAAAATACCTTTGATCGCTCTTAGTGAAAACCTTCAACAAGTTCTTCCAAAAGCCAGTGAAGTCACTCAAGAAGAAATTGGATTGCCACTAAATAGCCTCTGGTCGCACTTATTCGCTCTGAATCGCTCTGAAATTGCTCTAAAAGTAGGGTGATTAACAATCAAGTGTATTCGACCTTTTATCCATCAAGAAAACCCCTAATCTTCCATTGACATAAATGACTATCGGTGAAAGATACCAGATCTTGCTCAGAACATATCCATGCCGGATAATCCTCTCCAATATCTGGAACATCTTCTAGAATCTCTTCCCGGGGCATATGCATCATTTTCATGAATTTTTCCTATCCCTAAGGCATCTGCCTTAGTTATTGGATGAGCTCACTGCCAGTTCAGGAGCAGCCTCTTCTGTCAGATAGGTAACCGGGACATTCCCATCTGATGATTGTTGTTCAGTCTTCCTAACCCATCTTTGAGTGTGATCATGTCGGATTTCACTAACCTTCTCTTTCCCTTTTTCATTTGATCCTCCATTACTAACCAGTGGATTTCTGCTTCTACAGAACTTAGCAATATGTCCAACTTGATTGCATGCACAACATGTAACATTGTTCTTTTGAATTGCTTTGCTAAAACTAGTGAAATTGCTCGACTTGCATTGATTAGCCATATGTCCAAATTTTCCACAAGCATAGCATTTTACATTCATTCTGCAATCTTTTGTCTTATGACCAAACTTATTGCATTTAGAATATTTACCGGGAGCAGAATCAGGGTTCTGATTTACTCTGTTTCTATATTGCCTAGCCATGTGACCAAATTTATTGCAAACAAAATACCTACCATTGAATTTATAAGCATTGAATTGTCTTACCGGTGCCTTATGGTTTTGATCATCATTAGCAGTACCAGAACTCTGTCCTTGTTCAAATCCAAGTACACTGGAATCTCCAATCTCCCTTTGTCTCTTCAGTAAGTCATCAAGTTGTGTTGAGATGATCTTGAATTTCTCTTTATACTCACTTGCAGCAGTTAAATCTTCTCTTACTATTATCAATTATCTCTCAAGCTCTTGTTTATTGCTTTGGGATTGTACCAAATTGGTTCTCAATATCTCATTCTTCAAAAAATTTCTTCAAGGATACAGCAAGATTTTCTTAATTTTTTTTTTGTCCTCAATCTTCTTAGACATCCTCATAGTCATAGTTTGCAATTCATTCTTCATAACCATGTTCTCTTGACTCAATTTCTGACATTGTTCCTTAAGTGCATCTTTCTCTTCATCATCCTGATTTTGCAAAAGTTCCTCCTAGCTTGAACAGATGATAGCCTCTCTTGTACGACAAGAATGAATTCCTTAGCATAATTCAACTCATCTTGTAGCTTTAATTTATTCAAACTTTCAGCATCATAATCTTCAAGTGTCATCTCAAGCTGCTTCTCCAAAGCTATATTCAATGATTCTGGTTCCAGGATCTTCCTCAAGCTATTAAACTTCCTCTGAGGCACAAGGCTCTAATACCAATTGTTGGAAAACAATAACACTGAGAGGGGGGGTGAATCAGTATTATACTGGAATAGTAGATTTTACCTTTGACAGAACATTCATACACCACCGGTATACTAGTATAAACAGAATTGAAAGAAGTAAAGCAACCAATAAGACAAACACATAAATGAGAATCATAACACACAAATTTATACATGGAAAACCTCAAAGAGGAAAAACCACGATGGGATTTGTGACCCACAATATCACTCCACTAGCCATATGAAAAGATATTACAATATATGAGGGGCCTACACTTGCAGGAAGGCTTACAACCTAGAGCACACTACTCAATCACAATAGGAGACTCACTGACTACATAAAATTCTAGACAACAATTTGGAGAAGTGAGAACTGCTAAGATAGCATCTTCTATGCCAGAATACAGTTCTAGTTTAAGCTTTGTCTATTCCGGTTAAAACCCTTAACCCCTTTACTGAAATAACCCTTACAATAAATTCCTCGCATACATAATCTCTTAGAGTAATTTTGCATCATATTACATTTACATATCCATCCTAAGTCACTTCATGTCCATCTATATCACAAAATGATCTCTCAAACTAACCTATATACCCTACACAACATTCATGCCTTATGTCGGCTTACAAAGATATATACAATATTAGATTATATGTTGACCAGATAACATAAATATATAAACATTTAAATAAAAAAAATCCGTATGTTGGATCCAAGATATGTCGGCCTCCAATACCGATGATCTTTGCTATACCATGTTGACCTACATTGCGGGTGACCAAAGAAGTCTTTTGTCCTGCCAGTGCCCGTGCCGATGCCGGTGTAGAATCTATGAAGTGCCTGTCGGTACACCATATGAAGTCAGAACCCAAAATCATGTTGCCATCAATAAAAACATAGTGAAACCAACCAATAGAGTGTCAACTACCAACAATAATCTCTACAAGATCTTAGGTTTGGGATGTGTTACCGACCTATTGTTTTTCTTATAAGGTTGATGAGTTGTTTTGTTGTAGTGCTGGCAATTTTGGTTAAGTGTCAGTGTGATTGATTGCCGAACTAGAAGGTGTATCTGCATTATGTGTGAAGGAAGATAGAAGTATGAAAAGGATCTGATCAAGCAGAGTAGTTTTATTTACCAGATCAGCAAACCCCTATTGTTCTCTAACAATTATAACAGTTAAGTCCCTTAACCAGGTAAGCTTTAACAGGCTTAGTGCTATCTAAATCCTCTAACCTAGTGATCCATTAGCTTGGATTTAAAATCCTCTATCGAGGTTACTCCTAATAGGGTATTTCTTCTAATAGGACATTATAGTCAATCCCTTAACCAGGTGGTCCCTAACAAGATCTGTTCCTAACAAGACATTTTGTAAAGCTTTCACAGGCTTGGCTCCTAACACAGTGAACTTCAGAAGAGTTCAGAATACTTGTGGGTATTCATCCCCACCGTGGTTTTTCCCATTTGGGTTTTCGTGCAGGGGCACTAGGACATGTGTCTACTTCATTTTGACATGTGTCTACATCGTTTTAATTCATGGTTATGTTAGGAATAGAATGTGCAATGTGTGTGTTTGAAGGCCTATTGATTAGGTCTAGGCAGTGTAATAAGCCTTAAGGCCCAAAGAGGTGTCAACTTGGTCAAAGGCCTTGTATGGGTATTTTATATGTATTTTTGGTGTTTAGGAGTCTACAACATGTGGTAGGTTCATTCTTGACCTTTGGTGTGAAGGCAAGACTAAACTGTAGAAAGTTGACAAAAGTTTCAAAGTTCCATTATTGTCTTAAGCAACTTTTTTTGCAAGATTTTAACATTTGGTTATCCCAATGGTCAGTTGGTTGATTTTATGTGTTGGAGGTGGTTGGAGGATTTCCTTGGCATGATATAAGCCTAGAGGAATTATTCCTACTCATTAGGGATGATATTGAATGAATTTCTTGTATTCAAGCAAAACGGTTATTGTGTTTTCCTGCATTTTTCTTGAGTTTTTTGTTCTTGGATAATTCCCTATGAATGGTGGGCATGAATTAAACTTTTAGAAAGTTATAGAAGAGGTTCACCATCCATTTGGAGTTGATCTGAGGTTTTCAAGCCTTCGAGTTTGGAAGAAAGTGAATTTTCTATCCCACTGGCCTGACAAAACCCTCAAAACCAGGGTTTGGATGCAAACAATGACACAAATCAACATCTCTCTATGGGATCGATCTGAAACCTAGGAGGATGTTGATTTTTCATGTACACTATATTTTCCTGGTGGTTTTGGATACAGGAAGTGTCATTTGTCTTTCCTAAGATGATACCCTAGGCTTGACATCGCTCATGTGGCAAGCCTGTGCAGCAGGAAAAGAGGGTGGAAACCTTGAAAAGTTGATTGAAGGATGGTCAAACATGGCATGGGAAGGAACCTTGAACAATTGAAGACCCTTGGCAAGTGCTATCCTTTCATTCCTTTGTGACTGGTGAAGCTTTTGAGAGCTTAAACCCCAATACCGGCTAAAAGAGGCTAAATAGGGTCAGTAGGATTTGACCATTTGTACTCACAACCCAGATGCAAAAGTTTGGAATCTTGTAGAATGCCCAAAAGGGTATTCGAATATAAAATTTATTCAGGGGTTTGTATAGGTAGTTTGTGATACAAATCAAGAAAAGTCCAAATGGAGGGCTAATTGCTTGTAGCCCTATTTCCTAGGTCCAAAAGTGGAAAAGATACAAAGGGCTAATAAACACCCATCTAAGGGGTCAAGATCAGTGAAAATGCCATATAACATATGTGTAAACACTCACATAGGTCAGTTTCCACTTTTGAGTAAAGATCATGTTGCTTGGGGTTTGGGGTTGTTAGGTGTCCTTGGTTGAAGAGTTGGAACTTTAGGGCTAGGAGACTCCTTGTCAGTTGTGAGTTGTCCTAAGTGAAGAGATCCTTGGGAAGGATCTAGGGTAAGCTCTAGAAACCTTGAGAAGGTTAAATACATTGGTCCATTGGATGGTACCAACTGGAGACCCTTTTTGAGTAAAAACCAAGAAAGTGAAATAACATCCCAAACCCTCTACATCAGGTTTGCACGTCAAAAATCATTGTGTCAAGTAGTGAATGGTTTTGTGGTTATGTTTGCTATGGTTAATTTTTTTAACTGTTAAATCCACTTAATTATGATAAGATGACCAGTAGAAATCTGAAATGTGATTTTACTATTGTTAGTAAAGTATTTTGATGTTTTGGTTAAATGGTTTGGGAGTTTCAGATCTATTATAATATTATTTTGGTATGCCAATCAACTGGTAAAATTGTCAGTGTTACTGCAGTTTGTAGCTCAGTGTTTGAACCAACTAGTTCAGTGATTGACTCGTGAGATTATTTTTTAGTTTGGTGAAATTTTAGTCAGTTTTCTATCTACTGATTCACCCCCCCCCCCCCCCCCCCCCGCTCTCAGTAGTTGTTTGTATCCTTATTGATTCATCATATCATCAGTCTCTATCTCAACTTTAGCTTTAAAGATCTTAAACTTTTCAAAGGTTTCAGATTTTTCTTTTACAAAAGTAACCCACATCATTCTAGAATAGTCATCAATGATTAGCATGAAATATCTATCACCCTGAAAACTTTTTATTCTAGAAAGACCACGTAAATCAATATGAATAAGATCAAGAACGTCATTAGATTTATCTTGTATACTCTTAAAAGAAGTTATGACTTGCTTACCCATTTGACATTCCTTACATACCGGATTATAGGGCTTTACAATATTAGGTATATCTCTAACTGCCTTAGTTGAATTGATCTTTACAATGCAATCAAAATTCACATGACACAACCTCTTATGCCATAGCCAACTCTCATCAATATGTGCAATCAAACATGTCTTCTCACCAGAGTTCAAATAAAATATGTTACCTTTAGTCTGAGTACCGGTTGCAATCTCCAATCCATATCTGTTAATGATTTTGTAATTTCCATCCTGGAACTATAATTGAAATCCCTTAACCACCGACTATCCTACACTCAAAATACTATGCCTTAAATCTTCAACATAATAAATATTATCAATGTTATTCTTACCATCCAATGATATAGTTCCTCTTCCTCTGATCATACATGCTTTGTCATCTCCAAATCTAACCAGACCGCTATCAAATTCTTGCAAAGATAGAAAGTTCCTTTTATCTCCAGTCATATGATGTGAACATCCACTATCTATCGCCCATTCATCCTTATCTTAAACTTTAACAGTAAGGGCCTTATCCTCATTTTGAATAACAAGTTCCAAATCATCTTCCCTAATAGCCAAAAATACCTATTCCTTTCCATTTCTGGATCCACTAGCTAAATCTTGTGTCGGTTCATCATCGGAGTCATCAATCACACCTTCCTCATCTGCATAGTAGCATGATTTGTCTTTGTTTCTCTTTTACTTATTCTTGCTCTAATAATAATTGGTAGGCCTAAAATATCTTCTAGCTTTCTCCTTAAATCTTGAATTCCTCTTAGGACATCTAGATGCAAAATGACCTATCTTATTACATACAAAACATTTAAAAGTTGATTTTCTTTCATACTTATCAGACCTTTAGTTACTCTTATAGAAAATAGGGCTTCAAGTTTCTCAAACTCTTCATCCTCTTTCTTCATATCCTCTATTTCCTTTGCATATAAAACTTTCCAATCACTCTTGTCAGTTGATGATGTAGATGCATGAAAAGAAGATTCAGTCTTTGTAACTCCAGGAGGACCAAATTCTTCAAGCTCAAAAGTAGATAACTTTCAAACCAATGTATCTCTATTAACAGAAGTGTTGGACATTGTTCTCAGCTCATTAATTGTAGTAGCCTTCATCTTATAAGCCAATGGAAAATCTCTCAGTAATTTAGAAACAATCTCATCTTCGCTCAGAGATCCACCACAACATTGAATTCCCAAAACAATTTCATTAACTCTTTCCGTAAAAGTAGTAATTATTTCATCTTCTTCTATTTTCAAGTTCTCATACCTCACCTGGTAACCATCAAGTTTAGCAATTTTAACAGTAGGGTCACCTTCATTCAGAGTCTCTAACTTATCTGATATAGCTTTAGCAGATGATTTGTCAGATAATCCGATAACTTGCTAATCAGAAAGGGCACTCAAAGGGGCTTCTCCAGCTCTACAATCATTTTCAATGTTCTTATCCAAGTCTGTCGGAGGAGGATTCCTAGAGTTCGTATCATAAGGAGTATATCCTTTCTCAGTGATCTCCCAAATATCTCTCCTGATACATCTCAAATGAGTCTCCATCTTAATCTTTCATACTCTATAATTTATTGAATCAAGCTTAGGAGTTTCTCTCTGAAAAATAGTTGCAGATGAACTATTAGATGCCATAACCAAGCTCTGATACCAATTGTTAGGATATCCGGTGGACAACTGAGAGGGGGGTTGAATCAGTTGTCAATAGATTATGAAACTTTAAGCACACAAAACCTTCTACCAGAATGCATAACCCAAATACCGAAATAGCAGATATAACAATTAAGCACAAACATAAATCACAGAACAATTACCATCCATCCATAACACATAACTTCAAGATTTGTATGTGGAAAACCTAGTAAAGGGAAAAACCATAGTGGGAAGCCTACCCACAGTCAAATAATACTTCTGCAGTAAGTATATGAATACATTAAGAGGGGCATGCACATGCAAGAAGGCACACTACCTAGAGTGCACTTCTTATCACAAAGGAGGCTCACTAACTACAAAAGAAATCTAGACTACAATCCGGAAGGATGAATGAACTGCAAGAATAGCATCTCTTATGCCTGAGTACGGTTCTAGTTAAGCTCAATACCGAAGGCTTAAAACTTCTTACACAAACCCAATTCGATCGTCTATAATAGACCAACGCCTCTGCATATGATTACAACTTTATTCACTCACAGATAATCCTATAACCATAATCCCATCCTATGATCTATGAAGAGATCTTACATCATATATATACCAACCCGGGACTTAAACAATTAGGTCAGCCACCTAAAGGATAATACAATAAATCTATTACATAATCCCACAAACCAATGATAAACATAGTCGGCCTAAGAGCAAAACAACATAAATCAATCGATAAATCCAACCAGTAACGCATCAGAAGCATCCACCAACACATTACATAAATCGATCCATAACCTAGCAGAATAGAACCAGACCTAAAATAGGTCACCATAAGCCAAATGCAATGCCATCGATCAACTGGAACATGAACACAACAACCATCAGCATCCTGATAACCTTCTAGAAGCCGCACCAACACCACTTATCAGATTCATCAAAAGATCTTCAACAACACCCTACCAGTAAAACCCTTACTGGTAACCAAAAGGCTTACTAGAACAGAAGATAGCATCCAAATCATCAAGTCCCAAACCAACTGAATGAGATACGCATTAGGAACACATGAATAATCAATCCAAACCAATTCCACAAACCAGAGCATACTAGAGATGATCTCCAAATCAACATAAAATTCCAACCACTCTACTGAAAGTCGGTAGACAACCAAAATAGCTGGTGTTGACATCAATGCAACACATAATCAATTCCTCCAAAATGCCAACAACAAAGACATGTCATCATCTTATGTGAAGGATACACAATGAGGCATTGCTAGATGTCCCACCATGGCTTGAAATTGATCAACACCCAAGTCTTTAGGGATTGTGGTATCCACTAGAGCTTTTTATAAAATCTATTTATGTGTTAGTGAAAGTTTTAAAAGCTCTAATTTTGATATTTGTGCATGCCTCTTTGGCAATTGATCCACTATGTTGTATTATTTGGAAGTGTATGGGGCATTAGTTGTTGGACCCAATAAAGTCACTTTAGCCTTACTTCTTGTGATTGTATTTGTCGATTCAGGTTGTTGTTTTTCTTTAACCATAATAACATTGACCACATTTTCATAGGTATGAGCATAAGTGTGAGCATAATTGACCTTTTCTTTTCCTTTGCCATCTCTTGATGTTGATGCATCACCCTTCTCCTAATTTGGGAGTGGAGTTTTAAATGTAGTATGTGATTCATGTGTTCTATGCTCATCCATAGTTATTACCTCATTATCTATAAAGTCTTGAATGACACGTTTCAATCTTAGACAGCCATTTGTTTGATGTCCTTTACTTGATGATAATCACAATAGTGATTGCCATTCACCATGTTGGTTTAACTATAGGCTCGAAATCCCTTGCTTCTGGTAATGTGATCAGTTTATTCACAAGAAGTGTTTTCAATATCGATTTGAGTGGTTCACCAATGGGTGTGAATTTTTTACGAAAGTTAGGAAAAGACAGTTTAGGTTTGTTGTTGTCTTAATTAACTACCAATGTACGAATTGATAGATTAAAGATGGGTTGCTTTGGTTTTAAGTTATTAGCATCCACCACTCCATCATTGACAATGTTTCTATTTCAAGTCCAAAACTTTGGTTTGTCATTGTTATTATTGTTGTTGTCAGAAGAATTTGTTCCTTCTTTATACAGTTTCAATACTCCTCTTTTCACCAAAGCATCTTCAATCTTGATTCCATTCTCAGTCGTTTTATCAAAACTTGGTGGACATTGTAATTTAAATCTAAATCTCATCTCACTATTTAGATTATCAATGAAAGTGTCCATCTTTTTGTTATCAAGTACAGGGTGAGAGTATCTAGCAAACAACCGCCTCCATCTTTGCAAGAAAGTCATGAAAGGTTCTCCATTTTTTTGTTTTGTGTTGCATAAATCAAGCATAGTTATTTCATGTTGAATGTTATATGAATATTGAGAGATAAATTTGTTCACCAATTCTTCAAATGATCTGATGCCAGGTGGAAGTTTTGAAAACCACTCCATAGATTGTCCCCCTAAGCTCCTTGGAAATGGCCTAATTAGATATGTCTCATTATGTGCAAACTCTATGCTCATTGTGCAAAAAATTCTCACATGATCTTGTGGATCAGTTATGTCATCGTATTTATCATATTTAGGAAGTTCACAATTTGGTGGGAAAGGTATCATGTTTAATTTTTTGTCAAATGGATATGGATAGATATCCTCCAATGAGTATTTCCTAGTGGTTCCCCTTTGCATATCTTGATTTTGTTGTTGGAACGCTTGCATTTGTTGTGTAAGTTCCTTGAGGGGATTATCTACATTATTCGTTGTTTCACTATTTCTATTGTTTTTGTTTCTATCATCATGATTTTGAGTGCTATTGATTTGGTTTGTGGTGTTTTGGGCTTCACTTGTGTTTTAGTTTGTCTTAATCGTGTCACAACAAAGTCTTGAGGCAATTGCACATCCATATTCACCAACATCAGAAAATATTTCTCTTTATCAGACTCTAACACCTTTTCCATGAATTTCCCAAATATGGGATCTTGTTGTACTTCCCTGATTGTTTCTTCCAATATTTCTTCTTCATCATCATCTTGATTGCGTGATCTAAAAGGAATTTCTTCTTCCATTGTAGCTTTTTGTTTTTGTTTTTTGTTTTTGTTGTCTAAGTCTCTTCTTCTGATATCTAGTCAAAATCAGCATACAAGTGATCGAAGTTTGAATGTTTTAGGATATTGGATTTCAAATACTTGTTTGATTGGTTCAAGTTTACAAAGTCTAAATAGGAGGTTCAATTTTTTCCTATTGATATGACTATGTTTGGTCAATATTGCAATAAAGCTTTGTGATTGAGGATGATAGATCCTAATTTTGAAACTTAATTGGTTTGATTGAGTTGAATGGATAAACAAGGTATTTGATTTGTGTGTTGTGAAAGGTGCAAGTGAATCACTTGTTGAAATTTGGTATTGCTCAGGAAAGTTTTCTCTGATATAATGGATTGAAAGAAGACTAAAAAGGGTATCCAAAACAAGTTTTGGAATTTGCACAGAATGTCAGAAAATGTCTGTTGTCTCAAATGCACAGAGTAAATGCACTATATGATTTTTTGAATGTGTTATTAGAAGTGTCCAAAGCAGTAGAAAAATAGTCAGAAGGGCCAAATAAATGATCAAATGTGCCAAGACAGAGGTCAAATGTCACAGGGAAAAGGTCAAATACGTTGTTTAAGTGATCACATGCGCTATAATAACTGTCAGATGCACTAGAATAAATGTTGTATGAGATGTAGGATTGATTGAATGCACTACAATAATAGTAATATGTGCCAAAATAAAGGTCAAATGCGCTAATATGCTATATTTCTGAGAGTTGTTTTAGATTTCTCAAGTTTTTGAATGAATTTTCTAATTTTTTAACGTTTTCACAGGATGTTTTTGTGATTTCTGACAAGAACACAACAAGCATGTATGAATGGCAAGGTGTTTTACCCTATTCTTAACATTTAGTGTATGTTCTAAGATCTTTTCAAATCCCATTGATTTCCACTAGTTTGAACAATGAAGACACATCAATCAAACTCCCATATTTTCAAAAACGTCATTAATAATATCATAGCCCAAATCCTAGAATCCTTGTCAGCTCAAACAACCTTTTCACACCCTAGGGTGCACTCATTTTTTTACCTTTTGCCAAAATTTGAACCAAAGAGAATTTCTTCTCAATTGGATCATTTTCTTGGGAGCCTTATAGTGAGTGCCTTGGGCCTAAATTCTTCTCCTCCCTTGCACTATGATATTACAATGTTTGGATGAGTGACTCGGCTTGGATTCTACACTTAAAGTTTGTAGTAAGTGCTTTCATTTGGTGTTTCAATGATAAACTCCCTCAAGAGGCCTCCCAACCTTTAGAACAAAGGTTTTTCACATCATAAAGATATTGGAGGTGATTTTCATCACCACCACTTTTGACTATAGTGGGTTGGAACACTTGGCTTTAGTCATTCCAACTTAGGTCGTTCCCCTCTCACAGACCTTATGGGCTTCTCAAGAGGGTAGGTCTACTAAAGGATTTAGTCTAATTGAGATAAATGAAAGAGTGATTCTGGCTTTTGATCACCCAATTAAGGGGAGAGCATACGCCTATCACTTTACAAACAAAGAAAACAATGTTCAATTGATCCTTCTAATTAAACTATGTGATTAATTAAGCATGAAAATGAGAGAAATAAGCAATTAATCAATAAATCTTCATGTTAGTGTTGGAATTTTTGAGGAATTGATTATGTGTAGCATTGATGTCAATCCGTATAGCATGGAAACTGGTATGGGAGATTGTCGATATTGTTGTCATTGATGTCAACCGGCTTTGTGGTCAAGGGATATCAACTGGTATGGTGCAAGTTATGGTATGTACCAGTGAGTAAGTAGTGGAGACTGGCATGGGATATCAATTGGTAAGTGATGTGTTGGCAGTGTGTTGTTGTCAATCGGTAAGCATATGCCCGGTATGCAAGCAAGGTTGAACTTATGATGAATATGTAGTACAACCGACATTCAAGATGTCATATAGAAGGACTCCCACCAAATGTAGTTGTTGTCACAGGATGAAGAGAAGAATGACAGATGGCGTGTTGCCTCAGATAGGAAGGAAGACATAGGGATGTCTATTGGGTTAGGAGTTTTGATTGAAGATGTATCTTCTCAAACAGGGAAGTCACATTGGTGCAACACCGGAAGCAGAGAGCACAATGTAATGACAACCTATTCTCATCAATTATTGGCCAGCAGGTGACAAGTATCCACTCCCACCGATAAGTGGTAATATTTGGCCTATCTCCCAGTATGCATCTAAAGACAGGTGGTTGAATACTCACACTGAATGACCCAAGCAAAACACAAAGATGCCTCAAGTGAATGAAATCAAAGATATGCACTGGTTCAACAAGTGAACAAATGATGAGCTACCAGAACAGAAAAGATAGGATAAGGAGTGATGTGTTTGCCACCTTGGCAAACCTGTTGAGAGAAGAACCAGTCAAATGAAGAAGAAGGTTAGGTTTAGCACCTGCTTAAATGGGGTTACCTGGATGTTGATGTCAACAGAGATCCTTGATTATGATTGATGTATGTTTTGTCATGCCACCGATGTGATAGAATGTGTGCCTTGGAGTTTGTTGACATGTTAATGTCACCAGTATGTAAAGAGAAGTATTATCAACCAGTAAGTGTGTCAACTAGTAAGCGAGCAAAGAATCCAAGTGAAGAACTCCCATCAAATGGAAAGGTGCATGATAACTCACCCTGGATACCTGTTGAGGACTGGCATGTATGATGATCAGGAAGATGTGATCCTACTAGCCGAACAGGAGACTGCATGTCATGAAAGTTAACCGGTCAGTGTATATCGATAAGGTAAGATGGACCTGTAGTATAGAGGGAACACCGGTTGTGTGTTCTGTCATTGACTAAGCTTGAACTGACATGATCAGATGAGTTGGATGTCAATTGAGATGCCATGTGGTCTCCAAGTGGCAAATGAACAATACATCATCAAAGTTGTCGGTGAGGTAGTTGATGATTGGTTAAACATGAAAGTCAACTATGAAATACAAGGATCAGTTGCAAAGGTGTATGGCTCAAGGTAGATCGAAAGGTTGACTAATGTGTTGTGATTATTGATGCAAGTTGTGCAGATATAGATCTGATTTGGAGTAAGAAGTTGCGAGATCATTCATTATGATTGACAAGTGCAAGTCAAAAAATAGGTCGTATTTGCTAAATATAGCAAACGTGTATTGGAAGCAGCGAGATTGGCGGAGTTGAATGATCTATTGAAGGTGGTCAATCTCAGGAACAAGATCTGATTGGATTTGGTATGCCTTGTGGTCGATGAAGGAAACCCTAGCGCACCAAAGTTGAAGTATGTCTTTGTGGGAAAACTCAAGTATAAATATGTTGACTGAAGATCAAAAGGATGATGTTGCATAAGAGATTGGGCATCATTTTCCAGAGTTGAGTGAGCTTGTGCGAACAGAGAATTGATCAAGCTAAAAAGAGTAAAGCAACTAAGCATAGGAAAGGCAACCGGTAATAGGGATTTAACAAAGGTTTAACCGATAAGGTCAAATAAACCAGTAAACTATTACTACACATAATAATTGAGTGAACCGATAGCATCTAATCCAACAAGACAGCAGCGGAGAGTAAAGAAGAAAGGAGTGAGTATCGGTGGTGATCCAACAAGGCAAAAATAGAGCAGGGTTTGACCAGTAAGCAGAGTATCGATAGTGACAAGAAGCAGTGAGTTAGAGAACAAAGACAAGTGAATCAACAGAGAAGAGATCAGACAAGGCAAATATAGATTAGAGGAATAGTCAGAGAAGGTGAGCAGAGAACCGGTAGAGGACAGAGAAGAGGTGAACCGGTGAAGAGATATTTGTGAGAGTTACAAAACACATTTGTAACAAGGTTACTACTATTGTATTGTTTTAATAAAATTCATTGTAATCACTTAGTTGGTGCTCGGTGTAGGGGTTGGTTCTCCTTTGGATTGGTGCCCATAAACAGTTAGGGTTGGTGCTCCTTGGTTTGGTTCCCTAAAATTAGGGGTTCGTGCTCCTTGGGTTGGTGCCCTAAAATCAAAGGTTGGTGCCCTAAACATTGTAACAAGTTGTTTATTGTGAGGCTAGATTGGAGCAATAGACTCCAGCAACATTTCTCACCAAGGTTTTTCCCATATTGGATTTTACTCGTACATCTAGTGTTATGTGATGTGCCTTTTATGTGTGCTTGCATTCTGGTCTTCCCTTATCTCACCGATATGTATTATTGGTCTTTGATATGTTGACTGGTAATCACATTTAGGATTAAAAGGGTTAATTTTGGAAACCACTGAATCGCCCCCCTCTCAGTGGCATCTTGTGTTCTACAATTGGTATCAGAGCCTAGGTTCCCGGTTAGATAAGCTTTCTCTAGCTTGGGTAGATTTTGGTGTGTGAACACAATGGTTAATTTTGAGTCAATCTCAGCTTTGGTGTTTGATGGGTCAAACTACTTTATTTGGAGTTGTAGGATGGAAGTCTATATGTCCTCATTAGGCTATGATGTTTGGATGTCAGTTGTAAATGGTCCCTCTAATCTTGCCAGTCCTCCCATCTATCTTGAAGAAGAAAGAAGATACAGGTATAATTCTAATGCCATGAAATCTATACTCAGTGGGATTTCTAGTGATGTTTCTTCACAAGTGGATAAGTGCAGGTCTGCAAAGAGTTTGTGGGACAGATTAAAGAAGATCTATGGTAATGAGCCTACAACTGCATAACTGATTTGTGGAAGCAAGAAGGATAGTAGAACAAACACATGTGTAGATGATGAAGACATATATGTCAGTTTCTACAACAATGATGAAGAGGAAACCCATCTCTTCATGGCTCAAGAGATAGAAAGTGAGGTGCACACACCAAGAGATGAGAACTCAGAACAATCTTACCAACAAGATTTGTTTGCCAATGATAAAGAAGAAGTTGAAGCTGAAGTTGATCTTTAAGGAGAAATTGTAAGTGCACTTAAGGAGCTTAGCAGAGTAAGAAAAGAATACAAGATGTTCAATAATGTTGCTATTGTGGAACAAAATCGGTTGATCAAAATTCTTCAAGAGTCAGAGTAAACCATTGCAAATCTGAAAGCATAAGTGGATGATGCTAAAAGGGTGAGTGCAGAATCAGAATTATATTTTCATATCAATAAGTGCAAGTGCAAAGATTTACAATTAGAGCTAGAGGCTAAGGACAAAGAGTGTTAGAAGCAAAAAAGTGAAATGGAGAATCTCTGGAAAGACCTTGAGAAGAGCCAAGATGAGCTCAAGATGAGGATCCGGTATGAAGGCAACTTTGAAGCCTTGGACAAAATGCTAAATAAACAAAAACACTTCAAGGATATCGGAGGATTAGGATTTGATACCAGTGAGTGCTCCACAAGCAAGGATGTCTCAAACAAAGAGATTCAGTTTGTCTCCTCGAGTGGAAAAATCAAAGGTTAGACCTTCACGGTCAGAAATGCTCCCAGGAAGAATTTTGACATAACTACAACCGGTGAAGACATGAAGATGAAGACCTCTACTGCAAGAAGAAACAATGTTGATCCAAAAGGGAAAGGAAAGGTGAGAGAAGAAGGCTTCATCAGAAATGAGAACATGAGAAGAAAGCCTAGAAGACCCTCTATCGGTAGAAGACAAAGAAATGTTTCTGCCCACAAGAAAAGACAAGAGTGGAAAAGGAAGGGATCAGATGAAAGGACTGTGGAAGTCGGACAGTTCAAGTCAAATCCCCTGAGAAGCAGAAGAGGAGAAGCCAACTGGTAAGATCACCTCATGTTTGGTAGAATAAATTTGTAAGTAATAAGCCTCCATTCACCAGTTATTGCTTTTCTTGTAAAGGATATGGCCATAGGGCAGAGGAATGCAAAATGAGCTCTAGGAATAGAAAAAGTATTTTTCCTAGGAATGGCAATTCCTTTTGTAAGAGATGTAATGCATATGGGCATAAAACATAAAAATGTATATACTCTCTCTCGGTTATGCTAACAAGAGTCCATTTGCTGCTCCAAGAAAAGAATTTTATATGTTATAATTGTAATGGACTTGGCCATAGAAGTCGTGAATGTAGGAAGAAGAAATTTGAGACATATGGTAGTCGGTGTAACAATCATGCTCAACATGGAAGAGGTTATAGAACACATGAGCATCAAAGACCTGCTTGGAACAAAAGGAGAAGTGTACATGCAAGAACAAGAAGTCAACCAATTCTGGTAGTTGGTTATGTTAGCATATTAGCATAACTAATAATGTGAATGGATATTGGCCTAACTGTTCATGATATTGATGAATCGGTATAAGGACTATTGGTGATGATATAGTCGAGATGTTGTTTGATGACTTGATGATCAGTTTGTGTTGTCATCGATGGAAACTATGGTTAAATTGTTCTACCATGTTATCTAATTTGTCTATGATTGATTGGAAAGCTATGGAATGGATCTGATAGTTAACTGGTGTTATCTTGTCATTTGTCCCTCATAACAAGAGTGAGTCGCCTTGCAAAAATTTTAGTTGAGTCGTTGTCTTGTTAAAAATTCATTGGTTCAATCCCTAATCCTCCTGTAAATCATTTCTAAATCCTTAGCATTACATTTCAATAGTTGTTTGAACCTCATGAACCCCTTGAACCATCTTGAATAGAGTTCATAGTGTTCATTTAGGTACCGCATGTGCTAAGTTGTGTCTAAGACATTTTTGGGATAACATTCATATCAAGTGTTTTGCAGCAGCTCTATTTCACGATCATGAATTATGTTTCATATACTCTTTCTCCAGACTATGAACCATTTGAACCTAGTTCAAATAGTTCAGTGATGTTCAAAGTGTTCGATGAAATTCAAGGTTCAAGTTCTGCAAGTCTGATTTTATGATAGTCATATAGACCCGCACACAGTAGCTCATATCATTTTACTCGGGCATTATTTTTTCAATCTCTCTGGTTAGAATAGAGAAAACTAGGTTTCGACCAGCATATGCAAAATATTCAAGTGCCACATGTCCAAATATTTCTATAAACTTAAGAGAATTATATTTATAATGTTTATAAATATTTTATGTTATAAAAAAGAGTAATGGGGAAAGTGAAAAGCGTAAGTGAAAAGGTTTTTCAAGATTCGGTTATAAAACTGAATAATGATCTCATGTAGCTATTTATTGAGGGAGGCAGGGTTTTTCTTGTTTTTCTTTGCTTCCAGCAGCCTGTGGGGGAGGGAGAGTAGATTTTTATTTGTAAGGGAGGAGTTGAAGCTTTTCTAAGCAATGCTTTGTACAGAAAATATCAATCTTTGAGTTGATTTTCAGACATGAATAGAATGCAGATGATATCTTCAATCTTTGTGTTGTTGATATTCTTTTCATGATTGTGGCTGGACTTTGAGCCTTTGCAGTTATTTATTAATGTATTTTATGTTATAATCAATTGTGTATGTGGATTTATTACAAGTCTATGTGCTTGAAAGTAAGCCATATTGGAGCAACGACTTTCTTTGTTAGTTTTTAGTCCAAATGCTATCCATAAGTGCAGAAAATTAAACTTTGATTTAATGGTCTTCATTTAGATCTATTTTGTACGTCTTTGGCATTCATTTTCATGGCTATGGATGAATGTTATTTTCCTCTATTTCTTTCTGGTTAAAAGCATATCAGCAATTTAATTCCTTGTAAATCTTCTAAGAGGGAGTTGTACATCTCAATTCAGAGGAAGATTATCACTTCAATGATAATCTATCCAACTGTTAGTACTTTTTGTCCTTCATTCTAGGCATTTTGAGTTTATTTGTATAGTTATCTTCGAAGGACAAATCTGTTCACTAACAACTAGCAAATAGGACTTTAACCGGTAAATGTGAAATTGTGTTATGCTCAAGTAATTGGATCTAGAGATTGATGAGGAATTTGGTGTTGCAGTTTGAAATATATGTTTGTTACATTGTAATGAGGTTATGACTAGAACCGCATCATTTTTTGGTTATTGAAATTCATGTTTGTGATTTAGTGATATATTTTATGTAGGGTTTTAGTAGGGTTTAAGAACCAGTATCCAAATCTTATAACCGGTAATGATTTTGAGTTTGGCGGTGTATTACATTATGTTTGTAAGATGGTGATGACATGGTTGAATTCGTGTGAAGTGTCAAAATTCTATTTTGTGGAAATTAAAGATGGAATCTCTTGGGAAATAGCGAAGAACATAGAAGAATGTTTTAAGGGCTCGATTGCTTATCAGATCGAAGTGCGATGATGATTTATGATCATTCAACGGTTGTAATTGATTTGTAATTTGTTGTAATGATCTATATGATGATCTACAATGATTTGAAAAGATCTATTATCATCTATGATATAAATCTTAGTATGTGGTTAGGGTTTTGTAACTGACTAAGTTGAAAAGTCTATTTAGGGTAAGTCTGTGATGATTTACTATGTCGGTGATCAAAGAAGAGTGTGTGGCCGAACCAGTGTGTGTGTGTGTGTCTGCAAGAGAGAAGTAGATTAGAGAAGAAAAGGATATGTAAAATCAAGTAGAGAGTGTTATTTTCATGTCATACATCTATTGTTCCCTAACAGTTGCAGTAGACTCTAAATCCCTTAACTGGGTAGGTCCTGACAGGCCTGATTGTATAAATCCCTTCATCAGGTGACTCATTAGCTTGGGTTCTAAATCCTTTCACAAGGTTACTCCTAACAGAGTAAAGCTCCTAATAGAACTGAGGTAAATCCCTTAACTGAGGGACTCCTAACAAGGTCTGCTCCTAACTGGGCTAGGATCTTAATAGGACGCATTCTGAAAGAGTGCAAATTTTTTTGGTACCAATTCCCACCGTGGTTTTACCCATTTGGGTTTCCACATGAAAATCCTGGTGTTCATGTGTTGATTGATTTCTTATGTGTTGGGTTGATATCTTTCTATTACATGCAAGTTGATGAACACTTAAAAGAGCATTTTGATAAATCTCATCAGCAATAATTTTAGTTATTACCAGTTTTGTTTATGAGTTGTTTTGAAAGAATTTTTTGCTGATTGTTAAAGTTTTAAAGTTTATTGTAATTATTGATTCACCCCCCCTCTCAGTAATTACTAGATCCTCAAAAATAACAGGTTACAATAAAAAAAGAAACCAGTTTGATAGAAGGTCCCCCAATCATCTGCCTGACATAAACACGGTATACTACTATAACAATGTTGTTGGAGCAAGAACCAATCAGCAAAAGAAATCCAACATTGCTCCAAAGACTATGTTAAATTAAATGAGAGTCCCAAAGACAATGAGAGGGGGGGTGAATCAGTGTCTAACTGGTTAGCAAAATATTTAAACTTATTGATAACTCTGTAACTCAAAACAGTGTACCGATAAATAAGAATTAATGTAGTAAACACAATTAGCAAAGACAGAATAGAAACACACCATAACACAAGATATTTTAACGAGGAAACCCAGTGTGGGAAAAACCTTGATGGGATTTGTGACCCACAATATTTACTCACTGGCCAATGAATAAATACTACTTACAATAGGGGCCTGCACATGCAGGAAGGCCAACAGCATAGAGCTCACTGCTCAATGAAGAGTCACACTGACTACAAAATGGATAATTAAATCCAATACAATGTACTGCTTAAAACAACATCTCTAATGTTAGGTTCAGTATCGGTTTAAGCTTAGATAGATACCTTATCCAGAAACCTTCGCAGTCACTAAACAATTATTCTCTACCATATATATCATATCCTATATCACAAAATGACCTATAAGATCTCATACATATATGAGTCTTTTACAATATGCCATGTCGGTTTACAAAAGATAATTATATTACAATAAACAAAAGTTCATCCCATATCGGCTGGGGTGTCGATATGCTTTGTTGTCGATGTAATCTAAATGCCGGTGAAGTGCCTTTCCAATGTCGGTGTCTGTCGGTGTATGAAGTTTGTGATGTCGGGCATGTAGAAACCAATTGTCGGTGAGTTTCCAATTGGTTGCCATCAATGACAACATCAACTATTCTCATAAGAGTGTAGAATGCCAACAATCTCCCCCTTTGGCATTAATGGCAACACTCATGAGAAAAATCAAAACTGTTATCCCAAAAACTTAAATCCAAAAAGATGTGCTCCCCCTAAGCAAATGATCTCCTCTGTACATGCATTTTTCTCACTACTAATCCCCCTTTGACATCAATGACAAAGAATGTCATAAATAGTCAAAAGAGTACAAAAATGCTACCTCAAGGTCTGTAACCGGTTGGTTATAACCTGAAAGATGTCTGCCAAAACCAAATTCAAACTCTGCATAAACTTTTTGTTGTCATTTAAAGTTGCCTCAGTCTGCTAGATCATACCGGTGAGATAGTGCATTTGTTGCTCCAGTGATCGCTCTCCTTGAACTGTTTCTTTAGATAATTCAACTCTCTGAGTAATAATATTGTCCAACCTCGGACCAAGTTTATCCTTTAGTTCTCAGGCATTAGACCTTATTCTTGCCTTCTCTTTCTCAAGTTTTTCCAACTTCTCCTCAAAAACTGCCATTTCCTACTCAAAAATTGATATAAGTCCAGATGAACCTATTATATTATCCGCAATGTCATCAATTTATTTTGTGTCTTTTTGATCTCCTCATCAATGTCCTCTATCAAACAATGAGGTTTACATGCTTCCCTATATAACTCCTTATACTCCAAAATTGTAGAATTGAGTACCAGTAAAAGGGTATCCAAGTGATTGGTACATTTATTTATTGTGTTCTCAAAGAATGTGTTTTCCTCTTTTTCAACTCTCTCCTTTATGGTGTCCTCATTCACCTTATCTATGGTTATTACATTATCAGCAATGAATTTGGACAATGTGTCCAATTTCCCTAAAGAATCATTAATGTGATCTATCTTACAATTAGGTGCAATCATCTTCAAAATAGGTAATGTGTTATCAATTGCCTTAAATGCTAAGGCATTGCAATCAGTAATCCTTTAAATAGAATCCAAAAGTACCTCTGTTATGTTAGTGAGTCTGAATTCACCTATAGATGTGCTTGGTTCTGCTGTAGGTTTCTTTTCAACAGATGTCTGACCAATTACCTTCACTACATCCTCTTTACTACCATCAGATGCATCCACTTTACTTATATTTTCTTCCGGTGGATCAATCTATGTTTGTACCTCTACCTTTAATGGTTTCTTAGGCTGATTAAGCTTCTCTACAACTACTGGTGTCACAGACTCAACATGAACCTCTGCATCTAACTATTTCTCTATCTGTACCATTGTCAGTTGCTCAAATTCCAATGGCCTTGTGCCAATTGTCTTGTCCTTTGTAGGTTTTTCAGTCTCCGGTTGCTCTGTTTGAGTTGGTATCTCACTATTCCAAGAATCAATAGTGTGTGTCGATTTCTCTGAAATCTTGTTGTCCTCAACACTATCTCCCTTAACCTCTGTAGTTTCTTTGTCCATAACAATGTTTATATCTTGAGTATCTACATTCATGGTGAAAAGTATCTTAGATTTCTGGTTAGTATCATCATGAGTTAAACCTTCAGTAGCTATATCTGGTGGATTAGTTGTATGAACTGGTGATGAAGGTGCTAATGGAGGGGTGTCCTGAGTCGGTGGAGGGATATTATCTGTTATTTTTATAGAAGGTACACCACCTATTTTACCTTTTCCCTTGTCTTTCTGATATACCTTAAATGTATTTTCCACTTTTGGTCTACTTCTTTCCTCTTGCTTTTCCTTCTCTACAAAGGATATGTCCCATTTATCTACAGTCTCATCTGCAATTTCTTTAACCCTTCCAACCGTCAAGCTCACTTGCCAGTGTCCACTAACAAATACTGACCGGTTAGCTTCAGAAATAAACTCATATATTCCTTCCTTAGAATTTCCCGGATGCACAACTAAGAGTGATTCAACTTTCAACTTCTTGTCCAATTCCATCACAGATAGTCTTTTAGCTTCCAATCTCGTGTACAAATCATTGGGTAGCTCATCAATCACTTCTATCAAAACTTTCTTGTATATATCTAAATGTAAAATAATGCTTTCTTCAATTGTGTTTTTGTCAAAATCATTGGAGGAATTATACCATTTATTTACATTATACAGATTTCCTTCCTCTGTAATCTCATTCAATAGATCATTTAGTGTGGGGGTAATCGATGTCTATTTCTTCTTAGGTGTAAGCTTCTTCTTCGGTTCCCTAACTACTTGCTACTTCTTCCTTAGTTTTTTGGTTTTCTTAGGAGTAGGAGAAGGTACCGGTGAGGTTTTCCTTTTCCTTTCCACTCTCTTAAACTTAGCAGACTTACCACTGTCAGTATCAAAAGATGTTACAACCGGTGAAACATGTGCTTCAGGTTGCAGTCCTTCAAGCTCACTTGCTGATATACCACTGATATTCATGATATTTTCTTTCATTTCTTTGACCTTCTTAAAGGCATCTCTGATAAACTTTTCTCTTCTTTTTGTCCTCTTCTGCATAGATATATTACTCTCAATAGTTTCTGCATTTCCAAAGAATTTCTCAAATGGCTCCCTTGGTGCATCAAGTAGAGCTTTAGCATATGTCTCCATAATAGATAGGTCTACCTCATAACCCATCTCAGTAACCCAAATAGTTCTAGGGTTTACTGCTTCCATCCAAGTTTCATCACGCTTAATGATAAAACATATTTGCTTATCATAATTATCAATTATGCTCTACGGTAGTCTCTCACTTGCTCTCATCTTAGTTTGTGATGTTCTTAACACTGTCAGTGCCCATACCGATGAAATATTCCTCTATCTGTCTTCCTACCGGGATGTCATAACCAAAATCCTTGTGACCTATGTCGGGTATCTCTTTGGTAAAGTATAGCATCAGGCATACTAGTAGGTTTCCAAAATGGAAAGTACCTTTCTTGTCTCCCTTAATCTTCTTTAAGTTGTCAATTAATTCATCTTTAAGCCATTCACACACATCAATCTTAGCAGTATTGTTCACCATCTGATATGCACAGTGAATACAAAGACTAGAAACAGAATTCAGTCTATTTGCATGAGATGCTTTGTATCCTAGTACCATACCCACATATCTCATATTTATGTCCTTAACATCATTCACTCCAAGTGACCTGCTATCAGATGTGGCTCTGGTTAAATCCATGACTCCCTTGTTAGGTATTTTCTTGGTTTTATCAGGCCTACTACCAGTTGAAGGTAAACCAGTAACTGCCTTAATTTCTTCCTTGGTTATCTTGCAAACTGAATCTAACCACATGAACTCTCCATGGACTCTTCTTAGTACAAATCTTACAACTTCTTTTGGAAATTGAGGAATGTTCAGAATCTCTACAAAACCTGAGTCTTCCACAATCTTATGTTCAGGTTTAATTACACCATTTCCATCAGTAATAACCTCATGAAATATTTTCTTCAAATCCTCAGTCCCTAGGTTTTCTATGTTGCAATGTATGTAGATTCTAGGGTCTTTAGCAAATGCTACACCCTTCAGAATTTTTGAAAAAGCTCCAACAGAATCATCCTACTTTGCAATCTCGAGGATAATCTTAAATATAGTTCTAGGGCGTTTGACGTTTTCCACAATGGTAGGGTTTGAAATAAACTTAGGAACAAAAGATGAGGATGCCATTTCAAAGATAAATACCTCTTAACCAAAATTTTGAATGCCTGAAAATCACTTCGCAACTTCGCCTTAGGATGCCCTTGCTTAGTTTCACGCTCTCTGAATATTTGAATGCTCAGTGAGTTCAAAATGAGGGTTCTCTGATGTTATATAATGAAATATCTTTCAACAACCGCATTAAATGCTCATCAGTTAAGTGAAAACTTAACACATCTACTGGTAAAGAAGAAATGTATCTTCTCACCATCAACCGAGGGTAGAATGCATTATTTTCAACTTGTTGCAATACCCCCTAAGGATTATTCCTCAGTTCAATGAAGAATCTCCTGTCGGTGGAGGATTACTCTGTTCTACCGGTGCAGAGATAGTTTCATCAACTTTCTGATCTGCCTTCTTAATCCATTATTTTGAAAATTCTTGCTTTACTTCATCTACCTTTTCTTTGCCCTTCAAACTAGATCCTTTATTGTTCACCAGTGCATTCTTGCTTCTACAGAATTTTGCAATATGTCCAATCTTGTTACATGCATAACAAGTTACATTATTCCTCTGAATAGCCTTTCCATATCCTTGACTAGTTTGTGATCTGCATTGATTAGACAAATGCCCAAATCTACCACAAACATAGCATTTCACATTCATTCTGCAATTTTCTGAATTATGACCAACTTTATTGCATTTGGAACATTGACCGATGAGTGAGTTTGTATTCTGATTATTTCTAAATCTACACTGATTTGCTTTGTGACCATATTTGTTGCAGTTAAAACATTTCCCATTAAATTTATAAGCATTAGGTTGTCTTACCGATTTGTTCTGATCTTGATTATTTGCAGTACTGGAACTTTCTCTATGTTCAAATCCAAGTCCATTTGTATCTCCATCAAGTTTTTGTCTTTTAAGCATGTCATCAAGTTCTTTTGAACTTTTCTTGAATTTGTCTTTGTGTTTATTTGCAGTAACTAACTCATTTTCCATAATTCCAACTTGTCTCACAAGCTCATCTTTATCATGTTGCATGTGAATCAGATCTGTCTTTAACATATCATTTTCATGACCAAGTCTGAGATTTTCATTTCCAGCATCATTAAGTCTCCTAGCCAATTCTTCTTCATTCTTCTTTCTGTCTTCAATATCCTTACATAACCTCATAGTCGTATCTTGCATTTCATTCTTCATATTAGTGTTCTCTTGCCTTAACTTATTTGCAATGTCTCTAAGATTTTCCTTTTCATCATCATCATTCTGCATCTTCTCATGAAGTTCTTTTCTTTTATTTTGTGCTATAACAAGGTTCTCCTGAAGTCCTTTAATGAATTCCTTAGCAATCCTCAGATCATCTTCAAGTTTGATATTCTTCATTTTTTCTGCATCAAAATATTCAAAAGCTCCTTCCAACTGTTTTCTTAAGTTCTCCATCTATACCGGTGTCAGAATCTCCCTCAAGTTGTTAGGATTTTGCAAATAGAGGACTAGGCTCTGATACCAATTGTTAGATTCAATGACAGTCCCAAAAACACTGAGAGGGGGGGTGAATCAATGTCTAACTGGTTAGCAGAATATTTAAACTTGTTGATAAATTTGTACCTCAAAATAGTGTACCGATAAATAAGAATTAATGCAGTAAACACAATTAGCAGAGACAACATAAAAACACACCATAATACAATATATTTTAACGAGGAAACTCGATGTGGGAAAAACCTCAGTGGGATTTGTGACCCACAATATTTACTCACTGGCCAATGAATAAATACTACTTACAATAGGGGCCCGCACATGCAGGAAGGCCAACAGCCCAGAGCTCACTGCTCAATGAAGAGTCACACTGACTACAAAATGGATAATTAAATCCAATACAATGTACTGCTCAAAACAGCATCTCTAATTCCAGGTTCAGTACCGGTTTAATCTCAGATAGATACCTTATCCAGAAACCTTTGTTGTCACTAAACAATTATTCTCTACCATATATATTATATCCTATATCACAAAATGACCTATAAGATCTCATACATATATGAGTCTTTTACAATATACCATGTTGACTTACAAAAGATAATTATATTACAATAAAAAAAAGTTCATCCCATGTCGGTTGGGGTGTCGGTATGCTTTGTTGCCGATGTAATATGAATGTCAGTGAAGTACCAATTGGTGCTGGTGTCTATCGGTGTATGAAGTTTGTGATGTCAGGCATGTAGAAACCAATTTCCAATGAGTTGCCAGTTGGTTGCCATCAATGACAACATCAACTATTCTCATAAGAGTGTAGAATGCCAACAGACTGCAAATGAGAAAAGGAGGGAGATCAAGCATGTGTTGAGAAAGAAGCAAGAAGAGATGACAATGGGCAGGCACTGTGCATTCAATGCACAAGTGATATCTCCTAAAGTTTAAAGGATATGCAGGACCTTAGGGGGAGCTACATGTTGATTAAATCATTCACCCCCATAGTCAAAAGGACAAATGGAAGAACAAGCTCCTATCAGTACAAGGAAGAAGATGAGATGATAGTGTGTGTAGTTACTACCTTGGATACACATTTATATCTGAGAGATGGATTACTGTTGCAAGTATCATTAGATGGTTCAAACTACAAATTGGGATCAGAGGCACTTGACTCAATTAGACAGAGGTTAGAGGAAGGTATTTCACTAGAGATATTGGACCGGTATAGTAAACCGGTATAGATACTAATTGATATTGCAGATTATGATCTATGTAGTGACTCCAATGGCATGGAGTGATGAAATTATGTCTCAGATGATATTGGAGAAGCCCTAGATGAAAATGTTGGTCTAGTAGCCGACCTTATATGGATGCAACATTTTGATTTAATTGGTTTAGTAGTAGACATGACAATGATGTGGTTTGGTATTGTAGTCAAATAAGATCATGTCATAAGATATCATTGATGTCATGGAGCTAAAAGATCATCAATTGATCATGTATGCTCAGTTCTATCAGTACAAGGTATAGATTGGAGCTCTGGTTCAGAACCTGACAGGCACAGAAGATCTGAGATCAATTGGTTCAGGGGGAGTTCACAGCCATATCTTCTTATTGGTATCAAACATGTTGAACACAGGGGGAGATCAAGTGTTTATGTTGTTGCATCGGTAAGGTTGAAACCTTGGGAAGTGTTCATCAGTCCCTATTTGTGATTTCTTTTAGTGTCTATTCAATTTGTACTTAATTGAAATCACAGTTGGATCACCGCGTGAAAGGAAGACTAGACTGGTGTACATGGAAAGTTGACAAAGAGGGAGAGATTACCTGCACAATGGGGGATATACATTTGGTACTAGAGAATATACATGTAATATCAAAATTGGTATCACTATCAACATCAATATTTGGTATCAACAAATTGTTGTCAAAATAACTTCCTGCATACCAAAAAGGGGGAGAAGATGGAGTATGTTTGATAGACTGGCATATACAATTGGTATCAAATTGGTATATACATTTGGTAGTAGAGTAATTGGTATCAGTTGACATTTGAGCCCTCTATCTCAAGTGTTGTTGGTTGAAAGGATGCAGAGTGAAATAGTCAAACGGGGAGAAGCAACCGGTAGAATGTTCTATCAACACCCTTTGTCATTGTGTCAAAGGGGGAGATGAAATCAGTACTGAATACTACATGCATTGACATTAATGCCAAATGGGGAGATTGTTGGTATTGTGTTTTCATTAATGTCAACTAGTATAGCATGGCAACCAGTATGGGAGATTGTTAGTATTGTTGTCATTGATGTCAATTGACTTTGTGGTCAAGGGATATCAACTGGTATGATGCAAGTTATGGTATGTACTAGTGAGTAAGTAGTCGAGATCGGCATGGGATATCAACTAGTAAGTGATGTGTTGGCAATGTGTTGTTGCCAACCGGTAAGCATGTGACTGGTATGCAAGCAAGGTTGAACTTATGAAGAATATATAGTACAACACACATGCAAGATGTCATATAGTAGGACTCCCACTGAATGTAGTTGTTGTCATAGGATGAAGAGAATAATGACAGAAAGTGTGTTGCCTTAGATAGCAAGGAAGACATAGGGATGTCTACTAGGTAAGGAGTTTTGACTGAAGATGTATCTGATCAAACAGGTAAGTCACATTTGTGCAACATCGGAAGCAGAGAGTACAATGTAATGACAACCTGTTCTCATCAGTTATTGGCTAGCAGGTGACAAGGATCCACTCCCACTGGTAAGTGGTAATATTTAGCCTATCTCCTAGTATCCATGTAAAGAGAAGTGTTTGAAGGCTCACATCGGATGAACCAAGAAAAACAAAAAGATTCCTCAGGTGCATGAAATCAGAGATATGCACCGGTTCAACAAGTGAACACGTGATGAGCTACCGGAAAAGAAAAGGTAGGATAAGGAGTGATGTGTTTTCCACCTTGGCAAACCTGTTGAGGGGAGAATTGATCAAATGAAGAATAAGGTTAGGTTTAGCAGCTATAGACATAGAGTTACGGGGATGCTGATGTCAATAGAGATCCCCGTTGAAGATTGATATTTGTGTTGTCATGCCACCGGTGTGATAGAATGTGTTCCTTGGAGTCTATTGACATGTTAATGTCACCGGTATGTAAAGAGAGATATTATCAAATGGTAAGTGTGTCAATTGGTAAGTGAGAAAAGAAGCCAAATGAAGAATTCCCATCAGATGGAAAGGTGCATGATAACTCACCCTTGATACCTGTCGAGGACTGGCATGTTTGATGATCAAGGATTAACCAGTATATGTGGTTGGATTGTGATGTTGATCAAGAGACCATCTTCATTATTCTCTGGTATGGTTCGGATGTTGGAATTGGTTTAGATTGGTTATTCATGTGTCCCTGATGTGTATCGCATTCAGTTGGTTTGGGATTTGTTGATCCAGATACTATCATTTGTTCTAGTAAGCCTTTTTGTTACCAGTAAGGGTTTTATCAGCAAAGCTCTATTGAAGATATTTTGATGGATCTGATAAGTGGTGTTGGTGTTTCTTCTAGAAGGTTCTCAAGATGTTGATGGCTATCATGTTTGTGTTCCAGTTGATTGGTGGTGTGGTGGAGGGGCACTTAGCAATTTTTGTTGAGTTTGTTTCCAAGATGTTGGAATCATGTTTTTTTAGTTTTGTCATAAGGCCAAGAGGCCATTGAGTGTGTGCTCAAATGATTGTAAGGGCCCTAAGAATGTGTGCTCAAATGATTGTTAGGGGACTTAGATGGCAAAGGCTTGTTAGGACGTACCCAACTAAGGGATTTATGTTGTTGTAACTGTTAGGGAACAACAGTGAAAAAATGATCTGTTATTTGCACTTTCAGATTGCTAAATCAGATCCAGTTATGCTTCATAGTCTGCAACACTTAGGCAGATCTCTATCTTCTCTAGGATGGCTTAACTCATTCTCCTAATCCCACCAACATATGTAACATCAGTTGTGTCGCCCTAAATAGCTATAACAACTAAGTCGGCCATAAAACCTAATTACATCTTGAATTTACAATACAGATCAATATCCAGATCATTACAACAATACACAATGCAATCTCAACCATTGATTGATCATAACCCATCACAAAAATCCAATATGTATCCTCAAAACACTCTACTAAGCGTATCATTGATTCCCAAGAAAATCTTCCTTGAATCGCGCCAAAACAACAATTAAATATTTCACGCGGGTTGTGTCATGTTACCAACTTCGTGTAGACTCATCGTCGATCACAGTCATAAAAGAAATCATTACCGATTTGATGAATTCATCACCGGTCCTTAAACCCTACTAAAACCCTAGCACAACTCAATCAAAAATTCAAAACATGCCTTCCGGTAATCAATATAGGATGCGGTTCTAGTCACATACACAAATCCATCATAAAATCTTATGTCTCCAACCACAAGTCTCCAACCATCACCGATTTATCGATTCAATCAAAATATTTTCTTTTACTGGTAGAAGTCCTAATACTCAGTCCTGTCGGTAAACCCTGTCATACTTACAAATTCTAAAATTGGTAGACCAAATTACTTATCAAACATCAAAGTTCATCTATAACCATCATCAAACATTAATTGACATAGGTTGTCGTCAATGACAACACAAATAACTAATCATGTCATCATCATTCTCCTACCGATACAGTCATCAACTCATCTGCATCAATTATGCCAATCATGCCAACAAAGTTTTTTTTGGGTTAATGTAGGTTGTTTGATGTTGTTTTGAAGTTTTTGAGGTCATATGAGTCACTTGGAGGTGACCAAGTTTGGGTTTGAGCAAAGTTGCTCACCTATGCAACAAATTGCAAAAGTTACAAAAGTTGCTCATAGCAAATTTGCAACATTTTGATACGCCAATGGCTAGTTGGTTGACACAATTGGTTGTGAGCATATGTAAGTACTCCAAGGCTAGTATAAGTCTTGGAAATATTGATGATAATCAGCTGTTGAAGATCTGAAGCAAATAAACAATTTTGGTTTCTCCATTTGGTGTGTTCTACCGAGTTTTTGCCTGTTCTTTGCAAGTTTGTACGACCTGTAAGAATTGACACTTACAAAGAAGGGGCATGGATTTTTAGATTGGTTTCTTACCTTCTTCTTTTTTATTTGGAGTCTTGAATTTTTGTAGGTTGTAAATAATCTTCATTTTGTTGCAAGCGGGTTCAAAGGTCCTAAATAACACAATTTTGAGAGTAAAATGGCTCCAACCCAACGTTCCATGGTGGATACCACTCTGAAACCTTATGGAATGTTAGGTTGAATTGTATACCATGTTTTCTTTTTGGTTTTGAGTCAGGGGAAGCTAAAAAAATTATTTGCTACCATACCCTAGGCTTGGCACGTTGAGTTGGCAAGCATTAGGTAACATGGATAACAGGCCCTAATTGGGTGAATCTGGTGGATGGAGGTGAAGAATGGTTGGATTGGAAATCCTCATAGAAGTAAAAAACAAAAACTATCATCAATTCACTTAGGCAATAGGACTGGTGAAGGTGTTTGAGCAAATCCCTACTTTTTAGGCCTAGGAAGGGGCAATTAGGCCTAATTAGCCCTATAAGGGTTAGATATGTTAAAGACAAAACCCACCTCCGATTTTGAGATATTATATGTAAACCCCAAAAGGGTGTCTCGAATGCCAAATATTTCATAGGTTTGTTAGGGAATATTGTCAGATAATCGCATAATACCCCGCTAACAGGGCTACTAGAAATAGGTCTCCTATTAGGCCTAAAAGTGCAGTTTGTTTGTAAAACTTGGAATCGGTAAATGTCAAAGCTCTCAAGAAAGGAGTAGGGTTTGGAATCCCTCCAAAACCATACATCCTTATGTGTGTAGATCCTATGGTAGAGGGTTTGAACTCTCAGGTTGAGTGTGAAGGGGAGTGGGAAAACAAGGTCTCCTAAGCAAGAGAATGGAACTCACAAAACAATAAGAGCTTACCCTAGCCTAAGGACCTTGGGAAGGTTAGAGAGGGTAAGTCTTGTAGACCCTTGGAGGGTGTGAGGTGTAGAATCATTGGATGGTTCTTATGTATCTTGAAGGAGATGCCTAGATAGGGTAGTACAAATAGGTGAGAGACAACTCACTCTACATCATGGTGTTGGATTCGGCTTATGGCGACCTATTTTAGCTTTGATTGTATTCTGCTTAGGTTATGGACCAGTTTATGTAACGTGTTGGTGGATACTCCCAATGCATCACTGGTTGGATTTATTGTTTGGTCTATGTTGTTTTGGTCTTAGGCCGACTTGGTTTATCATTGGTTTGCGTGTTCATGTTATGAATTTATAGTATTATCTTTTAGGTGGTCAACCTAATTGTTTAGGTCTCAGGTTGGTATAAATATGATGTAAGATCTATTTGTAGATCATATGTAATATGGGATTGTGGTCATCTATGTGCGAACAAAGTTGAAATCATATGCAGAGGTTTTGGTCGATCATAGGTGATCGAATTGGGTTTGTGTAAGAGGTTTTAGGCTCTGTTATTGAGCTTAACCAGAACTGTACTCAGTTATAGGAGATGCTATTCTTGCAATTCATTTATATTTTCGGATTGTAGTCTAGATTTATTTTGTAGTGAGTGAGCCTCTTTTGTGATGAGCAGTGTGCTCTAAGTTGTTGGTCTTCCTGCATGTGCAGGCCCCTCTTATTGTAATCACATACTTACTATAGAAGTATCATCTGACTGTGGGTAGGCTTACTAGCGTGGTTTTTCCCTTTACCAGGTTTTCCATGTATAAATCTTGGTGTTATATGATGTGAATGCTTGGTATTTGGTTTATGGTTTATTTTTATGCTTAATTGTTATCTATGTTATAATTGTTATCTATGTTATTCTGGTATTCAGTTTATGCATTACGGTAAAAGGTTTTGTGTGCTTAAAGTTTCATAATTTGTTGACAATTGATTTACCCCCCATGTTAATCCTATGAGGATCCAGTTAATACTGAGAGGGGGGGTGAATCAATATTAACACAATTTATAACGTCAAATCAAAATACCATTTACAATGGATCTGAAATCATTTGATACATGAATCTATCCCTTTAGCAGATCTCATATTCACTTGTTACCCACTTATGCAATCTTATTAATTAGAATATTCATCAACTAGATATATGATCAACACATACTCATACTGACTTATTATCAGATTAGAATACTTAATCTATCAGTTCATTAACATTACCGGTAACCACTTACAAATTTCTGATAAACAACACTAAACTTATCATAACCGGTAATCAAAAATAATGCATGAAAACATAAACACTATGAAAAGACATTCCACACATGAACACCAGGATTTTTGACGTGGAAACCCAAATGGGAAAAACCATGGTGGGGATTGGTACCCACAATAATTTTTCCTCTTTTGAAGTACACCCTGTTAGGAGCTTAGCCCGATTAGGAGCTTACAATACGCCCGGTTAGGAGAAGACCCTGTTAAGAGTCACCCGGTTAAGGGATTTGTGTATCACTCTAGCTAGGAGCTTAATGATCTGCTAGGATCAACTTGGCTAAAGGATTTAAACACTCTTTTTTGGGCTTCCTTGTTAGGGGACTTAGATGGAAAAGGCTTGTTAGGACCTACCCAGTTAAGGGATTTATGTTGTTGTAACTATTAGGGAACAATAGTGAAAAATGATTTGTTACTTTGCACTTTTAGCTTGCTAAATCAGATCCAGTTATGCTTCACAGTCTGCAACACTCAGACAGATCTCTATCTTCTCTCAGATGGCTTAAATCATTCTCCTAATGCCACCGACACATAAAACATCAACTGTGTCAACCTAAATAGCCATCTCAACTAGGTTGGCCACAAAACCTAATTGCATCTTCAATTTACAATTAGATCATCATAGATCGCTATACAAATCATTACAACAAATTACAATGTAATATCAACCATTGGTTGATCATAATCCATCACGAAAATTTGATATATATCCACAAAACACTCTACTAAACGTTTCATTGATTCCCAAGAAAAACTTCCTAGAATTGCACCAAAACAACAATTAAATCTTTCACGCGGGTTGTGTCATGTTACCAACTTCATGTAGACTCACTGCCAATCACTATCATATCAGAAATCATTACCGGTTTGATGATTTCTTCGCTGGTCCTAAAACCCTAGCACAACTCCATCAGAAATTAAAAAACGTGCCTTCCGGTAATCATCATAGAATGTGGTTCCGGTCACATACACAAATCCATCATAAAAGCTTGTCTCAAACCAAAAGTCTCCAACCATCACCGATTTACCGATTTCATCAAAATATTTTCTTTTACCAGTTGAAGTCCTAATTCTCAGTCCTACTGGTAAAGCCTGTCATACTTGCAAATTCTAAATCTGGTAGACCAAATTTCTTAGATGACAAAACAAAACATTAGGAATCATCAGTTGCTAGCAATGACAACAGAAATAACTGATCATGTCATCAAATCATCTGAATCTCAATCTCTTCATCACAAATAGACTTCTATCTTTTACCGGTGCAGTCATCCAACTTCCACTGCATCACTTGATCTGCATCAGTTATGCCAAATACCAACACCCCCCCCCCCGCTCTTAGTTGTCCACTGGTTATCCTAAAAATTGGTATTAGAGCTTGGTCCTCTCTGTAGAATCTTAACCTCTTGAGGAAGATCCTATGGCGAGTAATCATTCAACTTATGTTGCTTATCGAAAGGACAACCCTAGGCTTGAAGGAACAAACTATAGGGTATGGAAGCTTTGGATGGAGACGTATCTTAGATGTCTTAGCAAGGAGATTTGGGAGATCACTGAGAAAGGCTATACTCCTTATGATCCGACATCAGGCAATCCTCCTCCGGTATACTTTGATAAGAACATTGAAAATGATTGTAAAGCTACAGAAGCCCTTTTGAGCACCCTTTCTGATCAACAAGTTATGGGATTATTAAACAAAACATCTACAAAAGCTATATGGGATGAGTTAGAGACTCTGAATGAAGGTGACCCTACTATTAAAATTGTTAAACTTGATGGTTATCGGGTGAGGTATGAGAACTTGAAAATGGAGGAAGATGAAAGAATTATTGTTTTTATGGAAAGAGTCAATGAAATTTTTATGGGAATTCAATGTTGTGGTGGATCTCTGAGCGAAGATGAGATTGTTTCTAAAGTATTGAGAGCTTTTCCATCGGCTTACAAAATGAAGGCTACTGCAATTAATGAGCATAGAATAATGTCTAACACTTCTTCTAATAGGGATACTTTGGTTGGAAAGTTATCTGCTTTTGATCTTGAAGAATGTGGTCCTCTTGGAGATACAAAGACTGAATCTTCTTTTCATGCATCTACATCATCAACCGATAAGAATGATTGGAAAGCACTATATGCAAAGGAACTAGAAGATATGAAGAAAGAAGATGAAGAGTTTGAGTAACTTGAAGCCCTATTTTCTAGAAGAGTACCTAAAGGTCCGATAGGAAGTAAGTATGAAGGAAAATCAACTTTTAAATGTTTTGCATGTAATAAGATAGGTCATTTTGCATCTAAATGTCCTGAGAGGAATTCAAGATTTGAGGAGAAAGATAGAAGATATTTTAGGCCTAACCATGATTATCAGAACAAGCATAAGTACAGAAGGAAAAAACATAAATCATGTTACTATGTGAATTAGGAAGATGTGACTAATGATTTTGATGATGAACCAGCAAAAGATTTAGCTAGTGGATCCAACAATCGAAAGGAATGGGTATTTTTAGCTATAAAGGAAGATGCTCTAGAACCTGTCATTCAAAATGAGGAGAAGGACCTTTCTGCTAAAGTTGAAGACAAGGATGAATGGGTGATGGACAGTGGATGTTCACATCATATGACTGGAGACAAAAGGAAGTTCCTATCTTTGCAAGAATTTGATGGTGGTCTGGTTAGATTTGGAGATGACAAAGCATGAATGATCAAAGGAAGAGGAACTATATCATTGGATGGTAAGCATAACACTGATAATGTTAATTATGTTTAAGGCTTAAGGAATAATCTTTTGAGTGTAAGACAGTTGGTGCATAAGGGATTTCAATTACAATTCAAGGATGGAAAATGCAAAATCATTAATAGATCTGGATTGGAGATTGCAATCGCTACTCAGACTAAAGGTATCATCTTTCATTTGAACTCTAGTGAGAAGACATGTTTAATTGCACAAATTTATGAGAGTTGGCTATGGCATAAGAGGTTGTGTCATGTGAATTTTGATTGCATTGTAAATCTCAATTCAACTAAGGCAGTTAGAGATATACCTAAGATTGTGAAGCCTTATAATCTGGTATGTAAGGAATGTCAAATGGGTAAGCAAGTTAGAACTTATTTTAAGAGTATATAAGAAAAATCTAATGATATTATTAATCTTATTCATATTGATTTGTGTGGTCCTGGTAAAATAGGAAGTTTTCTGGATGATACATATTTTATGCTAATTATTGATGACTATTCTAGAATGATGTGGGTTACTTTTCTAAGGGATAAATCTGAAGCCTTTGAAAAGTTTAAGATCTTTAAAGCTAAAGTTGAGACAAAAATAGGGTTGAAGATTAAATTCTTAAGGTCAGATCAGGGTGGTGAATTCACATCTAGTGAATTTAATAGTTAATATGAGAAGCATGGTATAAGGAAACAATTGTTTGCACCACGGACACCTCAGAAGAATGGTGTTGTGGAAAGAAAAAATAGAACTATCTTGGATGCAACCAAAACTATGATGATGGAAGCTAATTTGCCTCATATCTATCATATCTATTGGAGAGAAGCTATGAGCATGGCGGTATACATATTCAACAGAGTTCATATCAAAGGAGACACCGATAAGACACCTTATGAGTTATGGTTTGGTCATACACCTACAGTTAAGTATTTTAAAATCTTTGGTAGTAAATGCTATGTCAAAAGAGATGATTCCATTGGAAAGTTTGATCCTAGATGTGATGAAGGAATATTTCTTGGTTATTCTAATGAAAGCGAAGCATATAGATGTTATAACAAAATATTGCAAACTGTGGAGAGCACTAATGTCAAGGTGAATGAGCAGTACAGAGGTCAAATTAGAACTTATGAGAGAGAATCGGAAGTGGAAATTATCATAACTAAACCGGTAACACCTGTACCCGAATAGAATGTTGAACTAGTTTCCCTGGTAGCATCAGAAATTTAATAGTAATTGAAGATCAAAGCAGGGAAACAGAAAATAAGAAGACTCCTAGGTGTGCAAGGTTAAATCATTCAGAAGATCAAATCATTGGAGAGAAGAGCAAAGGAGTAATGACAAGAAGAAGGTTGGCAGTTGAAGAGGTATGTTTAATTTCACAAGTTGAACTGACATCAATTATTGAAGCATGTAAGGATTGATAGTTTTGATACTTAATGTAAGTACAGATGCCAATAGCTAACAAGATGAGAGGGGGGTGAATCATACAAACTTAATCTTCCATAAAAACAATAGATTCAACCTCGGTAACTTATACTTCAGCAATATAACCAAAACTGCTAAACATGCAAATTCATAAGCATATAATCATCATAACACTCATAACACCAGATTTAACGTGGAAACCCAAATAGGGAAAAACCACTGTGGGATTTAGACCCACTAAGAAATATACTCTTCTAGAGTATGCTCGGTTAAAAGCAAATCTTGTTAAAGATTACAAACACATTGCTAGATGTGACCCAGTTAAGGGATTTCCCTCAAATCTGTTAGGATCTTCACTTTGTTAGAAGTGACCTTTTCAAAGGATTTCAAACACTCATTTAGAATGTTACCTTGCTAGAGGGTTTACATATAAGACTATTAAGTCCACTCGGTTAAGAGATTTTCTGTCACTTACAAAATAACAGTAATACAAATCTATCTGCAACTTCACATATAAAATGTTGAAGCAGATTCTTATTTTCTCAAAACAATCTAGTCATAGGACTTATCTTGTCCCTCTGCTGGGCTCTTTACTCTGTTATTCAAACAGGTCTTCAAGCTTCTATGCTCGGTAATCACTATGTAGCATCCTTGTGCATACACTTGCCCACATACATTGTTTATCAACAATTCCTCATTTATAAACAATTGCTAACCGCTTAATCTCCTTGATCACATTTCCCATGATCAATCTTAGCCATCGGATCTTCAAACTTGACTAGGTTCAATGTATCCTTTCGATCTGAAAACATTTTACCTTACCTCGGGACTTGCAGTCCTTTCTTGGAACTTGCATAAGGTTATTGTGGTTCAATCTGCGTTGTAGATCTTCTTGCCAATTTTCCTTTGCCATAGATCCTTAACAAACTTCATACATGGCATACCAATCATTTATACATCTCCAGCTAATCATTGTCCTTCATTAAATAATGCTTTTATCCATCCCATGTGCACTGTCATAACTCGGTTGCAACTCGGTAAATACTAAAATTTACTTGGTAGACATTTCGCCTTCATTAACCGATATCGATAACCTTAGGGTTTACCGACTAGGTTCCTTAGGGTTTACCGACTAGGTTCTTTGCTCGGTGACATAGTATAGTATTAACCTTACAATCAACAACATATGTAGAATATCAAAACAATCTAAACATCATGATCTCATCATTGTCTAACTCAGTAATAGTTGCCCATTGAATAACTTATTCCTCCCTTTATTCATCACATTATTTCTGTGTCTTTTACCGACATCTTAATTCTCTTCAAATCAATCTTCTCAAGATATGGCAACATCATATTGAATCAGATAATCAATCTCTTGACATCATTGACAAAATAATGTTATAAAGATACTTATCATCCTTCTTCAGTTATATCAATAATCTTCAACAACCTTCTCAATATCCTTACTGAATATCAACAATCTCCTGATATTGAAATGCAAACAATCTTTCCTACTGTAATGCCAACAAGGATGACTGTTGGATGAAAGCTATGGAAGAGGAATTAGATCAGATAGAAAAGAATAATACATGGACTTTAGTTCCCCGACCTAAAAATAAGAATTTTATTGGAACTAAATGGGTTTTTAGGAATAAATTGACTAAAGATGGACAAGTTGTGAGGAAAAAGGCTAGATTGGTATGTAGAGGATATTCTCAGAAGGAAGGAATTGATTATGATGAGACTTTTGCTCCAGTAGCTAGGATTGAAGTTGTGAGATTAGGGTGTATCAAATGGATGTTAAGTGTGAATTTCTGAATGGAGATCTTGAAGAGGAAGTCTATATTGAGCAACCTGGTGGATTTTCACGTTCAGATGACAAAAACATGGTTTGCAGGTTAAGGAAAGCTTTATATGGATTGAAGCAATCCCCTAGATCTTGGTATACTAGATTAGACAAATATCTTTTGAATCTTGATTTCACTAAAGGTAATGTTGATAGTAACTTGTATTATAAGATAAATGATGACGATATATTGATAGTTGAGGTCTTTGTTAATGATATCATTTTTGTAGGTGAGGATAAGTTATGTATGGAATTCTTTAATAATATGAAGAATAAATTTGAAATGTCTATGATTGGAGAGATGAGATTTTTCATAGGTTTCCAAATTACTCAAACTGACAAAGGTATTTTCATCTGTCAAACTAAGTATGCTAGAGAATTGTTGAAAAAATTTGGTATGGAAAATTCTAAACCGATTGGTACACCTATGGTTACAAGTGAGAAATTAAAAAAGAAAGATATAAAATCTCTGGTAAATCCTACAAGGTATAAATATATGATTGGATGTTTTTTATATTTGACTCAAACTAGACCGGATATAATAAATGTAGTTTGTATTGTATCAAGATATCAGAGTGATCCTAGAGAGAATCATGAAATTGCAATGAAAAGGATTTTCAGATATTTGCAAGGAAAAACTAAGTATGGTTTGTGATATCCTAAAGATGATGACTTTACACTATGTGCATATACAGATGCATATTGGGTTGGAGATGTTGATGACTGGAAGAGCACATCTGGTGGAGCTTTATTTCTTGGAAAGAAACTTGTTTCATGGATCAAAAATAAATAGTCATGTACTTCTTTATCTACTGTTAAAGTTGAGTATGTCGTTGCTACTACTAACTGTACATAAGCTCTATGGATGAAGAAAATGTTGAAGGATATAAGGGTAGATTGTAATGAACTGGTAATTATTCGTTGTGATAAATCTACTACTATTGACATATCAAAGAATCCAGTATTTCATTCTAAGACAAAGCACATATCAATCAAGTATAATTTTCTGAAGAAGAAGGTGGAAGCAAATTAAGTCAAATTGGTTTATGTGAACACTAAAGAGAAAATTGCAAATATGTTCACTAAACCTTTGCCTAAGGAATCATTTGAGTACTTTAGAGATAAATTGGGGGTTTTTGCCATTCCGATAGAGACTTGAGTGATGTTGATTGGCATCAATCTGGTATGCATTATCAGAGCTATTTTTCATTTTGGATTGATGTGTTGGTGCTACTACTCAAGGGGAGTTAGTTGTGTGGTTCAGAGGTTCTTTTCATTTTTATTTGATGTTTATGTCAGATTTATGGCATTGATGTCAAAGGGGGGGAGATATACATGTGAAAAATAGAGCTTAACATAAAATATCAATCAAAGGGGGTTGTCTTCCTTTTGGGGAGACTTGTTTGGCATTTCTTGGCACTTGGATGTTTTTCACATCTAGTGTTGCCATCAATGTCAAAGGGGGAGATTGGTGGCATTTTGGAGTAATTGATTATGTGTTACATTGATGTTTGTCATTGATGTCAACAAGTTATCTTCTTGGTTGTCTACCAGGTTCTGATAGAGTGGTTGGATTGTGATGTTGATCTGGACACCATCTCCAGTATTCTCTGGTATGGTCTCGTTGTTGGAATTGGTTTGGATTGTTTATTCATGTGTCCCTTATGCATATCTCATTAATTTGGTTTGGGATTTGATGATCCAGATGCTATCATTTTTTCTAATAAGCCTTTTGGTTACCAGTAAGGTTTTTATCGACAAAGCTCTATTGAAGATCTTTTGATGGATCTTATAAATGGTGTTGGTGCAGCTTCTAGAAGGTTCTCAGGATGCAGATGGTTATCATGTTCATGTTCTAGTTGATTGGTGGTGTTGCATTTGGCTTATGGTGACCTATTTTAGGTCTGGTTCTATTATGCTTAGGTTATGGACCGGTTTATGTAACATGTATGTGGATTCTCCTGATCCATTACCAATTGGATTTATTATTTAGTCTATGTTGTTTCGGTCTTAGGCCAACTTGGTTTATCATTGGTTTGCGGTTTCACGTTATAAATTTATTGTATTACCTTTTAGGTGGTCGACCTAATTTTTTAGGTCTCGGGTTGGTATAAATATAATGTAAGATCTCTTTGTAGATCATATGTAATATGGGATTGTGGTTATTTGTGTGCGAACAAAGTTGAAATCATATGTAGAGATTTTGGTCGATGATAGGTGATTGAATTAGGTTTGTGTAAGAGGTTTTATCCCTCCAGGTTAACCGGAACTATACTCAGGCATAGGAGATGTTATTCTTGCAATTCATTTATCTTTCTAGATTGTAATCTAGATTTAATTTATAGTCAGTGAGGCTCTTTTGTGATGAGCAGTGTGCTCTAGGCTATTGGCCTTCCTGTATGTGCAGACCCCTCTTATTGTAAACACATACTTACTGCAAAATTATCATCTGACTGTGGGTAGGCCTCCCACCATGTTTTTTCCCTTTATCAGGTTTTCCACATACAAATATTGGTGTTATGTGATGTCAATCCTTGGTATTTGGTTTATGGTTTATGTTTATGCTTAATTGTTATATCTGCTATTCCGATATTTGGTTTATACATTCTGATAAAAGGTTTTGTGTGCTTAAATTTTCATAATATGTTGATAATTGATTCACCCCCTCTCTCAGTTGTCCATTGGTTATCCTAACAGCTAGGTCATGTTGACAGGTGTTTTGACACACTCACCAATAGTCGGGTAGAATATGAAGGGTATACCACCTCTCCTAAAAATCAATCAGTCTCAAAAGACTAATTACTCTAGGATCTTTATAGTTGGGTCATGACAGTGTTGGATCACTCAGTGGCTAATGCAATTGTACCTATCAAGGGGGTTGCTAGTTGAAACAAAATGAATAAAATATTTTTTTTGTATTTTCTGATTTTCACTTGATAAAGAAACTTCAAAAGATCGGTCAAGGTAATAAGAGGTAACAACTAAACCAATACTAAACAATTTAAAGAACTAAAAAGTCACTAGATCACAACAAGGTATTATCAATAGCATCTTATCAACATTCAAAAGGGGTGTATCAGCAAACATGTGAATTCATACAACCCACACATAAACAGACATAGCAATTAGAAGATCAGATAATCACTCTACTATTTAATCCTCATACACCACTAAAATGTGCAATATGATTCATGAAACAATAAAGCTTGGAATAACAAGTTGTTGATTCGAATGAAAGAAAATACCAGACTACAAAGAACATAAACCCATAGAACATGTATTGTAGATCAGGCAATCCACAAGTTGCTTTTGTATTAATCTTTGTAAAATGAGTAACAGAATTCTTTAAGAGTTCATGGGATAGAAATTGCATTAAAAAAACTATCTAGCTAAAATGGCCTTGAATCATCAATTCATGGACCCTCAAAATGGCCCAAATTCTACAATTTGTAGAATTTTACCCTATATTCTAGTAAGGCATCATGTCTATAAACTAGGATTACAAAAAGGTAGGAGTCACAATCGACATGTAAATCGCTATTTGTGAGCTCCAGTTAAGTGCTATTAAACTGGTACTTAAGGTTTACTTCCAAAACGGTGCTCCAACAACAAGGATTTCAAACCATGCAAAACAATGTTCAAAAACAAAAGATTAAATGCAACTCCATTTGGCAGCTCAGATGTGGTGGCATTGATGGTTCTTTAGCATATATTTTCTTTTCACAACTACCCATTTTGCTTTTTATTCTTCTTGTAGTTTTGGTAGTTGGTGAGGAGGCATTCCATCGAAGCATCAGGAGGGTCAGTGATGTACTAGATTCTAAATTTAGATACTCTAAGTATCTCTTTCACATTCTCTAACCTACTAACCATATTATTTGTAATTACTTATGCACCTTGGCATTGAAACAAAACATACATATATCGATCCATTATTTCTATGGTGAATTTTGAAATAGCTACAAAATAGTCAGCGATAAAATAATCCCATCAACTCAGTGTGGTCTCTTGATACACAATAATCCTCCTTGCTTAAGGTTATAACCATACTTCCCCAACAATTTAATCAATAGTTGCTTATATTGTTCAAGTGTTTTGAGAAACGGGTGATGTTCCTTAAGAAGTTTGGTGCGACATTTATCCATGATCTCCATTTTCGAATCTACAATATTTATACATGACTACAAATTATCAACACTCTCTCCTCCTAGAAAACCTTCTTTTGCAATGGTTCCTTCTCCTAATCTTTGAATCCTTTTAATAATTTTGTGCAATTGTGAGAGATGAAGGATATGTTGTTCCCACTACTTGTAACAAGTAACAAGAGCTTCCTCATTATCATGATCTTCTAAAAACACCTTCAATGTGTCTTGCAAGAACATATTAACCTTATCCATTTGATCTTGAGCCTAGGTCCTAACCATTGTTGCTACTTTCTTCATCTTGTACAATGCTTTTATATCACCTTCAAGGAGTGACGAAGTGGATGGTAAGGTATCATCAATTATGGAATCAAGAGGTTTGGCTATTTTTATAATCAACTGCTTATACTGTCTTAATTGTGCCTTAACATTTTCCTTAGTTTTATACTCTTTCTCCATCCTTGACTAAATAGTGGATGTAGCATCAACTAGAGTATCAATCTCCCCCCACTTAGTTTGTTTACCTAGGTTAACCTTAGACACTTTGTATCTAGGGTAGCTTGGGATGATCCTTCAACATCTTGAATTGGTGTTGCTACATCAGAAATTATATCCCCCAAATCTGTCCTTGAGAGATGGTCAATTTTCTTTACTCTTTCTTCTCTCCATGGAGATTCAATAATTGCATCCTACAAGGTTACATTTGGGAGGAAAACCTTTTCCTTCTTTTTGAAAGTGAAACTTAACCATTGAGGCACAGTGTCGTCTTGTTCTCCTCCCTAGACCATTACATTTGTAGTGATCATGTGAGCTTCTATATCTTGCTCATGTTCTTCTTCCTAGTGCTCTCCATCTTGTTTTCCTTATTACTAATCTAGAGGAGATGGTGGCCTTTGTTGGAGTTGGGAAACTTGTTGAGAAAGATCAACTTAAATGACTCGATCTGGATCGGGTTGTTGTTGTCTTGCTATCTCTTCTAACTTCTCAGAAACTTCTTCTTCAAATGGTATTTCTATTTCAGTTTCTTGCCATTTCTCATTTCCTCCTAGTTGTTGAAGCAACATTTCTTGGTCGTGAGGAGTAAGGAACATTCTTTCATCATGTTCATCATTTTCTTCTTCTTCTTCATGTGCCTCTTCTCCCATAGCCTATACATGAATTTCCATTGGTTGCACTTGTAAGATTGGCTCTTTTGTAACTTTCGGTTGTTTTTCTGATTAGGCTATAGCAGGATCCTCCTATGGTCCTAGTGTAGGAGCACCCTTCCAGACTTCTCTTTCTTTGTTTTGTTGGTATTATGCTTCTTATGAAGCCATTGTATATAAAATAATGAGCCAAGTGCTCATAGGTCCTAGCTAGAGTCCTAGAGGTGATCTTAGGGGTCATAAGTCAAAATTATGATGGTTTTGAAAATGGAGGTTGTGTGTGTCTTGGAGGTGTTTAAGGGTCCTTCATATCATGGTGGTGTCCTTAGGTTGGCCCATTGTGGGTCTAGGAGTTATGAAGAGCAACATTGGGAAAGTTGCTCAAAAGTTGCAAAAGTTGTCAAGCAACTTTTCCGCCATGTTGTCAAAATCATTAGGTTGGTATGGACAACCCTAAATGTGGCACACAGATCAAGGTATGGGTAGTATAAGATGTTTTAAACCCTAATTTAAAGGGTTGGTTGTTAGATATTGTACGGCTCAAGCAAACTGTACTAACTGTGACTATTTATGAGTTACAAGTCTGTTTGAATGAAGTTACCGAGCAAGCGAATGGATTTATTTGTGAGAAAACCTATGTGGAATGTCTTATTGAATGTATATAGCTTCATTGTGAGTGATTAATTTATATTTTTGTTTACTGGTAGAGTGTGCTTGTAAATAGTTTGTGAATTGCAGTTTTACTGTCCAGTGTTGAACCAGTTTGAGGAAATGAAGTCTTGACTCCATTCCCCATTGTGGAACCACCATGAAACCATGGGGAATGGATGTGGAGACCTTGTACCATAGTACCAAGAAAGTAGGGCCCTTGGAAATGCAAGGAGGCCAAGCAAATGCCCATTCCTAGGCGAGACTGGATAGTGCCTGGTTGGGAATGGTTGCTGGTGCAGAGGTCATGGAAAGCAAGGTTGTATAGTGGGAAGTGTACCCTTTGGAGGGAGTGTAGAGGAGTGAGTGAAGCTTCATTGGTGTGAAGGAGGAGTTTCCACCAATACAGACAAGGTGGCTAAAACACAAAACACTCACTGAGACCCAGACAGACACTGAAAACCCTCACTAAAACCCTCAAAACCCTTAAATTCCACCAAGGACAAAGTACGGACACTAAGGGGCCTAAAACATAGAAAATCATTGAGTCTTTGCCAAATGAATGGCAGTCCTTTTTGGGAGATTGGGTTGTTTGTGCATCGGTTGTGAGAGAGGAGCCCTAGAAGACTGGTTACGAGGCCTAATTGGTCCTAATCCTTGTAGCCCTATTTTGTAGGAAAAACACAAAATGGTGAAAGCGGTAAGGGGTTAGAATCTTGAAACCTCTTGTGGGCTCATGAATGGGTGGATAGACAATGAAATAGACCAGAAACAACCTTGCTAAGACCTTGGAAGGTGTGGAACAAGATTCACCCTTATTAGCCATAGTAAGGGGTTTGAGTCTCATGAGTAGGTGAGACCTTAGGAGCAACAAAGCAACACATTGGTGGGTGGATTGGGCAAGGTTAGGGGATTCCTCAAGCAAAGGAAGTCCTAGAGACCCTAGGGTGTGAGGAGAACACTAGTGACCCAAGGAAAGGGTCCTAGAGCATAGACTAGGCTAGTCTATCCCATACCCCATCCCATCAGATTGGTATCAAAGCAAGTTAAAGATTTGTTGGACTGTGTATGTCTCTATATATTGGTGAATCAGTAGGGGAGAGCAGAATGGTCACTAATGCAGAGCTGGCTAGAGAGGTGGAAGAACAGAAGGAGAAGAACAGACTCCTTGAAGAAGCTATGAGTGAGATAAGGGATAAACTGCAGGAAGTGGTGGATTAGAGGACACAAGGACCTTGGGAAGAAGACACTAAGGGTAAAGGCAAGAAGACTATAGACTTAGATGACATTATCCCTGAACCAGATCCCTTGTTCAATGTAGAACCTTTTGTAAAAGCTATCAAGGATTTGAACACCAAAGCTTTTGAAGGATTGCCATATTTCAGTGGAAGAATGGATATAGACACTATTATGGAATGGATTAAGGGCATGGAAAACCACTTTGAGTGTGAAGGAGTGACAGAGGCTCAGAAGGTTAAAGTTGCCAAATCAAGATTAAGGGGAGCAGCTTTGACATGGTGGAAGTACTTGCAAGAAGAGAGAGTTAGTATGGGAAAGCTACCCATTACAAATTGGAAAGCTACGGTGAGTAAGGTTAAGGAGAACTACTTGCCAGAAGATTATGAAGTCCAACTTCATAAGAAGAGACAAGGATTGAAGTAGAAGGATCTTGATGTGGCCTCCTACACAGAGGAGTTTCAAAAGCTATGTCTTAGGTCCAAAGTTCAAGAAGATGAATCCATTAAGGTGGCTAGGTATCTAAGCAGCCTAAAGTGGAACATTCAAGAGGAGATAAGTCTATGGACTCCTACTACTATCCAGAAGTGTCACTAGCTTGCTGCCAAGGTAGAAGAGAGGAACAAAAGGAAAGGAGACTCCAATAATAGGGGTAGAGGCAGAGGTAGAGACCAAGTGAATCACCGAGGTGGTTACTAAAGCAAGTCAAATGAGTAGAGGAATCAAGGAGAAGCCAAGTTGACTGAACATGGTAGTGAAACCAATCCCAAAGGAGGACAAACTAGAAGAAGAGGTGCACAAGGTGGTTCAAATAGGGGAAGAGGTACTGGTAGAGGTAGTTCCTACTTTGCAACCATGAAATGTTACAACTATGGACAATTAGGACACCCGGCATATAGATGCCCTGACAAGCCTACATCATCCAACAGTGGAAAGAGAGTAGCATATGCACATGAAGACTCTTCAAGTAGCAAGACATCGGATGTTGACTAGATTGAATCAGAAATTGGTGAGAATCTGATGTTTAATAGGATTTTGATCAGACGGTCTGTTAAAGAAGAACCCAAACATAGAAGAGCATTGTTTAGGGTGAGATGCAAAGTTCTTGGTAAAGTGTGCAAGGTGATAGTTGATTCAAGCTCAACTGACAACATCATATCAGAAGAGGCAGTTAGGAAGTTGAAACTGACAAGAATACCCCACACTAATCCTTACAAGGTGACTTGGTTGAACAAAGGATAGAGTGTGTTTGTCAATGAACGGACTTGGGTAGAGTTTACCATTGGAGGATATAAGGATAAGATCCTTTGTGATGTGTTGCCCATGGATGCTTGTCATTTGCTACTAGGAAGACCCTGGCAATTTGATAGGAAGATGGTCTATGATGGAGGAGAGAACTCCATTTCTTTCAAGAAGGATGACAAAACCTTCAAGATTTAGTCTTTGACATTAGATGATGAAGGAAGCTCAAGAATGCCTAGTGTCTTGTTGAACACCGGTCAAGAGTTCTTACACTTGCTACATGAGGAAGAGATAGTGGGATGTGCCATTTTTGTAAAACCTAAAGAGGAGGAGAGTAAGTTGTAGATAGAAGTACTTAAGGAGGTAAAATAGATGTTGCAAAAGTATGAGGACATAGTAAGTGATGGAGCACCTGCAACTCTCCCACCTAGATGGTCTATTAGCCATCAAATAGACTTTGTTCCTGATGCATCCTTACCTAACAAGGCTGCATATAAGCTTACACCTGATTAGAATAAGGAAGTAGCAAGGCAAGTGCAGGAGTTATTGGACCAAGGGTTAGTCAAGAAAAGCATCAACCCATGTGCAGTTCCGATAGTGCTAGCATCAAAAAAAGGAGGTAAGTGGAGACTTTGCACTGACTCAAGAGCAATTAATAGGATTACCATAAGGTATAGGTTTCCTATTCCTAGAATAGAGGATCTAATGGACTGTTTAGGAGGGGCTATGTATTTTACCAAACTAGACCTTAAAAGTGGTTATCACCAGATAAGAATTAAGGAGGGTGATGAGTGGAAAACTGCTTTTAAAACCACAGATGGATTGTATGAATGGCTTCTGATGCCATTTGGGCTTACTAATGCTCCAAGAACTTTCATGAGGTTGATGAATGAAGTGTTGAAGGATTTCATAGGCAGATTTGTGGTGGTGTACCTAGATGACATTCTCATCTATAGCAGAACCAAAGAGGAGCACCTTGAGCATTTGAGGTTAGTCTTAGAGAGGTTGCATGAGGAGAAGTTGTCCATCAACCTAGAGAAGTGTGACTTCTTGAAGCAAGAGTTGGTTTACTTAGGATTTGTAGTGTCTAATGGAACCTTGAAGATAGATCCAAGCAAAGTGGAGGCAATCTTGAATTGGCCTGAACCTAAAACAGGCACTGAGGTAAGAAGTTTCCATGGATTAGCTCAATTCTATAGGAAATTTGTGAGGAATTTCAGTGGCATATGTGCACCAGTCCTTGACACCATAAAGGGAGGTCTTAAAACTAAGTTTAAATGGACAGAGCAGGCTGACAAAGCATTTCAATTGTTGAAGCAAGAAATAGCCACAAAACCTATCCTTCTCCTACCTACATTTGATAAGCTATTTACCTTGGAGTGTGATGCAAGTGGAATTGTAGTAGGTGGTGTGTTGAGTCAAGAGGGAAGACCTATGGCATTTTCAGTGAGAAGCTTAATGAAGCAAAGAAGAAATACTCAGCCTATGACCTTGAGCTATATGCATTAGTTCAGTCTCTAAAGAAGTGGAGACATTATCTACTTCCAAAAGAATTTGTAGTGTTCATAGACAATCAGGCATTGAGTTACATCAACACTCAAGAGAAGCTAAGCAATAGACATCTAAAATGGATGGAGTATCTCCAATCTTTCACCTTCACCATCAAGCATAAGAAGGGGCAACTTAACAAGGTGGCAGATGCATTGAGCAGGAAGTTGTTGACTGTTCAAGAGTTACAGTTGTAGAGCATAGGCATAGAAGGTTTCAAAGACCTCTATGAAGGAGATGAAGACTTCTCATCAGCTTACAAGGTTTGTAAAGAATTTGAGAACCATTTTCATGGTGAGTATGCAGACTATACTCTCCAAAATGGTCTCTTGTTCAAGGGTAACCAGTTGTGTGTACCTAGAGGATCTATGAGGGAGAACCTCATCCAAGAGAAGCATAATGGTAGTTTGAGTGGACACTTTGGGATAAATAAGACCCTAGATCTAGTACAGAGGTACTACCATTGGCCAAAGTTACCAAGAGATGTGAAGAGGTATGTAGAGCAGTGTGGTGTATGCCAAAGAGCCAAAGGTGGATCAAGCAATGTCGGTTTGTATCAACCATTGTCGGTTCCTAACAGACCTTGGGAATGCATAAGCATGGACTTTGTAGTAGGACTTCCCAAGACTAAAATAGGTATGGACAGCATCTATGTGGTAGTAGATAGATTTTCCAAAATGAGTCATTTCATACCATGTAAGACTACACATGATGCTAGTTATGTTGCACAACTCTTCTTTAAGAAGATTGTTAGGATTCATGGACTCCCTTTAAGCATTGTTTCAGATAGAGACAACAAGTTCATGGGTCATTTTTGGCAGACATTATGGAGGAGACTAGGAACTAAATTGTCATTTAGCTCAGCTTACCATCCACAAACCGATGGTCAAACTGAAGTTATCAATAGAGTGTTAGGAAATTTGTTGAGATGTCTAACTAAGGAATATGGTCAAACATGGGACCTTATCATTCCTCAAGCAGAGTATGCATATAATGACAGTGTGAATAGAACCACTGGTAGAAGCCCTTTTGAGAATGTGTATGGCCGACATCCAAGGGGAGTATGTGAGTTGAGATATCTGAGTAGTTTGGAGATGAAGAGTGGACAAGCAGAAGACTTCACCCAAACCATCAAGGAAGTTCAAGAGAAATTTAAGAAGACCATCCTTGAATCCACTCACAAACTGAAAGCCAAAGTGGATGAGAAAAGGAGAGAAGTTCAATTTAAGGTGGGTGACTATGTGATGGTCCATTTGAGCAAAGCAAGGATGCAGAGTGGTAAGCCTACCAAACTGCAGATGAAGAGAGTAGGACCTTGTCAAATTCTGGCAAAATATGGTGAGAACGCCTATAAGGTTGATTTACCTTCAGACTTAGCCATTTCACCAATCTTTAATGTCGCTGATCTGGTAATGTACAAGGGAGAAATAGCAGAGCAGACTGAAAACCAAGCTAAGGTATTACAAGACTTGGATGTAAATGCCTCACCTCAAGTGAAGAAGCCTAAAGCAGAGGAGATCTTGGAATCAAGGGTGAAGAAGTCTACTAGACACCAGGTCTACATGGAGCACTTAGTGAAATGGGCAGGTCAACCAGTATCTGAAGCTACATGGGTGGAGGAGAGCAGGTTCAAGACACTTGGAATAGACCCGGCTCTCATCTCTTCTTTTTCTTCTTAGTTGTGTGCAGAGGAGGAGTGTGGTGTAGGAGCACCCTTCCAGACTCCTTCTCTTTCTTTTTTTGTTGGTATTATGCTTCTTATGAAGCCATTTTATATAACATAATGAGCCAAGTGCTCATAGGTCCTAGGTAGAGTCCTAGAGGTGATCTTAAGGGTCATAAGTCAAAATTATGATGGTTTTGAAAATGGAGGTTGTGTGTGTCCTAGAGGTGTTTAGGGGTCCTTCATATCATGGTGGTGTCCTTAGGTTGGCGCATTATGGGTCTAGGAGTTATGAAGAGCAACATTGGGAAAGTTGCTCAAAAGTTGCAAAAGTTGCATGACAACTTTTAAAAGTTGTCAAGCAACTTTTCCACCATGTTGTCAAAATCATTAGTTTGGCATGGACAACCCTAAATGTGGCACACCGACCAAGGTATGGGTAGTATAAGATGTTTTAAACCCTAAGTTAAAGGGTTGGTTTTCAGAGATTGTACGGCTCAAGCAAATTGTACTGACTGTGACTATTTATGAGTTACCAGTCTGTTTGAATGAAGTTACCGAGCAAGAAAATGGATTGATTTGTGAGCAAACCTATGTGGAATGTCTTCTTGAATGTATATAGCTTCATTTTGAGTGATTAATTTATCTTTTTGTTTACCGGTAGAGTGTTCTTGTAAATAGTTTGTGAATTGCAGTTTTACTGTCCAATGTTGAACCGGTTTGAGTAAATGAAGTCTTGACTCCATTCCCCATTGTGGAACCACCATGAAACCATGGGGAATGGATGTGGAGACCTTGTACCATAGTACCAAGCAATCAGGGCCCTTGGAAATGCAAGGAGGCCAAGCAAATGCCCATTCCTAGGCAAGACTGGATAGTGCCTGGTTAGGAATGGTTGATGGTGCAGAGGTCATGGAAAGCAAGGTTGTATAGTGGGAAGTGTACCCTTTGGAGGGAGTGTAGAGGAGTGAGTGAAGATTCATTGGTGTAAAAGAGGAGTCTCCACCAATATAGACAAGGTGGCTAAAACACAAAACACTCACTGAGACCCAAATAGACACTGAAAACCCTCACTAAAACCCTCAAAACCCTTAAATTCCACCAAGGATAGAGTACAGACACTAGGGGGCCTAAAACCTAGAAAATCATTGAGTCTTTGCCAAATGAATGGCAGTCCTTTTTGGGAGATTGGTTTGTTTGTGCATCGGTTGTGAGAGAGGAGCCCTAGAAGACCAGTTAGGAGGCCTAATTGGTCCTAATCCTTGTAGCCCTATTTTGTAGGAAAAACACAAAATGGTGAAAGCGGTAAGGGGTTAGAATCTTGAAACCTCTTGGGGGCTCATGAATGGGTGGACAAACTATTAAATAGACTAGAAACAACCTTTCTAAGACCTTGGAAGGTGTGGAACAAGATTTGCCCTTATTAGCCATAGTAAGGGGTTTGAGTCTCATGAGTAGGTGAGACCTTAGGAGCAGCAAAGCAACACATTGGTGGGTGGATTGGGCAAGGTCAGGGGATTCCTCAAGCAAAGGAAGACCTAGAGACCCTAGGGTGTGAGGAGAACACCAGTGACCCAAGGAAAGGGTCCTAGAGCATAGACTAGGCTAGTCTATCCCATACCCCATCCCATCGGGTCCTTTTCATTTATTTTCAACTTTCCTCTTCTTTGCTACAACCACAATTGGTTCATCATCTTCATCAAAATCCATCTCAACATTATAAATGATAACCTATTCTTGGGTTGGCACGGGAGGAGGTGTAGCATGTTGTGTTCAAGAAGCAAGAGGAGGTTGTGTTTCAGTAACTTCCTCTCTAGAGGAACCCTGTCCTATAACAATACCTATGGTAGGAACAATGGGGGTGACGAAAGCTTGTAGGATTGCTTGTAACCCTGTAGTGATCCAATGTTTTGCGGTAGTTTTCAGAAATTGGAACTCTTTCATTTCGGCATCCAACTGTCTCTTGAGCTCTCAATTGTCAATTGGCATTGTTGCTTCCTTTGGATCAATGGAATTATTCTTCCTTGAATCAAACCTTGTTCTCCTTACATATTCTTTGTGGACTTTGGTCTGAGGGTTCTCGACAACTTTCCCCTTTTTCTTCTCCTTAGTAGCACTAGGTCGGATCCTTAAGCTTAGGCATTATCTCATCCTTTCCAAAACCTTTGTTGTAATAGTTTCAATATCCAGTTCTTTTTGGTTGGACCATTTGATAGGAGTAAGGTGTCTTTGATCAATTCCCTTATCCTTGAATGTAGGATCAAGAAGTTCCCCATCGTCCCTTAACTCCTTAGGGATATTTGTTTAAATTCAAAAAAATTGATTTGTGGCACTAACAACCTATAATATCTCTTTTCTCTTACCTCAAAGTTGTCCTGCAAGTTAGCCCAAAAATCCTCTAAAGTCGGCATGTGACCCTTGTAAGAAATAGGCATCATTTTTTTCAGCTTACCATATGGGTCATATAGGTCCCTTGAGTAAATAAATTCTTTTAAGCTCAAATCTTGGAGCTCTTGTTCTGCTATCATGGCTGTCTATATATTAGGACATGTATAATGTTCTAGAGACACTGGTAAAGTAATCCTTGTCTTCTTCTTTAAAATCAATAATGCTTGTAGGCCCACCAATTGCCTAGCATATTCCAAAATAATTATTATATTGCGGCAAAATCTTGGTAAAAGAAAAGGATTTCCTGTGAATCCACTAACACGTAGATACGTTGATCATTGGTTTTGTAAGAACCAACACCCCCATTCCTTAATCATCTGCATTGCTTTAGGTTTAGCATGTATCCTACATCTCCTATCAGTTTTATTATTACAACATAAATAAATGCATCATTTAATCTTTTTAATAGTGACTTTGCTTGAGAGATAGGTAATTGAGTGCAATATTCCTCCACTCTTTTCTATCCAAGTTCTTCTCCTAATTTCCCTTCAGTTTTTAGTCTCAGGAACTTGCCAGCACAGGTGACCACTCATATAATGTAAGAAGTCATGAAGAACTTCTTTGTTTAAAGGAATGTGATCATATTATTATGAATGTTATCTGAAATAATCTGTGGCCAATCAAAATATTCTTTACTAATCAAAATTGTGGTCATGTAATGGAACATCCATGTGTGAAAATGCCTGTAGTCCGGTTTTCCAAAGGCTCTTCTTAGCATGATGATGAGGTCTCTTTGAGGCTCCTAGAAATCATCTCTTAGAATATATGTATCTTTTAGCCCTATCTTTCTTGGTTCCTCGAGCCTTGCTTTGTTAATATGTCTTTTGTAATTAGAAGCATTCTTCATAAATATGGAAGTGGACTACTCTTCAACTATCACCAATACCTCTTCCCTTATTGGTATCCCAAAATTCATCCCTATCATGTCAAGAGATAAGTCTACAATTACATTCTCGACTGCATCAACACACTGTCTTTTGTTGGGTTGGTAGTATTTAGTAATAGTCATTATAAGTTCAGGTGACTGCATGGCTTGAGGAAAGATAGTTGCCTCTACCAAGCCTGATCTCTTGATCCTTCTGTATGGGGCTTCTAGTGTATGAGGTGTATGCATCAGTTGGGTTTCAATTTCTTCAATCTCTATATGGATGATATTATTATCGGTCACCCATTGAACTTCATCCCCCAACTTCGAGGTGAGAGTCTACCCTTGATATTGATACTTCATTGTTATTGGCTTCTTGTTGAGCTTGGCTTCTTCCTTTGTTCTCTTCTTACTTGTGGATGGGTCCATCAATCTACTTTATCCTGCAATAAAAGATCAATAATTAGCTATTACTTGATGTTATCAAATCATTACATATTTCAAAACTCCAAGATTTCGGGGTTCTGAGGCATAAAATTCTTCAAAACAACTAATTTCAAGGTTACGGGATCTCGAGTTGAGGAAAGGGCAAAACAACTAATTTCAAAACTTCAAGGTTTCGAGTTTGGCAAAATACCTCAAAAGGCAAATTTCGGAACTCCAGGGTTCTGAGGTAAGTAAAACACTCCAAAGATCATTTTCAGGGTTTCAAGGTAGGGCAAGTCAGTCTCAAAATGGACTCCAGGATCTTGGAATAGGTAAACTTCTCTTGAAAGAGATTTCAAAACTTTGGGGTTTTGGGGTTCCAAGTTGGGTAAAGAAAATTCTCACAAGATGCAATGGTTTCAGGATTCCAGACTGTCAGGATCTTGAAGTGGGTAAAACTCGGTCAAAAGAGCACTTTGGAACTTCGGGGTTCTGGGGTTTTGGATGGGGTAGAACTTAGACATTTCCAAATTCCAAAATCCTGACATCTTGAAATGTCGAAACTTAGAGTTTCCCACAAAGAAGATCAGATCGACCAAATTTATTGAAAAGAATGCAAAATTTAATCTAACCTAAGCTAAAATATGCGAAAAGACAAGAAATTGAAATGGGCGAACCAACCCAGAAAGGTGGAAATGTGAAAAAAAAAAGAACAAGTGAGGAGGTGGAATGCGTGAAGAGAGAGCTCGAATTTTGCAGTGGAGGAGTGCACAAATGAATGAAAATTACTCATCTGGCCTTATTTATACTCCCTTATTCTGACGTTTGTACAACCTCACTAAACACGACCTCAGGATTCTGAGATCTTGAGACACAACAAAGGGAAGATCGAAACTCTAGGCTTATGATGTTCTAAGGCAAAACACAAGACGAGTCCGAGAATTCAAGGTTTTGGGGTTCCGAGACAAAACATAAGATGAGTACGAGAATTCGAGGTTTTGAAATCCCAAAACTCAAACAAAACTCAACAAAACATGAAGAGCTCAGGATTCCAGAATTCCGAGGTGAAACACAACAAAGAAAATAAGGCTTCGGAACTTCAAGGTTCCGAGGTTCTAGGGTCTTCAACAAAAAAATGCAAACAAGACTTCGGTACTTTGGGGTTCTAGAGTTCTGAGGTCTTGAAAAAACACAAAGGCACGTAGACCACTTTGGAACTCCAAGGGTCCAAGGTTCTGAGGCAGAGACAATACAAGCAAAAGGGGCACCTCGAAACTTTGGGGTTCTGAGGTGTCCAAAGCAAAAGAAAAGAAAGGTGAAAATAAAGAAAGAAAAAAAAGACAGGCAAAAGGGGGGGGACCTGCATTTTCACGCCAAAGAAAAATGATGGGGACAGATATGCAAGGCATAACAAGTCCTGCAAACACACTATTAGTAGTTTGAATCTCCTTATGATTGATCTTCAATTGTTGGATTTTAACCTGCAAAACAGAAAAAGAGCCATGTTTAAAAAATTCTCTATTCTCTGTGTTAAATGGACTAAAATATTGACTAAAAATGCCACAATAATTGTTAAATGTGTAACTATATATATCACAAGCTCTAAAAGAAGTTTTAGATGGGCTACAAAAATAGTTAACTGTGCTAACAAAGAAGTTAAAAGCGCCAAAATAAATACTGAAATCACTATAAGAATTGTGAAAAGCACTAAAACAGAGATTGAATGCATCGAAAGGCATGTCAAATGAGCTATATTTTTTGTCGAATGCGCCAAAACAGACCTTCGCATTTGTACCTATGGAAAATCTGCAATAAAATGTTAAAATTGGGGCAGGGTCCCATGGTGGGCACCAGAAATATATGTCAATTAATTAAGTACACAACACACCAATGAAACATTACATCAAGTAATTCAAACAATTAAACAAAATATAAGAAATCTCCCCAATTGTGTTTCATTTTTCTCTATCTCCAAGGATTCTTTTAAACCTTGCTTACTCTTAGATTATGATGCACTTGGCTTTCAAAATGACAACCTAGAGAATGAGTGTTAATTCTAAATGCAATAAATTCACTCTTGCACTATATGATAATAAGCTATGATAATATGAAAATTGATCTATACGATATTAAAATTCTTCTAATTGATCTAAGCTAATGATTGAAAATGCTAAATGCTTATGCTAATTGTGCAATTGAATGAGACTAAAAATGCTTCTAAAATGCTTGAGATGAATATCATAATGCTTCTAAAATGATTAGTCTAAAATGTTTCTAAAAGTGGATGAGACTAAAAATATTTCTAAGATGATTCTAATAATGGTTGAGAGACTGATATGTGCAAATGAGAGCCTATTTATAGATTTTCCAAGGCTCATGTCCTAGGTGGCAGAGATGGACGACATAGATGATTTGAAGAATTGAATGGTTGGGGATGAGGAAGTTGGATAGAAAAGTGGATCTTGCTCCCTCAAGAGGATACAAGTGCAAGGTGGAAGATGGAGATGAAAGAGGAAATCCAAGTTTCCTTTGGTGGTTAAAAATGCCATATGTCTCTTACTTGGTTAAAGATATTTTAATCAATTAAATATTTTGGAATATTTAACTTTGTTGCAAAGGATGTGTCCATTTAGTTTGTTGGATTTGTTGAGATTAATTAATCAATTAAATATTAAGGAATATTTAATTTGTGAGACACATGTTGATGTAGCATTTTTGATGTGGCATAATAAGACAAATTGATTAGGTTAGGTGGAAATGACCTTAGGATATGAAGAATAAATGTTATAAACCATATAAACAAATTAAATAATTTATTCATAGGTAGAGGAATTTATTAATTAAATAACACATGTATTTAATTAATTATATCAAGCCAATTTTAAGGTGTATATAATTATAATGATTTGAATGCTTGTTGTTGATGATTGAGGATCACGAGAAATTAGATGGTAGAGAATAAAAGATTTGATTTGAAAATTAATTCTAAATTTTTTGAAAAATTCCAACCAATCAGGATCTATCATGTTAGCCTCTACTTGGACATGCATCACAATTTCACTATGTTGGGGCACTAAAAAGGTTTTGGTGCTTTTGACAGTGTAAGGACACAAAAGGCTTTGGTGGAGAGTGGGCCCTACCACACATCATCACTACATACATCATTGGGGTGACTAGGCTCTAACATATCTAGGGTTGCGAGAGCACACTCCAATAGGAAGCAAGGTAAGTGCACTGACATTTATACCTGGCAATAGACCCATCCTTGCTCCAAAAATTCAAATTGCCTCAAAGGTCTGCCAAGTATGACACAAAATTGGGCAATTGGTGAATATGAGCCATTGCTTTGAGAAATAAAGGACTTGGTAAAGATTAAACCATAGACTTAAGAAAATATTTATGGATCGGGCTAATAGGTGACTATGAAGAAGGGGTCAGTGAAGTACAACTAACAACCCTCAAGGTTGTGACTTAAAAGATTGATCATTCATTGTTGCAAGTCAAGGAAGAAACATAATGTGTAGGGTTTAAGACTTGACTTTTAAAATGAAAGCCTAGGGTTTTAGGATTTTAAGAGTTTTAGGATTTAACTAGGCTCAATTAGTAGGATTAAGAAGCATTTTTAGCCAGAATTTAAATTTTCCATCAGTGGCTCTTGATAGACTTATAAAGCACTGAGAGGTGGGGGTGAATCAGTGATAGCAAAAACAATACCACTTCAAATACAAACCGATAAAAACAATTAACCAGTTTACTTAAAACTATGCATGCAATCCAAAATGATATTAAAGCATCCACAACAAGTAAAACATCCACCATGACAAGTGTTTATACGTGGAAAACCCAACTAGGAAAAACCACGGTGAGATGGGACTCACAAGTTAACTATCTCCAATAATAGGTAACTGACCGGTTAAGGTCTACAAAGTGCTCTGCTAGGAGAAAATCCTGTTAAAGATTCCAATGCCCTATAGGAGCTATACCCTATTAAAGGTAGTACCCTGTTAGGAGTAACCTTGATAGAGGATTTCAAAACCCAAACTAATGGATCACCTGGTTAGAGGATTTGTACAACAAAGCTTGTTAGAGCTTACCCAGTTAGGGGATTTGACTGTTGTAGTGATTAGAAAACAACAGGTGGAAATGATCTAGTAATATCACATCTTGCTAGTATAGATCTTCTTCTGCTCACTCAATACTGCATCAATGACATACTCTGCAATTTGCATCAACTCAAACTTACAACATCACTTGTATCTCGCATCATAAAAAAAATTCATCATAATGTCATTTTGTAGACATTATATTTTATGTCGGCTCAGGAACTCCATCACAATTTCCTAGGTGTAGTGTATCTAGACAATCTATCATAACACATCAAAGATTACTGCCAAATCTGTCGGTTAGGGATAACTCATCATGACTTGTGATAACTCATCACACAATCAATGAAACAGGTTGGAACACCAATATCGGTTAAGAGTTAACCTCTTCCAACTCATAGACCGATTGTCCTCCATTCACTTCCTTGTTGATCTCCATAGTATCTCCAAACTGGTGTGAGTGAAAATGATCAATACCAATGTCATTCCTGTATATACCGGTTGTCTACACATACCGGTTAGACACCTTCAAACTGGTTGGACTTCTCTATGCAAATGGTATTGGTTTGCAATACTAAGACTTAGGAATAGTACCGGTTTGTCTTGACTAAGACAACCATTACAATGTGAACATATGTATGTGAATATGTGCCATCAATGACAACACATAAAGTCATCCTTACAAAAATCATCATCAAGCCAACAATCTCCCCCTTTGGCATTGATGGAAACACTTAGAAAATTTTACAACTTTACAACTAAGTGTGCTTACAAAAATTGTACATACAAATTTCTACTCCCCCTTAACAATACATGCAAAATTTTCACAACACATACATATTTCTACTCCCCCTTTGACAACAATACCAAATTTAAAAGTAATATACATATATATTATATCAAAATTTGCAACAAAAACTACATATACATAAAAGTAAGAATTTTTCATGGAGTGTTCAGTGAAATTTTTAGGAAAATGTCACTGAAAGTAGTCTTCATCTGAGTAAAATCATTATCCCATGTTTCCAATAATGTTTCGGCGATCTCAATGGTTGTCATAACTTGTGTAGCGAATTCTTCCATTTCATCCACTGTGCTCATTTCTGGGGTTGACAAAACCGCTTTTGCATTCGTATATGCCCGATGTAAGATGTCCACTTTAGGTCTCAACTGGTTCTTTAGTTATTTCAAGGATCTCAAGCGCTTAACCTATTCACAATCATAAACATATAACTGATGTTGCAAAACATCAACTGATTTACCAAAGTCCAAGGTTGAATCCTGTAATGGTACATAATCATTACATATCTTCTCCAGTTCATTTTTTGTCTCTTCTTGCCTCTTCTTCACATCATAATAGAAAAATGAAACATTAGATGTATAGGCCAAAATCCTTCCTCCAGTTTCAACAACACTTCTCAAAAGGTCTTTATTGACAGATAAAGCAATCTTCCCTTTATCAATATTTGTCATTAGTTATTCTCCCCTCTTCTTTTTGTAATTCTTCTCAGCTAAGGTTTGGGTTGCATCTTCAAGTGTTTTTAGTTGATCAGTAGCAGCAACAACCAACTGTTCAAGCTTGTCGATAGGGGTAATCACATTGTCAGTGTCAATCTCTGGTAGGAGACTTGACAGAATGTCAACAACAATTTGTATCATTTCTGCTTCTTTCCTCTGCTCTTTTAGCCTTTTCTTTTGAGCTTGAGATTGCATGACAGAAGCAATCTCCATGAGTTCAGATGCACTCATATTATCTACATCTATAGGCCCTTTAATGCTTATAGAGTCATCCTCATCATCAATTTGTTGCTTTTCCTTTTCTTTTTCCTTTTCAACTATTTTCTTTGTTGTTTTCTCTTTGGGTTTCTCTTTCTCTGCCTCTGTAGGTTTCTCCTATGTACTTGTAGTAACCGCTGGCAGTTGACTTTTAACTTGGTGTCCTTTCTCTGGTGGTGGTGGAATATCCACACTAGATTCATTAACCAATGCTTTAGCTGCTTTCTACGTATCAGAAATGATCGGTTGTAGTACAGATTCCTTAACTGGTTCAATGATATTACCAGTTGTATCAATAGTGTCCTGGATTTCATCAGTATGACTGGTTGCAGTACAGATGGTTGATTACCTCTTGAACAATTTGTTGTTTATGTCCATCATCAAATGAATCAAAATAATCTTTCACATTATCAAACATTTTCCTCTCTAAAGGTTTTAGAGTCCTCTCAAAATCAGTCATAAGTTTTTACGATATAGCATTAATAGGAGTACTTTTCTTTGATATGTCTTCTACTGGTTCAGCTTTCTTACTGGTTACCTTCATCTTCTTTGTCTTCTCTTCAGTGTCGGTATCCTCAGATTGTGCTTGAAGAATGAGTTTCCTACCTCTCTTCTTTGTTGCAGTCTTCTTATTTTCATATACTTTGGGTGTCGATTCCTTTTTGACTTGAATTCTTCTTGTCACTCTTGTATCGGTGGACACTGAAGGTGCTTGCTTAACTTTCTTCTTTTTCTATTTAGCACTACTGGGTTGAGCAGGTACAATTCATTCCTGGTAAGTTCCCAGTCTTTTCTTCTTCTTATCCAATGGGGATGCCAAAAGGTTGTTGGCATAACCGATTAACAAGTCATAGTTGACTTCATAACTCATTTCTTCCATCTCTTCTTCCTTGGGTTCAATGGCTTCCATGAGACAAAAGTTAGTGGTAACTGTGAAACAGATGTCTTTTTCAAAGTGTTTTACCACTTCATCCAATAGCCTCAAACTCATGCTCATCTTCTTTTGGAACTCATTAAAATATATGTTCATGGCAACATGGAATGTGTTCTTCATAGCCTTAATGTTCTTGATTTGAGCTGTAACCAGTGTGTCTTTCGATCATTGAATGTCACCAATTCCTGGTAAGAAATTCTAAAAGTAGAAGAATAAACCAATCAGTAGTTGACCATATTTGAACTTCTGAGTATTGTCATTCTTGATTTATTTTAAATTCAACATCAATTCTCTTCTCATTGCTTCGCATAGGTCATAATTTGCATTCGCTTCTATCATTCTGTGGGTTGCATGCAAAGCAGCAGATGGTATACTGTTCATCCTACTAGAATGGAATATCTGATAGCCAATCACCATAGTTGCATATCTGACTGTTGGATCTTTAATGTTGTTGACCAAAATCGCACGACCGTCAACGGTGGTCTGTCAGTGCAATCACAACATCTTTTGAAACTGTTCTAAATTTAGGTACTTCACCAGTTTTCCAGAAACCAATCACTGTATGCATTGCTTCCTTTGTGATTGTGTGTGACCTGTCAAGATACGTATTCTCTCCATGCACACAACTAAGGATTATCCTAACATTCTCTTCCTCAAAATCTTCAAGAAAATATGCCACATTATGAAAACCTTTTCATCAACCCTAATGTACTCGGGTTTGATTTTTTTGCTCTTATCACATAGATTTGAGTTGTGAATAGATAGACAGTGATCCTAGATCCTCAATTTTACAGTTTATATAGCTAGATAAATCACCTTTGATGATAACACCATCAGGAACTTGAGACAATACATTATATGATCCTATTTTGTATGATTCCATAGACTCCATAGCTTCAGCAGTAATCATAAGTCTCTTTGCTTGTGCGGACGATGATGTCATTCTAGATAATCTAGATTTGAGAGAGATTAACAAAAGAATACCTTATTCCCTTCACTCTAGTAGGGTTCTCCATTTGATTTCTCAAATGCACACCCATTTTTCCTTCTCTTATCTTCGAATCCAATTCATCTTTTGATTCACAACACAAATCCATTCACAATCAGCTAACAATTCTTTTCTTCACTCTACAGGTGCTCAAAAATTCTTCTTCGAATGCAATTAGGGTAAATATAACTTGGTAAAACTTACTTTTATAAAATTACTGACTGCATTAATTGTACAACTGATAGGGTAACATACCACTTAACAAGCTCACTTATACCAATAGGTATATAAACGATTGGTAATCCTTTAGAAAACCGATAGACGATGATATCAAGAATTTTCATAAAACAACTCAAAATGCAAAACTCTCTTACCATAAACTCTTCAAGGGGTCCGAAAGTAGATTTACCGCTATGCTCCCCTTAGGCTTGTTAAAAGCTTAGTTCACTAGTGCAGGATTCTCCACACTAGGTGAAGGGTTAGGTTCTTTTACAGGCTTGTCCTCACTCTTCTTCTTCCAAATTTGGTTCATCTCTGCTCTGGTTTCCTCAACATTGATCTTTTGCTTACCTTTCTGATCTTCAGAGTGGTTAACTAGTTTGTTCTTCCTGGTTCTACAAAACTTAGCCATGTATCTCGGTTTGTGACAATGATAGAAAGCCATCCCAAATGCTCTCCACAGACCTGAATTACCTCTTCCAGTTCTCCTTCTGCAGTTCATAGCCACATGTCCATAATTATTGCAAATGGTGCAAATCACATTTGTTACCTTTTGTAGTGATTAGAAAACAATAGGTGGAAATGATCTAGTAATAGCACATCTTGTCGGTATAGATCTTCTTATGCTCACTCAATACTGCATCATCGAAATACTCTGCAATTCGCATCAACTCGAACTTACAACATCACTTGTATCTCGCATCATAAAAATAGTTCATCATAATGTCATTTTAATAGACATTAGATTTTATGGTGGCTCAGGAACTCCATCACAATTTCCTAGGCGCAGTGTATCTGGACAATCTATCATAACACATCATAGATTACCACCAAATCTGTCGGTTAGGGATAACTCATCACGACCGATGATAACTCATCACACAATCAATGAAACTAGTTGGAACACCGATACCGGTTGAGAGTTAACCTCTTCCAACTCATAGACCGATTGTCCTCCATTTGCTTCCTTGTTGATCTCTGCAGTATCTCCAAACTGGTGTCAGTGAAAATGATCAATACCAATGTCATTCCTGCATATATCGGTTGTCTACACATACTGGTTAGACACCTTCAAACTGGTTGGACTTCTCTATACAAATGATACTGGTTTTCAATACTAAGACTTAGGAATAGTACCAGTTTGTCTTGACTAAGATGACCATTACAATGTCAACATATGTGTGTGAATATGTGCCATCAATGACAACACATAAAGTCATCCTTACAAAAATCATCATCAAGACAACAGCTCTTTCTAGGGATTTGTGACCAAGAGGGTCACAATGAGAATTTAGTGTTAGGAACTGAGAGGGGGGGGCGAACCAGTTGTCAATAAATTATAGCCCAAAACAAATTGTTCCAACTTAAAACTCAGTGCCGGTAAAACATATTAACAGTTATATTAATACCAGTACAACTTAGTGCATGAAACAGAAAGCAAAACACATCCACAACACATGACACGGAGATTTTGACGTGGAAACCCTGTAAGGGGAAAAACCACAGTGGGAAACCTTACCCACAGTCAGATGATACTACTACAGATAGTGAGTGAATACAATAATGGGGTCTGCACATGCAGAAAGGCCAACCACCTAGAGCTCACTACTCAATCACAAAATAGGAGTCACACTGACTACAATTGAATGGTTAAATCCAATAACAATGTACTGCTTTAGTTTAGCATCTTCAATGTTGGATTCAATACCGGTTTAAGCTCTAACCATGAGTGCCAAACACCTTCATAACCTTTCCTTCAACCTTCAGATAATATCTGCGTGATTCGCACAAGGATCTGCTTATTTTAGCTCTTCACAATGATCTTCAATACTCACACACACTCATATACTTCTTCCAAATAAGATCTTAAATTATTTATACAAAACCTAAGACCTCATGATTAGGTCATCTCCCTAAAGATATTACATTTATAAAATAATTCTTGATGCAATACAATATGTCGGCCTCAATACATTTACACATTATCCAATCAATAAACCATTTCCAAAATGTGTCGTGCTGATCTGGAACATGATATCTTGTACCGGTCCATAACCTAGACCTATCTGTCAGTTAAGGTGAATGTGTGAACCCGATTAGACCAATAATAAAAACACCAAATGTAAACATTCAATCCATGTCTTTGACATAACCAAATGATCTACAAATGATAACAAGTCATCATCAACTTCCTGAGCTGACAGTGAAATATATAAGCTACCGGTGACTGTGCATAAGCCAATATCCATGTCAGGACCACAATGTGTCAGTTCAACAACAAACCAATATAATCAGAGTGCCAAATCAACAATGTAGACCTCCAGAAAGATAAGTATTGACATCAATGACAAAACCAATGCAACACATGATGAAGTCATCCATAATACCAATAATCTCCCCCTTTGGCATTAATGGCAACACATGACGAAGTCATCCATAATACCAACAATCTCCCCCTTTGGCATTAATGGAAACACTAGATGGAAAAACATCTAAATGCCAAATACCAACAATCTCCCAAAATAGATCAATACAAAGTTTTGTACCAAAAACAGAAACAATATAACCAAAACCAAAATACATCTCTCCCCAATCTTCAAAGTACAACATTTTTCCATAGACATCTCTCTCCCTTTGACATCAAATGCCAAAGTAGTCAAGAATCAAAATCAAAACATAACATACAACTAACTACTCCCCCTGAGCAATAGCTCTCCTTCATCAAAGCCAGAAAAAGAAATTTTTTGTTAGTCCCTATCGGTTTGATGCCAATCTTCATCATTCAAGTCTCTGTCGGTGGGGTGATTACCCCAAGCTTCTCTCTAAGATATTCAAATGTTTCCTTAGGCAAAGGCTTTGTAAAAATATCTGCAATTTGCTCTTTATTGTTCACATAAATCAATCTCACTTCATTTGCTTCAACATTTTCTTTCAGAAAATTATACATAATAGAAACATGCTTTGTTTTAGAGTGAAATACCAGATTCTTTGATATATCTATTGCTGCTGGATTATCATAGTAAATAATTACCGGTTCTTTGCATTTTACCTTGATATCCTTCAACATTTGCTTGATCCATAATATCTGAGTGCAATTAGTTGCTACTACAACATATTCTACTTCTGCTGTAGATAATGATGTACAAGTTTTCTTCTTGTTGATCCATGAAATTAATCTTCTGCCAAGAAAGAATGCACCGCCAGTGGTACTCTTTATGTCATCCACATCTCTTGCCCAGTTTGCATCTATATATGCACATAACTCAAAATTGTCATTCTTAGGATACCATAAACCAAGATTTGTTGTGCTTACAAGAGTAACAGTTGGTGATAAACCCCTGATGGAACATGTTAAGGAACTAGTTGTTGTACTTCACAATGCGGAAGCAATTGAATGTATGGTGGGTAAAATCATAGCAACGGAAAAAAAGGTCAATGATTTGGAAGATAACAAGGAGATTAAAGGAATGGAAAACAAAATGAACAATCTGGGTAGCAAAATCGACAGACTGGAACTCAATGTTAAGAAGATTGCAAAACAAAATTTTCAGATCCTCAAAGCTTCGGTGGATAACATGAACATCCTAATCAATAGATTTGAGAACAATGCAGAGAAGGATGGTGACAAAGATCAACCGAACAAGAAGGGTCATGAAAAGAGGACCAGAGCTAATACAAGGACCAAGGGTGACATGAAAGGTTGTGAGCTGGAGGAATTAAAGACCTCGGTGAACAACATGAAACAAATGGTTGTCCATGTCGAGGATATCGTGAAAAGTATTTCAGTCTTTGTCTCTATTTCTGCAGGGGTTCTAGGTTTTGTCTTTTTGTTGTCATTGTGTTGTCCTTTGGCTATCTGTTTCTGGTTTTTTATGTTATGTAAGTTGATCCCCTTTTTGTTCGGGTGGGATCTTTCTATTTTTTGAAGTGATCAGGCACATTTCTTTCATGTTCTTCTGATCTCCTAGCTTGTACAAGGTTTGGGTACCTTTCAAATACCTGCTTTTACTTAATCAAAACCAAGATTTGTTGTGCCTTGTAGGTATCGAAAAATCCTTTTTACTATTGTTTCATGATTTTCTTTAGGATTGCTTTGAAATCTTGAAACAATACACACTGCATTCATTATATCAGGTCTGGTTTGTGTCAAATACAGTAACCCTCCAATCATAGATTTGTACCTTGTCGGATTTATAGGAGTTGAATCATCCTTTGATGTCAATTTATCTATTGTAGTCATAGGAGTGCTTATCGATTTGGAGTTTTCCATTCCAAATTTCTTCAAGAGTTCCTTCAAGTATTTTGTTTGACATATGAATATACCTTTATTTGTTTGAGAAATCTGCAAACCTAGAAAAAAAATTTCTCTCCAATCATGGACATTTCAAATTCTTCCTGCATCTTATTAGCAAAGTCTTTACATAACCCTTCTTCACCTCCAAAAATGATATCATCCACAAATACTTCAATAACCAAAATGTCATCATTGGTGATTTTGTAATACAAATTACTGTCAGCATTACCTTTTGTGTATCCAAGCTTTAAATGATATTTATCCAATCTAGCATACCAAGCTCTGGGAGCTTGCTTCAATCCATATAAAGCTTTCCTTAACGTGCAAACCATATCCTTATTAGCTGTTAATGAAAATCCATCAAGTTGTTCAATGTAAACTTCTTCTTCAAGATCTCCATTCAAAAATGCACATTTTACATCCATCTGATAAACTTTATAGTTTTTGTGAGCTGCAAATGCAAGAAATAGTCTTATTGCTTCAATTCTGGCTACCAGTGCAAAGGTTTCATTATAATCAATTCCTTCTTTCTGATAATAACCTTTACAAACTAATCTTGCTTTGTTTCAGATTACTTCACCATCTTCAATAAGTTTATTTTTAAATACCCATTTAGTTCCAATTACATTTTTGTCTTTAGGTCGAGGAACTAATGTCCAAGTATCATTCTTTTCAATTTGTTCTAATTTGTCTTCCATTGCTTTTATCCAATGTTTATCCTAACATGCTTCAACAACTGATGCTAGTTCAACTTGAGATATTAAACATACCTCTTCATTTGTCAATCTTTCTCTTGTCATAACACCTTGATTTTTATTTCCAATTACTTGATTTTCTGAATGATTCAATCTTACATACCTGGGTTTATTCTAATTTCCACTTACAGGCTATTATTCTTCAGTCATAGTTGAGTTTTTCTGATGATGTCGGTGTGACTGGTTCTTCATTCTATTCCAGTGCAATCTATGCTAGTTCATTTATAATCATTTCTACTGCCAATTCAGAACCTACATATCTTGATTCTCCTCTAAAAAGTTCATCTATCTTCACATTATTACTTTCAATGATTTTATGTAGTCTTTTATTATAACATCTATATGTCTTGCTTCTAGTTGAATAACCAAGAAATATTCCTTCATCATTTCTAGGATCAAATTTTCCAATAGACTCATCTCTCCTAATATAGCATTTGCTTCCAAATATTCTGAAATATTTAAAGAGTGGGAGTATGACCGAACCATAGTTCATAAGGGGTCTTACCGGTTTCACCTTTGATGTGAACTCTATTGAAAGTATAAACCATTGTATTCACTACTTCTCTCCAGTATATATGAGGTAGATTTGCTTCCATCATCATGGTTCTTGTTGCATCCAATATAGTTTTGTTCTTCCTTTACACAACTCTATTCTGTTGGGGTGTCTGGGGTGTTGATAGTTGTCTTTTGAGTCCATTCTATTCATAGAATGCATTGAATTACCTAGATGTAAATTCTCCTCCTTGATCAGATCTCAAAAATTTGATTTTCTTGCCGATTTCATTTTCTACCATTGCCTTGTATATCTTGAATCTTCCAAAAGCTTCTAATTTCTCCCTGAGAAAAGTAACCCAACACATTCTAGAATAATCATCAATTATTAGCATAAAGTATCTATCACCTTGAAGATTTCTTGTTCTTGCTGGACCACATAAGTCGTTATGAATTAAATCAAGAATTTTGTTGGATTTCTCAGAAATGCTCTTAAATGTTGTTCTAACTTGCTTTCCCATTTGACATTCCTTACATACCGGATTATGAGGTTTCACAATCTTAGGTAAATCCCTTACTACCTTGGTTGAATTGATCTTTACAATGCAATCAAAATTCACATAACAGAGTCTTTTATGTCGTAACCAACTTTCATCAATCTGAGCAATCAAACATGTCTTATCATTGGTATTCAAATGAAAGAGATTACCTTTAGTCTGATTACCGGTTGCAATCTCCAATCCAGTTATGTTCATGATTTTGCATTTTCCATTCTTGAATTGTAATTGAAATCCTTTTTCCACTAACTGACCAACACTCAAAAGATTATGCTTTAAACGTTCAACATAATAAACATTGTCAGTATTGTGCTTACCATCCAAAGATATAGTGCCTCTTCCTTTGATTAAACAAGCTTTGTCATCTCCAAATCTTACTAGACCTCCATGAATTTCCTATAATGATATGAATTTGCTTTTATCACCAGTCATATGATGCAAGCAACCACTATCAATGATCCATTCATTCTTTTCTTCAATTTTTGTTGCTAATGCCTGCTCTACCGGTTTGACAATAGGTGTCGGTTGATCTTCTTTTAATGCAACAAATGCCCATCCACTATCTATTGGATCTTCATCAGAGTCATCTATAACACCTTCATCTGCATAGTAACATGAGTTATCTCTGTTTTTCTTAAATCGGTATCTCTGATATTCAGGGTTAGGTTTATATGTTCTTTTTGCCTCCTCTCTTAGTCTTGAATGTCTATCAAGACACCTAGACACCATATGACCAACTTTATTGCAATTAAAACATTTGAAAGGTTATTTACCTTCATACTTACTTCCTGTTGGACCTTTAGGCATCTTCCTTCCAAATAGTGCTTCAAGTTCTTCAAGTTCTTCATTTTATCTTCTAATATCTTCAAGTTTTTTTGCATAAAGTGCTTTCCAATCAGATTTGTCAAATGATGATGATGATGATGATGATGATGATGCTTTAAAGGGTATATCAGTCTTGACTGTAGCAACAGGACCAAATTCTTCAAGCTCAAATGCTGAAAGTTTTCCAACCCAAGTATATCTAGATACTGATGTATTAGGCATTGTTCTCAACTCATTAATAGCTGACACTTTCATTTTGTAAGCTGGTGGCAAAGCTCTTAAAACTTTAGAAACAATTTCATCTTCACTTAAAGATCCTCCATAACATTGTATTCCTAAAACAATTTCATTAACTCTTTCCATAAATGCAGAGATTCTTTCATCCTCTTCCATTTTTAAATTTTCATACCTGACCCAGTAACATTCCAATTTTGCATTTTTGACAATGGTATCTCCTTCATTCAATGTTTCCAGTTTATCCCAAATAGATTTTGCAATAGATCTATATGATAATCTCATGATTTGTTGATCTGATAATGCATTTAGAAGTACTTCTCTTGCTTTGCAATCATTCTCCAAGTCTTTAGCCAAGGTTGGTGGATTAGGGTTATTCGGAGTAGGAGCAACATACCCATTATTTGTAACATCCCATATATCTTTTCCAATACACTTCAAATGTGTCTCCATTTTGATCTTCCATATACCATAGTTAGTTCCATCAAGTTTGGGACTGTCCTTCCTGAAAATATTTCCTGCCATAGGATCTCCTCAAGTTGTTAGGCTTCTGCAAAAAGAGGACTAGAGCTCTGATACCAATTGTTAGGAACCGAGAAGGACAACTGAGAGGGGGGGTGGATCAGTTGTCAATAAATTATAACCCAAAATAAATTATTCCAACTTAAAACTCAGTGCTAGTAAAATAGATTAACAGTTATATTAATACCGGTACAACTTAGTGCATGAAACAGAAAGCAAAACACATCCCCAACACATGACATGGAGATTTTGATGTGGAAATTCTATAAGGGGAAAAACCATGGTGGGAAACCTTACCCACAATCAGATGATACTACTGCAGATAGTAAGTGAATACAATAATGGGGTTTGCACATGCAGAAAGGCCAACCACCTGGAGCTCACTGCTCAATCACAAAATAGGATTCACATTGACTACAATTGGATGGTTGAAACCAATAACACTACAGTTTAGCATCTTCAATGTTGGATTTAGTACTAATTTAAGCTCTGACCATGAGTGCCAAACACCTTCATAACCTTTCCTTCAACCTTCAGATAATATCTGCGTGATTCGCACAAGGATCTGCTTATTTTCGCTCTTCACAATGATCTTGAATATTCGCACACACTCATATACTACTTCCAAATAAGATCTTACAATTATTTATACAAAACCTAAGGCCTCATGATTAGGTTGGCTCCCTAAAGATATTACATTTACAAAATAAGTCTTGATGCAATACAATATGTCGGCCTCAATACATTTACACATTATCCAATCAATAAACCATTTCCAAAATGTTGTGTTGATCTGGAACATGATATCTTGTACCGGTCCATAACCTAGACCTATATGCCGGTTAAGGCAAATATGTGGACCTGATTAGACCAATAAGAAAAACACCAAATATAAACATCCAATCCATGTCTTCGACATAACCAAATGATGTCCAGATGATAACAAGTCATCATCAACTTCCTGAGTTGTCGGTGAAACATATAAGTTGTCAGTGAAACATATACAAGTGACTGTGCATAAGCCAATATCCATGTCGGGACCACAATGTGCCAGTTCAACAACAAACCAATATAACCAGAGTGCCAAATCAACAATGTAGACCTCTAGAAATATAAGTGTTGACATCAATGATAAAACCAATACAACACATGACGAAGTCATCCATAATACCAACATTTAGATCTTTGGGGGAGTAGACCAAACCAAATGGATAGAAATATAAAACCCTAAAGTAAACCTATATACAATGTTTACAATATGGTATAAGTATGCATGGAAAAGATCCTACTTTAGGCAAAGTAGGGCATTAGGAATTGTCCATGCACTGGCAATTCCAAAACTTCACCATCCCAACTTTTCAAGAAATATGAATCTTGACCATGTGTGTCTATAATGAGATAAGGACCTATCCATAATGATCTAAACTTACCATGCCTGCCCTTATCTTGTGCTCTAGCATTTTGCATCAACACCATATCATTACTATTAATTTTTTTGTCTATTGCCTTCTTGTCAAAAAAATATTTGACTTTTTGTTGATTCTTCAAATTGAATTTTTGGGCCAACCTCTTGGTTTCATACAAATATGTCAATTGATCAATTTTGCACTACATTAAATCTGAGATATCTTCATCATAATTTTAGAAAATTATACAAATTGCCTTCTTGGCAAAAAAATATTTGACTTTTTGTTGACTCTTCAAATTGAATTTTTGGGCCAACCTCTTGGTTTCATACAAACATGTCAATTGATCAATTTTGCACTGCATTAAATTTGAGATATCTTCATCATAATTTTGGATGAATTTATACAAAGGAGGTAAATTAATGACTGGAAATATAGCATCAACACCATAAACAAGTTCATATGGTGACTTTTGTATTATTTTTTTAACTATCACCCTATCTGCCCATAATGCCAATTTTAACTTTGAATTCCATGTCTTCTTGCTCTTCTCTAGTAACCTCTTCACGATCTTCATCAACATTTCTTTACTAGAATATGCTTTCCCATTACCTGGAGGATGATAGAGAGATGAATGAGAAAGATGCATGCCATACTGATAAAAAAATGTGTAAACTCTTCTTGTGAATATCCGAACAACTGAGAGGGGGGGTGAATCAATTGACAATAATTTTAACCTTTTTAACCTTAATGCACAGATCCAGAATATTAAGAAGAATTAACAAAATTAAGAAATGCATGCAAAATTTAGATTAGACACAAGAAACCCCAAAATTTACGTTGAAAACCCAAGGGAAAAACCATTGAGAATGCTAATTCTCAATATATAAACACCAGTTAAGGTGGTTTTTACAATGGGTGGCTCGTTGCCAATATGCTCACTATTAGTGGGCTCATTGTCCTGAAAGTCTCACTACCAATATGATCACTACAAATGGGCTCACTATTGGTGGTCTCATTTCCCTAAAAGGCTCACTACCCTAAAAGGCTCACATCGAAGAAGAAAGAAAAACAAAGAGAATCAACCACAAGAAAAACACAGTCTGTACTGTTAGAACTGCTTCCGGTAAATATCTCACACAGTCACTGGATTCCTTTAATCTTCCATGTCTTCAACACAAAAATGTTGGTATTACACACTCCAATGAGAATTGCAGGTGATTGAGGGTGTTGTCATTGATGGCAACTTACTGGCAACCTTGTGGATATCTTCAAGCACCGGCACCAGCACCGACAGACATTTCACCGGCAGCAACAATAATGTTTACCGGCATCTCAGTCGACAGGATTTTGATTATTATACTTTGTATTTAATTGTAATATCTTTTTGTAAGCCAACATGGCATATTGTAATAAGACTCATATATAAGTATGAGATCTTGTAGATCATTTTGAGAGATATACATGATAGAGGATAGATATGATGGATATGTAGAGCGAATATTAAGGCAGATTTTGTAGAAGGGTTTATGGTTACTGTATGAGCTTAAACCGGTACTGAACCTGGCATAGCAGATGTTGTTTTGTAGCAGTACATTATATTGGATTCTCAAATTCCATTTTGTAAGTCAGTGAAACTTCCTTTTGTAATTGAGCAGTGAGCTCTAGGCAGTTGGCCTTCCTACATGTGCAGGCCCCTCTTTGTAAGTAATATCCATTCATTGGACAGTGAGTGAATATTGTGGGTCACAAATCCCACCGAGGTTTTTCCCACACTGGGTTTCATCGTTAAACATCTTGTGTTATGGTATGCTTTCTATGTTGTCTTTACTGTTCTTATTTACTGCATTAATTCTTGTTTACCGGTACACTGTTTTGGAATGCAAAATACTTAATAAGGTCAAAGAATATGTTAATCGGTTAGATACTGATTCACCCCCCCCCCCCTCTCAGTATCTTTGGGACTATTATCAATCCTAACAATTGGTATCAGAGCCTGGTCCTCTATTTTCAAAAGTCTAATAGCTTGAGGAAGATTCTGACACCGGTACAAATGGAAAACTTGAGAAAGCAATTAGAAGGAGCTCTTACAGACTTTGATGCAGAAAAGTTGAAGAATATCAAACTTGAAGATGATCTAAAGTCTGCACAGGAATTCATTCAAGGACTTTAGGAGAATCTTACTATTGCTAGAAACCAAAGAAGAGAACTTCATGAGAAGATGCAAAATGATGATGATGAAAAGAAAACTCTTAATGAGCTTGTAAGTAAGATGAGGCAAGAAAACATGACCCTGAGGAATTAGATGCAAGATATGACTATGAGATTTTGTAAAGACATTGAAGACAAAAAGAAGAATGAAGATGACTTGACTAGGAGACTTAATGATGCTGGAAATGAAAATCTAAGACTCAATCATGAAAATGATATGTTAAAGACAGATCTAATTCACATGGAACATGATAAAAATGAACTTATGAGATAGAAAGAATTTTTGGAAAATGAGTTGGCTACAGCAAATCAACATAAAGATAAATTCAAGAAAAGTTCAAAAGAACTTGATGGTATGCTGAAAAGTCATAAACGTAATGGAGACACTAATGGACTTGGATTTGAAGTTGGTGAAAGTTCCGGTACTGCAAACAATCATGATCACGGTAAACCGGTAAGACAAGTGAATGCCTACAAATTTAATGGGAAATGCTTTAACTGTAACAAGTATGGTCATAGAGCAAATCAGTATAGATCTAGAAACAATCAGAACATTAATGCACCCACCAGTCAATGTTTCAAATGCAACAAAATTGGTCATAATTCAGAAAACTACATAATGAATGTAAGATGTTATGTTTGTGGAAGATTTGGGCACTTATCTAATCAATGCAGAACACAAACCAACATAGGATATGGAAAGGCTATTCAGAAAAACAATGTGACTTGTTATGCTTGTAACAAGATTGGACATATTGCAAAATTTTGTAGAAGCGAGACTTCACCGGCAAATAATAAAGGATCTAGTTTGAAAGGCAAAGAGAAGGTTGATGAGGTAAAGCAAGAATTTTCAAGACAATGGATTAGAAAAAGAGATCAGAATGTTGATGAGACTATTCCTTCACCAGTAGAACAGAGTATTACTCCACCGGCAGGAGATTCTTCATCCAACTGAAAAGAAACATTTTGGGAGTATTGCAAAAAATTGAAAATCATGCAAGTTTACCCTCGGTTGATGGTGAGAAGATGAACTTCTTCTTTACCGGCAGATGTGTTAAGTTACACTTAACCGGCAGGCATTTATTGTGGTTGTTGAAGGAAAAGACATTATAAATCAGTCTTTTCCCCTCTTTTTCATTCACCGAGCATTCAAACTTTCAAAGAGTGCAAAAAACCCGAGCGAAGGCATCCAAAGCGAGAAGTAAAGCAAGTTCTTTCAAGCATCCAAACCTATCAAACAGATTAAGGTATTTATCAATGGCTTCCTCCTCTGCTCCAAAATTCATTGCAAATCCTATTGTTATAGACGTAATTAAATGCCCTAGGCCCATTTTCAAAATTATCCCTGAGGTAGAAAAATAGGATGATACCCTAGGTACTTTTTCAAAAACCCCTAAAGGAGTTGCATATGCAGAAGACCCTAGAATATATATTCATTGCCACATTGAGGAATTAGGTTCAGAGGAAATCATGAAAATGTATAAAAATGTTATTTGTGATGAAAGTGGAGTTGTGAAACCCGAACATAAGGTTATAGAGACTTTAGGTTTTGTGGAAATCCTTGACATCGCAGAATTTCCTAAGGAGGTAGTAAGGATTGTGCTCAACAGAGCTCATGGTGAATTCTTTTGGCTAGACTCTATTCATAAAATCACTAAGGAAGCAGTTAGGGTAGTGACTGGCTTACCCTCCATCGGTAGTAGGCCAGATAAAACTAAGAAAGTTCCTAATAACATAGTGATGAATTTAGCAGGAGCAACCTATGATAGCAGATCCCTGAGAGTTAATGATGTAAAAGATATAAATGTTAGATTCATAAGCATGATCTTAGGATATAAAACCACACACGCAAACCGACTGAACTCAGTTTCCAGTCTATGTATTAAAAGTGCATATGATATGGTCAATAGTTATGCTAATATAGATGTATGTGAATGGTTGAAGGATGAGTTGATTGACAGCCTAAAGAAAATCGAAGGAGATAAGAAAGGTACTTTCCGTTTTGGCAATCTTCTTGTATGCTTAATGCTATATCTTACAAAAGAGGCTCCCAGTATAGGCAAGAAAGACTTTGGTTATGACATACCGGTAGCCAAACAATTGTCTAATATCTTCACCGGTATGGGGACAGATAAGGATAACAATATTATTGAGTATTTCCAAGCATTTAAAGCAAAAATGAAAACAAGGGAAAGGTTACCACAAAGCATTGTAGATAAATATGAAAAGGAAATTTGCTTTGTAATTAAGAAAGATGAAATCTGGATGGAGGCAGTTCTTCCTAGAACTATTTGGGTGACATAAATAGGATATGAGGCTGATGTAAACATAATTGAAACATATGCCAAAGCCCTACTAGCAGCCCCTAGAGAACCGGAAGAAAAGGTTTTTGGAAATGCACAATCAATAGAGAGTGGTGTGCAGACACTTAAACAAAGGAAGAGAAGAGAAAAATATATAAGAAGTGCAACCAAGTAGGTCAAAGAAATAAAGGAAAACATAATTAATATCACCGGTATCAAGGAAAGTGACTTAGAAGGACTACAACCGGAGGCTCATCTCTCACTGGTTGGTACATCCTCTGAAAGTGAAATCCCTACAGAATTAAAAAGAGTTGATAGGAAGAGAAAACCCTCACCGGTACCCTCTCCTCCTCCAAACAAAACTAGGACAACAAGGCAGAAGCAACAAGCAATGAGGCCACCAGCTAAGAAGCTGACACCTAGAAAGAGAAAGCAAAAATAGGTTATACCACCACTAGACAACTTGCTGAATGAGATAACAGATGATGGAAACTTATCCAATGTAAGAAAATTGTATGATACATTTACCAATGTGGAAAAAGAAAGTATAGAGAATAGCATCATCTTACACCTTGATATTTATAAGAAATTTTTAATAGAGGTTGTAGATGATTTGTCTAGTGATTTATATAGGCGGATAGATGCTAAAAGGCTAGCTATTATGGAACTTGACAAGAAAATCAAAATTGAGAAATTACTTGTTGTACATCCTGTAAAATCAGTCGAGGAAATTAATGAGTTTATTAGTGAAGCAAACAAAACAATCTTTTCAAGTGGACACTAGCATGTAAGTCTAATGGTCGGCAGGGTTAATGAAATCTCAGAAGAGACAACTGACAAATGGGATATTTTCTTTGTTGAAAAAGAAAAACAAGAAGAACTTAATAGACCTAAAACTTTCAAGGTATATCAAAAGGACAAAGGAAAGGGCAAGGTAGGTGGACTACCAAATATAAAAGTGATTGATAACCTACCACCACCATCAATTACTCCACCGGTAAAGTTTGACAGTACACCGGCTACTAAGAATGTGGAAACACCACATGAGGACACAAACCCTGAGTCTAAAATTTTGTATACTATGAACATAGACACTCAGGAGGTTAATATTGTAGTTGATAAGGAAAGCACAGAGGAAAATAAAAATGATGTTGCTACTGAGCAATCTGCTGATAATATTGAGATTGGGATTCAGGCATAACAAACTAAGCATACAATTGATCCCTTGGTTAGTGGCATGGTTACTAACAATACTATTGATGCAAGCATTGAGAAACCAACAGAGTCAGAGATACTGGCAACAGAGAATAAAGAGAAACCAACTAAGTCACCGGTAATGGACAATGCAAAAAAACGGACAAAGAAGCTGGCAGTGGATAGCACTGAGAAACAATCAGAAACATAGGTTGATAACACTGTGAAACAGGCAGAGACACAGGCAGAGACACAAGCAGAGAAACAGGTTAAGTCACAGGTACACACAGAGACAGTGCCACCGGCAACTACTGAAAAGCCTAAACCTTTGCTAGTAGAAATGCAAACACAGGCTGACCCTCCAGAGGTCGAGACAAGCAAAGTGATTGCTCCCATCGCAAGCACAAAGATTGTGAAGGTAATTGGCCAGTCATCTAGTACTTCTATGACAAAATTCAGACCAACCAATGTGACTGAAGTGCTCTTGGATTCTATTAAGAAAATTACAGATTGTAATGCATTGGCCTATAAAGCTATAGATGATACAATTCCTATTCTTAAATTGATTGCACCCAAGTGTAATGTAGATAATAAGGATTCTTTGAGTCAGTTAGACACATTGTCTAAATACATCACTGGCAATATACTGACTGGAGATCAAATAAATGAAGAAACATTTAAAGAGAAAATAGACAGGGAAAAAGAGAAATTCTTTGGTGAAACAATAAAGAAGTGCACGGAATACATTGACACTCTTTTACTGGCACTGAGCACAACAATTACGGAGTTCAAGGAACTATACAGAGACACTTGTAAGACAAATCTTTTGACAGTGGATATTGATAAGGAAATTAGAAAAGTGCAAAAGGAGATTAATGACATAGCTAATAATATCATTGGCTCATTTGAACCAATATTAGTTATTGAGCAAGAAATTATTGGATTTGAGGAGAAACTAGAGAAGTTAGAGAAGAAAAAGGAAAGGTTAAAGGGAAAAGCAAAAGAGCTTAAATGCAGACTCAGTCCAAAGTTGGATAACCTCATCTCTCTAAGGAAAGAGATCTCTGAGGCACTTATTCAAGGGCAGAAGACACCAGAAGAGAAAATGCATCATCTCACTGGTACAATTTAGAGAACAAAGGCATCTTTGAAGGATAGCAATAGGTTTACTTAGAGTTTGAACTTGGTCTTAGCAGACTTATTCCAGATTGTAACCAACCAGTTACAAGGTTCTAGCTGAAAACTACACTCATTTGACAATTTTGACAACCTTTGTCATTGATGTCAAAGGGGGAGTAGTAGGACAGAGAAAAATGATTGTGAGAAGAGATCATCTGCTCAGGGGGAGCCCACATTTTTGGTAAGATTTTTGGACTTCAATTTTGGGGACAATTTTTGGATTTATCTCATGAGTGTTGCCATCAATGCCAAAGGGGGAGATTGTTAGCATTACACACTCCAATGAGAATTGAAGGTGATTGAAGGTGTTGTCATTGATGGCAACTTATCAGCAACCTTGTGGATATCTTCAGGCACTGGCACCAGTAGACACTTCACCGGCAGCGACAATAATGTTTACCGGCATCTCAGCCGACAGGATTTTGATTATTATACTTTGTATTTAATTGTAATATCTTTTTGTAAGCCGACATGGCATATTGTAATAAGACTCATATATAAGTATGAGATCTTGTATATCATTTTGAGAGATATACATGATAGAGGATAGATATGATGGATATGTAGAGAGAATATTAAGGCAGATTTTGTAGAAGGGTTTATAGTTATTGTATGAGCTTAAACCGGTACTAAACCTGGCATAGCAGATGCTATTTTGTAGCAGTACATTATATTGGATTCTCATAATCCATTTTGTAAGTCAGTGAGACTTCCTTTTGTAATTGAGCAGTGAGCTCTAGGCAATTGGCCTTCCTGCATGTGCACGCCCCTCTTGTAAGTAATATCCATTCATTGGCCAGTGAGTGAATATTGTGGGTCACAAATCCCACCAAGGTTTTTCGCACACTAGGTTTCCTCGTTAAACATCTTGTGTTATGGTATGCTTTCTATGTTGTCTTTACTGTTCTTATTTACTGCATTAATTCTTGTTTACCGGTACCTTGTTTTGGAATGCAAAATACTTAATAAGGTCAAAGAGTCTGTTAAACAGTTAGATATTGATTCACCCCACCCTCTCAGTATCTTTGGGACTATAATCAATCCTAACAAAAAATCCATATGTTGAATCATCAAATCAAGCTCCTATATATACTATCTCCGAAAATTATAATTTTTAATGTCGGCTGAGACATGGATCTAAAATAGGTCTCCACTAAAACATTTCAGTGGTGGAAAGGAATGAAAAGTGAACCATATCACATTGTTCCTCCTTGAACACATCAACAAGATACATACATCACCAAGGCCGAACCTAAAATGCATTCACACACTATGCAGTCTCAATATCCGATCTAAGGCCTCAAGCTTTGAATCACGCCTGACCCCAAAAAATTACTAAAAAACATCTTCTGAGATACCAAACGCATCCAATGAAGGCAAGAAACCTTCAAGTTCACAATATACCTAAATCAAACACTCTTGCTCATCATACCACATGCAGACTTAATCTAAACCAAAGGATTTGACATCAATGACAACACATAATGCAATGCTAACACTTCTAACCTAAAACACATTGCATTATTTATGGTCATATTTGTAGGATCACCAAATATTGTAACAATGTTGTCAAACACAAAATCAACAACTTTTCTAGTTTCCTTTCTTGTAGGAATATTTTTTATCCATTTAGTAAAATAGTTTATGACCACTATTATCCACTTGTGGCCTATTAGGATTAAGGTTTCAACTATCTTGTAAATACTATGACATGGTTCCAACAACCTTGGAAAGTGTCCTAAGGCACTTAGGATGTATTGGGAAACTAATTTGTAATATTTTTTTCTCACTATTGTTTGTAAACATTCATAAGGGGTGATGGGTTACACTAGTAGAAATAAGTGTGTTGTGAACACAATTATTTAATATTATTTCTCCCACTAATGGATGTCTAAAATAAGATATTTAATAACATGGGAAGTGAAAAAAGAGTGACATATGGGCTTCTCCAAGTGGGAGCATGGAAGAGGCAACAAGTTTCTCTTGGTTTTCGATCATTTATTATATTTAGTGTAATGTTTATCTTATAAGTATACATGTGTCCATGTTGGAGGGAAAGTATTGGAAGCTAAATTGATGTCTTTTCAAGTTCTGTGAAGGAATTCCAAGGGTTGTGGTTGTGATAAATGAAGAGTCTTCTCTGGGAACCTTTATTGGTGATGTTGGGGCTCTTTCCATTCTATAATTTCAACCTTTAGGTGTAGATTTTAAGTAGAACAATTGGAATGTAGATTTCTCTATAGGAACGAAGGATGAATGGGAGGCATAAGGAGGTTGTTCACATGTACATAAGTGTTGCTATGGTGGATGTAAAGAGGAGAATGGAAGTGATTGTATTGTAAACACATTTATTGTTAATATAAACTTGTCCTCTCTACTTGGTGGAGTTTTTTCCCATAAGGGTTTCTTCATGTAAATCTTGTGTTATATGTGGATGTTATGTTGCTTATTTATGCCTTATTTCTTATATCTTATTTTTATGTTATTCAATTTGCATTTTTGTTATAATTTCACATAAGATAAGTTTATTATGCATGGTTAACATGTTGATTTTTAGCATCAAAAAGAAGAAGGATCTAACCATGGGTTTTCCACAACTAAGGAAACTTAATTTTCATATTTGAATATGAGTTTCAAATTTTCATGTTACTGCTATCCAAGTCTTGAATCTCATCCTTTGATTAGTTTATTGGGTGGAGATTGATTTTCATAATATTTGGTATTGAACTTGTTTATTTCCCAACATGCCCCCCACTTGATGTCTTTGATATCTCTCCAATAAAAATAGTTCCCCACTATTGGAATGGCACTTCTATAGTCATATTTCTTAGTGGAAGAGTGTTAGCATCAATCAAGAAGGAATACTAAGAGGGGGGGTGAGTCAGACTTCACTGGATGCACAACAAATTAAACTTCCAAAACATGAACTGATAAACCACAATAATAACATATAAGCAAATTAATAGCACAACACATAACACCAATATTTTGATGTGGAAAGCTCAGTTAAGAGAAAAACCATGATGGGAACCTACCCTCAATAAGATGATACTCTGCAGTAGTATGTGAAAATATTATAATGGGGAATGCAGATGCATTCAAGCTCACTGCCTAGAGCTCACTGCTCAAAAGATATATGTCTAGAAGGCTACAACCCTTAGGGAAGTCTCACTAACACAAAAATGATTCAGACTACAATCCAAAAGGAATGAACTACAATAATAGCATCTACAAATGCCTAATGACAGTTCTGGTTAAACACAGTTATCTGTCCTGCAACACCAAACACACCACAACACTTCTCTGAATGATATATCCTTGTTCGCACATTTACCTCTCTCTGATAATGCATACACAATACCGACACAAAAATTACATAAGTATATCACCTATATATACAAATCATCAACCTTGATAACAAGGTCAACTAAACCCTCAACCCTCAATTATAAAAATTACATTAAACGATACAAAGATTGACTAGCGGACCAATATTATAATTTACATTACATAGCATGGACCTAATTCAAATTCCCAAACAATTACATCCACGAAAAAATTCCACCAAGATCAACCGCAACACACTACACCATCGGAAATACTGCATAACACATAGATTTTCACCGATTCATAGAAATCACCAAAAACTCACCCAATGATCAAAGAGGATCGCCAAAAAAAATGGGACACATCTAGGAAACACCATCAAGCATTTTAGAATCATCTGAAACAGTTGCACCAACATCTCTTTTCAAAATTTGTTGTCTCAAAGCTCAAGAACACAACCAACCAGTAATTGTCACAAAGAAAGATAACTTGCAGAGCACCAAATCATGAACAATCTGAAATGAAGATACACAATATCATACCAAACAATAATCCAAAATCTTAGAACAAGATCTGATCACATCATAATATACCAGAGGGAATACTAGATACTGCAAAACAATGATCAGCAAATCAACACTACAAACTGGATCAGAAAATCTTCCCAAACACATCGGAATAACTCACAAGAATATGTTGACATCAATGACAATAATATATCCTAGCAGCAGCAATGAACAACCAAATCAGACAATCTTGCCAAATAATCCAACAATCTCCCCCTTTGGCATTGATGGCAACATATGAATGTGAAAAACAGTCAATGCAAAGAAAGAGGATATCATCAGCAAACTCTCCCTAAGATCAAAATAGATGAATCAGTTTTCCACATGATCTCTCTCCCCCTTTGACAGCAATGCCAAAGATCACCAAAATAGAGAATCAAACTCTCTCCCCCTAAAACACAGAAACATGAATCTCTCTCCCAAAACAAAGACTACTCCGGCAAAGGAGCAACACCAACTCATCAATCTAGATAAAAGAGTTAAGATCTAAATTCCATCATATTGATGCAACTCAATGCATCTAGTTCTCATCAGGTTGGGTGGAGACCCCTAACTTGTCTCTCAGATAGACAAATGTATCTGCAGGCAGAGGCTTAGTAAAAATATCAGCAATTTGTTCCTTTGTAGATACATATTCCAACTTCACCTTCTATTCACCAACTTTCTCTCTCAAGTAATTATATTTGATTGATATATGCTTAGTCTTAGAATGTTGCACCGGATTCTTAGACATGTTTATAGCACTAGAACTATCATAGTATATAACATTAGGCTCACCATAAATAACTCTGATATCTTTCAACATTTGCTTCATCCATACTATCTGAGTGCAATTACTAGCAGCAACAATGTACTAAGCTTCAGCAGTGGATAAAGATACTAAATCATGTTTCTTGTTGGCCCATGAAACCAACTTATTACCTAAAAAGAATGCTCCATCGGTAGTACTCTTTCAGTCATCAACATCACCTACCCATTGTATCAATATAAGCACATAACATGAAATCATCATTCTTTGGATACCATAAACCATAATCTTCAGTTCCCTTTAGATATCTGAATATTCTTTTAACAACAGTAACATGACTCTCCTTCGGATCAGATTGATATCTATTTTCCATACACACAACATGCATAATGTTAGGCCTAGTTTGAGTAAGATATAACAGTCCACCAACCATAGATCTGTATAAACTCTGATTAGCTTTAGGAGATTCATCATTTTTAGATAATTTACAACCAGTCACCATAGGAGTTCCAACCGATTTGGAATCATCTAATCCAAACTTCTTTAGCAATTCCTTCACATACTTAGTTTGAGATATAAAGATACATTTTCCTATCTGTGCAATTTGCAAACCTAAGAAAAATTTCACCTCACCAATCATAGACATCTCAAATTCTTTTTTGCATATCACTGGCAAATTTCATGCTCATATCATCATCACCACCAAAAATAATGTCATCAACAAAGACTTCAACAATCAAAATGTTATCATTTTTAATTTTAAAGTACATATTACTATCAGCAGCACCTTTGACAAATCCCAATTTTAGTAAGTATTTGTCTAATCTAGCATACCAGGCTCTAGGTGCTTGTTTCAATCCATAAAGTGTTTTCTTCAACTTACATACCATGTCACCATCATCTGATAATAAAAATCCATCAGGTTGCTCAATATAAACTTCTTCTTCTAGATCACCATTCAAAAATGCAGATTTGACATCCATTTGATACACCTTTAAATCTTTATAAGAAGCATAAGGAAGTAACAGTCTAACAGCTTCAATTCTAGCAACCGGAGCAAAAGTTTATTCATAATCAATCTCTTCTGTTGGTTTTGGCTTGATGATGATTTTTGTAATAGATGACTTTATGTGTTGTCATTGATGGAGCACACATACACACACATATGTTCATATTGTTAAGACAAATCAAAATTAAAATCGGTATCATTTGTATAGAGAAGTCCAACCGGTATGAAGGTGTCTAAGCGGTATATGTTGACAACCGGTATATGCAAGAATGACAATTGGTTTTGGTTAATTTCACTGACACCAGTTTGGAGATTTCGCGGAGACCAACAAGGAAGCGAATGAAGGACAATCGGTCTATGAGTTGGAAGTGGTTAATTCTCAACCGGTATTGATGTTCCAACTGGTTTCACTAAATGTGTGATGAGTTACCACCGGTCATGATGAGTTATCTCTAGCCGGCAAATTTGGCAGTGATTTGTGATGTGTTATGGAAGATTGTCTAGATACATTGAACCTAGGAAATTGTGATGAGGTTCTTAAGCAGACATGAAATCTAATGTCTATAAAATAAAATTGTGATTAGTCATTTTAAGATAGAAGATACAAGTGATGTTATGAGATATGGTCGATGTGATTTATTGAAGGAGTTGCAGAGTATGTCGACGATGCAATATTGAGTGAGAAGAAGAGGATCTATACAAGCAAGGTGTGCTATTTCTAGATCATATCACCTATTGTTTTCTAATAATTATAGCAATTAAATCCCCTAACTAGGTAAGCTCTAACAAGCTTCATTGTACAAATCCTCTAACCAGGTGATCCATTAGTTTGGGTTTGAAATCGTCTATCAAGGTTACTCCTAGCAGGGTACTACCTTTAACCAGGTATAGCTCCTAACAGGGCTTTGGGATATTTAATAAGATTCGCTCCCAACAAAGCACTTTGTAGACCTTAACTGGTCAGTTACCTATTTTTTCAGATAGTTAACTTGTGAGTCCCATATCACCGTGGTTTTTCCCAGTTGGATTTTCCACGTATAAACACTTGTGTTGTGGTGGATGTTTTACTTGTTGTGGATGATTTTATAACACTTTGGATTGCATGCAAAGTCTTAAGTAGACTAGTTATTTTTTTTTACCGGTCTGTGTTTAAAGTGATTTTGTTTTTTCTATCACTAATTCACCCCCCCCCCTCTCAGTTCTTTATAAGTCTATCAATTGGTATCAGAGCCTAACTTTCCTAAGGCTTAATCGCTTGGAAGGAAACCCTAAAGGCATTATGGGGGATATGAGTTATAGGGAGATGGCTAGAATGCTTTATGCAATGAAGGAAGAGCTTGAAACCCTAAGAGGTAGATTCAAAGCTTCACAAGTTAAAAGGAGAGAGTTGACTGAGCAACTATTGGAGATCTTTGACAACAGTTCTTCAGATGAGGCCAACATTGATGCACTAGTTGAAGAAGTGGAAAAATCGAATGGTGAAAAGCTAAATCTAAAGAGAGAACTTGAAGACCTAATAATCCATATGAGTCAAGAACTAGAAGCAAGGAGGTTAGTTGAAGACCTGATCAAAGAGAGAGATCGTGAGATTTCTAAGATCAAGCAGGAAAATGCATCTTTGCATGAACATTGGCATGAGGAGAAGGAAGAGAAACAAGCATTACAGTTAGATCTTGAAATGGAAATGTCTCTAAGAGAGACCCTTACAAAGCATAATGAAGATCTTACCAAAGAACTTGCTGAGGCTAATGAGAAACTTGAAAAATTCAACAAGATTTCTTCTATGCTGGATGAGCAGATCCAATCTCAGAGCATGAAAGGTGACACATCTGGACTAGGATTCAATAAATCTAAGAAAGGAGAATCTTCCCGTACCAAAAGAAACATTAACAAAGGTAAAATTGCTCCTAAGGCCAAGAAGCCTACTAGTAAGAAAGCCTACAAACCAGTTTATTTCAACTATCTTAAACCTGGACATACTGCTAATGTGTGTAGAAGCAGATATACTAAGAACATAAGCTATAATGCTAATACTAGATATGTATCTAGGAGATTCGAAGGTCATTGTTACACATGAAACATGTATGGACATAGATCAATTGAATGCAGATATGGAGCGAACAATCGGGTACCTCACATGAATGCAAGACCTATCGGTGACTGGAGAAGGACCTATGACAACCGAAAAAATATGAACTATCAAAAACCCTATGTCAACCGGTTTAGTCCATATGAGATGGAGAAGGTAACAAATGTGATTTGCACAATTTGTAATAACTATGGACATGTGGCTTTGAACTGCAGAAGGAGAATTGGAAGAGGTAATGCATGACCTTGGAGAGCATCTGGGATGGTCTGCTATCATTGTCACAAACCGGGCCACATGGCCAAAATCTGTAAAGAAAAGAAGAACAGACTGATAAACCACTCTAAAGATCAGAAAGGAAAGCAAAAGGTTAATGTTGAAGAAACCAGAGCAAAGATGAATAGAATTTGGAAAAAGAAAAGTGAGGACAAGCCAGTAGAAGAATCAAATCCTTCACCTAGTGAGGAGAATCCTGCAAAGGTGAATTGAGCTTTTCAACAAGCCTAGGGGGAGCATATCAGTAAATCTACTTCTAGACCCCTTGAAACATGTATGGTGATAGAGTTTTGCATTTTAAGTTGTAATATGAGAATTTTTTATATGATTTCCTATCGGTTATCTAAAGGATTACCAACCGGTTATATACCTATCGGTATAGGCAAGCTTGTTAAGCAGTAATTAAGGTTTGTTACCCTATCGATTGAGTAATTAATGTAGTGGGTAAGTCAATAAAATAAATTTTTACCAAGTTATTTTTACCCTAATTGCATTTGAAGAAGAATTTATGAGCACTTGTAGAGCAAAATAGAGCATTGCTAGCTAATTATGAACGGGTTTGTGCCACGGATCAAAAGTTGAATCGAATTCAAAGATAAGAAAAGGTGAAACAGGTGTGCATACGAGAGATCCACTGAAAACCCTACCAGTGCAAAGGGAATAAGGTATTATTTTTTTATTCTCTCTTGAATCAAGATTATCTAGAATGGCATCGTCGTCTAGACCTACAGAGAGTCTTATGATTACTGCGGAAGCTATGGAGTTTGTGGAACCTGATAAAATAGAATCATATAATGCATTCTCTCAAGTTTCGTAAGGTGTTTTGATCAAAGGTGATTTATCCAGTTATATAGACTGTAAAATTGAGGATTTGGGATCATTTTCAATCTATTCGCAACTCAAATCTTTGTGTGATAAGAGAGGGAAAATCAAACCCGAATATATTAGGGTTCATGAAAAAGGTTTTCATAATGCAGCATATTTTATTGAATATATCAAGGAAGAGAATGTTAGGATTATCCTTAGTCATGTACATGGAGGGAATATGTATCTTGACAGGTCGCACATAATCACTAAGGAATTTATTCACGCAGTGACTGGTTTCTGGCAAACCAGTGAAGTACCAAAATTGAGGACACTTTAAAAAAAGACTATGATTGCACTGACACAGACCATTGTTGACGGTCGTGCTATATCGGTCAACAACATTGCAGATCCACCAGTTAGATTTGCAACTATGGTCATTGGCTATCAAATATTCCATTCCAGCAGGATGAACAGTGTACCATTTGTTGTTGTGCATGCCACCTACAAGATGATAGTAGAGAATGCAAATTATGATTTGTGCGAGGCAATGAGAAGTCAATTGATGCTAAAATTAAAATCAATTAAAAATGACAATAGTCAAAAGTTTAAATATGGTCAATTGTTGATTGGTCTATTCTTCTACTTTCAAATTTTCATACTAGGAATTGGTGACATTCAATGGTCTAAGGACATATACCGGTTACAGCCCAAACCAAGAATAGCATTAAGGTTGTGAAGAACACATTTCCTATTGCTATGAACATATTTTTTAATGAGTTTTAAAAAAAGATGAGAATGAGGTTAAGGCTATTTGATGAAGTGGTGAAACACTTTGAAAAAGACATCTATTTCATTGTAACCACTGACTTTTTCCTTATGGAGGCTGTTGAACCGAGAGAAGAAGAGATGGAAGAAATGAGCTATGAAGTAAGTTATGACTTACTAATCAGTTATGCCAACAACCTTTTGGCATCTCCTAAGGATAAAAAAAGAAAAGACTAGGAACTTACTAGGAAAGGATTGAACCTGCTCAACCCAGTAGTACAAAGGAGAAAAAGAAGAAAGTTGAGCAAGCAGCTTTTGTGACCACTGGTACAAGGGTGACTAGAAGTATTCAAGTCAAAAAGGAACCGATACCCAAGGTATATGAAAAGAAGAAGACTACAACAAAGAAGAGAGGTAGACATCTCATTCTTCAAGTAGAATCTAAGGATACTGACACTGAAGAGGAACCAAAGAAGATGAAATTGACTAGTAAGAAATCCAAACCAAGAGGAGACATTTCAAAGCAAAATATTCCTATTAATGTTGCAATGTTAAAACCAATGAGTAATTTTGAGAGAATAGTAAAAACATTAGAGAGGAAATAGTTTGATAATATAAAAGAATATTTTGATTCATTTGATGAAGGTCAGAAACAAGAAATTGTTCAAGCGGTAATCAATTACCTATGTCTAAACAATCAATTACCTCAAGATATTGAAAAAGACATTTATAATTATTTATATTCTATTCTTGTAAATAAATGGAAAAATGGTTGTAGACTAGGATCAAAAAATTATTGACAGAGTTTTTATTCAATATTTTCCTGAGTCGTCTAAAGATGAGTTACTAGCATTGTTTGCTAAGTACAAAGGATAGTTTAATTCTGAGTCAAGGATATTGAAATTATTGGATGGAAAGGCACAACTTATTGAAGGTGATACTCATAAGATAGCTAAAGATATTCAAAGGATGGAGGCACTTCTGAAAAGCTATGATAATAAGCCTAATCAAACAGATATTGGAGCTCCACCGGAGCAAGATACTGAAGAAATTATGACACCAGATGTTGTCTATCTTGTTAAGAATAAGGATGAGACTACTTCTCCACCGGTTATATTCTTTGTAGATGATACTGAATAAATTTAGGACATTGTTGACAAAACTGGTAATGTCATTGAACCAGTAAAGGAAACTGAGCAGCAATTTGATATTATTGATGAACAATTAGCTGAGGAAGCACCGATTAATGAACCAAGAGTGGATGTACAACCACCACCAAAAAAAGAACACCAAGTTGAAGATCAACTACCAGAAACTATAGCCACATAGGAAGAACAAACAAAAATAGAGGTAGAGAAACCAGAGAAAAAGTTTGAAGAGAAGGACACTGAAAAGAAGGAGACTGAAGAGAAGAAGCATGAAGAGGTAAAATCAAAGAAGAACGAGATAACAATAGTTGATGATGAGGATGACTTAATGAGAATTCAAGGTCAAATTGATATGGACAAATTGAGTGCATCTGAACTGATGGAGATTTCTACAGTTATGCAATCCAGGGCTCAAAAGAAAAGGTTAAAAGAACAGAGACAAGAAGCGGAAATGATAAAGACTATTGTTGACATTATATCTAGTCTTCTACCAAAGACTAAGACTAGCAATTTGTCTACCCCTATGAGAAAACTTGGATAGTTGGTTGTTGACGCTATTGATCAACGGAAGTCACTTGAAGAAGCAACACATACCTTAGTTGAAAAGAATTACAGGAAGAAGAGGGGAGAGCAACTAATGACAAATATTGATAAAGGAAAGATTGATTTATCTATAAATAAAGATCTTTTGAAGACTACTATTGAAACTAAAGGTAAACTTTTGGCCAATACATCTAAAGTTTCATTTTTCTATTCTAATTCAAAGAAGAGGCAAGAAGATACAAACAAGGAACTGGAACAAATAAGTAATGCTTATGCACCAGTACAGGATTCATCTCTAGTTTTTGGCAAATCAGTTGATGGTTTGCAGCATATGTTAGATGTATATGATTGTGAATAGATTAAGCGATTCAAATCCTTGAAAGAACTGAAGAACCTGTTGGTTCCAAAATTTGAAATACTTCAAAGGGCATACAAGGATTCAGAAGCAGTTTTGGCTACCCCGAAAATGAGCACAGTGGATGCAATTGAAGAATTTCCTTCACAGGTTATGACCACTATTGAGATCACTGAAACATTGTTGGAAATATGGGATAATGATCATGCACAGATGAAGATTACTTTCAGTGACATTTTCTTAAGAATTGCATTGAACACACCTTCAAAAACTCTTATATTTATGTATATGCAGTTTTTTATGTAAATTTTGATATAATATATATATATTTTACTTTTCAATTTGGTATTGTTGTCAAAGGGGGAGTAGTAATATGTATATGATGCAAATTTTTGTATGTATTGTTAAGGGGGAGTCTGTACACTTTTGTAAGCCACTTAGTTGTAAAAAATTTCTAAGTGTTGCTATCAATGCCAAAGGGGGAGACTGTTGGTTTTGGCTTGATGATGATTTTTCTAATAGATGACTTTTATGTGTTGTCATTCATGGAACACACATACACACACATATATGTTCATATTGTTAAGACAAACTGGTATAACTCCTAAGTCTTTGTATCACAAACCGGTATCATTTGTACAGAGAAGTCCAACCAGTATGAAGGTGTCTAACTGGTATATGTTGACAACCGGTGTATGCAGGAATGACAATTGGTTTTGGTCAATTTTACTGACACCAGTTTGGAGATTCAACAAAGACCAACAAGGAGGCAAATGAAGGATAATCAGTCTATGAGTTTGAAGTGGTTAACTCTCAATCGGTATTGATGTTCCAACCGGTTTCACTAAATGTGTGATGAGTTACCACCGGTCGTGATGAGTTATCTCTAACCGACAGATTTGGCGGTGATATGTGATGTGTTATGGAAGATTGTTTATATACACTAAACCTAGGAAATTGTGATGAGGTTCTTAAGCCGACATGAAATCTAATGTCTAAAAAATAACATTGTGACTAGTCATTTTAAGATAGAAGATACAAGTGATGTTATGAGATATAGTCTGTAATGCCCCACCAAGGAACCCTAAAGGATTCAACTAAAACTCTCGAAAAGAGTGCAAAATTTTTTATTTAAAACATTAAAGAACTTAAAGATGCAATAAATTAAACATTGCAATAACGTTTGCACAAGCGGAAAACTTAACTTAAACACCTAAAGGGTTTCCAATGAAGATTACTAGATTAATCCAATGAACATTTGTTAGAGTATTCGGGTATTTACTTGATTAATTAAACATTATTTGTTTAATTATTTAAGTTCCCTTTATCTCTTTTACACTTAAGCTAACTTTAGGTGCATATAATTAATTATTTTAATTAATTATTATGTGCAAACCTAGGTTTTCCCTTTTAGGGTTTCTTGACCTATTAAAGGTTGAGTTCTTTCTTTTCATTGTATGAAGAAGGATTATTATTGTCAATACATTTTGGGAATTATTGAGCTCTCATCTTTTGGAGCATATTTTTCCTGTGTATTCTTTCCTTCTGTGATTTGCTTCATTGCTTCTCCTTGTAACAGGTTTTTCAGCTTGCAGAGATTATTTGGGCTCCTGTGATATTGTATTTTCTCAACTCCTATATGGTATCAGAGCTTCAGATCTGCAGCTACCTGTTCTTGTTTTGAGAATTTTTGCTTTGGAAGCAGATCTGGGGTTTCAGGAATTTTTTATGTACCTAGGGTTTGACCTTTTTTTCTGAGCACTTTGGGCCTAAACGGATCTCACCATCGTGCTCAAAAGGCCCAAAAACCCTTATGGTCATATAAAATTCGACTTATTTTGGTTCTTGAGCCTCTGGGTGAATTTTTTTCTCAGATCCAGGCCATACAACCCTGGCATGCAGATCGAGAAAATTTTTTGAAAAAATAAAATAAAATAATTTTGCCTTTTTACGGCATGCAAGCTGGATTGTAAAAAATTTCACAAAAAAAAAATCCCAAAAAGGGAGGGCGAAAAAGTTTTTAAAAAAAAAAAAAAATTGTTTTTGGGCACCAAACCTGACAGTCCGACGCCGTACGGCCCTACGGACCTGTCAGGTCAGCCCCACCCAGCGCCACCAGTTGTCCCCGGCTCTGGCTCCAGCAACCAGGCCCCCGCCGGCCCCCTTCCGGTCTCCCTCTAGCGACCCTGCTGTTGCCACCTCCGCCTGCGACCCTCCGCTCCCCACACCGCCTGCATCCTCTACCGCCCAGTCCCCAGCCATCGGCCCTCCACTCCCCGCTCCTCCAGATCCCTGCAGCTCGCAGCCACCGACCCTCCGCTCCCTGTGCCTCCGGCTCCTTGTGGCCCCCGCCACAGACCATGCAGCCTCCTCCCTGGCCCCCGTCGCTCCGCTCCCCGACCGCCTCCCACAGCCCGCCACCCCAGCGGCCCTCCCGACCCTTTTTTTCGACCAACCACCGCTCCGCCACCGGGCTACCGCCACCCACTGGCCACCGGACCACCAAAGTGCAATCAAACCCCCTTTTTTGGCTTTTTCAGGGGGGGTTTGGTTTTTTGGCCCTATCTTGGGCATACAGAGTCATTTTTTTGAAAATGAATAGGTATCAGAAAGCTGGTTCTGAGGCTGACCTCATGGTGTTGGTAATTTTTTCCAATTTTTCTATTTGACTATATTTTTTTATAGTCAAAGTGAGGTCTCTTTTTTGCACTCCAGGAGACGTAGAATGAGCATCCGACCTCCATTTTTCAAAAAATTTATATTTTCGGAAAGCTTGTGCTGTGTACTTTCCAGAAATATGAGTTCTTTTTCCAAATTCTGCTCCATGCATATTTTATTCAATTTTTTTCTTTTCAGCACTCTGGTGGATATCGTGGTTGTTTCAGGTCCTAGGATCTCTTTTTTGAGTAGGGTGTCTCTATTTTGATTCTCGTTTCTATTTCCAGTCTTCTTATCATTGTAGCATTGTATATATGTAAATGCACTAAGATAAAGTGCCATCATGCATTGTTTACTTGGAATCTTACATATCTTGTGTCTTGGTGTACATGCACTATTGATCAAGTGCCATGAGGGAGTTGATGTTTGCCTATTGTTTGCCATCTTCCTTTGTCAAGTGAGTGTTCCTTCCATGACATTCGCCTCATGATGATGTGTCTCAGAACATTTGATGTTCTTGGTTCTTCATCATGCAGTTGTTTTTGGCTATCATTTTTAGTGTTCCTGTCCCTCTCCCACTTCCGCAGTATGGGGAGGTTTATCCTGTTGGTTCTACTGCTTCCATGGTTCGATTGATCAGCTCTTCAGGCTTTGGTTTCTCATGCCATATGTATCTTTGATTTCAGTTGTTTTGCCTTGTTTGCCTCTTGATTTGAGTAGTGTCATTTGAGGGCACTCATGCAGATTACAGTCTTCTCTACCTGGTCATGTTCTAGTTCAGTGGATGTTCTTCAGATCAGCAATTATTCTTCGACAGAGTTTGCAAGGTCTTCATGCTTCAGTGATATTCTTTTCCATCTCTTTTTGGAGTAGAGTTTTGTTCCCACGTGATTTTCTCTATTTCTCCAGTTCATAGAGATTTCATTGTATTTGGGTACCTGATCAGGCCTTGTTGCCGAGACCCATCTTTATTGCTTTCAGTAGCTGTTCTAGGTTTTAGCTTCTCCCTAAGTCTAGCTTAAGGGGGGGTGTTAGAGTATTCAAGTATTTACTTGATTAATTAAACATTATTTGTTTAATTATTTAAGTTCCCTTTATCTCTTTTACACTTAAGATAACTTTAGGTGCATATAATTAATTATTTTAATTAATTATTATGTGCAAACCTAGGTTTTCCCTTTTAGGGTTTCTTGACCTATTAAAGGTTGAGTTCTTTCTTTTCATTGTATGAAGAAGGATTATTATTGTCAATACATTTTGGGAGATTATTGAGCTCTCATCTTTTGGAGCATATTTTTCCTATGTATTCTTTCCTTCTGTGATTTGCTTCATTACTTCTCCTTGTAACAGGTATTTCAGCTTACAGAGATTATTTGGGCTCCTGTGATGTTGTATTTTCTCAACTCCTATAACATTAAGGTGTATTAATTCAACTAACAATGAGATTGATTAAACCTACTCATGATAGAATGATTACCACATGAACATAGCCATAAAATTACATAAGATATTAAACTCACATGATTGAATATATACAACTGCTTTTGGTTGTATTACATCACTAAAGCTATATTCATCATAATCCATATTACTGTGTTTAAATAATAACTTCATACATACAATTAAGATTAATATCACCTAAATTACATCATACATTTTAACCATAATACCATACAAACATCCAAAATTAAAAGGAACCAGATGAACACATACACCATACAACACCAATTGATATCGGAGTTCACCCCTAATGGGCTACATCTTCGAATCTGCTTCAAGTGCAAGACAATTCTATAAATTAAAGATGAAAAATACATAAGGTTCACATCAATTACATCCTGCCATCAAGGCATATAAAAGAAAATAATACATATGACCACATAGGGTCCGAGAGATACATGAAGGATCCAAGAAGAAGAAAGAGGATCCATCTGAAACATGATATGGAGTAAATATAAGAGAACAATTTGAGCACTAGCGAAACTAAATCCTCACAATCTATCATAAGCGTCACATGATTTAACATGAATATCAAGTACTCACAAAAGGAATAAACAAACAGATATGACTCCCACAAAAGTGCTCCAAGCAAGATCAACAAAAACGGCACACTAGTGAACATAAGGGAAGAGTGTCATCACATAGCTTGGTATGGTTATCCTGATAGGCCTCCATAGGTCCTGGCCCCCATCCACTAGGTTACCCTGGTAACCTATCCCAAACCTCCGACCCCATCCAAGTCTCATGTGGACCCAAACAATCCTTTCGTGAAGACAAGGTTATTGGTTTGTCATTCTAAGCCTTCTCACTGCATCCTGAGTTTGTACTAGCACTCAACCCATGAGTGAGGCACAATTATCTTACTTCGTGTTTGTTGGAAAAATGGTGTCTCAACCTTGCATTTATGCAAGGTTACTATTTATAGTAAGTTTTTGTTTGAGCACGAAATGGTGCAAAACTCTCCCTGAAGCTTCTGGTTGGCTAGATAAGCATTCCGGTAAAGTTGCGTCGCAAGGTCACAGCTAGTTTTGAAGATATTAAAGTTTTCGTCTTGGAGGGGTGCGATAAAATGTTTAAACTTAATTTTGGGGGCTTTAGAGGCTCTGAAACATCCTGAAAAGTGGCCGTAACTGGCGTAGTGGGTTACAAGGTGATAGAGCACTTCGCGAGCTTTCCGGCGCTTCAAACGGTTCGTCAATCAGACACCCGGTTCTCAAGTTATGGCCTCCGAAAGTTTGTACTCTTGAAATAGGAAAAATAATTTGTATCGGATACATAAATGAGCTATAAAAGGGAGTGACACATGTTGATGTGTTCTTTAACATGTCATAGGGCATCTAGAAGGGAGATAAGGTCGGCTATACCTTATTGGGTGGTTTTAGCCCATGGTTTTGTAATACCGTTTGACGGTTTCCTGTATTGTATCTCCTATTTATGAGGTGTGTGAGATAGAGGTTGTGTGTAAGAGTCTTATGGCTATTGAGTTGCCTCTGAATCTCTGATTAGTGGTACTCCTGTGAAGAGCTTTCTCTGTAAGTATGTTGTAATCTATTTTTGATTGCTGAATAAAATATTGAGCTGCTTTTGGAGTGTGGGGTTTTTCTCCCGAAAGGGTTTTCCCCACGTAAATCACTGTGTTGTGGTATGAATGCTATTATATCTATTTCTTTTTTTTGTAACTGTTGTAACGATCTGAAAAAAAATTGCATTACCCTCCTCTCAAGGTTAGTGTAGGAAGTTGTTTCCGCTACTTAACTTCCTTACAAGTGGTATCAGAGCCTGATCACCTTTGGTTTCAATTGTGGGCAGTTGGGTTTTTTGAACTAATCCAGATTTGAGTGGGAGCTTGTGTAGAAGACACTTTTTGATCTTGTTGCAGGAATATTCAGATGGTGAGTTCATCAGGGAGAATAGAGGTGGAGAAATTTAATGGAAGTAATTTTGAGATGTGGAAGCTGAAGATGGAAGATCTGCTAATAGATCGAGATCTTTGGGATGCTATTGATGCGAATGTCCAAAGGCCCTCAGATCCTACTGCGGCAGCTCAGTATGATGTTATGGACCGAAAAGCCAAGGGTCTAATCAGACTGTGCCTGGCAGACTCTGTTCTAATCAATGTCCATGAAGAGAACTCTACAAAGAAGCTATGGACTAAGCTTGGTGAGATGTATCAAGTGAAATCTTTATTCAATCAAATTTTCTTAAGAAAGAAATTGTATTCCTTGAAGATGGAAGAGGGTGGATGAATTGCAGACCACCTGGAAGCATTCAATATGTTGGTGGCTCAATTAGTATCCGTCGGTGTTAAGATGGATGAGGAGGAGAAATGTCAGATCTTGCTTTGTTCTTTGCCTGATTCGTGGGATTCTCTTGTTATGGCTATCGGTAGTATTTCTGTTGTTTTGAAATCTGAAGACGTGGTGGGTGCCCTACTCGGTGAAGAGATGCGAAGGAAGGTATCCATCAGTTCAAAGGAAGCCCTAACCGTTCGTGGAAGACCTAAGGAGAAAGGCAAGAAGAATGAGAAGCGCGACAAGTCCAAATCCAAAGGGAGATCGAAATCTCCTGGAAAGTCCAAAGTCATTTGCTGGAACTGCGGTAAACCGGGTCACATCCATAAGGACTGCAAAGAAGAAAAGAAGAAGAAGAAAAAGAAAAAGTTCGATTATGATTCTGAGTCCGACAAGGAAGATGGTGATGTCTTTATTGCGGCTTTGGCGACTCATGTAGGTAATGATGCCTGGCTAATTGACTCAGGTGCATCTTTTCATATGACTTCCAATAGAGATTGGTTTTCTGAATATGAAGGATTTAATGGAGGTAAGGTGTACTTGGGTGATGATTCACATCTAGACATTGTTGGTCGAGGTAAAGTTAGAATCAGGTTTTCTGATGGTAGAATAAAAAGGATTAATGGTGTGCTGCATATCCCTGGATTAAAACGAAACCTGTTATCTGTGAGCAAACTGATAGATGCAGGTGTGCAGGTAGTCTTTTCTGAAGCAGGATGTAAGATGATTAAGGGTGCTATGGTAGTTGTTAGAGGTGTCAGGTTTGGCACTTTGTATAAGCTTGAAGCATACACTGTTGAGTGTAATAGCACTTCTCTAAAAAGTAAATCTGCGGATACTTCACTGGAAGATTTGAAGGTTTCACCTTCAGCAGATGGAAATGGTTTTTGGGTACCTAAGGGTGCTCTTTCGTCTGAAGCAAAGTTACCTGCAGAAAAGACTATGTTATGGCACCAGAGACTTGGCCACATTGGAGAAAAGGGTCTAAGGACCTTGAAAAATAAAAACCTTGTTGAAGGTTTGAATGATTGTAATCTTGACTTTGATTTCTATGAGCATTGCATTTATGGAAAACAAAACCGCGTTCAGTTTTACTTTAGTTCTCATAAAACTTGTGGTGTTTTAGATCTTATCCATTCTGATGTGTTTGGTCCAGTAGATGTCTCTTCGATTGGAAAATTCATATATTATGTTTCATTTATTGATGATTTTAGTAGAAGGACATGGTTTTATTTTCTAAAGAGTAAATCTGAAGTTTTTAGTCATTTTAAAGAATTTAAAGCAATGGTTGAGTTGCAGACTGGAAAGAAAATAAAATGTTTGAGAACTGATAATGGCGGTGAGTTTTGCTCTAATGATTTTGATAGATTCTGTAAAGACTGTGGAATTAACAGGCAGAAGACAACTCCGTATTCTCCACAGCAGAATGGAGTTGCAGAAAGAATGAACAGGACACTGATGGAGAAGGCTAGGAGTATGTTGAGTGGTGCTGGTCTCGAACAAAATTTTTGGGCTGAAGCTGTTGCCACTGCTTGCTACCTGATTAACAGGTCTCCTACATCAGCTCTTGTTGATAAAACGCCTATGGAAGCATGGTCAGGTCACAAGCCTTCATTGAGACATCTTAGAGTTTTTGGTTGCGAGGCATATGCACATGTGCCAAAGGAGAAGCGAACAAAGTTGGAGAACAAGGCTGTGAAATGTATCTTCATCGGGTATAGTTATGGTGTGAAAGGATACAAGCTTTGGGACCCTGTTGCACAAAAGGTAATTCACAGTAGAAGTGTTATTTTTAGAGAAATTAAGTCTCCTTCTGTTACATTGCAGCCAGAACAGACTAAAAAAGAATATGTGATTCAACTTCCTTCTACACCTGAAAGAGTTGAATCGAGACCCCTAGATAGGCAAGAAGTTGAGGAGAGCTCGTCTAGCTCTGAATCTTCAAAAGAGGAGGAAGAACCTCCAACTCAGCTTGTTCGAAGGTCTACAAGACATAGACAACCACCAGAAAGGTATTCACCTAATGATTAGAGATGTATTTTTGCTCTGAATACTAGTGTGGATGAACCGAAATCTGTAGAAGAGGCATTAGGTATGAATGATGCAGAATCCTGGAAGATTGCTATGGAGGAAGAAATGGCAGCTTTGAAAAAGAATGATACATGGGATCTTGTACCATTGCCTAAAGGACGAAAACCTGTTGGTTGTAAATGGGTGTTCAAGAAAAAGATTGGTTCAGATGGAAGCATTGAGAAGTATAAAGCAAGGTTGGTTGCAAAAGGCTACTCTCAGGTTGAGGGTGTTGATTACGGTGAGATATTTTCTCCTATTGCAAAAATGACGTCCATTAGATTTTTGCTTTCTATTGCTACTGCTTATGATTTAGAGGTTGAGCAAATGGATGTGAAAACTGTTTTCCTTCATGGTGATTTAGAGGAAGATATTTATATGACACAACTGGAGCACTATGTGGTGAAAGGCAAAAGTAATTTGGTCTGTAAGTTGAAGAAATCTTTGTATGGCCTCAAACAAAGTCCTAGGATGTGGTACCAGAAATTTGATACATATGTGTTGAGTTTGGGATTTGAACGTTCTAAATCAGATCACCGTGTTTATTATAAATCTGATGGTGATCATTTCTTATTCATTGCATTGTATGTTGATGATATGTTATTCATTGGTAAAGGGAAAGGTATGATTTTAGAACTGAAGTCTCAGCTCGCTGCTAAATTTGAAATGAAAGATCTTGGTGTAGCAAAGCACATTCTTGGGATGGAAATTAGAAGAGATAGGGTGAACAGAAAGCTATGGCTAGGCCAGAGTAAGTATGTGAATTCAGTGCTACAGAGGTTCAACATGCAGAATTGTAGACCATTGAGTGTTCCTTTTACAGTTGGAACGAAACTATCTGTTTCAGATTGTCCTACATCCCCATTGGAGATGGAAGACATGAGTAGAGTGCCTTACCAGAGTGCAGTTGGAAGCTTGATGTATGCTATGGTCTGTACTAGACCAGATATTGCCCAAGCAGTGGGAGTACTTTCTAGATATATGTCTAATCCTGGTAGAGTTCATTGGGATGCAGTCAAAAGAGTCTTCAGATATTTGAAGGGTACTTCAGAGTATTCTTTGTGTTATCATGGTAATTCAGTTGGAGACATGACTTCCCTTGATATCCATGGTTATGTGGAATCAGATTGGGCAGGTGATATTGATAGCAGAAGATCCACCAGTGCTTATGTGTTTACTTTGTTTGGTGCTGCAATTAGTTGGATGAGTAAGCGACAGGCTGTGGTTGCTTTATCCACTACTGAAGCAGAGTATATGGCAGCTACTCATGCTTGTAAAGAGGCCATTTGGCTTAAGAGACTATGTTCGGATATTGGAATAAAACAAGGTACAGTGACAGTTTACTGTGACAGTCAGAGTGCAATTAGCCTAGCTAAGAACCCGACATTTCATGCCCGGACCAAACATATTGATGTTCAGTATCATTTTGTTAGAGATATGGTCGAAGATGGTAGGGTGAAGCTGGTTAAGGTGGAAACTTTGATGAATGTTGCAGATGCTTTAACTAAGGCTGTGAGCACAGAGAAGTTCAGATGGTGTTCAGAGTCTATGGGCCTTATGGCCCCTAGCAATTGATTCATTGTGTTGACATTCCCTTCCGCTCCTGCAAGGTGTTCGACAAGTGGGAGATTTGTTGGAAAAATGGTGTCTCAACCTTGCATTTATGCGAGGTTACTATTTATAGTAAGTTTTCATTTGAACACGAAATGGTGCGAAACTCTCCCTAAAGCTTCTGGTTGGCTAGATAAGCATTCCGGTAAAGTTGCGTCGCAAGGTCACAGCTAGTTTTGAAGATATTAAAGTTTTCGTCTTGGAGGGGTGCGATAAAATGTTTAAACTTAATTTTGGGGGCTTTAGAGGCTCCGAAACGTCCTGAAAAGTGGTCGTAACCGGCGCAGTGGGTTACGAGGTGATAGAGCACTTCGCGAGCTTTCCGGTGCTTCAAACGGTTCGTCAATCAAACACCCAGTTCTCAAGTTATGGCCTCCGGAAGTTTGTACTCCTGAAATAGGAAAAATAATTTGTATCGGATACATAAATGAGCTGTAAAAGGGAGCGACACGTGTTGATGTGTGCTTTAACATGTCATAGGGCATCTAGAAGGGAGATAAGGTTGGCTACACCTTATTGGGTCGTTTTAGCCCATGGTTTTGTAATACCGTTTGACGGTTTCCTGTATTGTATCTCCTATTTATGAGGTGTGTGAGATAGAGGTTGTGTGTAAGAGTCTTATGGCTATTGAGTTGCCTCTGAATCTCTGATTAGTGGTACTCCTGTGAAGAGCTTGCTCTGCAAGTATGTTGTAATCTATTTTTGATTGCTGAATAAAATATTGAGTTGCTTTTGGAGTGTGGGGTTTTTCTCCCGAAAGGGTTTTCCCCACGTAAATCACTGTGTTGTGGTATGAATGCTATTATATCTATTTCTATTTTTCTGTAACTGTTGTAACGATCTGAAAAAATTTTGCATTACCCTCCTCTCAAGGTTAGTGTAGGAAGTTGTTTCCGCTACTTAACTTCCTTACAGTGTTTTCATCTACGAAACCCCCTAATAATTTATTAAGTTATCACTTATTTAGACAAACTTTCGATGGGTTACCCTGCTTACCAATTTGGGCGCGACCCCCACTCGAAAGCCACTCTTCCATATGACACTTAACCACAAATCAGATGAACTCCCAAAACCAAGGTATACACAAGAAATAGTATACGGAGTTCAAAGCAATAGAAAACCACTTGGCCAAACCAGCCCTTGCCCACAGTTAACTAACTGACGATTCTCTAACTAGAGACATGACCAAATACGTTAACAACCACATGAAACAACTAAAACACATATCCAAGGACTTGCAATTTTCGAAAGCAATTGCGAATACGGTAAATGAAATCATGCATTATTGCTACTTAAAATGATGTTATTTTTCCATTTCGTTAAAAGTACAGATTGGCCAAAGTTTTCTAACCCATCTAAATTTTCAAAATACAGCATTTGAAAAATCATCATTACATAATAATTTCAATACCAAAATTACAATTATATGATGTTGCCTATTTTCCAATACATATATTAAAAAAAAATGTAAATTAATAAATGTATTTTTCATCTAATATCTATATTTCTCAAAAAATAAAATATCATTAAATTTCCAACTATATCTATCCATTTCCAAATTTCCCCAAATAATATATTATTTAATATTCAAATTTCCCAAATAATATATTATTTAATTTTCAACATTCCCAAATAAAATATTATTTAAATTTCCAAAATTTCTGAATATTATATAATTTAAACCAATATATATATATACTGAATATTATATAATTTAAACCAAACCAATATATATATATATATATATATATAAATTAAAATATTTAATAATTTAAAAACTTTTTAAATAAAATAAAATTTAAAACTTTATTTATTTATTTTGTTTTGAGAAAGAAAAAAAGCCCACCCACATGGGCTCCCTTTCCAAAGGGGAAGGTTGTGAGAGACCATGTCGTGGTCTCCCCACAACCTTGGCTATGTGGAGACCATGGCATGGCCTCCACAGCCATGGCCTCTCCCCGTGGCATGGGGAAGCTATGGCTCCCTAGCCATGGGTCGAGGAGCCTGGCTCCATCAATAAGCGCACCCCCCCCTCCCCCCGCTCCCCCCAATTTAATTTTTTTTTTTAAACTTTAAAACAATCTCCCCCATACCAGAATATAAACAGACTTAGAGAATTCTCTGAGAAAAATTTCTGCCATAATACATTAATTTTTTATTTTTTTAAAAAAAACTACAAACCCCAAAACAAGTAATACTCAGAAAATGACAAAGAAAATTGAAAGAGAATACAAATTTTAATTTTGAAAATAACCAGTCCCAAAAAACTAAAACTAGGAAAATTTCACCAACATAACCTCATACAGGGGTGAATTCCAACAAATTTCAAACATTCATCCCACCAATTTTGCCATATATAATCCAAATTTCTCATTTTAAAAATATAATTGAAAGCATTCATATTGTGAGATTTTGCCAAGACAAGAGCTCAATGAAATGTACAAAATAGAGACACAATATAGGACAAGAATAAACTGTATTCTCATCAATAGAAAATGATCAATAATATCAATTCAATAGTTACATACATTGCCTGCTTATATAGGCAAGGCTAGGGATATGTGAGCACACAAACATGACATGTGGCTCAATAAGAAACAAGGGTAGGTAGGAAATAGGTGTGGGTAGGTAGGAGAAATAATATAATAGTCCACATGAGGTGGATCACCCACTGAATGTGGAGTGTAACAACAAGATCAACACCATAAAAGGTGGAATTTCTCCTACACACACTTTCCCAATGTGGCACAAACACCCAAGTGTCTCATACCCAAACTACTATGAAATGCATTATCCTAAGTAAACTTAAGTAAGTGTAATAATATCCAAGATGAATAATTATTTACGCCAACACCCCCCCTTAAGTGCAACTTAGAGGAATGCACTTAAGTCTACAATGCAACTAAGCAATGCAAGATGGGTCCCGGCTACTAGGCCATGTTAGGTACCCATGTACAAATGCAAATGCATGCAAACCAATGCAATGAAATCTCTCACAAAGTGGGGAAAGAAAGAAAAACCCAATGGGAAAAAACCCTCCCCCAAAAGAGAGATGAAAAACATACAAGAGAACTCTCATAGAAGAATGTGAAGGACAAAACCCCATGTGAGGAAAAAGTCCCCCCCCATATGAGAGAAGAAGAGAAGCTAGGAAGCCCCCCCTCAATGTGGAATCTGCACCAATGATAGAAGCTCGATGTATGAAGAAATTTCTCCACGAACATCAAACAACATTCCTCCCCTCAGGAAGAAACAAAACCAAAGGTGTATCCATGAAGTCTCCCCAATCATGAAGGGAAGATGTATGAGGAAAACTCATGATGAAAGGAATCTCTGAAAACTGCTCAAGTGTCCCCATGTCGATGCTAAAAGATACCCCCTCCAAAGGTGGTAAACTGTGCCACACTGCTGAAAAAGGCACTCCAAGATCTAGTGGAGATGGATGTAGAACATGTCCCAAAGACTCACATGTCTCCTCAAAACATAAAGAGACCTCCTCCAACTGTTGTACATAAGTATCCACAATCATGTCAACCTCGAAAGAATGATCATGTAGAGAATGAACAAGAAGGTCAGAATGTGCCCTCGCAACAATCAAAGAAGGATCATCTTCATCAAAGAGAAGATGAATGTCATCAATGATGTCTCCCAAATCTGCAATGTAGGATTCCATAAATAAACCTGCAATGTCTATCAAGTAATCATCCCATGAATCTGAAGCTGGAAGACAATGAATATCCTGTTGCACTGAATCACATGAAGGCAAAACTGTCACACTATCTGCATCATCAGGTGCAATAGGTGATGTGATATCAATATGAGGAGATGAAATACAAGACTCAAGAATGGGGTCACATGTGAGAATCCCCATGTTCAAATGTCCAAAGTTCTCCTCAAAATCTGAACCATCACAAGAAATGTGATCATCATGTGTAGAATCATCAAATGTGAGATTGTCGTCATCAACAAAATCTGAAAAGGAGTATAACCGAGATGCATGATCAACCACCCCAGTCGCAATGACAGCTCTAGTCTCCAAGTCTCTAATGAAAACTGAGTCAGGTGTGAACTCCACAACCCTCTTAGTTGCGCCATGTGTGATTTGATAGATAGAAAGGAGATTGTTTGTCAAGTGGGGTACACACAACACATCATTGAAGGAGTTATCCCCAACGTCAATAGATCCTTTCCCAATCACATCCATGTATGTATGATTGCCCATCAAAATCTGTGGCATGGTGCAAGGCTCAAATGTAGAGAACATAGACTGCGAAGATGCCATATGACGAAAAGCCCCTGAATCTAGAAGCCATCTCTCTGAATCATGACTGATAGAAGCACATAGAGCTTTTCCTTTTCTTGTTCTAAAAGAGTGAGTCTTTCCACTTGTAGAAGCCATGAATGCTTGCCCTTTTCCTTTTGAATGTGAGGAAGTGGAAGTTGATGAATCATCCTTCTTGCAGACTTTAGGAAAATCAATGTTATGCTTTTTGATGATATGTGTGAGCTCATCAATCTTCTTAGAATGGCAACGATGCTCCTCATGACCAATCTTTTTACAATAAGCACAAGTAGGTCTCTCCCTCTTTGGTGAATTATCTCTCTTGGAAGAGGATGAATCTCCTTGTTGTGGAGAAGATGGTGCTTTTTCCTTAGGCTTTGATTGCCATTTCTTCTTGTTTGAGTTGTCCTTTCCTTGATTTCCTTTGTTCCCTTGATTTACCACTAATGCTTGAGACTTAGAAGCCTTAAGAATGCCCATGCTTATCAACTTAGTTTATTCCATCATCAACATTTCATTGAAAGCATCAAATGTAGGCATTGTGTAGCTTGAACCCATTGTCATCCTATGGGTTTGGAAACTAGAAACAAATGCTGCATATTCTTGCGGAAGCTTGTCTATCAAGTTGTCTATCAATTGAGTATCCTTCTTATCAATGCCACAATCTTTGAGTTGTGCCCTCAACTCATTTTCCTTAGTGACATAATCTTGTATAGTATCAAAGTTCTTGGGATCTAACATGGTGAGATCACTATCAATTTGATATCCCCTAATCTCATCAACTTGACCATACAAGTCTTGAAACTTTTGCCAAGCATCCTTGATTAGAGTACACTTCTCAATGTAAAAAATGAGATCCTTTGATACATAATTTCTTAAGGTACCAATTGGCATGATATTTTTAGTGAACCAATCCAAGTGACCAACTGGATCAACCTTAGGATCAGCAAGAGCAACAATAGTTCCATCAATGTAATGAGTGAGTCCTTTTTCCATAAGTTTACTCCATGCATCAATTTTTCGAGTAGCATAATTATGAGGAGTTAAGAGAGGAAACTTAGAAGAACCCATAGCAACAAAAAGGAAGGAACACAAAAGCACAAAAGCACAAGAGACACCCCCCCAAATTCACTCAATCAAAGTACCCCCCCTAAAGTGATGATTTTGGCACTTTATACTTAATGCGATTACAATGAGCCACTTGCAAAACAAGGCAAAGTGGACTTATGATGCAAATTTTACAACTTCTCAAATGAGATACAAGAGACTTCAATCAATAGTGCAATGAATCTAACTGAGATTCAAGCAAATATACAAGTATCAAGAGAGCCAAAATGGCCAAAATTTGAAAGTACAATTTCTACTTACAATGGCATCAATCTGATAGCATCATGTGAAAGTAGATGAAAAAATACGCACTTTCAAAAAAAATGGAACCTGAAAAGGAGGTCATATGACCCCAAACGAAGCCTCTGAAGTTGCAAAAACTGGGATTACTCAGGTATAGTCACCAAAAACTACATTTTTTGAAAAATCAGTGCATCAAAATCAAAAAATTTCTTCACCACTGCGAAGAGCATGAAATTCTATCCCATTTTTAAAAAAATTACACCCAAAAAGGAGCAAAAATGAGCAAGTTATGGCCATTTGAAGTTGAACTGCAAAATCAAAAATGCCAATGAGAGGGGCCTGCCAAATTTTTGAAAAATGCTGATGTGGCGCTAATGTCAGCAAGTCACGGTGTTAAATTTGATGGCTGTATGACCATCGCAAAAACTTCGCCTCTCTGCTGACTGGGCGTCCGTACTGTACGGACAGCTGATGGGGCAGATGACTGTGCATGTGACTGTGTAGTCCGTACCGTACGGATTTGCTGACTGGGAACTGTACAGTGCGTACGAAAAAGCTGACTGGGCAGGTCTATGTGGCAGATGACTCAGCTATCTGTGTGTACGGGTGTACCCACGGGCCAATGGCTGCCTGCCACGTGGTGGACGCGGGATTCGCCGGGTTAGGTTGACCGCCGGCGGGAGGAGGCTGCCGGAGCCGAAAGGCCGACGGAGTCCGTGCCAAGAGGGCCGGCGGCGGGAGGACCTGAGCTGCGCTCGGGGAGGAGGAGCCGGCGCCGGTGTCGGGAGGAGCCGGCACGAAACCTGGGCGTCGGTGACGAACTGTGTCGGGAGGAGTCGGCGCGGCGGCGGCGAGGAGGACGTGGCACGTCGGCGGACAGGACGAGCAGGTATGGTCGGCGGTGTGCGGAACGAGGGCGATCGACAGGTACGTGTCGTCCGGAGCTGCAGACCTGCAACACAAAGGTACGGGGGGGTCTGCAGACCCCCCAAAAACACTTTTTGATTTTTTTTGTTTTTTTTAATTTTTTTTTTCTTTCGACTTTTCAAATTTTTTTTTTGATTTTTTGAAAAGATTTCCAGAAAAATGAAATTTTTTATTTTTATTTTTTTCGAACAATATATAAAAAATTTCGAAAATCCGTATTGTATATGGTGAAAATGGATAACAATAATAACAATATTGAAAGGCTAAATGAATTCAACCACAAAACCCTAGCCTAACAATCAACAAAGATCCACCATAACATATGAAGATTACCTAAGACAATGCAAATCACATGAAATCACAAAGATTATACCATCACATGTCCAATAGGGTTTTGATATCCATTCTTCCTATCTCCATTGATCTTGCTTGATATATTTGCTCTCAGATTTTATGTGCACAAGAGCTCAACAAAGAACGGAATGTGGTTGCAAGTAGGATCGTAGTGTAGTCAATTGATCAAGTCATTAGCTCATTAGGATGCTTGATTAGGGTTTGATAATGAAGGAAGCATCTCCTTATATAGAAGACACTATATGAAATGGAGGGATAAAATTGAGAGGTGTAAAAGGAGGTCGGCTATGATTAGAGGGTAGGTAAAAGAAATAATAAAATAATGAAACGGGTAGGTAGTGTATGAATTAAGAGATGAATGACATGTGTCATGGGTAGAAAAGGCTAATGAATTAATTAAATAAATAAAGATTTATTTAATTAATAGAAGAAGTAGGATAATTAAATAAATAAGAATATTTATTTAATTTAGGAAAAGGATAATTTAAATAAATAAATGTATTTATTTAAATGAGAAATAAGGCTAGAAGAGGATAAATGAATTAATTAAATAAATAAAGATTTATTTAATTAATAGAAGAATTAAGCTTAAGATAATTAAATAAATAAAAATATTTATTTAATTAAACATGACAATTTTAGGTGTCTACATTTTGCCCCTCTTTGAGACAATGCGGCTTGTCGCGTTGTTTCAAAGAAGATAAGATGAACTGATACAGAGTTGCCCCAAGATGGGAATGATATGCCCCCTCGAGAGATTGGATGAAAATGTCTGAAAAGATTGCAGACAATCTCTCGATAAGAAAGAGAGGTTAGAATGGACTGACTGGATAAAGTGACAGAGTCACGAGATAATGAAGACTGACTCGGGAAACGAGGGCTAGGGCAGTCTATAAGATAGACCACGAGGGAAATACATCCTCATTGTCATCTGCACATCCAAGAGATCAAAGTGCAGAGCGAGATAGAGCAGCAGTAGTCAGCAGTGATGGCTTTCATTCACAGATTCAACCGCATTCGCCGATTTCAGAGGCCAGCAGAGGCAGGAGAGCCGGTAAGTACCACCAAACCTCCTTATACTTTGATGCATTTATTGTTGTCATTAATGCATGCTAGGTAATGTAATAAATGCATGTTTATGTCAGGAAAATGCGTTTGTGTCAAAAAATGTGAATTTGTGTCTTCTAGGTCAAATCGGCAGTTCTGTGATGAACATACGCTGTCGATTGGATAAGCTGCTGAGAGGATACACTCAAGCAGGTCCTCTAGGAAGACTAAGATAGATCAAAGCACTTTGTGATGAACAGTGAGTGTAAATGTGAGGAGCACTTTGTGATGAACAGGGAGTACTGAAATATGAGCAGCACTTTGTGATGAACAGTGAGTGTAAATGTGAGGAGCACTTTGTGATGAACAGGGAGTACCACTAGGATAGAAGCAACACTTTGTGATGAACAGTGAGTGTCACTAGGGTAGAAGCAACACTTTGTGATGAACAGTGAGTGTCACTAGGATAGATAACCATATGCATTTAGATAGCAAGTAGCATTTTGTGATAAACAGTGAATGCCACTATAACTGACATGATTGAGTTGTTTGACTGCAGGAGTATTTGTCGATGCTAGAGTCACGGGAGAGATTCCCGTCGACGCAGAGGTTGCAACCTGAGTTGTCGCTCGAGGACAGAGTTGCCATCGAGGAGATGGGTTTGAGACATGTGCTGTATGTGCCTGAGTTTCGGGCAAACATGGGTTTGCTGACTGCGCTAGCTGAGAGATGGCACTCTGAGACATGCACGTTTCATTTGCCGATAGGTGAGATGACAGTCACCCTGGAGGATGTAAACAGGATATTGAGGATACCGATCGATGGGGAGCTGATCCCATACAATCGAGATGGTGATAGAGAGGCCTTGAGATGGGTGTTCCAGGACCCAGGACTGGAGATGAGGGCAGGACATGTGGCATGGGATACCATGACAGCCACAAGGTTAGCATTGCCGGCAATGATCGGACGAGCTATCAGTGGGTTCCTGTGTTCGGATAGGGCGACACGGGGGTTGGTTGTGGGCTGGGGAGGAGCACTGGAGACGCTGGTGATGCAGCACACCAGATATGCCTGGGGACCATGTGTGTTGGCCCATTTGTAATATGAGCTTCATCAATTTGTTTTTCACGGATCTGTGGGTTTGGGCTGCGGAGTGACATTGCTGCAGGTATGGGCTTATGAGCATCTGCCGGTTACCCGACCGATACACTTCAAGGGCAGGGGACATGGACGCAGATTTGTACATTTGTATGATATGATCACATCGCAGCCACGGATTGGCAGGCTAGAGTATTGGCGGCGAGTGATTGATGACATTGACGAGGTCATATGGCGACCATACTTGGGCTGCGAGCAGTGGGAGGATGACGCAGTTGAGTTACCATACACCTTCTGGAGCAGGTACCTGATTGGGCGGACACCCTATGTACTAGAGAGATAGTTGGTAGACAGGATTGGCCGACAATTTGGCCGGATTCAGAGGATGCCCCGGGGCTCAGGCATGTATGCCCACACAGTTAGAGATCAGGCATAGTTTGGGTCGTTGCTGTCGTATGATCAGGCAGTGACACAGCTGGTGGAGATGATACCTCTACCCTGGGACATGTGGCTAGAGATCGAGGACGCCGGCATGGATGCCGAGTATACAGCTTATTGGGCAGAGCATCCGTTCCCACGGTTGACAGATCCAGGAGAGGCACTAGAGGGAGATGGGGGAGGAGATGATGATGATGGTGGAGGTGATGGGGGCCGAGGCCGACAGAGGAGGGGAGTAGTTGGAGAGAAGAGGGTGGCAGCTCGGAGGGAGGGTGGTGAGGAGAGGCAGGCTCGGGTGGTGAGGGGTCGCGGTGGATTGCCGCTACAGGTGCCAGCAGCACAGGGTCCTAGACAGGTACAGGCACAGGGACAGGGACAGAGATAGGTACCAGTACAGGTACAAGTACAGGCACAGGGGCAGGCACCCATACAGGGGGAGCCACAGGCAGAGGCAGAGGGGGATGACCCGGTGGAGGCCGAGCTGCTAGATCTAAGGGAGATCTGTCAGGGCCAGGCAGATGAGATCTAGGAGTTGGAGAGGGAGAGGGATCGGCTCAAGACGAAGCTCAGGGATACTAAGCGAGAGCGGGATCAGGCTATCCAGCGCTACACAGAGGCTGAGACAGCACTGAGGGCAGGGAGACAGGCAGCTGAGGACACAGGGGTAAGATACGCTTATGTCCTACGGGCAGGAGATGAGATAGCCTATTGGAGAGACCTCTACTATGGTGCAGTGCCAGCAGATCAGCGGGCGAGGAGCTTCTATAGACCGTCGCGTACAGCGACAGCTACGGGAGGGAGCCGGAGGAGACAATCATCGAGTGGTGGGGTTATGGGTCCTCCACCACCACCAGATAGAGGAGACAGGAGGGATGATCCTGGGGCGGGTCCTTCAGGGGCTCAGATTCCACCGAGGCCAGGTGGCTCTGAGGGAGGGAGTTCATCATAGCCTTAGAGGGCTCCCTATGTATCAGTTTTGTACCATTATTGTATGATGATGTAGACACTTGCGGGTACTTTTGTAGCCATATGATTTTGACATCATTGTATCATGACACTTTTATATATATATGAGATGATTCATCTTTGCGGCAGCTATATGCATGTGTACCTATGTGATGAGATGTTCTTATGTGATGCTTATTATATGGATGCAAATATGTATATGATGTAATGCAATATTTTTGTTTTTTTTGTTTGTTTATGTTTTATATGTGTATGCATGATGCAAATGTGAATGTAAGTAATGCAGATGAATATGATAATGCAAATGTAAATTGTGCTAACAGGTGTTGTGTGCAGGATGTGATGCAGTTGTGATATCTATATGTATGTATGAAATGCTTATATGTGGCAATGTAGGTGCAACTACATGAAATGCAAATGTTTTTGGTGTGTCATTATACTCAGTCATGTGATAGCAGGCTATGCGGACTCAAGAAGGACGATGGAAGTCAATCAAGAAAGGGGGATGGAAGACAGAAGATATGAAAGTGAAAGAGCTTCTTGTGCATTATCATCTGTTGGATTTTGCCAAGATCAAGAAGTCATTGAAATGTACAAGATAGAGACATAATATGGGACAAGAATAAACTGTATTCTCATCAATAGAAAATGATCAACAACTTGTTACATACAATGTAGATGAGCCTGCTTATATAGGCAAGGCTAGGGATATGTATGAGCACACAAACATGACATGTGGCTCAATAAGAAACAAGGGTAGGTAGGAAATAGGTGTGGGTAGGTAGGAGAAATAATATAATATTCCACATGAGGTGGATCACCCACCGAAGGTGGAATTATCACTCCACAATAAGTGGATATGATAGTGTAATAACAAGATCAACACCATAAGAGGTGGAATTTCTCCTACACACACTATCCCAATGTGACACAAACACCCAAGTGTCTCATATCCAAACTACTATGAAATGCATTATCCTAAGTAAACTTAAGTAAGTGTAATAATATCCATGATGAATAATTATTTACACCAACACCCCCCCTTAAGTGCAACTTAGGGGAATGCACTTAAGTCTACAATGCAACTAAGCAATGCAAGATGGGTCCCGGCTACAAGGCCATGTTAGGTACCCATGAACAAATGCAAATGCATGCAAACCAATGCAATGAAATCTCTCACAAAGTGGGGAAAGAGAGAAAAACCCAATGGGAAAAAACCCTCCCCCAAAAAGAGAGATGAAAGCTATACAAGAGAACTCTCATAGAAGTATGTGAGGAACAAAACCCCCTGTGAGGAAAAAGTCCCCCCCATATGAGAGAAGAAGAGAAGTCAAACTGTGATCATCCCTCAATGAAGAATCTGCACCAATGATAGAAGCTCGATGTATGAAGAAACTGCTCCACGAACGTCGAACAACATTCCTCCCCTTAGGAAGAAACAAAACCAAAGGTGTATCCATGAAGTCTCCCCAATCATGAAGGGAAGATGTATGAAGAAAACTCATGATGAAGGGAATCTCTGAAAACTGCTCAAATGTCCCCATGTCGATGCTAAAAGATGCCCCTTCCAAAGGTGGTAAACTGTGCCACACTGCTGAAAAAGGAACTCCAACATCTAGTGAAGATGAATGTAGAACAATATCCAAAGACTCATGTGTCTCCTCAAAGAATAAAGAGACCTCCTCCAACTGCTGTACATAAGTATCCACAATCATGTCAACCTCGAAAGAATGATCATGTAGAGAATGAACAAGAGGGTCAGAGTGTGCCCTCGCAACAATCGAAGAAGGATCATCTTCATTAAAGAGAAGATGTATGTCATCAATGATGTCTCCCAAATCTGCAATGTAGGATTCCACAAACAAACCTGCAATATCTGTCATGTAATCATCCCATGAATCTGAAGCTGGAAGACAATGTATATCCTGCTGCACTGAATCACATGAAGGCAAAACTGTCGCACTATCTGCATCATCAGGTGCAATAGGTGATGTGATATCAATATGAGAAGATGAAATACAAGACTCAAGAACGGGGTCACATGTGAGAATCCCCAAATTCAAGTGTCCAAAGTTCTCCTCAAAATCTGAACCATCACAATAAGTGTGATCAACATGTCTAGAATCATCAAATGTGAAATCATCATCATCAACAAAATCTGAAAAAGAGTATAACCGAGATGCATGATCAACCACCCCAGTTGCAATGATAGCTCTAGTCTCCATGTCTCTAATAAAAACTGAGTCAGGTGTGAACTCCACAGCTCTCTTGGTTGCGCCATGTGTGATTTGATAGATAGAAAGGAGATTGTTTGTCAAGTGGGGTACACACAACACATCATTGAAGGAGTTATCTCCAATGTCAATAGATCCTTTCCCAATCACATCCATGTATGTATGATTGCCCATCAAAATTTGAGGTATGGTGCAAGGCTCAAATGTAGAGAACATAGACTGTGAAGATGCCATATGATGAGAAGCCCCTGAATCTAGAAGCCATCTCTCTGAAGTATGATTTGTTGTAGCACATAGAGCTTTTCCTTTTCTTGTTCCAAAAGAGTGAGTTTTTTCACTTGTAGAAGCCATGAATGCTTGCCCTTTTCCTTTTGAATGTGAGGAAGTGGAAGTTGATGAATCATCCTTCTTGTAGACTTTAGGCAAATCAATGTTATGCTTTTTGATGATATGTGTAAGCTCATCAATCTTCTTAGTATGGCAATGATGTTCCTCATGACCAATCTTTTTACAATAAGCACAAGTAGGTCTCTCTCTCTTTGGTGAATTATCTTTCTTGGAAGAAGATGAATCTCCTTGTTGTGGAGAAGATGATGCTTTTTCCTTAGGCTTTGATTGCCATTTCTTCTTGTTTGAGTTGTCCTTTCCTTGATTTCCTTTGTTTCCTTGATTTGCCACTAATGCTTGAGACTTAGAAGAAGCCTTAAGAATGCCCATGCTTATCAACTTAGTTTGTTCCATCATCAACATTTCATTGAAAGCATCAAATGTAGGCATTTTGTAGCTTGAACCCATTGTCATTCTATGAGTTTGGAAACTAGAAACAAATGCTGCATATTCTTGTGGAAGCTTCCCTATCAAGTTGAATATCAATTGAGTATCCTTTTTATCAATGCCACAATCTTTGAGTTGTGCCCTCAACTCATTTGCCTTAGTGACATAATCTTGTATAGTATCAAATTTCTTGGGATCTAACATGGTGAGATCACTATCAATTTGATATCCCCTAATCTCATCAACTTGACCATACAAGTCTTGAAACTTTTGCCAAGCATCCTTGATTAGAGTACATTTCTCAATATGAAAAATGAGATCCTTCGATACATACTTTCTTAAGGTACCAATTGCCATGATATTTTTAGTGAGCCAATCTAAGTGACCAACTGGATCAGCCTTAGGATCAGCTGGAGCAACAATAGTTCCATCAATGTAATGAGTGAGTCCTTTTTCCATAAGTTTACTCCATGCATCAATTTTCCAAGTAGCATAGTTATGTGGAGTTAAGAGAGGAAACTTAGAAGAACCCATAGCAGCAAAAAGGAAAGAACACAAGATTACAAGAGACACCCCCCAAATTCAATCAATCAAAGTACCCCCCCAAAAGTGATGATTTTGGCACTTTATACTTAGTGCGATTACAATGAGCCACTTGCAAAACAAGGCAAAGTGGGTTTATGATGCAAATTTTACAACTTCTCAAATGAGATACAAAAGACTTCAATCAATAGTGCAATGAATCTAACTGAGATTCAAGCAAATATACAAGTACCAAGATAGCCAAAAAAGGTCAAGATCTGAAAGTACAATTTCTACTGACAATGACATCAATCTGATAGCATCATGTGAAAGTAGATGAAAAAATACGCACTTTCAAAAAAAACGGCACCTAAAAAGGAGGTCGGATGACCCCAAACGAAGCCTCTGAAGTTGCAAAAACTGGGATTACTCAGGGACAGTCACCCAAAACTGAATTTTCTGAAAAATCCGTGCATCAAAATCAAAAAATTCTTCACCACTGCGGAGAGCACGAAATTCTAGCCCATTTCAAAAAAAATTGCACCCAAAAAGGAGCAAAAATGAGCAAGTTATGGCCATTTGAAGTTGAACTGCAAAATCAAAAATGCAAATGAGAGGGGGTCAAAAAATTTCCAAACCCTGGTGATGTGGCGCTGACGTCAGCAAAACACTGTGTTAAATTTGACGGCCGTATGACCGTCACCAAAACTTCGCCTGTCTAGCTGACTGGGCGTCCGTACCGTACGGACGGATTACGTGGCAGGCTGACTGGGTATTCTGTACTGTACAGAATGATGACGTGGCTGCTGATGTGGCAGTCTGTACTGCTGACCGAGCGTACGGAGGAGCTGACGTGTCACTGTATGGAGGCTGCGTGGCGTGCTGACTGTGCAAGGGTTTACGTGGCGTACGGATACCACTTGTCTGGCTTACGTGGCATTGTCGGTGCACCGAGGGAGCTGCGGACGGAGGAAGCGGCGCTGGCCGGGAGCGGGGCGCCGAGGAGGCGCTGCCGGTGTCGCTGTGAGTGGTGCTACGGACGGAGGGCGGCCGTTGTCGAGGCCGGAGCGGAGGGTGGACAGAGCCAAGGCCGCGCTGGAGGAGATAAGGCGGCGGTGAGGACAGGAGGTAGTACGCGGCAGGGACGAGGCTGCCGGAAGGTGGACGGTGGACGCTGCGGGCTCCGGGAAATTCGCCGGCGCTGACAGGACGGCGCGTCCGGTACGGAGTCTGTAGTGGGTACAACAGTCTGCGCACTCAGGTACGGAGTCTCCTGCGAACCTGCAAAACGGGTACCGCGGGTACAGCACGGGGGGGGTCTGCGGACCCCCCAAAAAATAATTTTTCATTTTTTTTTTTTTGATTTTTTTTCGAATTTTTTCAAAAAAAATTTGATTTTTTCGATTTTTCAAAACAAAATGCAGAAATTTTTTTTTTTTGAAAAAATAATGAATATTCGAAAAATCCATACGATAAGCAAAATTGGGGAAAAAAAAATTTCTCACCAAAATAGGCCAACTTTATAACCAAAATTCATGGAAATGGCCTTCCGGACGCAATGGAGAGGTCGGATCTAGTCTAGGACGCCTCCAAATGACGATGCTCCTCAGATCTGCCTCTTGACGTCACAATAATGCCTCTTCAAGACGAATCAATGAGACTCCAAAAGCTCTGATACCATGTTGGATTTTACCAAGATCAAGAAGTCATTGAAATGTACAAGATAGAGACATAATATGGGACAAGAATAAACTGTATTCTCATCAATAGAAAATGATCAACAACTTGTTACATACAATGTAGATGAGCCTGCTTATATAGGCAAGGCTAGGGATATGTATGAGCACACAAACATGACATGTGGCTCAATAAGAAACAAGGGTAGGTAGGAAATAGGTGTGGGTAGGTAGGAGAAATAATATAATATTCCACATGAGGTGGATCACCCACCGAAGGTGGAATTATCACTCCACAATAAGTGGATATGATAGTGTAATAACAAGATCAACACCATAAGAGGTGGAATTTCTCCTACACACATTATCCCAATGTGACACAAACACCCAAGTGTCTCATATCCAAACTACTATGAAATGCATTATCCTAAGTAAACTTAAGTAAGTGTAATAATATCCATGATGAATAATTATTTACACCAACATCATCATTAAGCTTTATTATGGCAAGTAGGTTATGACAATCGAGGCATATGTTCGACCCAGAAAGTCATTGTACCTGTTTGCATGGAGATAAGACAGTCACAAACAAGGAATGCCCCAGTTCATACTAGACTCACAGTGTCCTCATATCCTTGGACAAGTCATAGCATTACTAAGAGACAATCCACAGACAGCAAATACAAATAGGTGACGATACCCCATTCTCGCCTTTCTAGTCAAAGACATCCTGGAAATAGAATCTCTAGTCAAAGACATCCCGGAAAAGCTAAAAGACATGTCACCAAAAAAGATGAAATCAAAAGAAAACCAAGACTCGACACCAAAATCCACTGTAGTCCTCAAGTTTAGTGTCTCTTGTCACTTGTATAGGTCTTATTTGATTGTGGTCACAATGTTTACTTTCACAAAAAGGATAGATAGCACTGAACCATATGTTGTCTGAGTCTGTTGAAAGATTTGATTTGTTGAAGCCCATTGTTGCTGCCGTGTCTCATCTGAAACTGACTGAATCCATGAAACTGATACTTTATTGCGGAGAAGATGAAACTTTATTGCGGATCTGTGATACAAATGCTGCTTTATTGCGGATTGTGCGCGGATAAACTGAAGGAAGCTAAAAGAAACTGTACTCCTCGAAACATGTGATGTTCTCAGTTCCACACCCATTACTAGACGTAGAATTTTGCCTTAGCCACAGACAGGATCAGATTTATTATGGATGGAAAAGGATGAAAAGGAATGTTTATTATGAATGGCTAACCAATCTTGGGTAGATCAATTGACAAGCCATGATGGGAATGGGTAAGTTTGTTATGAACGAATAGGTTGTGAGTGTGTGCAAAGTGAAGTGTTGAAAGTGAATCCTGAAGGAGGGAGGAGCAATGTCTCTACGCATAGCGCTGGTGACCCAGTTTTCACCATGGTACTTGCCCAGGGCGCCACCGAAGTGGTTTTCACCATTGGACGAAATTATTTCTCTTTACTTTTTTCGATTTTTCAATGTTTTTTGTGTCACAAAGCACCTGTTTGCCAGGTTTTCACCAAGTAACGATTTTTTTGTTTTATAATTTTTTTGTATTTTTGAATTTTTTGATTTTTTTTGTATTTTTGAATTAGGATACTCTGAAGAGCTATGTGTAAAACCTACGAAGGTGCATGCTGTTGATAGGATCCTCCAAAGATTCACCTTCTGTAGTTGAAAGCTGATATGCACCAGATCCATATGCTGCTGTAATAATGTAAGGACCAAGCCAATTTGGTTCGAACTTGCCCTTCTTCTCTTTGTCTTGTTGATTTTTAGGATTTTCTCTGAGAACTAAGTCACCTACCTCAAATGTGCGAGGCTTGACCTTGTGATTGTAGTTGCGACTCATTCGTTGTTGGTAAGCTTTGAAATGACTATAAACAGTTTGTCTTCGTTCATCCAATAGTTCCAGCTCTTGTAAGCGAGAGACCCTGTAGTCTTCATCACTGATGATGTTTTGCAAAGAGACCCGTAAAGAGGGTAGCTCGACCTCAATAGGCAAGATGGCTTCAGAACCATAGACTAGTGAATAGGGTGTAGCTCCTGTAGGTGTACGGACACTTGTGCGGTAGGCCCAAAGTGCAGGATTAAGTTGAATATGCCAATTACGACCAGCATCGTCGACTGTCTTCTTTAGGATTTTAAAGATTGTTTTATTAGACGCCTCAGCTTGGCCATTACCTTGGGGGTAATATGGTGTGGAGAAACGATGGGAGATATGGAAGCGGTCACAGAGTTCACGAACATCCTGATTTTTGAAGGGACGCCCGTTATCAGTGATAATGGAAACAGGAATACCGTATCGGCAAATGATATAGTTGAGGATGAATGTAGCAATCTGTTTTCTAGTAACTTGTGTAAGAGGCACGGCTCCAATCCATTTTGTAAAATACTCTGTGGCAGTGATAATGAATTTATGACCATTGGAAGAAGGAGGGTGAATCTTGCCTATGAGATCGAGTCCCCACTGACAAAAGGGCCAAGGAGACGCAAGTGGTTGAAGTTCTTGTGCTGGCGCATGTATGAGATCTCCATGCATTTGACATTGCTTACATTTCTTGACAAACTAATATGAGTCTTTCTCCATATTGGGCCAGTAATATCCAGTCCTGATGAGTTTCTTGGCCAAGGTAGGACCACTAGCATGTGGACCACATATCCCTTCATGCACTTCCCGTAACGCAATCTGAGCTTCATTGCTTTCTAAACATCTAAGAAGAGTGCCATCTAGACCTCACCGGTATAGGATATCAGCTAAAATGACATATCGAGAGGATTGGCGAATGAAAGTGCGACGTTGGTTATTTGATAGCTCAGGAGGTAAAGTATTGTCACGTAGGTATGTGAAAATGGAACCATATAACTGGGATTCGGGACCGACAACACATATCATCTCAGTGGGCATGACCTCATATAAAGGGACCAAAAGGTTATCCACCAAGAACTCATAGCGGGTCTCGTTTGGAGGTAGATCAATCAGGGAAGCAATTGTAGCCATGGCATCTACGGCATGATTCTGCTCCCTTGGTATCTGCTCAAAGTCTATCTTTGTGAAGTGTTGTTTCAGATCATCCACCATTTGCTTATAAGGCATTAACTTCTCATCTTTTGTTTGGTAATCACCAGTTGCTTGACGGATAACAAGTTGGGAGTCCCCAAAAACACGAAGTTCCTGGATCTTCCATTGAACTGCAATTCGTAATCCTGTTGTTAATGTCTCATATTCCGCTATATTGTTAGTGCAAGGAAATGATAAGTGGTATGATTTTGGTATAAAATCCCCTTGACGAGTTATAAAGAGGATGCCAGCTCCTGCCCCATGCTGTGTATATGAGCCGTCAAAGTATAGTTGCCATGGCTTTGCATGTGTCATTGTCAAAATGGATTCATCTGGAAATTCTGAACTTAGAGGAACATCATCTATCATGGGAGCATCTGCTAATTGATCTGTGATGGCTTGTCCTTTTATTGCTTTTCTGTCCACATACTCGATGTCAAATTCGCTCAGGATCATTACCCATTTGGCCAGTCGCCCAGTAAGTGTTGCCTTATTGAGAAGGTATTTCAATGGATCTATCCTTGCAACTAACTTTGTCTTATGAGTAAGCATGTAATGTCATAATTTCTGTGAAGCAAAGACCACAGCGAGGCATGCACGCTCAATTGGTGTGTAGTTTAGCTCATATCCCACCAATGTGCGACTAATATAATATACTGCTTTTTCCTTGCCTTCAGCAATTTGTTGCGCTAAGAGTGCCCCCAATGCTATTGGAGTAGCTGAAATGTATAATAACAGTGGTTGATCTAGAACTGGTGGCATCAGAACTGACGGATTTAGAAGATAATCTTTGAGCGTCTGGAAAGCCTGTTGACAATTGTCATCCCATTTGAATTTGATGTTTTTATGTAGCAGGTGCTGAAAAGGATTACACTTATCTACCAGTTGTGCTATGAATCTTCAGATGGACTGGAGTCTGCCTTGTAAGGATCGAAGTTGACTAATATTTCTTGGTGGTTGCATTTCCAAGATAGCTTTGACTTTTGCTGGATCCGCTTCAATTCCTCTTTTGGATACAATGAATCCTTGGAGCTTCCCAGAGGTTACTCCAAAGACACATTTCTTGGGGTTTAATCTTACTTTGTATTTTTCCAACCGATCAAAGGCAACTGAAAGTATATCCAAATGTGTATTTCTGTCTATTGATTTGACCAAGAGGTCGTCAACATAATCTTCCACAGTTACATGCATGAGATCATGAAAGATAGTAGTCATGGCTCTTTGATATGTAGCACCTGCATTCTTTAGCCCGAAAGGCATGACATTCTAGCAGAAAGTTCCCCATGGACAAGTAAATGATGTTTTGTGTTGATCCTCGGGTGCGATCCTTATCTGATTATAACCAGAGAATCCATCCATTAATGATAGCATTTCATGACCTGTTGTGAGATCAACAATCAAGTCAATGTTTGGTAATGGGAAGTCATCCTTTGGACAAGCTTTGTTGATGTCTCTGAAATCTGTGCAAATTCTGATGTTGTGATCTGGTTTACTGATAGGTACCAAGTTGGAGATCCATTCAGGATAATCAATTGGGCGTATGAATCCGACATCGAGTAATTTCTCAAGTTCTGCTTTGACTAGTAATGTCACTTGTGGATGCATTTTTCTTAATTTCTGTTTTACTGGTTTTGCCCCCAGTTTGACTGTCAGATGATGCATTACCAAATCTAGATCCAATCCAGGCATATCAGCGTATGACCAGGCGAAGTTGATTTGTCGCTTTTTGAAGAAACTTATGAATTTTGACCTTTCAGACTCTGTCAGTGATTGAGCTAAGAATATGTTGTGTGGAACCTCTTCTGTACCGATGTTTGTTTTGATAGTCTCCTCTACCAACATGGATGATTTTTCCTCATATGATGATGGGAGAATGTCGAGCCTTCCATCTTCGGGCGCCTTAGAGAGGTTTTCGCCCTCAGATACGTCCTTTCTTTTTACTTTTTTGGGGTCAGACAATGCCACAGTGTGGTTTTCGCCATAAGACCCTTGATTTGTTCTTATTTTCACATTTTTGCGACTGGAAGGTCCGACACCCTCACCAAAATATGCCACGCTATTGAGTTCTATGGTGTATCCTGCTTTATGATCTCCAGGGGGAAGATCATCTCGTATGCCTAGATAGTCAATAAAAGCTTCATCATTTTGGAATGTATCCAACTGTGCAGGTCCTTCATGATCTCAGTCAATGAGTTGGTGGTGAACAAGGGGAAGGCCGTTAGTGTCTTCGAAATTAATGGGGCTAAGAGTAAAGATGTGGTTATATTCGGATATGTCAAGGTAATTATTGAGGTCATCGATGGCACTCTCCTCATCAGTTTCGATCACGAGCGAATCCAAATTATCATCACTAGTAGCGCATTCCAGAACATGTGTTCTCATCCTATGTGATTTCAACCTAGAACCTTGAGACAAGGACTGTGTAGACTCCTCATGGGTTGTTTCTTGACCAACTCTGAATTTGTTATAAAACTCCTCCTCTTCTGTGGGTTCATCTGGCTCTCTGAATATCTCAGTGAGCTTGTAGTCACTGGAAGACTTGTCGGAACCCCATTCCCATTCGTTGGAATCTGTGGAATAGCGATTCTCTTGTTGAATTTTGGCAGCTTTGATTTGTAAGGCTTCTTCTATCCTTTGGGTGTGGACCTTGGAAGTTAAGAAACCAAGTCCTTTCGAGCGTTCCTTCTTGAAAGTCAATTCAGGTTGTAAAGGTTCAATGATGCCTTCCTTTCGTAACCCCAGAGGGCTTTTTCCATCATACCCGAATTTTTGTAGAATTTTGAAGCCTTTGCCATATTTCTCACATGGTAGATTGATGTGGTCTTGTGTTTCCTCTTCATTGTCCCTGAAAAGCATTTGGTATAAATCTTCCTCTTCTAGTTCACCCCATCTTTGAAAGGTAGTAGGGTCCCGTTTGAGCGTCATGATGGAGATTTACTTGTTAGGATGTGGTCTTCCATATTCTTTTGGGGAACTCGTGACTTGTCTTAAGTACATGGTCTGATTGAAAGTATATTCCCCCATGCCTTTGTCCTGAAACTTGCCTTTAAGCTCACCTTGTTTTGATGTCGAAGGTTTTAATGCCTCGGGATCAATGTATGCCGACGAAGGAACTGCCTCCCGATTACTAGGAATGATGGTCTCAGTCTTTAATTTCAGGTTATTGCAATATATGAATGGATTAGGATCACCGTTAACTGTTACTTCCACTCCATTATGAGGAAACTTAATGCATTGGTGATATGTGGATGGGACTGCCCTCATTTCATGGATCCAAGGGTGTCCTAACAATATGTTATAAGTGAGATTTAAATCCAGGACTTGACAGACCACATCCTTTGTAACTGGCCCAACTTTGAGAGGTAAGATGATTGTACCCTTGGATGAATGCTCTTCATCATCATATGCCTTAATGGTGATCTTGTTTGTAGAATTCACAACTTTATCAGAATATCCCAATTGTGTGATAGTGCTTAATGTGCAAATGTTTAGACCTTCTCCTCCATCTATCAGGACTCGTTTTATTCGATGTTTGTGTATGAAGGCTTCAATGTGTAATGGTGCATTATGCGGCTGACTTACGGAGGCGTCATCGGCTTCTGTGAATATAAGGGAGTCTAGAATGGAAAGGTATCCCACCATGGCTTGAAACTGGTCCACGTTCAGATCAGTAGGGACAGCAGTATCTCTCAAGATTTTGTCAAGAATAGCTTTATGTGCGGGAGATATGCGTAATAGCTCAAGGATTGAAATGAGCGCGGGTGTCTTCCCTAACTATTCTACAAGGTCATACTCAGGTTTGGTTGATGAAGAAGTTCTGTTTTTAGTTGGAGCACCTTACAAAGTGATTTTGCCTCGACGGGTTGTAACATGACATTCAGAGGTAGGTTCGGAAGAAGATCCAACACCTTTTAGGACAATCCTAGGTCTCTGAGTAGAATTCTCAGATGCTTTGTCCTTGATGATAATAGTAGAGACGTAATTGTCCATCGAGATGTGATTAATAGTTGAATCATAATTGTAAGATGCTCTGGTATAGTTGGTTTGATCCTCTGTGACTTTAGCTTTTCCCTTGTCATGTTTTGGGAATGGTTCCTTGAACATCTCATGTTCTTGATTAGACGAATGTCCCTCAATCTCAATGTCACCTCTATCAATGAGATCCTGTATGATGTTCTTCAGTCGATGACAATTTCCTGTCTTATGACCCTTGCTCTTATGAAATTCACAATACTCATCATCATTCCACCAATTTGGTTTAACCTTTGGTTCATATGGCGGAAAATCTGGAATAGTGATTACCTTGTTTGCCACAAGCTTCTTAAAAACTGACTCAAGTGGTTCTCCCAATGGAGTGTACTTCCTTCGTGATCTGGAAGTTGTTTGAGTATTCACTTGATTGTTTGTAAAACTTGATCCCGAAAAGATGACTTTGGGTCGCACTGTGTTGACATCGACAACACGATCATTGACCGTATTCTTGTTTTTATTCCAAAATCTTGGCTTGTCTTTTCCTTTGAAGTCATCTTTGTTTTCCTTGAATATCTTAATGACTCCTTGTTCAATTAGGACCTTTTATGTCGCTAAGCCTTTTTCAATGACGTCCTTGAAGGTGGACAAACAAGCTTTCCTTAAGTCATAACCAATGTCTTTGTTAACATTTTGTGTGAACATCTCTACCATTTGTTTTTGTGGAATTTCACAAGAGCATCTGCTGACTAGATTTCTCCATCTTTGTAAAAATGATGCAAAAGACTCTCCCTCTTTTTGCTTGGTGTTGCACAAAGTAGTGACTGATATGTCTGTCTCTATGTTGTAGGAGAAATGTTGGATAAATGCCTCTGCTAAGTCACCCCATGACTTAATTCCAGGTGGAAGTTGGGAGAACCATTCCATAGCTTGATCACCTAAGCTTTGTGGGAATAATCTCATCAAATATGTCTCTTCTGCTGCTACCTCAATGCACGCTGTGAAAAATTGTCTTATGTGTGCCTTAGGATCCCCTTTTCCTCTATACTTATCAAATTTAGGCGTCACAAAATGTGTAGGAAAAGGAGGCATTGGAATGCTCTTGTCAAATGGATAAGGACATATGTCTCTCATTGTGTATGTTGGCTTCGGTGTATTTATGTCCTCCATTTTCTTTTGTAAGTCCTTGATTTGTTGCTCCAAATTGCTCTTAGGTGGAGATTGACTTCTTGGACCATACCCCATGCTTGAGGCACCAATTGGAGGAGGGGCATGTTGCATATATGGATGATATTGATCATACACATGTTCATATGGAGGAGGTCTGTAATGATGCTGTGTATATGGACCACTTGGTATAGATTCATGTTGAGGAACCCCATATCTATTTTGCGCATGTATACCATATTCTACAGGCATGTCATGTTCTAATGTGTTACCCCCAAATTTGACATGAGGTTTCCTTGTGTCCAAATTTTGAGCATGCCTTTGAATATCCAATTGCTTTGGTGGTTGATCCTTAGCATTGGTATGTGATTGAGCATATCTGTCTGCATAAGACTTCCATAATGGTCTGCGAAGGTGGGTATCATATGTTTGACCATGTGTATGTGGGACCTTTGGTTTTTGAAGCAAAGCTGATGGTGATTCAGGTACCATATGTGGTCCTCTATTTCCTCCACTATTAGTTCTCCTTTGATCCATATTGGAGTGAGGTTGTTGCAAAGGTCTATGTTCCATTATTTGAGACATGTCAAAATCATGAGGTATCTTGGCTCCACTTTGTGCCATCATTTGTAAGAAGTATTGTCTATCCCTCCTCATTATTTCCTCAACCAATCGATTGAAATGGGGATTCATAATGGATTCTTCCACATCTGCTGAATGTACTGAAAAGTTGTCCACATTGTCATTGTGTGTAGCATTGTTGTTTATAGTGTCCATGTTCTCAACATTTGGAATGTTTCTATAGGCATCCATGTCAAGTAATGTAGTATGATCAGAATTGAAAAAGATCTCATTGTCATACTCATAAGAACTCATGTTTGCGGACTCTTGAGCCTCTTTAGTTTCTCTCCTAGATTTTTGAAGACGGGTTTCAACCATGAACTAGGTATTGACCAAGATGTGTGAGACTTACATGAAAAATGGAAAGAGTATGGAAGACCAAGAGTTGGATGAAATGTAAATGAATCTGAGGTGTACTTGCAATGTCCAAAGTGTAAGACCAAGTATGTATGTAGTAGAGTAGGTGTGACTTCCAAAGAGAGGATAGTTTCTCTTGATGAGGTAAGTTGACCTTGACTCTAAGTAAGACCAAATGAGACCCAAAGGTAAGAAACCTTGATGAGGGACCACTTAGCAAAGTGTTGTTGTATGTAGTGTGTTGATAGAGTATGATGAGGACAAGCAAGTGACCTTTTGACTCAAGTTTAGACAATTGTGTATGTAATGAGAGATGTAAAGCAATGATGGACTATGTGAGACCCAAGGACAGGTTGAATGCTAGATGAAACCCTGGAGAAATGACCTAGGAAGCTCAAGAGTTCTGAAACTGACTATGTTTGTTCGCTGGACTGTAACAGTTTTTTTTCAATTCTGGACACAGACGCGCCTGTATACTTCACAGACGCGGTTTCCCGACACAGACGCGCTTCTGAGATTTTTTTTATTTTTATTTTTTGCAAAATGTAATGTTGACTGTTGGAACACAGACGCGATTTTGCCCCTTCACAGACGCGGTTTCTTGACACGGACGCTATTATGCCCGACACAGACGCGTTTCTGCAAATTTTGTGCAATTTTTCCAATCTGTGAAGTTGTTTTGTTGTGACCAAATCTGACTGTTTGACTATTTTTCGTGACAAGAGGACACAGTGTTGATAAGGACTCAATGTTTGCAAGTGTCTAGACTCAAAATGTCTCCAAGAAAAGTGTGTTGTTTGATGTAAAAATGTTTTGCATACACTTGAAGACACAAAAGACACAATGTTTTGCTGTTTGGTCTTGAATGTTTTGAATGTTTAACATAAGTCAAGCACAATTCTTATGGCTGGCCAAGATAATAGTTGTTGATCCCACATAGGGTTTTACCCCCGAGGCTACACTATTCAGAGCGGATACTTAGATGCTTGACCTCACTGGCTCCACCCTCGGCACTCACTTCTCGGGTCAGCCAAGCATCAGTCCCCATGAAAACTCCCCATGGCGAACTTTGTATCTCTACTAAGAACCGTATGTGTGTGGGCCGCTACCAGAGGTCCGACCTCCTGCCCCAACAACTAGAAGGATTTGGGCCTCTAAAACAAAATGGTGCTAGTAAGGGCATCCGCTCGTGTGGCCATACATGCGGCACTTTCAGCTCTGTAAATACAGAAAGCTCCCAGCCGGTAGGGGTTACACCCTACAACTGATCAAATAAATTTGATCAAACAGGTTTATGGGGAGACATAGTGTCGGTATGAACTAATCAGCACACGTTATTCATAGTTTTCACCATGAATACATTTGATTATAGTGGTTCGGATGAGGTGGGTTTTCCTCGCTACCACTTGGGTCGTTCTCTTCTCACTAGTAGTCCTAATGACCACACGGGAAGACAGGCCCTCTAAAGATTAAACAAAAAGAGCCTATTGCTCAAGACACAAAAGACAATGATTCAATTTTAGTGCACCAATGGAAGTGTTTGCTAGTCTATGAAAACAAGGCACACAATAAAAATCCAAAAACCCTTGCCAAGGACCTGCACCAAAGATTTGTTAGTAGTTTGGGTTGTTTCAAATGATCACCCCTTCCTGCAAGCACACAAGTTAGGTAAATTTTAAAACCCAAAAGACTTTGTGAAAATAGGGGCCTTCAACCAAACGATTTTGCTTCCAAGACAAGCTACACCAGTTTTGTTAGCTAGATCTGAAAATGTTAGTCCAAAAATAAACCAGATCTAAAACCCTAAATGCAAAATCCGAAAACTGAATCAATAAAACTTCAAAATTCTGAAATAGGTGATACACAGACGCGATTACCCTCAATGCAGATGCGACTCTGCGACACAAACGTGGCTCTGTGAGACACAGACACGGATAAAAACCACAGACGTGCTTCCCAGATACAGACGCGGATAAAAATGACACAGACGCGTTTCCGTAACACAGACGTGCCTTTCGAAAACCTGCAAAATAAAATTTTGTCGAAAACACAGACGCGATTCCAGATGTCGCAGACATGCCAGCAAATCAAAAACGCGATCCAAAAGTATGCAGACGCGAAAATGTCGAAAATGTTGTCGAAAATGCCATATCTACAACTTCAAACACAAAATCTGCAACAAAAGGTTAAATGCAAAAGAGACAAGAGTCCCACCGGGCGTGCCAAAATGTATATAGTGAAAATGGATAACAATAATAACAATATTGAAAGGCTAAATGAATTCAACCACAAAACCCTAGCTTAACAATCAACAAAGATCCACCATAACATATGAAGATTACCTAAGACAATGCAAATCACATGAAATCACAAAGATTATACCATCACATGTCCAATAGGGTTTTGATCTCCATTCTTCCTATCTCCATTGATCTTGCTTGATATATTTGCTCTCAGATTTTATGTGCACAAGAGTTCAACAAAGAACGAAATGTGGTTGCAAGTAGGATCGTAGTGTAGTCAATTGATCAAGTCATTAGCTCATTAGGATGCTTGATTAGGGTTTGATAATGAAGGAAGCATCTCCTTATATAGAAGACACTATATGAAATGGAGGGATAAGATTGAGAGGTGTAAAAGGAGGTCGGCTATGATTAGAGGGTAGGTAAAAGAAATAATAAAATAATGAAAGGGGTAGGTAGTGTATGAATTAAGAGATGAATGACATGTGTCATGGGTAGAAAAGGCTAATGAATTAATTAAATAAATAAAGATTTATTTAATTAATAGAAGAAGTAGGATAATTAAATAAATAAGAATATTTATTTAATTTAGGAAAAGGATAATTTAAATAAATAAATGTATTTATTTAAATGAGAAATAAGGCTAGAAGAGGATAAATGAATTAATTAAATAAATAAAGATTTATTTAATTAATAGAAGAATTAAGCTTAAGATAATTAAATAAATAAAAATATTTATTTAATTAAACATGACAATTTTAGGTGTCTACACGTACGATTATGGCAAAATTGGGGAAAAAAAATTTCTCACCAAAATAGGCTGACTTTATAACCAAAATTCATGGAAACGGCCTTCTGGACACAATGGTGGGGTCGGATCTGGTCTAGGACGCCTCCAAAAGATGCTGCTCCTCAGATCTGCCTCTTGACGTCGCAATAATGCCTCTTCAAGACGAATCAATGAAGCCCCAATGGCTCTGATACCATGTGAGATTTTTCCAAGATCAAGAGCTCAATGAAATGTACAAAATAGAGACACAATATAGGACAAGAATAAACTGTATTCTCATCAATAGAAAATGATCAATAATATCAATTCAATAGTTACATACAATGTAGATGAGCCTGCTTATATAGGCAAGGCTAGGGATATGTGAGCACACAAACATGACATGTGGCTCAATAAGAAACAAGGGTAGGTAGGAAATAGGTGTGGGTAGGTAGGAGAAATAATATAATAGTCCACATGAGGTGGATCACCCACTGAATGTGGAGTGTAACAACAAGATCAACACCATAAAAGGTGGAATTTCTCCTACACACACTATCCCAATGTGGCACAAACACCCAAGTGTCTCATACCCAAACTACTATGAAATGCATTATCCTAAGTAAACTTAAGTAAGTGTAATAATATCCAAGATGAATAATTATTTACACCAACACATATGAATTTTTTTAACAAAATCCACTAAGAACAACCTCACCCATTTTCAATTTGAAATCAATTTTGAACAACCAAGAAATTGATTTGGAGATTGGAAATGAAATCGAGGATCTAAATTTGAAATTTAATTGCTACTCTTCCTTATTCCACAAATTTAAATGATTTTTCAAAACACACACACAAATTTCTTTCAAATCAAATAAATTGTAAAAAAATAAATAAATAAATAAACAAGAAACCAACCTCTAAAAGTAATTTGAAGAAGAGCCCAACCTGCAACTGAAGAATTTCGTCAACTAGAGATGAACCAAAATTTTCAAATCCAAACACCAAAAAAACACTCTCCTTTAAATTTCACGAAAAATATAGGTTAAAAGGAAATTTTTGACCTTAAAATCCATTTTAGGTTGAAATTATTCTTAACCAATTAAATCATTTCCAAAAATTTAATATTCAAAAATGTTTTTCTCTTCCTCGTATAATTTTCTCAAATAAATAAAAACTTTAAAATTCTATTTCAAAAGTCAATGAGTGTAAAATAATTTATTATGTTACTTTTCCAATTCCATTTATCCCTTTTACAAAAATGCATATACATAGCTAATTTCCACAATTTATATTTAAAATGCATATACTTATTTAAATCACCATTTTGAAAATAACATTTAATCAAACTTGCTAGTAATATGAACTAAACAATTTGATTTATTGATTAATCACACAAAGGGGTCCTATTTAATTTAATCCCTTTTATTTACAAATGCGCAATAAACATATTTAACTAATTAATCACTTTAATATTTAATAGCTAATTTCACAAACGCATAACATGCAACTCAAGAAAACCATATAAAAACACGACCCGCATACCAGACATAGGTAACTGACGGACGACTGACAATGCTCACTATTTGAGCTTGGCTAGGGGTAAAATATAGGGTCTTACGACCATCTCATCCACTTCCATCAGACCAATAAGGCACGCTCAGACCTGTGAAGCCAGGTGGAGACAATACCTCGTACCTTCACGATACTAGTACCTGTAATATTCTTCAACAACGAACCACATGTGCATATATATACAACCACAGTAGACACACCGGTGAAGGAGAATCATGGTGTTCCCTGTCTCACCGAAATGAGTGAAGGAAAGTCATCTCCTCTCACCCCATACACTCACAAACATGAATCATGCATATAATGCAACTCACGTATACAATAAATGTGTTAGTCCAAGGTCAGTAACATATAAATCAACTTAACATCTAATCATACATCAGAAATAATGTGTAATCAATATGCACCGATACACACGTCAAGCATAAAACCTGAATATAACATCACAACATAGTATATCAACCAACCAAGTAAGCCACTAAAAATTCAACCAAGGTCAAACTGGGTTTAAAAGAGTCAGATCAGGGGAGGGGTACTACATAGTCGATTCAATTTATTGAAGGAGTTGCAGAGTATGTCGATGATGCAGTATTGAATGAGCAGAAGAGGATCTATACAAGCAAGATGTGTTATTTCTAGATCATACCACTTGTTGTTTTCTAATCACTACAGCAGTTAAATCCCCTAACCAGGTAAGCTCTAACAAGCTTCATTGTGCAAATCCTCTAACCAAGTGATCCATTAGTTTGGGTTTGAAATCCTCTACCAAGGTTACTCCTAGTAGGGTACTACCTTTAACTAGGTACAACTCCTAGCAGGGCTTTGGGATCTTTAATAGGATTCGCTCCCAACAGAGCACTTTGTAGACCTTAACCGGTCAGTTACCTATTTCTGCAGATAGTTAACTTGTGAGTCCCATCTCACTGTGGTTTTTCCCAGTTGGGTTTTCCACGTATAAACACTTGTGTTGTGGTGGATGTTTCACTTGTTGTGGATGCTTTTATAACACTTTGGATTGCATGCAAAGTCTTAAGTAAACTGGTTAATTTTTTTTACCAGTTTGTGTTTAAAGTGATTTTGTTTTTGCTATCACTGATTCACCCCCCCCTCAATGCTTTATAACTCTATCACCTTCTTTTTGTGAGTGATCTTTGTAGACCAGACTGGCTTTATTTATGACTACTTCACCTGCTTCATTCAATTTGTTCCTAAAAACCCATTTAGTACCAATAATATTTTTATCCTTAGGTCTAGGCACAAGTTCCCAAGTATTGTTCTTTTCAATTTGATCTAACTCTTTTTCCATGGCTCTAAATACAGTTATCATCTTTACAAGCTTTGACAACATCTTTGGATTCAACTTTAGAAATCAAACATATTTCTTCTACAGCTAACCTTCTTCTAGTCATTACAACTTTATTTTTATCACCAATAATCTGAATCTCAAAATGGTTTAATCTTACATACCTCAGAGCCTTTTGATTGTTCTAATTCTCAGACTCAGACTTATGAACATCCTCACCAACAACAACAAAAGTCTTTGTCTCTACCGGATCATTCTGCTTAGGTTCTTCAGGTTGAACAGGAGCTCAAATAACATGTTGACCTTCATCATAAGCTTTTATCTTCTTCCCAAAGTTTTCATCCACCTTCACACTTGCACTCTCAACTATCTTTCTCAGTTTCTTTTTATAGCACCGATAGGCCTTGTTATTTGTAGAGTGTCCCAAGAAGATACCTTCATCACTTCTAGCATCAAACTTCCCAATATCCTCATCTCTCTTAATATAACATTTTCTACCAGACAAAATTGAAATATTTCACAGTAGAAACATGAGCAAACCAAATTTCATAAGGAGTCTTACCAGTATGACCTTTGATGTGAACTCTATTGAATGTATAGACTACAGTGCTAATAAATTCTCTACAGTAAACCTTCAGAACATTTCCTTCAATCAACATGGTTCTTGCAACATCTAAAACAATACGGTTGTTCCTTTCAACAATCCCATTCTGTTGTGTGGTCCTAGGAGTAGATAATTTTTGTCTTCTGATTCTATGCATCTCATAGAAAGAATTGAACTGACTGGAACAAAATTCTCCATCTCTGTTAGATCTTAGACACTTCAACTTCAATCTGGACTTAGTTTCAACTTTAGCTTTGAATATCTTGAATTTCTCAAAGCCTTCTAATTTTTCCTTCAAAAAGACAACCCACGTCATTATGGAATAATCATCAATTAGTAACATAAAGTATTTATCACCCTACACACTTCTAACATTTTTAGGTCCACATAGGTCAGTATGCACAAGATCTAACGATCCATCTGATGTGTACCATTTGCTCTTAAAATAAATCCTTGTTTGCTTACCCAATTGACATTCCTTACATATCAGATTAACAAGCTTAGGCAAATCCTTAATAGCTTGTGTAGAACTGATCTTGAACAATGAATCAAAGTTTACATGACACATCCTTCTATGCCATAACCAACTCTCATCTATCTTAGCAATCAAGCAACTTTTCTCACTAGCATTCAAATGAAAAATGTTATCTTTAGTCTTAGTTCTAGATGCAATCTCTATACCTGATGCATTCAAGATCTTGCATTTACCATATTTGAATTATAGATTATAACCCTTATCAACAATCTGTCCAACACTCAAAATATTATGCTTCAAACCTTCAACATACAAGACATCATCAGTTTTATATTTACCATCAAAAGAAATAGAACCTTTCCCACATATTACATAGGCTTTGTCATCTCCAAATCTGATTATTCCACTATCATACCTTTCCATACTTATAAATTTTCTTTTGTCACTGGTCATGTGATGTGAACAACCACTGTCAATCACCCATTCACCTTTTTCTTCTACCTTAGCAGCCAGAGCTTTCTCCTCAACAAAGCAGCTAGTGGAATCAATAGGCACATGACTATCTTCTTTAATGGCAATGAACACAACTTCATCTTCTTTTGATTCTTCATTTGTAACACCTTCATCTGCAGCATAATAACAATTCTTCTATTTCCTAAACTTCCGATTAGACTTATAAGGCTTATCATACTTCTCATTCTTCTCATATCTATCATTCCTATCAAACTTATCATGTCTGTCATATTTAACCATTCTCTCTAGACATCTAGAAGCAAAATGTCCTCTTATTACAGGAAAAACATTTTAAGAGCAACTTTCCATCATACTTACCGACACCTTTAGGCAATCTCTAGGCAATCAATACTTCAAGATCATCAAGCTCTCTTTCTTGCTCTGCTATCTCTCTCCTTTCTCTTTCATATCTAGATATCCTACACTCATCAAGATCATATTTTTGCTTACGGGACACAGATGTTGATGCTTTGAATGTTGTCTCTGAACTTCCATGTGATTTACCTAATTCACTTAGCTCAAATGCAACAAGTTTTCCAACTAATACGTCCCTATCACAATAGTTACTCTCTGAATCTCATCAATAGCAACAACCTTATGTTTATAAGTAGGAGGCAAAGATCTTAATACCTTAGCAACAATCCTGTCTTCTTCAATCTTTCCACCGACAGATCTAATACCAAAGACAAGCTCATTCACCTTAGCCATGTATGAATGTATGTTCTCATCATCTCTCATCTTGAATATCTCATATTTCCCTTTCAAACTTTGCAACTTGGCAGCTTTTACTTGACTATCACCTTCATACAAGATCTCAAGCTTCACCCAGATCTCATGTGCGGTCTGAAGTTCCATGACATTTGTCATTTCAAAATCAATCAGGGCACTAAGTAAAGATTCCTTTGCTCTGATGTTGTATTCAACTTCCTTAATCTCATCGGGAGTGGATGGTCCATTATGAGGAACAACATAGGAATTCTCTGTAATCTTCCAATAATCTTCTCCAGGACATTTCAAATGCACCTCCATTTGTTTCTTCCATACAGTGTAGTTGATTCCATCAAACCTAGAACTGTCCTTCTTGAAAAGAATACCTTGAGTTGTCATCTCGGATCTCCTCAAGCGATCAAGCTTCTACCGGAGGATCTAGATCTGATACCAATTGTTAGTAGCAAACAAGAAGGAAAACTAAGAAGGGGGGTTGAATCAGTCTTCATCGGATACACAACAAATTAAACTTCCAAAACATGAACTGATAAACCATATCAATAACAGATAAGCAAATTAACAACACAACACATAACACCAAGATTTTGATGTGGAAAACCCGGTTAAGGGAAAAACCACGATGGGAACCTACCCACAATAAGATGATACTCTACAGTAGCATCTAAAAATATTACAATGGGGAATGCACATGCATTCAGGCTCATTGCGTAGAGCTTGCTACTCAAAAGATATATGCTTGGAAGGATACAACCCTCAGGAAGTCTCACTAACTTACAAAAATGATTCGGACTACAATCCAAAAGGAATGAACTGCAATAATAGCATCTACAAATGCTTGATGACAGTTCTGATTAAACATAATTGTCTGCCCTACAACACCAAACACACCACAACACTTCGTTGAATGATATATCCTTATTTGCACATTTACCTCTCTCTAATAATGCAGATACAATACCAACAACAAAATTAGATAAGTATATCACCTATATATACAAATTATCAACCTTGATAACAAGGTCGTTTGAACCCTCAACCCTCGATTACAAAAATTACATTACACGATACAAAGATCGACCACCGGACCAACATTATGATTTACATTGCATAGCATGGACCTAATTCAAATTCTCAAATAATTACATCCGCCAGAAATCCTACCAAGATCAACCGCAACACATTACACCACTAAAAATACTACATAACACACAAATTATCACCAATTCATAGAAATCACCAAAAACTCACCCAACGATTAATTTGGATCACCAAAACAAATAGGACATGACTAGGAAACACCATCAAGCACGTTAGAATCATCCAAAACAGTTGCACCAACATCTCTTTTCAAATTTTCATCTGTCAATGTCTCAAAGCTCAAGAACAAAACCAACCAACAACTGTCATGAAGAAAGATAACTTATAGAGCACCAAATCACAAACCGTCTGAAATGAAGATACACAATATCATCCCAAACAATAATCCAAAATCTCAAAACAAGATCTGATCACACCAGAATATACCGGAGGGAATGCCGGATACTACAAAACAGTGATCAACAAACCAACACTACAAACCGAAGCAGAAAATATTCCCAAACACACCGAAATAACTCACAAGAATATGTTGACATCAATGACAACAACATATCCTAGAAGCAGCAATGAACAAACAAATCAAACAATCTTCCCAAATAATCCAATAAAGAGCCCCTGAGTATTTCAATTTACTTAAAAAAAATTATATGGCTAACACTTTCTAACCAATATCCTCACATTAGAACCCTGTGAGTTGTAGTCTTTGCAATATAATGTCATCCACATACTCCATTATGCATATCTCTTAACACACTCTCTAATTTAAATTGGTCCAAACAAAACAATAAGACTCAATCCCTGTTTCTCCGTCATAAGTTACCTTCAATAAAAACATATTGGATTTTGCATGAAGTTTCAATCTCCTTTTTTTATCTTCAGTCATTCCTTCTAGACAATTCATATGAAGGAGATAGTGGATAATATCTATATACCATGGCCACTTTTATAGACTAACCACTATTTCTTGGTCTTCAACTACATATACCTCTGTTACCTCTAAGTTGGACTGTGTCATATAATTTTTGATAATCCTTGACCCCTTACAAACTTAGTAATTTGGATTTCAATATTTAATTCTTGAATTTTATTATTCCACCTACATCTTCTTCCTGTCACTTCTTATTAGACAAAGATATCTTTAACTGTTGCATGAGGAACATGGGCTACTATTGTTGACCCTAGCAAGTATGGTCTTAAATATTTAATAGCATTCACTAAAGTTGATGCAAGAGCACCGGTGTAGCTCTTGTCGATTTGAGCAGTTAGCAGTGGAATTGTTTGGAGATCGTGGCATTTCTTCATGTTTGAGAGTTTAGCGTTATGGATTTGGATTTATTCCCTTGAGTTTGTTGTCTTTATCATGTTCGAGATTCATGGCTTTTGGATTTAATTCCGGTGAGATATGAATTTCGGTATTGGTCTGGTTGATATGTTCTTATCGGTTTGTCTTGCACAGTGTTGAGCGAAGTTGAATCGGGTTGCGGGTGATTCCTGTGACTTGTGGATCGTTGGAGATGTTGTTTTGGGTCTTGGTCGGTATTTATGGAGGTGCGCACATAATTTTATGCTTTTGTGATGTTCTTAGTGATTTGAGTCGACATGTTATTATTTATGAACCGGTTGGTCTTTGGGTGGACTTGATCAAGTTGTTATTATTTGTGGATGGTATAAAGAGAATTTTTGTGAATCATTTGAGAAGACAGAAGATAAAGGATGAAAGTTTGAGATCGAGTGAAGATGTAGTTTCTAGGAAGATTCTAGTCTGGGGGGATTGAAGTCGAGAGGGCTGAGGTCTGGATCAATGCAGAACAGTGTAGACTGTTATCGGAGGCCAAACCAATGATTTCTGGTCCGAGGAGACTAAAGTTCAGATGGATTGAGATCCGGATCAATGCAGACTATTACCAAAGGCCGAACAAATAATTTCTAGTCTTGGGGGATTGAAGTCGAGATGACTGAGGTCCAGATTAGTGCAGAATAGTGGAAGATGTTACCGGATGATGATTTGTGGAGTAGATTATATGTGGATCTTATATTTGAGTTGTAAGAGTTGTTTTGTAATCCTAGGTTGTAGTCCAGCATGTGGCATGTGTAATTCTTCATAATGTAATAAGAATTGTTCATATTATTTATCGGATAAGTGTTATGTGTTGTTACCGATTGTTCTTTTTGCTATTTCTAGCATTGTGTTACTAGTTACCGGTATATTTTGCATGGTGTTTGTGTTAGGCTACAAGGATGGGAATTCCTTCATTGGATCTCCCTACCTTGACTGCATCAAGTGGTATCATAGCTAGTTTGTGGACTGGTTGTTGGAGGAAGACTCAGTTATGCATCGGTTGGTTGGAAAGGAAGTTGAGGAAACTTATGGGCTTGTTCAGATCATTGAACCAGATCAAGTGATGGGACTCACTTTTCAATTAACCCTGAGAGTTTGATGCAGGAGCACCGATGTAGTTCTTGCTAGTTTAAGCAGTTAACAGTGGAATTTCTTGGAGATTGTGGCATTTCTTCATGTTTGAGAGTTTAGCGTTGTGGATTTGTATTTAATCCCTTGAGTTCGTTGTCTTTATCATGCTTGAGATTCATGGCATTTGGATTTAACTCCAGTGAGATATGGATTTTGGTATTGGCCCGATTGATATGTTCTTACCGGTTTGTCTTGTAGAGTGTTGAGCGAAGTTGAATGGGGTTATGGTTGATTCTCGTGACTTGTGGATCATTGGAGATGTTGTTTTGGGCCTTGGCTGGTATTTTCAAAGGTCTGCACATCATTTTATGCTTTTGTGATGTTCTTAGTGATTTGAGCCGACATGTTATTGTTTATGAACCGGTTGATCTTTGGACCGACTTGATCAAGTTGTTATTATTTGCGGATGGTATAAAGAGAAGTTTTGTGAATCATTTGAGAAGATAGAAGATAGAGGATGGAAGTTCGAGATCAAGCGAAGATGTAGTTTTCGGGAAGATTATGGTCTGGGGGGACTGAAGTCGGGAGGGCTGAGGTCTGGATCAGTGTAGAATAATGCAAACTATTACCTAGGCTGAACCGATGATTTCTGGTCCGTGGAGACTGAAGTCTAAATGGACTAAGGTACGAATCAGTGCAGAATGATGCAGACTGTTACCTGAGGTCGAACCGATGATTTCTGGTCCGAGGGGACTAAAGTCAGGATGGTTGAGGTCTAGATCAGTGTAGAATAGTGGAAGTTGTTACCGGATGACGATTTGTAGAGTAGATGATCTACGAATCTTATATTTGAGTTGTAAGAGTTGTTTTGTAATCCTAGGTTGCAGTCCAGTATATGGCATATGTAATTCTTCAAACTGTAATAAGAATTGTTCATATTGTTTACCGGATAGGTATTACGTGTTGTTAGTGATTGTTCTTTCTGCTATTTCTAGCATTGTGTTACTGATTATCGGTATATTTTGCATGGTGTTTTTGTTAGGCCACAAGGATGGGAAGTCCTTCATTGGATCTCCCTAACTTGACTGCATCAAGTGGTATCAGAGTTGGTTTGTGAACCTGTTGTTGGAGGAAGACTCGGTTATGCACCAGTTGGTTGGAAAGGAAGTTGAGGAAGCTTGTGGACTTGTTCAGATCATTGAACAAGATCAAGTGATGGGACTCACTTTTTAGTTAACCTTGAGAGTCTGATGCAGGACCACCAGTGCAGTTCTTGTCGGTTTGAGCAATTAGCAATGGAATTGCTTGGAGATTGTGGCATTTCTTCATGTTTGAGAGTTTAGCATTGTGGATTTGTATTTAATCCCTTGCGTTCGTTGTCTTTATCATGCTTGAGATTCATGGCATTTGGATTTAACTCTAGTGAGATATGGATTCCGGTATTGGCCCGGTTCATATGTTCTTACCGGTTTGTCTTGCAGAGTGTTGAGTGAAGTTGAATTAGATTGCGGATGATTCTCATGACTTGTGGATCATTGGAGATATTGTTTTGGGCCTTGGTCGGTATTTTTGGAGGTCCGCACATCATTTTATGGTTTTGTGATGTTCTTAGTGATTTGAGCCGACATGTTATTATTTATGAACCAGTTGGTCTTTGAGTCGACTTGATCAAGTTGTTATTATTTGCAGATGGTATAAAGAGAATTTTTGTGAATCATTTCAGAAGATAGAAGATAGAGGATGAAAGTTCAAGATCGAGTGAAGATGTAGCTATCGGGAAGATTCTGGTCCAGTGGGATTGAAGTCAAGAGGGCTGAGGTCCAGATCAGTGCAGAACAATGCAGACTGGTACCGGAGGCCAAACCGATGATTTCTGGTCTGGATGGATTGAGGTCCAGATTAGTGCGGACTATTACCGGAGGTTGAACCGATGATTTCTAGTCTGGGGGGAATGAAGTCGGGATGGTTGAGGTCCAAATCAGTGCAAAATAGTGGAAGCTATTACCGGATGATGATTTTTAGAGTAGATGATTTGTGGATCTTATATTTGAGTTGTAAGAGTTGTTTTGTAATCCTGGGTTGCGGTCCAATATGTGGCATATGTAATTCTTCGGACTGTAATAAGAATTGTTCATATTATTTACCGGATAAGTGTTTTGTATTGTTACCGATTGTTCTTTTTGCTATTTATGGTATTGCGTTGCCAGTTACCAATATATTTTGCATGGTGTTTGTGTTAGGCTGCAAAGATGGGAATTCCTTCATTGGATCTCCCTACCTTGATTGCATCAAGTGTTATCATAGCTGGTTTGTGAACCTGTTGTTGGAGGAAGACCCGGTTATGCACCGGTTGGTTGGAAAGAAAGTTGACGCATCTTGTGGACTTGTTCAGATCACCAAACCAGATCAAGTGATGGGACTCACTTTTCAGTTAATCCTGAGAGTCTGATGCAAGAGCACCAGTGTAGTTCTTGCTGGTTTGAGCAGTTAGCAGTGAAATTGCTTAGAGATCATGGCATTTCTTCATGTTTGAGAGTTTAGCATTGTGGATTTGGATTTATTCTCTTGAGTTTGTTTTCTTTATCATGTTTGAGATTCATGGCATTTGGATTCAATTCCGGTGAGATATGGATTTTGGTATTGGCCTGTGATAGGGAGATTGAATGAGAAGTTACTCAATGAGCCTAAATTGGTCTAATTGTCAAATGGAACCAAGGTTATGCTTTTTTTTATTGTATTCAATTTGTGTTTGGTACCATCAAACTCCAACACCCACACTTCTCCTCAATCAATCACCCTATTGTGTGTTATGCAACATTGTTATAGTTTGTTTCCTTAAGTTACTCAAGGTTACTCAAACCCTCCAACATAGGTCCACACCCCAAAATGGTGTCTTGATTGTCATGATTGGTTTAATTAGGTCCTTTGTGTGTATTTCAATTTCTTTAGACAAATTAGGAAGGTTCATACATCATTAGGATAATCGAGTTCAACATTTGTGAAAACAGGGCTAAAAAGGCCTACTAGCCCGTGGAGGGCTAATTGAGTGAATTTTGCTTTCATAGGGAAATGATGACCACAACCTTCACAAAACCTGACATTGATGGTGTCAATAAAGTGTAAAAACAAGGATTTTCATGGTTTTATCCCCTAGGAAGTTTGCATAATGACTGTCCACGTTTTTAGGCTGATAAGTAGGGTTTTGAGAGGGTTTCAACCAAGTTACAAAGGGAATCAATTCTAAACTGCAAACCAAGCCCCCAAATTCATGTAGGACCTTTTCCACACCATTTTAATCAACTTTCCATCACTGCCCTACATGAAAATAAGACAAACACTTGCCACACAAATATTTACTTGACTATTTTATGCATTATGACTGCACTTTCACTGTTTTACTGCACTTTCAAAGGTTAGAGGAGCATGGAAACCTTCACCAAGGTCTATGGTAACTTCATAAAACCCTTCTAACACCTTCCACAATATTCCAAAGCATGGATATATACACAAAGCAACTTTAGACCCAAAAATTCATTAATTCCCCAAAACTGGGTACTTGCTGCCAGCTTGAGTTAACACACACTCAGACATTAATAACTTCCAAACCACAAAATAATAATCCAATATCTCTAATGGAGTTTTAAAAAAATTTATTAAGAGAAACATATCCAAAATTCATAAAGATCCAACAGTCCAATAAATAGTTATCATCTCTGCATCGAGACCCATTTTGACTGTCATAAATCTGGTAAATGTATGCTTGTTGCCAGCTAGAATTAACACACACTTGCAAGATGAAAAGTAAATTGTTTGGAAATCCAAATGAATCCAAATCCCCTTAAATGATAGTTCAAACCTCTACCTCAAGTTTTCTTTTATCAAATTGGTCTTGAGCACAAACAAGTTTGGTCTTACTCACATTGCCAGCCAAATCCATTTCCAATTTGCCTAGCATATGCTCAAAAACTCTTCTTTCTCACAACCTTGGCCAAAATGTGAAATATTTACACTATACATGTGCCATAAAACTTTTCTAAGTCCATCCATGGGAGCCCAAACCTGGATTTAGACAAGTTGATACATTTTTTAGGCCCAAACCCTTGGTAGGGCAGTCAAAAGACAAAACTGAAACTAATTTATACAATCAACTTCCAAATGCTTAATAAATGAAACTAATACATAAAATGCCTTTAATGTACATTAATAACAATCTCCAGCAAGTACAGTATGGACTGTCCCAAGAAAAAGAGTGCAAAAACCATTAAAAAGCCAAAATTCTTGATATTTCCAATTAAGAATGTCTTCAAATACAAATGCCAACCCTATAAAAAGAAGAGGGAGGCATATTTATATCACCATAGAGTATTTATGAGGTCTTTTATGGACACACATCTGTAGGATCTATGTTTTTACAATTTTGTCTTAAAAATGACAACTTTTCCAAACAAGAAATCAACTTTTGTTGCTCCAAATGACATTTTTGAGAAACCTAACTTATCTATCCCTCATAGACACTTAGGAATGATTAAAATTACTCACAAAACATGTTCCAAAACTTTCCCAACCATTTTGAGGCCTATAAGGCAATTTCTCACTTTTTAGCCCTTTTTGGCCTAGAAGCACAAAATTGACAATTCAAGCCCTAAGAAGCAAAATTTGATCTCTCAAGCACAAAATGAGATCAAACACCTATGAAATGACTAAAAAAAACCTATGAAAACATTAAAAATCTATTACAAGACTTACAAACACTTAAGCATGAAAATACTAAAATTGGAGAGTATAAGCAAAACTAGGTGCTCTTGCACCATACTCCCCCAAAGACAAAGAAGTCATGTGACTCATTGAGGTAGAAAAGAAGAAGGAATTAGAGAATTAGATAAATCAGATTCATGTACCCAAGTGGCTTCTGAAAATGGTTTATATTTCCACTTGATAAGATGTTTCATCTACACTTGATGGCGAGTCTTCTTGTACACTCTTGAATCCAACACCTTTTCAGCTTGAGGAATGGATGGAGGAGGCAAAGGCAGGTCTGAAAGTGACTTATGAACATATGAAACTCTATCAGCCTCCTTAGGAAGATGACCTTTCAATGCCACAAAATCTGAAACATTGAAAATATGAGACAAAGAAAGATCAGTAGGCAAATCAATTTTATATGCATTAGAACCATACTTAGCCAATATCTTGCAAGGATCAATACGCCTCATTTGGAGCTTGTTGGGAACTCCCTTTTGCAATCTAGAATTGTTCAAATGTACCATCACAAAGTCCCCAACTGAAAATTGAACATCCCTCTTTGATGCATCCACTCTAGCTTTCACTTTCTGTGAGGTATCCTGAAGAGTCTTTCTCACTTGCTCATGAACTTCCTTCATTGATTGAGCCATGTCATCTGTTGTACCATTATTTTTCTGCATGCTACCAATATCCCTTAACTCCATGACACCCCTTGGGTGCATACCATAAACAATATCAAAGGGACTCTTACCAGTTCACTTGTTAACACTATCATTGTATGCAAATTCTGCCTGATGGATGAGCTGATCCCAACTTTGGCCATATTCCTTTGTCAAGCACCTTAAGAGGTTGCCAAGAGTCCTATTGACCACCAAAGTTTGGCCATCATTCTGTGCATTATAAGCTGAACCAAAAGAAATATTAGTACCCAATCTTTTCCACAATGTCTTCCAAAAATGGCCAAGAAACTTAACATCTCTATTAGAAACAATGCTAGAAGGTAAACCATGGATTATAATCACTTCCTTGAAAAACAAATAGGCTATATGACTAGCATCATGTGTAGTCTTACAAGGAATAAAGTATGCCATTTTACTAAATCTATCCACAATCACAAAGATGCTATCAAATCCAGCTTGAGTCTTAGGTAATCCTACCACAAAATCCATGCTAACACATTCCCAAGGCCTTGTAGGAATTGGAGGAGGCTGATAAAGACTAGCATTAGAAGCATTACCTTTTGCTTTCTGACAAACCATAAATTGCTCCACATACCTTCTGACATCTCGCTGCATTATAGGCCAATAATAAAAACATTGCACCAACTCCAATGTCTTGTTGAGAGCAAAATGGCCACTCAAACACCCATTGTGCTTTTCTTGGATTAGATTCTCCCTCATTGAGGTTTTAGGAACACATAGCTGCCCACCTTTAAACAACAAACCATTTTGCAAAGTATAATCAGCATATTCACTATGAAAACAATTATCAAATGCTTGGCAAACCTTATAGATGGCTGCAAAATCTTCATCATCAGGATACATTCCTTTGAAGCATTTTATGCCAATACTCTGAACCTATACCTCCTGCATTATTAGAAGCCTTCTACTCAAAGCATCTGCTACTTTATTGCATTGCCCTTTCTTGTGCTTAAGAGTAAAAGTGTATGACTGTAAGAACTCAACCCATTTAACATGCCTATGATTTAACTTATCTTGTGAATTCAAGAAAGTCAAAGCCTGATCATCTGTATAAACAACAAACTCCTTTGGAAGCAAATAATGTATCCACTTTATAAGTGATTTAACTAAAGAATAGAGTTCCAAATCATAGGAAGAGTACTTCTTTTTAGCATCATTCAACTTTTCACTAAAGAAAGCTACAGGTCTATTATCCTGACTCAACACTGCACCTACTGCAATATTACTAGCATCGCATTCAATAGTAAATAACTTGTCAAAACTAGGAAGTATAAGCACTGGTTGAGAAGCAACCTTGGTTTTCAAAAGTTCAAACCCCTTATTTCCTACATTTGTCCACTAAAACTTTACCTTAACTCCACGTTTTATAGTATCAAGCATTGGTGCACAAATTTCACTAAACCCTCTTATGAACTTCTTGTAGAACTATGCTAAACCATGAAAACTTTGAACATCACTTGCTGATTTGGGTGTAGGTCAATTTGTGATGGCTTCCACCTTGGTTTTATCCATTTTCAAATCTCCTGAGATCACAAAGCCAAGATAAACCAATTCCTGTTTCATAAAATCACACTTTTCCAAATTGATTGTCAGTTGTTCATCATACAATTTGTTCAAAACAATTTCAAGATGCTTCAAATGCTCTTCTTTATCTTTACTGAATATTAGTATGTCATCTAAGTACACCACTACAAATTTACTAATAAAATCATGCAACACTTCATTCGTGAGTCTCATGAATGTACTTGGGGCATTAGAAAGACCAAATGGCATAACTAGCCCCTCATAAAGACCCTCATTTGTTTTGAAGGTTGTTTTCCATTCATCACCTTCTTTTATTCTGATATGGTGATAACCACTTTTGAGGTCAATTTTTGTGAAATAAATTGCACCTCCCAAACAATCCATCAAATCCTCAATCCTTGGAATAGGAAATCTATACATGATAGTGATTCTATTAATGGCTCTTGAATCTGTGCACAATCTCCATGTACCTCCTTTCTTGGGTGCTAAAATGATAGGTACTGCACAAGGACTTATGCTTTTTCTTATCAGATTTTGATCTAGGAGTTCTTGCACTTGTCTTGCCACTTCTTTGTTCTGTTCAGCTGTCATCTTATAGGGTGCTTTGTTTGGTAAAGAGGCTCCTGGTATGAAGTCTATCTGATGGCTAATGGCTCTAGGAGGTGGTAAGGTTGCAGGTGTTCCATCCCTTATAATTTCTTTAAAGTTATCAAGTATTTTCTGCACTTCTTGTGGTATTTCAACCTTCTTCTCCTGCTTTTCTTCCTTGGGTGTCACTATGAGTGCAAATCCCACTCCTTTACCCTCTTCAAGTGTGTTAATAAACTCTTTCTCACTCACTATTAAAATATTTTGATTCTTTGAACTGATGCCCTCTTTCTCTTCATTTATAGACTGAATTTTGTATGTAATACCATCCTTCTGAAATGAGTAGGAGTTCTTTTCACCATTGTGTATGGCTTTCCTGTCAAATTGCCAAGGTCTACCAAGAAGTAGATGGTATGCATCCATTGGAAGAATATCACATAAGATCTTATCTTGATACCCTCCTATAGTGAATTCTACCCATGTTTGTCCATTTACAAGAACACGTTGCTCCCTATTCAACCATGTGACTCTATAGGGATGTGTGTGAGGGATTCTTTCTAGTTTGAGTTTCCTCACTGCTTCTTCTGAAACTATGTTATATGTGGATCCGGAATCAATGACCACCTTGCATACCTTTCCCATGATCTTGAACTTGATTCTAAACAATGACCACCTTTGAATAGGTTCCTCCTTGATTGGCTCCTTTATCAAGACTCTCACCATCTCCTGATGTTAAGATCACCTCATGAGATTTTTTTCTTGCTGCACTCTCTTGCACATAATTCACTTTTCTTTCACCTCCTTGTGATGAAGTGGGTTGCTCTGGACATCTGTAGGCAGGGTACCCCAACTTCTGACAGTTGTAGCATTTCATGGTGGAGAAGTAGGACTCTCTTCCTGGTCCACTAGATCTACCTCTACCTAGGTTGCTAGATCTCCTTCCTCTATAGTTGCTCTTGCTATATGAATCCCCACTTTGCTCAATAAGTTTGGATTCTCCTTGGGACTTTTGATCTCCTGTTCCACCAAAATTTCCTCTATGGCCTCTACCATCTCTACCCCTACCTCTTCCTCTATTGCTTTTCTCTTGATTTTTTTTAATCTTCTCTTCCACTTTGAGTGCTAGTTGATAACACTTGTGAACTGTTTGTGGACATAACAAACTCATCTCTTCTTGTATATTCCATCTCAATCCATTCAAATACCTTGCTACTTTTATACTCTCATCCTCTACTACCTTAGATCTCATGCATAGTTTTTGAAATTCTTCGGTGTAGCTACTGACATCTAAGTCCTTTTGTCTCAAATTTTGTCTTTTCCTATGTAGTTGGATTGCATAGTCTTCAGGAAGATAGGTTTCTCTAATTTTGGTTACCATTGCTTTCCAGGTGGCTATTGGTTGCTTACCTTCTTTCACCCTTTCCTCTTGGATGAACTTCCACCAAGTTAAGGCTGCCCCTCTCAACCTTGATTTAGCTACTTTAACCTTTCGTGCTTTAGTTATTCCATCGCATTCAAAATGGTTTTCTAGGCCTTCAATCCATTCTATGAGAGAATCTGGATCCATCTTTCCACTAAAAAGAGCCACTCCCTCTAAGTTTTTACCACTCATGGCTCTCAAATTCTTCAAGAATGGTTCTTGCTCAAGAATAGGGTCAGGTATGGGAACCTCATCTTGTATTGCCACCATTTTGCCCTTATCTCCAACCTTATCATGGACTTCTTCAGTCTTAACTTCAATTTCTAGTAGTTTTGTTGCTAGCTACTTCAACCTTTCTGTGAGTGCTCTATTTTCTTCTTCTTGGTCTTTGACCTTCTTGGCTAAATCGGCATTAGTCACCATGTTTTCTTCTAAGGATTCTATTGATCCTAATTTAATTTTTTTCTCTTTTCACCTGAATCTTACTCAGGCTCTGATACCACTATGATAAGGAGATTGAATGAGAAGTTACTCAATGAGCCTAAATTGGTCTAATTGTCAAATGGACCCAAGGTTATGCTTTTTTTTATTGTATTCAATTTTTGTTTGGTAACATCAAACTCCAACACCCACACTTCTCCTCAATCAATCACCCTATTATGTGTTATGCAACATTGTTCTAGTTTGCTTCCTTAAGTTACTCAAGGTTACTCAAACCCTCCAACATAGGTCCACACCCCAAAATGGTGTATTGACTATCATGATTGGTTTAATTAGGTCCTTTGTGTGTATTTAAATTGCTTTAGACAAATTAGGAAGGTTCATACATCATTAGGACAATCGGGTTCAACATTTGTGAAAACAGGGCTAAAAAGGGCTACTAGCCCGTGGAGGGCTAATAGACTAAATTTTGCTTGCATAGAGAAAATATGACCACAACCTTCACAAAACCTAACATGGATGGTGTCAATAAGGTGTAAACACAAGGATTTTCATGGTTTTATCCCCTAGGAAGTTTGTAGAATGTCTGTCCACATTTTTAGGCTAATAAGTAGGGTTTTGAGAGGGTTTCAACCAAGTTACAAAGGGAATCAATTCTAAACTACAAACCAAGCCCCCAAATTCATGTAGGACCTTTTCCACGCAATTGTAATCAACTTTCCATCACTTCCCTACATGACAATAAGACAAACACTTACCACACAAACATTTACTTGACTGTTTTATGCATTATGACTGCACTTTCACTGTTTTACTACACTTTCAAAGGTTAGAGGAGCATGGAAACATTCACCAAGGTCTGTGGTAACTTCATAACACCCTTCCAACACCTGCCACAAGATTCCAAAGCATGGATATATACACAAAGCAAGTTTAGACCCAAAAATTCATTAATTCCCCAAAACTGGGTACTTGCTGCCAGCTTGAGTTAACACACACTCAGACATTAATAACATCCAATCTAGAAAATAATAGTCCAATATCTCCAGTGGAGTTTTAGAAAACTTGATTAAGAGAAACATAACCAAAATTTATAAAGATCTAACGGTGAAATAAACATTTATCATCTCTGCACCAGGACCAATTTTGACTGTCATAAATCTGGTAAATGTATGCTTGCTGCCAGCTAGAATTAACACACACTTGCAAGATGAAAAGTAAATTGTTTGTAAATCCAAATAAATCCAAAACCCCTTGAATTATATTGCAAACCTCTATCTCATGTTTTCTTACTCAAATTGGTTTTGAGCACAAACAAGTTTGGTCTTACTCACATTGCCAGCCAAATCCATTACCAATTTGCCTAGCATGTGCTCAAAAACTCTTCTTTCTCACAACCCTGGCCAAAATGTGAAATATTTACACTATAAATGTGCCATAAAACTTGTCTAATTCCATCCATGGGAGCCCAAACCTGGATTTAGACAAGTTGATACATTTTTGAGGCCCAAACCCTTGGCAGGGTAGTCAAAAGCCAAAACTGAAACTAATTTATATAATCAACTTCCAAATGCTTAACAAATTAAACTAATACATAAAATGCCTTGAATTTACATTAAGAACAATCTCCATCAAGTACAGTATGGACTGTCACAAGAAAAAGAGTGCAAAAACCATTAAAAAGCCAAAATTCTTGATATTTCCAATTGAGAATGTCTTCAAATACAAATGCCAACCCTATACAAAGAAGAGGGAGGCATATTTATAGCACCATGGAGTAGTTATGAGGTATTGTATGAACATACAGCTGTAGGAGGTATGTTTTTACAATCTTGTCTTAAAAATGACAACTTTTCCAAACAAGAAAGCAACTTTTGTTGCTCCAAATGACATTTTTGAGAAACCTAACTTATCTATCCCTCCTAGGAACTTAGGAATGATTAAAATTACTCACAAAACATGTTCCAAAACTTTACCAACCATTTTTAGGCCTATATGACAATTTCTCACTTTTTAGCCCTTTTTGGCCTAGAAGCACAAAATTGACAATTCAAGCCCTCAGAAGCAAAATTTGATCTGTCAAGCACAAAATAAGATCAAACACATATGAAATGACTAAAAAAAACCTATGAAAACATTAAAAACCTATTAAAAGACTTACAAACACTTAAGCATGAAAATACTAAAAATGGAGAGTATAAGCAAAACTAGGTGCTCCTGCACCAACCTGGTTGATATGTTCTTACCAGTTTGTCTTGCTGACTGTTGAGTGAAGTTGAATCAGGTTGCAGTTGATTCTCATGACTTGCGGATCATTGGAGATGTTGTTTTGGCCCTTGGCCAATATTTCCATAGATCCGCACATCATTTTATGCTTTTGTGATGTTCTTAGTAATTTGAGTCGACATGTTATTGTTTATGAACCAGTTGGTCTTTGGGTCGACTTGATCAAGTTGTTATTATTTGCGGATGGTATAAAGAGAATTTTTGTGAATCATTTGAGAAGACAGAAGTTAGAGGATGAAATTTCAAGATCGAGTGAAGATGTAGTTGTCGAGAAGATTTTGGTTCGAGGGGACAAAAGTTGGGAGGGTTGAGGTCCAGATTAGTGCAAACTATTACTAGAGGCCGAACCGATGATTTCTGGTCAGGGGAGACTGAAGTCCAGATGGATTAAGGTTGGAATCAGTGCAAAACAATGAAGACTGCTATAGGAGGCCGAATCGATGATTTCTGGTCCAGGGGAGACTGAAGTCCGGATGGATTAAGGTTGGAATCAGTGCAGAACAGTGAAGAGGGGGAGACTGAAGTCCTGATGGATTAAGGTTGGAATCAGTGCAGAACAGTGAAGACTGCTACAGGAGGCCGAATCGATGATTTCTAGTCCAGGGGGACAGAAGTCAAGATGGTTGAGGTCTGAATCGGTGCAAAACAGTGGAAGTTGTTATCGAATGACGATTTTTAGAGTAGATGATCTACAAATCTTATATTTGAGTTGTAAGAGTTATTTTGTAATCCTGGGTTGAGGTCCAACATATGGCATATGTAATTCTTTAGACTATAATAAGAATTGTTCATATTATTTACCGGATAAGTGTTCTATGTTGTTACCGGTTGTTCTTTCTTCTATTTTTGTCATTGTGTTACTGGTTATCGGTTGTTCTTTCTTCTATTTTTGTCATTGTGTTACTGGTTACCGGTATATTTTGCATGGTGTTTGTGTTAGGCTACAAGGATGGGAAGTCCTTTATTGGATCTCCCTACCTTAACTGCATCAAGTGGTATCAGAGCTGGTTTGTGAACCTGTTGTTGGAGGAAGACCTGGTTATGCACCGGTTGGTTGGAAAGGAAGTTGAGGCAGCTTGAGGACTTGTTCAGATCGTCGAACCCAATCAAGTGATGGGACTCACTTTTCAATTAACCTCGAGCATTTTATGCACGAGAACCAGTATAGTTCTTGTCGGTTTGAGCAGTTAGCAGTGAAATTACTTGGAGATCGTGGCACTTATTCATGTTTGAGAGTTTAGCATTTTGGATTTGGATTTATTCCCTTGAGTTTGTTGTCTTTATCATGTTTGAGATTCATGGCACTTGGATTTAATTCCGGTGAGATATGGATTCCGGTATTGGTCTGGTTGATATGTTCTTACTGGTTTGTCTTGCAGAGTGTTGAGCGAAGTTGAATCGGGTTGTGGTTGATTCCCGTGACTTACGGATCGTTGGAGATGTTGTTTTGGGCCTTGGTCGGTATTTTCATAGATCTGCACATTGTTGTATGCTTTTGTGATGTTCTTAGTGATTTGAGCTGACATGTTATTGTTTATGAACCAGTTGGTCTTTGGGCCAACTTGATCAAGTTGTTATTATTTGAGGATGGTATAAAGAGAAGTTTTGTGAATCATTTGAGAAGAAATAAGATAGAGGATTAAAGTTTGAGATCAAGTGAAGATGTAGTTGTCGGGAAGATTCTGGTCCAGGGGGGATGAAGTCGAGATGGTTGAGGTCTGGATCAGTGCATCTGTTACCAGAGGTTGAACCGATGATTTCTAGTTCAGAGAGAGTGAAGTCCAGATGGACTAAGGTCCGGATTAATGCAAACTATTACTGGAGGCCAAACCGATGATTTCTAGTTTGGGGGGACTGAAGTCAGGATGGTTGAGGTCTGGATCAGTGCACAATAGTGGAAGTTGTTACTGGATGACGATTTGTAGAGTAGAAGATCTGCAGATCTTATATTTGCGCTGTAAAAGTTATTTTGTAATTATGGGGTGTGGTCCAACATGTGGCATATGTAATTCTTTAGACTATAATAAGAATTGTTCATATTATTTACCGCATAAGTGTTTTGTGTTGTTACCGGTTGTTCTTTATGCTATTTCTGGCATTGTGTTAATGGATACTGGTATATTTTGCATGGTGTTTGTGTTAGGCTGCAAGGATGGGAATTCCTTCATTGGATCTCCCTACCTTGACTGCATAAAAAGTATAAGATTGCTTCTCCATAATCTCGTATTTAATCTTTGCAACTTTCAATGATTTAATAAAGAAAGCAATTGGTTGCTCATGACCACCATTATTCTTCAGTAGTAACACTGCAACAATTGTGTGAAATGAAGCAAAAGAAAATATTTGGAAAGGCTTGCCAAAGTGAAGAGAATTCAATGTTGGTGCTTGTTTGATAGCCTCGTTAATGTTATGTGATGAAAAATCATTAACTACTAATACATGAGCATAACAATAACATTAAGAGAGTTGTTAAACATAGTTGACCCTCTCTTTCTAGAGCTCAGAAGCTCTAATACAATATGATAATAATTGTTGCCTTACATATGCCTTGACATCAATGATAAGACTGAATAGCATCTTTGACACCGATGACAACCTTTAGCTCAATCAGAAGAACAAAAAGAGAGAGAGGTATGTAGGGAGGGAAGGAGAGGTAGACAAGGAGGGAGTGAGAGACCTAGAGAGAGAGAGGGGTAAAATCTCAACTCTTCATCATCAATATAAACCTTAAAGTCTAAGCCCTAATAAATAATATCTAATACCTAAACCCTAAACTTTGAGCCCTAACCCTAAACCATGAATAATTTAGAGAAATAAAGAGAAGAAGATTGAGGAAGGAATGAGAGGACGGGGGTAAGGAGGGAGGGAGGGAGAGATGGAGAAAGAAGTATGAAGGGAAAAACCTAACAATCTAGAGAGAGGTGACAACTTAGATAGGGGAGAGAGAACAACAATTTGGGGTAAGGAAGCAGGGAGGGAGAGACATAGAGTGGGAGATAGATAAAGTGAGGAAGAGATGGTTTTATTGCATAATGACATGAGCATTGCTGGCAAGAGACACTATACAGGTCATCTGGTGTTGTCATTGATGATAAGTGAAGTAAAATATTCCATCTGGAATGTGTGATGTGATCCTACCGGAAGTCAAAATGAAGAGTTGATTAAGTCTAGTGAGTTAGAACAGGACATCCGACAATATACAGTATTTTGGTTGGCGTTTCATTTCTATTGAATTTTTTTTGTTGTGGAGCTAGAGGAAGTCAGTTGGATGTTTGGAGTACCTTATTCCAGAATCTTAGCCTCTGGTGATGATTGTCGTGTAAGTTAGAAGATCTGGTGTACAGATTTTTGAGTTGAACAGTGTGGTATGACCATCTTGGATAGTTGATCATTGTGCAGAATTGATGGAGTAATTTTGGTGATTGTTTTTGTGATCGAGGACGCTTACTCGACATCTGGGAAGCATGTGGACAATTCCTTTTGGTCTTCATACCCATTGGAGTTTTAATAGAGCCAACTATGTGTGCAATATAATATTCTTGAAGTCGACATGTAGAGACCTAATTTCATGTTGCAGATATAAAAGACTAATGGATATGATCATTTTGGATATCGGTGAATGTGTGGAAAGTGTTTGTGATTGAATGTGCACAGTTTCACATGCGCAAGTGAAATATTTATGCTCCAAAATAAAGTAGAACAATAGAACAGAGTAATGTAGCAAAGTAGCAAGAGAATAAGTGTTTTGTGATTAATTAGAACTGTATTTTGACATTTGTAGATGTTTTTTTTTCAGTTGAAACATTCTAATTATCTTTTGTAAAAGATATTGTATGATAGTGAGTCTTCCTTAGGGTTGCAGCCCTTGTTGTTATTGTTTTTTAGCAATGAACTCTAGGTAGTGTGCCTAAATGCATGTGCATTCCCATTGTAATATTTCATATACTTCTAACACGGTATTATCATATTGTGGGTAGGTTCCCATAGTGGTTTTCTCCCTTAATTGGGTTTCCACGTACAAAAATCTTGGTGTTATGATGTTGTAGATATTTTCTTTATGTGTTTGCATCTTTCTTTTGTTGACTTGCATTAAATGGTTAAAGAATCAGTTTTATAATATTAAAGATTACAGAACACTGATTCACCCCCCCACCCCTCTCAGTGTTCCTTGATTCTAACAAGCACATTATAACACACTCACATTATTGTTTGCATTTAGAATGTCCAACCCTTTGGGTTCAATTTTCTTTGAGCATCCAACCCAAAGGGTTGGAAAACTATTTCAATACCCAAAGATGTGTTTTTTCATAAAAGCAAAAAATATCACACTTTTTTCATAAAAGTAAAAAATATAACACTTTTTTCATAAAAGAAAAAACTCGCACATTTTTTAGCATGTTCTCCATTGGGTTTACATGTGTTTCAATTCAAATTCAAAAAATAGCATGATGATGTTAAGCTCTCTCTTAGCTATCTAACCAAAAAAAAATTATGTTTTGAATGTGTTAGGTTTTTCATTTTAATTTATTTTATTATTGTATCCATTTTTTTGACAAAAACCAATGTGTGGTATTTTTTATATAGTTTTTTACTCATTCATTGAATTTTGAAACAAATTACATTTTTAAAAATTAGACTCCATTGTATAGTATTACAAAAGATTAGTATTTATTTTTTAAGGGGGGTCACACTCAATTTTAAATTTTTCAAGATATGCCCAATTCAAAAATTAGTAAAAGATCATTGTGTTAGCTAATTTCTCACTAAAGCAATTTATGAAATACTAAAAAGGGCTAACATTTTAGGGGAGTCACACATGACACTATGTTATGCCTTTTTTATAAAAATAGGACCACCTTGTGTCAGCCCCCTTTTGAACCCCTTAATCTCAACCATTTTCAAAAAAATGGTAGTTTAGAAAGTAGATTTGAAGAACTATAATTCTTGTTCCTGTTGCATCTTCAAATTTTGAGCATAACTATCTTCAATTTCTCATCCAATATTAGACTTTTCTAATTTTAGAAAAAAAGTGGCATCTTAATACCCATTTTTGGTCTCCATCTTTGTGCACTTACCCAATGACACAAACACTGAATCGCCAAGATTCCATTGGTCATAAGCTCACTAAATCACCAGTCACAAGAACCCATAAACAATTCATATTGAAATAAGAAAAAATAAACCATGTCAAAACAACTCAAAATCTAACTTATTTTGTAGTGCTTCGAACAATCTTTCCATCAACTATTTGAAGTCAATTTTTTTTTTGTTTGCACAAGCTATGATCTCTCAAATCAAAAAAGGAACATCTAACTTCTAGCAAGTGTTTAATGTTAAAATGGTAAAATATAGAGAAAAAAATACACCACTACATAGTTCTTGAAACTACCTTTCCAATGACTATAAGAAGTCAACAAACTGACACTCTAGGTGAAAGTTATATTTGCTTAAAAAAATATGCCAATTTTGTTATGTGTGGTGGCAAGTTGGTGGTCAATCAATGGTGGTGCCATCTTGGGTGGTGCAAGGTGTTAGCATTTCTAAAAATCTTGAACCTAAACCAAATATTAAATGTGGTTTAATTTATTTTGGTGGAGTTTTTTAATTACTATTGATGCCTTGCATAGGGGTACAAGGGTTCTACATAAAACCACCAAGTGGTATTACTTAAAACCATGTGATATTGAAAAACCATTATCTCCTCATTTAATATTGGGTACTAATTAAATTCACTTTATCAAATACATTTCCCCAATATTAATTTAGATACTTTTTCCATGTGAAGCCCCACATTAAATATTTACCAATGCCACATACAATACATAAAGTGGCCCCAAGAATGTTAAACCCTTGCAATGCATGTATCTGTAGGTCCCTTAGGTGTATCATTAATAATAATAAATTAAACATTATAAACATTATGTAGGGTGATACAACACCTAATCCTAATAGTCTTGACATTTATTGATGATTTTTCTAGATTCACTTGGGTTTAATTTTCAAAATATAAGTTTGAGGTCTTTGATCATTTTTTAGGATTTCAAATCCTTTGCGAAGAAACAATCTATGAATTTCATCAAGGTTATATATGGGGTGAATATGTTAACAATTAGTTTAAAGTTTTTATTGCTTAAGAAGATATCGACATGCATCACACAGTGGAGATATTGAAAAGCATACCATAAACAATCTCAAAGGGACTCTTACCAATTGACCTGTTAACACTATCATTGTATGAAAATTCTGCCTGATGGATGAGCTAATCCCAACTTTGGCCATATTCCTTTGTCAAACACCTTGAGAGGTTTCCAAGAGTCCTATTGACCACCTCAGTTTGGCCATCAGTCTGTGGGTGATAAGCTGAACCAAAAGAAAGATTAGTACCCAATCTTTTCCACAATGTCTTCCAAAAATGGCCAAGAAACTTAACATCTCTATCAGAAACAATGCTAGAAGGTAAACCATGGATTATAATCGCTTCCTTGAAAAACAAATAGGCTATATTACTAGCATCATGTGTAGTTTTGCAAGGAATAAAGTGTGCCATTTTACTAAATATATCCACAATCACAAAGATGCTATCAAAACTAGCTTGAGTCTTAGGTAAGCCTACCACAAAATCCATGCTCACACATTCCCAAGGCCTTGTAGGAATTGGAAGAGACTGATAAAGACCAACATTAGAAGTATTACCTTTTTCTTTCTAACAAACCATACATTGCTCCACATACCTTCTGACATCTCGCTGCATTTTAGGCCAATAATAGAAACGTTGCACCAACTCCAATGTTTTGTTGAGACCAAAATGTCCACTCAAACACCCATTGTGCTTTTCTTGAATTAGATTCTCCTGCATTGAGCTTTTAGGAACACATAGTTGCCCACCTTTAAACAACAAACCATTTTGCAAAGTATAATCAACATATTCACTATGAAAAGAATTATCAAATGCTTGGCAAACCTTATAGATGGCTGCAAAATCTTCATCATCAGAATACATTCCTTTGAAGCATTCTATGCCAATACTCTGAACCTATACCTCCTACACTATTAGAAGCCTTCTACTCAAAGCATTTGCTACCTTATTGCATTGTCCTTTCTTGTTCTTAAGAGTAAAAGTGTATGATTGTAAGTATTCAACCCATTTGACATGTCTATGATTTAACTTATCTTGTGAATTCAAGAAACTCAAAGCCTGATTATTTGTATAAACAACAAACTCCTTTGGAAGCAAATAATGTCTCCACTTTCTAAGTGATTGAACTAAAGCATAGAGTTCCAAATCACAGGAAGAGTACTTTTTTTTAGCATCATTCAACTTTTCACTAAAGAAAGCTACAGGCCTATTATCCTGACTCAACATTGCACCTACTAAAATATTACTAGCATCACATTCAATAGTAAATAACTTGTCAAAACTAGGAAGTATAAGCATTGGTTGAGAAGCAACCTTGGTTTTCAAAAGTTCAAACCCCTTGTTTTTTGCATCTGTCCACTGAAACTTTACCTTAACTCCACATTTTATAGTATCAAGCATTGGTGCACAAATTTCACTGAACCCTCTGATGAACTTCCTATAGAACTGTGCTAAACCATGAAAACTTTGGACATCACTTGTTGATTTGGGTGTAGGCCAATTTGTGATGGATTCCACCTTGGTTTTATCCATTTTCAAATCTCCACCTAAGATCACAAAGCCAAGATAAACCAATTCTTGTTTCATAAAATCACACTTTTCCAAATTGATTGTCAGTTGTTCATCATATAATTTGTTCAAAACAATTTCAAGATGCTTCAAATGCTCTTCTTTAGCTTTACTAAATATTCGTATGTCATCTAAGTACACCACTACAAATTTACCAATGAAATCATGCAACACTTCATTCATGAGTCTCATGGATGTACTTGGGGCATTAGAAAGACCAAATGGCATAACTAGCCACTCATAAAGACCCTCATTTGTTTTGAAGGTTGTTTTCCATTCATCATCTTCTTTTATCCTGTTGTGGTGATAACCACTCTTCAGGTCAATTTTTGTGAAATACTTGGCACCTCCCAAACAATCCATCAAATCCTCAATCCTTGGAATAGGAAATATATACTTGATAGTGATTCTATTAATGGCTCTTGAATCTATGCATAATCTCCATGTGCATCCTTTCTTAGGTGCTAATACTGCAGGTACTGCACAAGGACTTGTACTTTTTCTTATCAAATTTTGATCTAGGAGTTCTTGCACTTGTCTTGCCACTTCTTTGTTTTGCTCAGGTGTCATCTTATAGGCTGCTTTGTTTGGTAAAAAGGCTCCTGGTATGAAGTCTATCTGATGGCTAATGGCTCTAAGAGGTGGTAAGGTGGTAGGTGTTCCATCCCTTATAATTTCTTTAAAGTTATCAAGTATCTGTTGCACTTCTTGTGGTATTTCAACCTTCTTCTCCTTCTTTTCTTCCTTGGGTGTCACTATGAGTGCAAATCCCACTCCTTTACCCTCTTCAAGTGTGTTAATAAACTCTTTCTCATTCACTATTAAAACATTCTAATTCTTTGAACTATTGTCCTCTTTCTCTTCATTTATAGACTAAATTTTGTATGTAATACCATCCTTCTGAAGTGAGTAGGAGTTCTTTTCACCATTGTGTATGGCTTTCCTGTCAAATTGCCAAGGTCTACCAAGGAGTAGATGGCAAGCATCCATTGGAAGAATATCACATTAGAACTTATCTTGATACCCTCCTATAGTGAACTCTACCCATGTTTGCTCATTGACAAGAACATGATGCTCCCTATTAAACCATATGACTCTATAGGGATGTGTGTGAGGGATTCTATCTAGTTTGAGTTTCCTCACTGCTTCTTCTGAAACTATGTTATCTATGGATCCCGAATCAATGACCACCTTGCATACTTTTCCCATGATCTTGCACTTAATTCTAAACAATAACCTTCTTTGAATAGGTTCCTCCTTTATTGGCTCCTTTATCAAGACTCTTCTCATCATCAAACTCTCACCATCTTCTGATGTTAAGCTCACTTCATGAGCTTTGCTGCTTGCTGCATTTTCTTGCACATAATTCACTTTCCTTTCACCTCCTTGTGATGAAGTGGGTTGCTCTGGATATATGTAGACAGGGTACCCCAACTTCTGACAGTTGTAGCATTTCATGGTGGAGAAGTAGGACCCTCTTTCTGGTCCACTAGATCTACCTCTACCTGGGTTGCTAGATCCCCTTCCTCTATAGTTGCTCTTGCTATATGAATCCCCACTTTGCTCAATAAGTTTGGACTCTCCTTGGGACCTTTGATCTCCTCTTCCACCAAAACTTCCTCTATGATCTCTACCTCTGCCTCTATTGCTTTGTTCTTGCTTTCTCTTATTCTTCTCTTCTACTTTGAGTTCTAGTTGATAACACTTGTGAACTGTTTGTGGACATAGCAAACTCATCTCTTCTTGTATGTTCCATCTCAGTCCATTCAAATACCTTGCTACTTTTATACTTTCATCCTCTACTACCTTGGATCTCATGCATATTTTTTGAAATTCCTCGGTGTAGCTACTGACATCTAAGTCTTTTTGTCTCAAGTGTTGTCTTTTCCTATGTAGTTGGATTTCATAGTCTTCAGGAAGATAGGTTTCTCTAATTTTGGTTACCATTGCTTTCCAGGTGGCTATTGGTTTCTTACCTTCTTTCACCCTTTCCTCTTGGATGAACTTCCACCAAGTTAAGGTTTCCCCTCTCAACCTTGATTTTTCTACTTTAACCTTTTGTGATTCAATTATTCCATCACATTCAAAATGGTTTTCCAGGCCTTCAATCCATTCTATGAGAGCATCTGGATCCATCTTTCCACTGAAAAGAGCCACTCCCTATAAGGTTTTACCACTCATGGCTCTCAAATCCTTCAAGAATGGTTCTTGTTCAAGAACAGGGTCAAGTATGGGAACCTCATCTTGTATTGCCACCATTTTGCCTTTATCTCCAACCTTATCATGGACTTCTTCACTCTTAACTTCAACTTCAACTAGTTTTGTTGCTAGTTGCTCCAACCTTTCTCTGAGTGCTCTATTTTCTTCTTCTTAGTCTTTGACCTTCTTGGCTAACTCAAAATTAGTCACCATGTTTTCTTCTAAGGATTCTATTTATCCTAAGTCAATTTGTTTTCTCCTTTGACCTTAATCTTACTCAGACTTTGATACCTTTATGATAGGGAGTTTGAGTGAGAAGTTGCTCAATATGTCTAAATTGGTTTAATCTATCAAGTGAACCCAAAGGATATACTTTTCATTTTGTTTTCAATTAGTGTTTGCAACAACAACCTTCAACACCTACACCTCTTCTCCAACAACCACCCCATTGTGTGTTATACTCCCTTGCTCAAGCTTATATTCCTCAATGTTGCTCAAATCCTCCACCATAGGTCCACACCCCAAAATTATGTCTTAACTATCAAAATTGATTGAAATAGGTCCATTGTGTGTCTTTCAACTATTTTTCACAAGTTTGGAAGGTTCGTACACCCTTGGGGCAATCGGTTTCAACTTTTAGTGAAAACAGGGCTAAAAGGCTACTAGCCCGTGGAGGCCTAATTGGAGTGAAATTTGCTTGTATGGTGCAATGATGGCCAAGACAACCTTGGAAACTCACTTGGAAGGTGTATACAAGGTCCATACTCAAACATTTTTGAGGTCTTAGCTCCTGAGAGGGCAGTATGAGGAGTGTCCACATTTTGAGGCAAATAAGTAGGGTTTTAAGAGGGTTTTGTTCATGCAACAAAGAAAGTCTCTCCTACACCACACACCGAGCTTCCAAACTCTTCTATAACCTATGCCCCATCATTTTGAACTATTCTCCAACTCTTCCCTACATGATATTACACCAAACACTTGCCATACAACAATAAAATGACTGTTAAAAGCATTGTCACTGTCAAATCACTATTTTTTCCTGCACTTTGAATGGTTAGAACTTCAATGAAACTTCACAAAGGAAAGTATCAACCTCCAAGAAACATTATTAGCACTTTTCACAAGATGTCCAAGCATGAACATGTTCATAAATCAACTTTGGAAACAAAAGACATTAAATTCCCCAAAACTGGGTACTCGCTGCCAGCTATAACTCAACACACTTGCAAGGTGAAATACACACTGTTTGGAGCTCCAAATACATCTAAAACTCCAAGGAAACTAGTGCAGACCTCTGCCTTAAGTTTTTTCACTCAATTGGCCTTTGAGCACAAACTTGTTTGAGTCTTTGTTCACATTGCTAGCCAAATCCATCTCCAACTTGCCTAGCATGAACTCAAAAGCACTTCTTTTGCACAACCTTGGTCAAAACATGAATTATTTAAACTACACATGAGAAATAAAACTTGTCTAAGTCCATCCATGGGAGCCCAAACCTGGAATTAGACAAGTTGATGCATTTTGGAGGCCAAAACCCTTGACAGGGCAGCCAAGGAGCAAAAATGAAACTTTTTTTGTACAACCAACTTCCAAACACAAAACCTGCAAACTAATTACATAAAGAGAATTGGATATTCAATAAAATCACTATACAAAAGGTACAGTATGGAAATGAGAAGTCCCAGTATGGACTGCTATACCATTGGAGTGCAAAACATGAGAAAAGACACAAAATTGTTGCTCTTTCAATTGATTTATGTTAGAAAGTACAAAAGACAACCCTATACCAAGAAGACGGAGGAATATAAATATAATTTTGAGGTGTTTATCAAGTCCTATATGGACATGAGGCATTTTTGTCTTCTTTTTACAAAAAGTGTCCAAAATGACAACTTTTACAAGCAAAATGACAACTTTTGTTGCTCCAAGTGGCAATTTGAGCAACCTAACTCAACCAACCTTCCAAAACTACCTAGGAATGATTAAAAACCCTTTCTAAACATGTTTCATTTCTTTACAAATCATGGCTAAGCCTATAAGGCAATTTTCCACTTTTTAGCCTTATTTGGCCTAAGAGCACAAAACTGACAACTCAAACTTTAAGAAGCAAAACTTGATCTCTCAAGCACAAAATGAGATCAAACACTTGTGAAATGACTAAACACAACCTATGACAACATTCAAAACTTATTACAAGATTTACAAACGCTAAAGCATGAAAATACTAAAAATGGAGAGTATAAGCAAAACTAGGTGCTCCTGCACCAAGACTCTTTAAGGATAAGAAATTGGATTGCCTCCAACTTGTGAATAAAATTTAAGCCTTAGTAGTAGAAACCCTTAATAGCAAGACTTCTTAATTTCCAAGCAAAATTTCTGAGATAACATACTGGGATGAGAAAATGAGAGGCAGATGGTTAGGTCTGAAGATCCCTCCCTTTGTAGGAATAAGCAATTCTAATAAAATGGAGTTAAGAGAAGCCTAAGGATGGAAGGTCCCAAAAAAAGGGTGGGCTAAGCTTAACTTCGATGATGCTTCTCGTGGGAATCCAGGTCCTGCAGGGATTGGGTGTTGTCTGCATGATGATGATGGCAGAGAATTAGCTAAGTCGGCCAAACCTATAGGAATTGAATCCAATAATAAAGAAGAGATTTTAGCCTTAGTTGAAGGCGTCCTCTTATGTCAGAATAGAGTCATTAGTAATCTCTCCATTGAAAGAGATTTGGCTATTATTATCAATGGCCTTAGAAAAGGTTTTCTTCCTAGCTGGAAGCTGAATGCGATCTTGTCAAGAGCTCTAAGCCTCCTCAAGGATTTCAAGAAAACAACCTTCAATCATATTTATAGAGAAGGTAACTCCAGGGCAGATGAATTAGCCAATGCAGGGGCCGATGGACGGTTCATAAGTTAAGATAGAGTCCTCCCTCTTGTCCTAAGAATTTGCTGCAAGGTTTAGACTCTTAGGCTTTTGTTCTCTGTTAGTTAGGTTTTGGTATCTCCCCGGTGATTCGTCCCTTGACCTAGCCACCCCTTTAAGAGGTAGTAGGTTTCGTCAGTGACAGATGGTTAAGACTAGGTCGAAGGTTGTAGAGAAATTTGATCTTGCATTTCTTAAATCCTGAGTATTCTAAGACATGTTGGATATCAGAGCACGATCCTCTTCCTTATCACTCTGATTATAAATATCTAAGGTATTTGGGATAAATTCATAGTGTATCATTTGTATATGTGCTTATATATATATATATATATATATATATATATATATATATATATATATATACTTATACTCGGAGCCATCTATTGCAAGAATTTATGGTTATAGGTATATATATGTATATATGGATATGCATATATATATAGACATACATATATATAAGTGCACACACACGCACGCACACGCACACACACAAATAAATATATATGTGTGTGTGTGTGTGTGTGTGTGTGTGTGTGTGTGTGGATGTATATATATTAATATACATATATAAATATTATATACGGATATGCATAAAGGATAATGATGTTGTTAGATTCGTATATATATTAATAGGTGTATATGTAAATGTATGGATGTATTTATATAGAATTACATATATATGGGAACACTCATCTATAGACATATTACTAGTTTAAAGGGGCAGTTAGATGCCTTTAAACATATTTATTATGTCATCTTCTTGTCAGCACATTATCTCGAGTATTGCCTTCTTTGGCAGCATACTTAGAATTGATGATGTGACTTCCCTTGCCGTATGAGCCAGCTAATACTAAGGAGCTCGCTCAACTAGTGGTGGCAGTATTTATTACCTTGATCCTGGAGATTGTCTAACATGTATTACGACCCTTCATCCTCACTCCTTTGACACTCTTTAGCGATCAAATCTATCCTTTACCGAGAAAGATGAGTTGTATTTCCCGATGCCTTTCAAAACTCAATTAAGATAAGTAAGGGCTTATTTTGAGCAGATGGTTATCTGTGAAACTCGAAGCTCATTATGGATACTCCGCTAAGGCTTATAGGGCTCAAGCGTCAAATGGCTTTTACAGGGGAAATTAAGGAAGAAAGACTAAAAGGCATTTTGGTCTTCCTGAATGTCCTAGTTATCAGGGTGGTCATGAAAATTCTTAGGGAGGAATATATCACGAATGAAGACTGCACTAGGGCTAATTCTGATATTGTTGCTATGTTCTTAGCGGTGGCTATGCATTATGAGAAGGACAAGGACATGGTGATAAAGTTATGCATAAGTGTCTTCAAGAAAGATTTGTTGGGTGAACTTGAGAGGGTGGTTATCAATATTGATGAGGAGTTAACCGCACCAAAGCCTCAAAATTATGATATACTCATACAGATGAATAACTTGGTGCCTAGATTTCTAATCCTAAAAATTGAGGATATGGCTGCCTTCGCAGCCTATAATCCGACTAGGTGAAGGAATTTTTTCTTCTTATGTGGCTTTTGCATATTAGGAAACCGTCATGTAATAGGTGGCTGACCAACTATCTAGAAGCTGAAAACATTGAAGTTGTCCCAGATGACATGGTCATCCCTCTCGTCCTTGCATCTAGCCCAGATAATTCTCCGACTAGCTCAGGAAAGAAGGTAATAGAGGTGCAGACAAGAAGGTGTCGGGCAAGATAGTTGGTCTGTTGTTCCGAGTTTATCTTATCGTTACTTTTTTATTCTTAAAGGGTTTACCTTAATACTTTTACTTTATTTCAGACTTAACTTTTAAAGACTTATGGATGTTAAGGTTAATACTTGCTCTAGCTTTAGATATGTTTTTTTCTATCTTTAGTTCAATGGCTTTCCTTTCTCTATCTGCCCTAAAATGATTCTTTTGAATTTTGGTGTAACTTTTATGGGTCGTGCTTGTGGGTTTAACAGATTATGTCTTGAAAAACTAAGCTTCCTATAATATTTTTAATTCTTGGCTATGTGTGTTGAACTAGTGCTCTCATCTTTTATATTCATAAATACATGCACGCACGCACACACACACACACACACACACACACACATGTATGTATGTGTGTATTTATATATAGTTAGGCATTTAGATTCAAAGGCATAGATGATATATTCTTTTGTAGCTTTAGGTCTTGATAGAGATGGGGAGGTTGTCCGCTTCTATTTTATTTTTCTGAAAGAGAACTGTGAAGCATGGAAAGGATACTCTTTGTTAATTCTCTCCTAGAATTTTGGATATCTCCCCTCATTCTTTTCCTTCTTGCTTTCGGTTTTGCTTGGTTCTGATATTAAGGGGGGTAATTGTTTTTCAAAAATTCTCTTTGGTGACTCAAATAAGCTGACTTTCTGAAAGGAATTGGTCTCTAAAAATCAAATATGATTAAGTCTTTTTGAAAGGAGTAGGTTTTTGAATATCAAATATGAATAGAACTTTCTGAAAGAAGTGATGTGACTTTAAGATCTTTTTGGGCGATAGATTCTCTATCTCCCAGATCTAGGCTATGTTATTTCTATGTCTGTCTTAATTATGATCAAGATGAAGGCAATGTCAAGGATTTGGGTTTTTCTCAATACTTCTGTGCTTTTTCAATACTAAAGATCTATGGTTGCAGCAACAGCTGTAGAATATGCTTGGCAACTTGGATATGGGATTGTATATTAGCTAACAATTCCTGAAGTGGTTTGTTGTAGGGCAGGTTTGAAGTTTTTTGTAGATATATGAGATTTCATTTAGTCTGAGTGTCTTGATAGCAGTGGAAAGGCATTTACAGTCTGTTGATAAGAAGCAGTCCCTAAAGGTAGACCTTTGCCTCAATTTGAGGGAAGGGATAGTAAATCTTCTGGGCCTGCAGATGAATGTTCAGTATAAGATGACAGATTGTATTGATTACACTATAATCTCATAATAATGCTAAGTTGTAATATTGTAATCATAACTGGACTTAATATCTTGGGAAAGGCCGAAGGTTTTCTCCTCTCCGCTCTTTCCTACCAGCACCCGCACTGAGCAGAGATTGTAATGCAATGTAATGAATTTTTAATCTAATGAAATTTTATGGCTTCGACCTTTTACCAATCAAAAAAAAAAAAAAAGAGAATAATAATGATATAACACCATAAGACAATCGCTAAGTGACATTGAAAAAAGGACAACCTTCATAATACAATCCAATGTATTAATCGACAAAAAATAATGCAAGATAATATCAATTTTATGTTTTATAAGACATCTACACTTCAAAGGAATTATGATAATATAATTTGGAAGAAAAGTGGACATAGTGTCTATTGAATTGAATCAGACTAGATCTCTAACACAACTTTATTTTTGATCTATTAAACTTCAAACCATAGTTAACATATTACTTTAATGAAAACACAGGCACAAAACACAACCAACTCATGAACACTAGATTTATGTGGAAAACCCAAGAAGGGAAAAACCACAGTGAGAATCACACTCACAATATAGATATGAATGATCACAATGAACATACCATAGGCCAAGTAGCTCATTGCTCTGGAATTACTAACTAAGGCACACAACCTTAAGACAAGATACAAAGGACTTGCATAATTAAAACTCACTGCTTCAGAGCAAGGTACAAAGAGTTGCCAAGAGGACAAACTATCTTCCAATAGGAATAGTTGAACTGAAAAAAAACAATATGATCTCCTGATCATGAAATAGACCTTGAACCTTTGTGTCAAGTGTCCAATATCATGGCAAATATCTTTGACCTCAAACTCTGTTTCCAAACATTGTCAAGGCTCTTCTCAACAGACTGTCGCACACCTTTCCAATCAACTCTATTTGTATATTATTCATAACCACTTCATATCAAATCAAATACCTCCTATACATAGTACATTCAACACACACATCTGCTCATCCTTATATACAAAGATATTCATTAAAACTCTTAGCTAAGTTGGCCTAAGACATAATACATAAAATTACATAACCTAGACCACCTAGACCAATAATATCCAATATGGTTCATTCCAAGAGAAAGAGGGGACCCAAAAATAGCATTACGTGTCCTTTTGAGTTGATTTCAATGAGTCGCAAACCCTAACACATCTTCTAAAGTTGGTTCCAAATGAAAAATGTATATAAACAATAAAACTCAACAATCAATCAACTCAAAGACATCTTTAAATTCAAATTACCAAATGTGGATCTTTAGACACCATGGTGAGACCTAAAACAATATCCAACTTAACCTCCAATGCATATCCAAACCAAAAAGCATGTTCCACAAAAGATAATTCATTTGAGCACACTGAGACCCAATACAATTGACCAAACTAAAGCAAATACCAACATAAATCACACACAGAATGAAAGCAACACCAAAGATTCAATATGGAACACTGCACAAACCAAATAAGCATGTCCTCCAAACTACAATGCTTTAATTCACATATCTGAAAGCCACCAAGCACATTCCAAACCAATTTGATAGACACTATCACTATTAGAAAACAACAACAACTAGTCTCATTATCTGAGCAACTAGAGGACTTGCAAACTTGATAGTACACCACTCACAAAACATTAACATTATATCCAAGACCGCACACCATACTCTTCACAATTTAGATCAAAACATTCTTCCATTGAGGCATTAAATACTCTTTCTTTCATATTGAAACTTCTGCTACATTGATCTTCCAGAAACTTCCCTATGTAACCATAACATCTCCACTAGACAATTCAACAACATCTAAACACTTAATACCAACCCAAATATAATAAAATAAAATAGAAAAAAACTGTGATGTCGCTGCATGTGGCTCCGTGGACTAGGGTTCTTGTGGGACATGGTGGATTTCCTCTCGATCAAGGCAATGTCAGTTGGGCATTTGTGGTGAAGCGCGGAGATGGTAGAGAGCGAAGCCATGGCAGATTTGGGTCCCCTAACGAGCGACAGGGTTTTAGGGCATTCACTTCAAATGCCCATGACAGCCGTGTGTCTGGCTTCTGCCCCCATTCTCGACCCCGTGCAATGCTTGAACAGAGGGCAGGTTCATTGCCAAATGGGTGGAGGTTGCCCCATGGTAGAGATATTTGGGGCCCATCGACTTCAATTGCGGCTGTCTCGGCCATGCCGACTACTGTATCTTTGTTAGAGGCGGTGGAGAAAGAGGTTGATCATAATGAGCTCATTTTTTTGACATTAGGGCTTATTGGGCGTTTTAGGGGTTTTTGGCCTAGTCTTGGTGCTCTACATAAATGGATCTTTGATCATTGGGAGCCCATTATGGATGACAATGTGTAGATTTACCCTCATGCTCGAGGGTTTTTTGTTGTGGTGTTTCAGACTGTGGAGGATAGAAATAAAATACTTGGTGGTAGCCAATGGTGCTGGGAGGATAGTAATCCTTTGATGCTTAAATCGTGGCATCCGACTTTCAACCCTGAGTCAGAATCTTTTGATCACTCTCCTATGTGGATTAGACTTCCAAACCTTTCGCTGCAATACTGGTTTGACTCATGTTTTGAAGCTATTGGAAACTCCCTCAGTAAGTTTTTATTGACTGATGATGGCTCTCTCAATTTACTACATACAACTTTTGCTCATGTCTTGGTGGAGATGGATACGTCCATGGATCTCCCTTCGGAGATCTCTATTTCTACTTCAAAGGGAAGTTGGCTTCAGTTGGTGGATTATGAAGGGATTCATTTTAGGTGTAGGAGATGCTTTAAGACTGGACATGATGTTGAATCATATGCTAAGCATAGGGTGAAGAGTCTAGCTTCATGGTGGAAGGATGTTACCCCCCAATCTTACACGGTGGAGAAGGTGGCTGGGAATCTGAAATCCCACCAGGATGTTGGGGGACTGATCAATGATTCTATTGTGAAGGATCCATGACTTTCAAATGATGGGCAAGGTCTGGCTGGTGGTTTGGTTGGCGCGAGTGAGGGAGGTTTTCCTGAGGGTTGCAACTCCTTTCAGGATGCTATTGGAGGTGTACGAATGATGGAGGATGGTCCTAGCTCTCAAAAGGGTTTAAATGCAGGCATGGATGAGGGGAATCATTGTTGGGATAGTAAGGGGTTGGTTGGAATGGAAATTCAAAATCTGAAATCGTTGGAGGATGCCAAATCTTATGGATGGATAGAGGTGAAGCAAAAAAAGAGTAAGTGGGGTAAGGATGGGACTAGTTGTAATGACCCCCCTCTTGAAGGGGAGATGGATCTGGGGAGGTGGCTCCCTAATTGTAGCACCACTTGGTTCAGGCCAGTACAAAATCCTAAGTAATTAATAAAAATCACTATTATCGACCAAAAAAAAAATACCAGCCCAAATATAGCATTGAACATCTATCACCAACTTACTGCAACACCAATGATAACACAACCTTAACTAAGATACCAATCAAACTCAACTGTAACACTAAGCAACGCATATTGATATCATGCTGATGAATACTAAGAGGGGGGTGGGGGTGAATTAGTATACCAAAAAACTTTACCAAACACTTAAGCAAATTTACTGCAGACCGGTATAGCCTTTTAAACAGTTAATCGGTTAATACACAGAAAAGCCAAATAGCAAATAAAGCATTCACCCACAATAACACAATCACCATAACACAAGATATTTTGACGTAGAAACCCAAATGGGAAAAACCATGGTGATTAAACCTCACAAGTTTACTATCTGTAGAATAGTAACCAGACCAGTTAAGGTCAGACCGGTTAAGGCCTTACAATGTTCTTCACCAGAACAGATCCTGTTAGGAATCCAGATCTCTGTTAGGAGATAAGTCTTGTTAAAGACTACCCTATTAAAGGATTTCAGATCCACAACTGTGAACCACCTTGTTAGAAGATTTTTGAACAAGCTTAACTAAGCCTGCCCGGTTAAGGGTTTCAAACTTGTTGAAGAGATTAGTAATCAACAAGTAAGTGATCTAGAAAGTAGCACAAAATGCTTAGTTGGATCCTTGAATTCTCTCTGTTAATGCATTACAATATTACTTCAGTCTTTTGTTCAATCTCTGTTGCAAGATACTTTTTCTGCAAAGACCTAATCTCTTTTATGCAACCCTTCTAGACACATACATAAAACCCTAGACATGATGTCCTCATATAGGAATCTAATTTCATGTCGGTCCAATGAGATTAGACTACAATTTCCTAGGTACAGTGCATCTAGACACAATTTGTAACACGACACAAAATCATTGCATTGGTGTTGGTGCATGATAACTCATCACACTTTATAAGTTTGTTGGTTAATCAAACGTAGTATAGCGATTACCGGTTTGCAAACAAAGATTGGTAAACTAGAACATAGTGTTCCGATCTCAAAAGGATTGGTTGTCGCTTGGGGTCCTCGTACCGCTTGAAGTCCTCGTACCACTTGAGGTCCTCGATCATGCTTTGACTGGTAAGCTCCTTCTGCAAACACCGATAGTCTTCAACAAACAAAGACTATGCATATAATGGCATACAATACTGGTTTGAGCAATACATCACATAGCACCGGTTGAGAATAACTCATATAACAAATAAGTGTGTGTCCATCAATGACAATCACAACTAAACATCATCAAAATGCCAACAATCTCCCCCTTTGGCAGTGATGGCAACACTTAGGAAAATTTGACATCTAAGTGCTTACAAAAGAAAAATGATGTCATAATCAAAATTACTCCCCCTAAGCATATACACTACTCCCTTTGCCAAAATTGCAAGCATGAACTACTTCAATACCACTCCCCATAAAATTTTCAAACCAAAATTACTCCCCCTTTGCCAACAATGACAAAGTAATACAAACATGCCAAAATCATATTGCATAATATAAAAACAAAGTATATGTCTATGACAATAATGACTAAAACTTTTCAAAAACAAATTTAAAGTTTTTCAAAAATTCCTTCATGTCTGTAGACTAGGTATCTAGGAGTGAGGCAGTAATTTCACTCCGAGTCTTCATTTGGAATGCTAATTCCTCCATGGCATCAATAGTACTCAATTCCTGAGTGACAATAATAACGTCCATGTTCAGAAAGCACTTCTAAATAATCTGCAACTTAGGTAACAACAACAACTGAAGTTTCTGCAGATCTTGAGACCGCTTGCAGATCTTGAGACCGCTTGCAGATCTCTGAATCAATCATGTCAATTTGTTGTCGGTGAGTCTATACAGTCTGCCCATACCCTATGAAGGAATCATATGGCACTTTGAATTTGTCTATATATTGCTTTAACTCCGATTGGAGTTGACCCTTCTTCTTCAGAGCATCATCACAGAATAGATCAGGCTGACAGATTTTGCTCAGAAGTTTATTACCTTCAGCCATGGCCAGACTGATATCATCTCTCTGATGTATTAGCTTGGCTTTGTCTTCATTAAATTGCTTCACCAATGCAATTTTTAGTTCCTTTGCATGCTTTTTCTTTGTGGTAGCCTGGGCAACATCTTCCAGTGATTGCACTTGATCACCCACTACTGTGCATAGAAGTTTCAACTGGGCCAGTGAGGAATCGATACCGAAAAGATCAGTATCGGGAACTAAGGTTGAAAAAGTATCAAGAACAAGTTGAATAACATCTTTTTCTTTCTTCCTTCTTAGTTCCTCCAATCTTTCTTGAGCAAGTTGAATACTTCTTAGGATCTCATTTTCATCTATCGATTTGGTGAGACATGCAAGAGTCAATTCATTGTGACCAGTGGAATCAACCCGTTTAACTTGACCTTGATCTTCGATTGCCTTGGGAGTCTCAGAAGTCTGCCCACCTTCCTTTGCTTTGATTTCCTCATCTCTTCTTCTCCTGCTCTTCTTTCTCCTTAGCCTCCTTGTTGGCCTTCTCTTTTTCCTCTTTCTCCTTCTCTGCCTTCTCCTTCTCTAGTTCCTCCTTCTCTCCCTTCTCCTTCTCTAGTTTCTCCTTCTCCGCTTTCTCCTTTTATGCTTTTTCCTTTTCCGCTTTCTCTTTCTCCGCTTTTTCTTGCTCCACTCTCTCTTTCTCCGCTTTCTCTTTCTCCGCTTTTTCTTGCTCCTCTTTCTCCTTCTCCACTTTTTCTTTCTCCTCTTTCTCCTTCTCCATTTTTTCTTTCTCCTCTTTCTCCTTCTTCTCTTTCTCCTTATCTGCTCTTTCTTTCTCTACTTCCTCCAGTTTAGTACTCTCAGCATCTAATGCATCCACATCAATAGGATCATTTTGCTCAGTTATTCTTTCTCCTTTATCATTGAAGGTTTCATCCAGTTTAGATTTTGATAGGTCAGGCTCTTGCTCAGCCTGTCGATTTGCTTCGGATACCTTCTGCATCTTGACAACTTCTTTAGCTTGCAGATGGGTGTCTTTTTCTACCTTAGAGACTTTACCTCCAAGTAACCGAAGTCTTCTCTTTCGCGTGAAAAAGATGCCTTTGTACCGATTAAGAAGCTCAAATAATTCAGAAATAGAGGCATTTGGAAAATATTGAGCAAAAAATTGCTCCCTAATTTCTTGCTCCTTTTTAATGACAATGCACCATTTATTATCCAAAGAATTATACAAAGAATTAGAAACAACAGGTTTAATATCAATTGGAGACCGATCATTATCACATAAATACTTAATAAGTTCTTTCTGTACCTCCTGCTTTTCAATATCGCTAAGATCATCAAAATAATCTTTTAGATCATAAAGAATTTTCCTTCTAATGTTCTTCATAATCCTTTGAAAATGTGTCATAGGCTTGTAAGAAGCAACATGTATATTTACCGGTGTAGAGGTTGCAGGTAGATTACCGGTTGGCTTGGTCTTCTTACTCGATTGCCTCACCTTCTTTATTTCATCTTCCGATCCAGTGTCTACTGAATCCTCTTCTTCCTCTCAAATACCTTTGGCGGAATGTCAAGCACAACACACTTCTCCAAAAGCTTGCTTTACTACTCTGACCTCCACTCTGGATAACTTGAAATATCTGCTGGGTCTTGCACAAGATTTCTTTATGGATTTCTTCGAATACAAGATTTGATCACTTTTGTTGTGCTACTCAAGTTAGACAAATTCTTCTTCGAAAATAGGTAAGTAAAAATGACTACAAGAATCGCCTTTATACATGCTCCTACCTACCATAATAAATGCATCACCGTTAGGGTACAAACCCTAATTTTACCTTTTACCACTTTATATCTTCTGTCGGTCAACAGGTAACCAATACCGATAAAAGCACTTTACCAATATACTTTGGGGGTTCAAAACATTGTTACCGATATGTTCCCCCTTAAGCTTTTTGAAGCTCAATTTGCCGATTCAGGGGTCTCCACACGAGGTGCAGAAACTGGTACATCTTGTGGCTTCTCTTCAGATTTCTTTTTCCAAATTTTATCCATATTGGCCTGAACGGTTTCTATGTGCGGGAAAAATGGTGCGATGAAACGAATATTACGAATTTAGGACTTGCCCACACACCAATGGGACTCTTGGTGCAAGTTATGGAGCTATATGGAATAGCTCAACTTCCTAAGGGATGTTCCATTGTTCTCTATCTCACAAGACCCCTTAAGCCAATGCCTTTGCTCTTAGATCACTGAGCAAAGTGACCTTTGCTCTCAGATCACTGAGCAAAGTGACTTAGGGATGACAATCATGAGAATGAGGGATGTTTGATCAATCTAACATGAATGCAATCCTAAATGTGCATGATATTAACAAATGTGAATTAAAATAGCATGTATATGATGATGAGATGAAAATATCAGTAAAAGAACTATCCTAACATGATACACTAGCTTAATATGATAGTTATGATAAAGAGAAATACTTCTAAAATGACTATTAGATTATTTCTATTCAAAGAGGGATTAAAACGCTTGATAAAAATGAGTATAGATTAGATGCATAAAACTTGGATTCTAGAATGATAGAAGAATGACTCTATTTATAGGGAAAATAGGGCAGTGAAGGGTCAAGATTGGATGATCCTATCAAGGGTTAGGATTGAAAGTTATCAATCCATGTTTACAATTCTCACTAATGAAATGGTGACAATTGTCAACATAAGACTACTTGAGAGGAGATGTAAGAAGCATTAAATGCTTGAGAAGACCTTATGGTTACCTTAGGAGGCAAGGATTAAGGTTAGGTTAAGATTATCCATTGGATAAAGCTTTTATCCAAAGGATAAACTCTTGTGCAAGGGTTAAAGAAATAACCAAGGTTAAAGCCATCAATGCTTGATGAGACCCTTGGGTTAGATGAGGGTTGAGTTAGAGAGAAAGTCTCTAATCATGCAAGAGGGTTGAGTTAACCATTAATGGTTTGGAAGACTTTCAAGGTTAACTTGTTGAAGACATTAAGCCTTTAATGGTTTCCAAAGACTTTGAGGGTTTGAGAAGTGACTTCCCTTTACTCAGGGATGTGACAATATTTAGTATATGGGTTAGGCTAATTTAGAAGGGATTAGAAGAATCTAGAAGGGGGTTTAGAGAGGCAAGTGGGAGATGTCGGAAAACGCAAGTGGATGGGGGGTTAATTTTAATTAAAATAAATTGCTTTATTTCAACAAAATAGATGCAAGTGGGGAATTTAAATAAATTAGATTTATTTATTTGAAGTGAACAATTTAATTAAATGTAAATTTAATTAAAAAGAGTAGAAAGGGGATTTTAATTAAATAAAGTGATTTGTTTAATTAAATGATATGAAAGGCCTAAGTGAATTTAATTAAATAAATTGAATAACTTATTTAATCAAATAGATGAATGTGAATTCTTTAATTAAATTTAATTTAATTAAATAGAGGAATGAGAATAAAATGAATATTAAATATTCACTTAGGAAAGTGGTCATTTTTATACATCTACAGTTTCAACATTGGCTTTAAAATGAATATTAAATATTCACTTAGGAAAGTGGTCATTTTTATACATCTACAGTTTCAACATTGGCTTTCCTTCTGGGTCGACTGGTTTGTCTCCCGATGGATTCTGTCTCAGTCTGCATGATCTGAAAATATGTCCCGGTTTGTTACAATGATAGCATACCATACCAGGTGCTCTCCTTGGTCTAGTGTTCACCTTTCCATTCTTTCTCCTACATGTTGCAACAATGTGACCACTACCACGACAGATCACACAGGTTGCTCTCCAACTGTTCGTTGCTCCATAACCATTTGACCTGTGGTCATAGGTTCTATACCCGTTTGGATTCCGGTTCATAAGAGGTTCTTGGACAAATCCTTTTGACTTCGGTGAATAACCACCAGGGTTGTTCATAACTGACCTGCACTCAAAAGATCTATGTTCAAACTTGTTGCATGCATAACAATGACCATTAAATCTACCAGTTCTAGCCTTGTGGTCATACACATTGTTTTGCATGTAAGGGAAATTATTATAAGCCTTGCTCCTACATACATTGGTAGTATGTCCTTCCTTATGACAGTTAAAGCATACGGGTTTGAACTTTGACTTACCTTTGCTTTTGCTGCTTTTCTCAGATACCGATTGCTCTTTTGATGCATCAATCTTGGTTCCAGATGATTCACCTTCCTCATATGCAAAGAAACCAAGTCCAGAGGTATCCTTTGATGGCTTCATTGATTCCAACTTTTGGTCCAACTTTGCAGCACTCCAGTTGAACTTTGCAAGTATCTCCTTCGTCTCAACAAGTTCCTTGGAAAGAGCTTCATTGGTCTTCATTAGGGTTTCATTTTGAGAAATGGTTGCATTCAGTTCTGCTTGCATTTCTTCTTTCTCTTCCTTACCCTCTTGCAGATAAGTGGTAATGGTACCAATTTCTTGTTTCAACTTAGAGATCTCATGCTCCTTGTCCTTCACAAGATCCTCAACTTTTCTTTGGTTTTCCAGTTCCTAACTCATCCCAGTGGTCAATCCTTCCAGCTTCCTCCTCAGGTTAGTTTTGGACTTATTCAGTTTCTCCACTTCTTCGACTAGGGCATCCATGTTTGCTTCATCAGGAGAGCTGTTTTCAGTAATTTCCAGCATTTGCTTAGCAAGTTCTCTTCTTTTGGCTAAAGAGGTTTTATACTTGACCTTAAGTTCATCATAGGCTTTCTCAGATTTAGCCAGACGGTGAGTGAGTTCCCTCATGTTGTATTCCCCCATATCTCCTTTCAAGTGGTTAGACTTAAAGAAAGGTTGGCTCTGATACCAATTGATGAATACTAAGAGGGGGGGGGGGGGGGGGGGGTGATTTAGTATACCAAAAAACTTTACCAAACACTTAAGCAAATTTACTATAGACCGGTATAGCCTTTTAAACAGTAAACTGATTAATACACAAAAAAACCTAATAGTAAATAAAGCATTCACCCACAATAACACAACCACCATAACACAAGATATTTTGACATGGAAACCCAAATGGGAAAAAACCATGATGAGTAAAACTCACAAGTCTACTATCTGTAGAATAGCAACCAAACCGGTTAAGGTCAGACCGGTTAAGGCCTTACAATGTTCTTCACCAGAACAAATCCTGTTAGGAATCCAGATCTCTGTTAGGAGATAAGTCATCTTAAAGACTACCCCATTAAATGATTTCAGATCCACAACTGTGAACCACCTTGTTAGAGGATTTTTAAATAGGCTTAACTAAGCCTACCCGGTTAAGGGTTTCAGTCTTGTCGAAGAGATTAGTAATCAACAAGTAAGTGATCTAGAAAGTAGCACAAAATGCTTATTTAGATCCTTGAATGCTCTATGTTAATGCATTATGACATTACTTTAGTCTTCTATTCAATCTCTGTCGCAAGATACTTTTTCCGCAAAGACCTAATCTCTTTTATGCAACCCTTCTACACACATACATAAAACCCTAGACATGATGTCCTCATATAGGAAATTGATTACATGTCGGTCCAATGAGATTAGACTACAATTTCCTAGGTACAGTGCATCTAGACACAATTTGTAACACGAAACAGAATCACCGCTTCGGTGTCAGTGGATGATAACTCATCACACTTTACAAGTTTGCCGGTTAACCAAATGTAGTATACCGATTATCGGTTTACAAACAAAGACTGGTAAACTAGAACATAGTGTTCCGATCTCAAAAGGATTGGCTACCGCTTGGGGTCCTTGTACCGCTTGAGGTCCTCGGTCATGCTTTGACTGGTAAGCTCCTTTTGCAAACACCGATAGTATTCAACAAACAAAGACTATGCAGACAATGGCATACAATACTAGTTTGAGCAATACATCACATAGTACCGATTGAGAATAACTCATATAACAAATAAGTGTGTGTCCATCAATGACAATCACAACTAAACATCATCAAAATGCCAACACATACATCTGAGATCATCTTCAATAACAAACTTTAACTAAGACACCAATCATATTAAATAGCAATGTCAACATCATATATCTTTGATCATCTTCCATAACAAACTTCAACTAAGGCATCGATCAAACTCAACATCAACATCAATTTTTGACACTCTTAATTAACAACACAAAATAGAGAAACCTTCATATACTTGCATGACAACATAATAAACAACTCACCTGTCATCAACTGTCACCACCAGTAGCTTACATAATACAAGATTGTACCAGACCATATCCAGACCAACAAGCTCAATACCAAAGACAAGATATAAGAGTAAACCACATCTAGACCAATATGACATCCAGACCACCAACAAGTTTGATAACAAGATATAAGACCAAACCACATCCAAACCACCAACAAGTTTGACATCAATGACAACATAATTTAGATTTCCAACAATTTCTCCATCCCAAGCTATATATATATATATATATATATATATATATATATATATATATATATATATATATATATGCTAAGGAGACAAGAAATCGAGAATTATTTTCCAAAACTATGGGCTCAAATTGTAAGCCAAAGTCAAATATAATGGTCCATTAAAGTTTAATGCCCCACTACAAAAGTAACTCCACAAATAAAATTTAACACCCAATTGTTCAATCTCCCTAAAACCAAGTAGGGTTAAAGTAATTCCTAAGAGAGGTCATAGTAACTCCCAAGCATTTCACGTAGGTGTAATATTATCACTGTTAATCCTATGAAGATCCGGTTAATACTGAGAGGGGGGGCGAATCACTATTAACATCAACTGAAACTTTGAACTCAAAATCAAACTTGTATCAGATCTGAAACCACTTAACATATATCTCAACTTCTATAATCAGATCTAACAACCTCTTAATCAGATTTGCTTCAAACATTAATCACAACTATCAATAATTTGACCTCTTAAGTAGTCATACCAATTTGATCAAATACCAACTAATCAACCTTATCAATCTGATCAAATACTTTCTCTAACCATTTCATATCGGTACCGATAATCTCTGATAAACTTTAAATAAAATATCATAATCGGTCTCTTAGAAATAATGCATGAAAACATAGCCAATATGAAAATACATTCCACACATGAACACCAAGATTTTGACGTGGAAACCCAAATGGGAAAAACCACGGTGGGAGTTGGTACCCACAATAATTTGTACTCTTTTGAAGTACGCCCTGTTAGGAGCTCAGCCCGGTTAGGAGCTTACAGTACACTCGATTAAGAGTAGACCCTGTTAGGAGTCACCCGATTAAGGGATTTGCCTGTCACTTGAGCTAGGAGCTTAATGATCTGTTAGGATCAACCTTGTGAGAGGATTTTAACACCCTTTTTGAGAGCTGTCCTGTTAGGGGACTTAAGTGACAAAGGCCTGTTAGGACCTACCCGGTTAAGGGATTTATGTTGTTGTAACTATTAGGGAACAACAGTGAAAAGTGATATGTTACTTTGCACTTTCAGCTTGCTAAATTAGATCTAGTTATACTTCATAGTCTGCAACACTCATACATATCTCTATCTTCTCTAGGACGACTTAACTCATTCTCCTAATACCACCGACACATAAAACATCAGTTGTGTCATTCTAAATAGCCATCACAACTAAGTCGGCCAATAAAAGCTAATTACATCTTGATTTTACAATACAGATCATTATCCAAATCATTACAACATTTTACAATGCAGTATCAATCGTTGGTTGATCACAACTTATCACAAAAATACGATATGTACAAAAGTCAAACTCTTAGAACATTTTGCTAAGCACTTTGCACATTTCCAAGAAATTCCTCCATCTTTCCCGCCAAAACACAATTCAAATCATTCACGCAGGTTGTGCCGTGTTACCACCTTCATGTAGATTCGCCGTTGATCACCGTCATAACAAAAATCATTACCAGTTGAGTGATTCCATCACTGGTCCTAAAACCCTTCTAAAACCCTAGCACAACTTCATTATAAATTCAAAACATTCCTTCCGGTAATCATCACAGGATGCGGTTTTGTTCACATACACAAATCCATCATAAAAGTTATGTTTCAAACCACAAGCTTCCAACCATCACCAATTTCCCGATTCCATCAAAACTTCTCTGCTTTACTGGTTGAAGTCCTAATTCTCAGTCTTGCCGGTAAACCTTGTCACACTTACAAACTCTAACTCCGGTAGACCAAATCACTTATCCAACAAATCAGACATCAAAGACCATCTGTAAACATCATCAAACATCAATTGACACTAGTTGCCATCAATGACAACACATGTAACTGATCATGTCTTCTTTCCTCTATCGGTACAGTCATCAACTCATCTGCATCAGTTATGCCAATCATACCAACAATCACTTACACACCTTTTACACATGTCAATAACTAAGTAATCAAAGATGTTAGTCACAATCCATTTAGTAAGCCCCTCCATTCAATGACATTTTTAAAATTGTTATGAGACCAATGACATGTGGTGAAGAGTGCTAATTATGAAATCTCAAAATTCAAGGCACCCATTTTTATGTGAGCATATCATTTACACTATTATAAAATAGAATATTATAACCACACATAAAACTTGCAAAGTGCACAACAACAAATTAAAAAATATTTATTTAATTTTTAAATTTATGGGAAAGAGGTTCATAATACTTGTAATGTTTAAATTTTATCCACTTTAACACTTCTAAATGTGTATAAAATCAAATAAATCAAGAAAAGATGCAAATTGTTGTCCCTCTATATCCAAACCCACTCATGTCTCTTTTACATTCCACTATTGTTGTCTACTCGTGTTTATGAAATTTGAGTCGTTGATTCATCAAAGTTAGCAATACAATAATAAATACCGTTGTGATCATCTATTTTTTGTAATTGACAAATATAAGGTCATCTAGTCTTAATGTGTCATGACATGCATACATTAATCCACAATCTAAAATATGTTTGGCTCAAATCTATTTGTTCGTCTAATACCATTAAACAACAATCTTGATTGTCAATTTGCTAAATTAGATCACCTCTTCTTATAGAGTGAACGCCTTCAATATTTTTCTATTAAGAGTATAATCATAAGACTCAAAACATGAACATTATTCTCTAACTAATTGATATACATATAATCAAGTTCACTACAATCCTCAAAATTTCAAACAAGATCTATTTCCAATACTTATATGATAGAAAAATTAAAACCATCATATCCCAAAAACAAATTCAAATACTTCCAACATACAAAAAAAAAAAATCAACAAATAAATTAATATCGAGAAATCTATATAAACACAGAGATCCTTTGTCTTGATCTTCCAATCTCCAAGTTTTGTTCTAACAAATATGTCCAACTCAGATCTATTTGATTATCTTGCATTATTAAACAGCAATCTCGGCCGTTCGACATAATAAATAAATTAGTAATATGAAAAAAACATAGCTAATTTGATTTAGGGGGTAATTTAGAGCGGATTTTTTGAATAAAGCAAAATTCTACTATTAAACAAATTTGTTCGTTGGTAAACATTTCCTCACTTCACGCCTGAAAACAAATTTTAGCTCGCAACCAATATTTCCGTTTAAAAGGCTGCAAAGATCTTGTTTCGAACTCAAGAATCAAGTAGCTCGAAAACCCTGGTACTTTTAGGTCGTTTAATCGTTTATTATGAATAAATTGAGGCAGCAGCTGTAGGGATATTGGTTTGGTTCATTTCATTTTAAAATAAATTCTGCCTTGTTAGGGTTTCGTAATATTTTTCTAGCAAACTCTGACCATTTTTTCTCATTGGCACTGTTGACAGCACGGCGAATTTGCACAGAATCTCAAGGTAAGTTACTTGCCATGGTGTCAGCGGGTTTTTTTTGGGAATATGTACGCGACCATATCATTTTCTGTTGTTTTTTATTTCATTTTAAAACAATTCTGTTGTTATCTGTTAAATGAAGGCACTGGTTATGTTGTTTATCTATGGCTGTTTTCATGTATGATATTATTGTAACAATTAGAGTTAGGTCTTTATTTGTTTCTTCATGTAGAGATATTTTGAACTGTGAAATGAATTTTTATGTTTATTTCGTGCTTTTAAATTCAGTTTATTTTGTTTTCCTTTTTCTCGAGGTTATTTTTGCAACAACTTTCCTGATAGAATTATTAAGTTAGTTTTGAGTGGATAGCAGCTGCTGCTGATGCTGTAAAGCAATGGCCGCCAAAACTATTTTCACAGAGTGATTAGTAGAGATCGGACCATATGCATATGTCAAACTTATTACATTATTCTTGAGAAACCTTATACATTGTATATAATATTTGTTCATAGTTTTGTGCCATTAAGCTTTCTCTTGTACTTGGAAGACCAAATGCTACAAGGCTAACACAAATGACCAAAATTTTAAAACATTGTGTTGATAAGTGACAAATATTTGGGTACATCCTCTCATATGGTTGGTTACTTGGTTAGGAATATGTGTTACAATTAGATACCAACATGCTTTTGACATTACTACATTCTTTTCTGAAACCACATGTCTATGTCACTTTAACAAAAACATGATTGCTACATTTGAAAGATCATCCTCCCATAGACAAATAGAGCTAGTGTCTCTGCTTTTGTATCAATTTGCAATGAGTCAACATTCTTATAGAAGCAATTCTAGACATGATTGTGCTTGGCATGCTTATCCTTAAAGTGTCAGGTTTTTGTAACTGCAAAGAATAATTTTCTTTCAAAAAAATTGAATTAAGTCTTCTGTATGCAAAAAATGCACAGTTTGGCATTTGTCTCATGTGGTCTCCAATCATGTGGTTTTCTTCTTCTAGTGTTGTTTTCCATTGCAAGGCACACAAAGAGTCTCCTATTATCTGCTTTTTATGCACCCTTAAAATGTTTTAGCTACTTTTCACTGCAGAAAGGTGCACAACATTGTTTCTTCATGGTGTCATTTAACATAAATAACGTCTGTGAGCCTTAGCTTCTTCAGTCTTATCTTGACTGATAAGCTATCATGGAGAAGTAATCAACTTAATACTTTGCACGTAAAGCATTGTTATGTTCCAGTGTTCTATACTTTGACACCCATGCAACCATTAATCGTTAGGTCCTAGGCCTCTTCTCATTATTTAGTTGTTAGAAAATATGAAATTTGTGTCCATACTGTACAAAACATTATTTGCATTAAAGAAAAATGATTCCTATCAGCCCATCTTTAGTCTCTCCAAATAGGTCCTAAAAACCCCATTTGCATTTTACAAAAATACTTTGAAGGTGTAACCTTGCAAGCACTAGGTAAATTAGCTTATCCACTTCCATATATTTTTGGATATGATGGATTGACTTCAAATTTCAAAGCATTTTTCTTTTATCTCATCAACTTGGAAAAGTACCATACTCTTAACAAGTTCTTACATTATAGTTTTGTGTGCTTTCCTAGTTGTCCTCTAGGCATGGAAATTTGCCAAGTCTAATGAGAATTGAGAACCTTTACATTATTGCACTTGGAGAACTAGGACGGCAATGTAATGCCCCTTTTTAAATGCCCTAGGTTTTTTGCCCTAAAATTCTACTAGGGTTAGAAACATTAACTTAATCATACGATATTTGATATTTCTAATTTATTGGGGAAATTCAACCATAGGGAAGCTAGAATAAGGTGACTTGATAGGGTGTCCAATAGATCCTCTACCCTAGGGCCAAGAGTGGATATACCATCCCTCTTGGCCTCATGTGGCCCGTGCCATCCATATGAGGTGGTGTACCTAGTGAGGTGTCCTATACCCGTTCCCCCTTCATCTTGTTATCCATCTCTCACTTCCTATGATTGGACTTCTTGGTGTATTAACTCACCATGATAGAGGGATGAGGCATATTCACCATAGGGTGCCCCGGAAGCAATGGTGGTACCCCTTGTACCCCTTATATATATTCCTAGACTATATACACAGTTTAGAAGTGAGCAATCATAACCAGATTCATTATGCTATACATATCACAAGAATCCCATACCAAATCACAGATATATTATCAAACTGCTGTATGCCTATGTCTGTTATTAATATCCATTTTGATTTTCTTCCTGATTTAGGTCTACTCGCAAATCTGCTTTTAATGTCATATATTTTATTCCATCTTTCTTCCTGCCCTTCCTTTAAATGATCTCACTTTTATACTTTATTGGTGGAAGAGTCACCACCTTTCATAGGAATATAGGCACCACCTTTCATAACAATTAAGTCACCACTTTTCATTGCTTCTTTCAAGAATGATATATTAATCTCCAAATTGATCTCCCTTCCCTCTCTTCCTCAAATGAACCTTTTTCCCTTTATATCTTCTCATGTCAGGGAGAGGTCACATCTCTTCATCATTCCGACCCCTTTGCAAGAGACACAACCTTTCATAATTAGTACCCTTTGAAATAGTACAGCTTTTCATAATTCTTTCCCTTTGAGAGAGACACAACCTTATCTACTTCCCATACCTTTCTTCCTCCATTAATTCTTCATTGATTCCCATGCTTTATTCATTTCTTCTCTCCTCCTCATCCCTTTTTAAATGATCTCTTCTCCCTCTTATATCTCATGTTTGAGAGAGTCACCACTCGCCATTCCATGCCTTTTGACCATTCATTAACTTAATTACATTTTAATGATATTATAATATATTTTTATTATTTTATGTCTATTATTATTTATTATTAAATCCTATTTCAAAATGGGGACATTACAGGCAATATATTACATTGAGCAGAAGTTTTGGCTGGCATAGATTGCAAACCATTGAGCCTTGGTGTTGAGCAAGAGGCTATTCTATTGGCCAACCTCTGGCAGCTATCATGGAGTGCAAGCTAGAGGGTGTTGGTTATGAGATGGATCCTATATTTACATTTTAGAAACTATGATAAACCACAACACTATGATCAAGTATATGGTGTTTTTACAATACAGAGAGCTTGTCAATTCTTCTTTTGTATATACATTAATAATTTAATCCATAACCCTCCAGTCCAAACTATTCCAAACATAATAGCTTTGTGAGATCTTGTCTCTCTCATTTAATAAATCACATATTACTACACAAAGTCCATGGTCATCGATAATGTAATAGTAGCAATTTTCTGAATGCAAGGCTCAAATCCTCGTGTGACTACTCTCATCAAAACCCTTTTGTGATCTTACTTTATTTCCAAAGAATACATGATTTAAAATTAATATTGCATAGAAAAACTCTCAAAGCACCTAGGCCAGCACCCCAATACTGACACAATAACACTGAATATTCAAAACAATTTAAAAACAGTAAATTGTGTTGGGGTTACAAGCTACTTATATATGGTACGAAGATTTGAATTTAGCATGGTACCTTCCTGATTGTAAAACCAGATTAATATTCTATATTACAAATCGCCCACTTAACATGAGCGAAAATAAAGCTGCCTTATTTATAGCAATAAATATTTACATTAAAATAATTTAAATGATGTTTATAATCAAGTAAAGAAGGGTCCATAGTTGCTCCTCGCTTGTCCTTGCATTTCCTTACTCTGCAAAAATAAATTGTTTCAATGAAAAAGTTTTGGTATGACCCACAAATAATTTAATTTGAATACTTTGTGGAAAGAATTCAAATAATATATAATTGGTATATATGTTTTACATACATTTATATGCAACATGTTGCATTTCAATACTGCAAACAACAGAATTTCAAAAAATTAAAAAAAATTGTGTAGTAGTGATTGTGTAGCAAGGTCTCAGCTCCAGGTAGTAGACTAAGAGTTTGCAGCAATTTCAGATGAGTTAATTTTTTTATTTTGTTTGCAAAATACAAGTGTAGTTGTTGACCGGCACTCTCCATAGGACCACAAGGTTCAACTCACTTTTCCAATAGATCTTGATAGGTAGGTTGGATAGAATATTTTCTTAGAATTTAATTCCTTTAATCTATATTTTTTTCTTCTTGTGCCTGATATATTTGTAACTCAATTCACGGGTTCATCTTATCCTTGAAAGTTAGTTCTTGTATAAGGTTCATTTCTGAGACAACAAAAAGAGGGGCTACAATAGTTTACTCGAGTCTTATTGATTATTCTAAAGCTCTTATTGTTTTTGCCAAAATTAAGATAATTCCAATGGTATGATTGAAGGAGATTTTGTTTATAGTACTTCAGCAACCTCTAAGTCGTTCAGATGGTTATGTTACTTCTTGTGACATTGAGGAATTTTTAGTATGGATTTTAGTTCAACAAAGATTCTAGATGTATATACAAAATACAACTTTATGATAGTAAGTTGAGGTGACTTAGTTTTAATGCCAAATCATATTGAGATGTTGTTTGATCATTTGTGCCAAGTTTAGGAGAAATAGTGAGCAATTAAAGGGTCCATGTAAAGGTCATCTCTATTGGTTTTGTTCTATCATGTTACTAGGATAAAGTAAGATGTTAATCTAAACAGCTGTAATGTCCCCACTTTGGAATATAATTTAATAATAAAATTAAAATAAAAAAGAATAAAATTAAAATACATTTATTTAGTACTGATTAATCATCCATTTATTTCTATCAGCAATATAATATGAATTGAATCACTTAAGCAATATAATATTAACTAAATTAATTAAGCAAGTATTTTTATAAGATTCCTATGTTACTAATAACTGAATTTTCAACCTAATGATGATTAATAAGTAAATAGGAATTCCATTAATAAGTAAATATGAATTCAATTAAAATTTTTAGTGTTCCATGGTCGTTGGGGATTGGGGGACGGGGGGGACAAAGGGCCTAAGTTTGGGGACAGTGAAGGGATGGCGGGGGGATGGTGGCGAGGGGGTGGTGGTGCTGATATAGTTATACATATACTTATAGTACTTGAAAAACTAGTTGTGAAAAGAAGTATAATAGTATAAGAATTACATTTCAAAAGAACCATAGGAAATTAGTAAAATTACAAAATAGCAAAATTTGAAATATTAAATCTAAATACAAAATTTCTTGAATGCTAATTGCTAAATAAAATTTGACAAATGAAATTGTCAAATTGAAGATTTCTATTATTAAAATATCATATTAATATTTGGTATCACAGTCTATAATGATGATTACATGATACATCATCACAATGAGTAGCAAATAGCAATAGCATTACAAAAGACAAAATGGCAAAATGCTCAAATCGCTCAAAATTTAAAAAAAAAAAAAAATTCAATTGCTTTTTGAGTCTAACGTATTCGAATGGGAGATTCTTGCAAGTCTCCTTGCCCCTCAAGAGACGCCTGGGAGTCTCCCAAGGAGTCTTGGAGACGTCAGAGGGGAGATTCCTGCAAGTCTTTTCATCCCTCAAGAGACGCCTGGGAGTTTCCCAAGGAGACTTGGAGACGCCTGGGAGTCTCCCAAGGAGACTTGGAGATGCTTGGGAGTTTCCCAAGGAAACTTGGAGACGCCTGGGGATCTCCCAAGGAGATGCCTTGGAGTCTCCCAAGGAAACTTGGAGACGCCGAGACATTTCCGCGTCTCTGGTGGAGCACCGATGGTGGTGGCGGGACGACGGGAGACGCCAAGTCCCTGTCTCCTCGTCTCGGAAACGTCCTTGTCTTGGAAACACGGGCTTGAGGGGGGAAACGCATTTTCGTGGAACACTATTTAAAATTGTTGGCATTGCACACTCCAATGAGAATTGTAGATGATTGAAGGTATTGTCATTGATGGCAACCTTGCAATCCTATGGCACCGGCAAGCACTGACACCGGTAGACTCTACATCGGCAGATAGTTCACCGACAGCGACAAAGATGATTACTGGCACCCCAGCCGACAGGATTTTGATTATTGCATATCGTATTTAATTATAATATCTTTTTGTAAGCCGACATGGCATATTGTAATAAGACTCATATATAAGTATGAGATCTTGAAGATAATTTCGGATATACACATAGATGATAGGATGGATATGATGAGCGAATATTAAGGTAGATTTTGGAGTAAGGTTTATGGTTGTTGTATGAGCTTAAACCGGTACTGAACCAGGCATAGCAGATGCTTTTTGTAGCAGTACATCACATTGGATTTCCATAATCCATTTTGTAAGTCAGTGAGACTTCCTTTTGTAATTGAGCAATGAGCTCTAGGCAGTTGGCCTTCCTGCATGTGCAGGCACCACTATTGTAAGTAATATCCATTCATTGGCCAGTGAGTGAACATTGTGGGTCACAAATCCCACCAAGGTTTTTCCCACACCGGGTTTCCTTGCCAAAAATCTTGTGTTATGGTGTGCTTTCTATGTTGTGTTTATTGCATTAATTCTTGTTTACCGGTACACTGTTTTGGAATGCAATTTATTTAATAAGGTCTAGAAAATCTGTTAACCTGTTAGATATTGATTCACCCCCCCCTCTCAGTATCTTTGGGAATCCTAACAATTGGTATCAAAGCCTGGTCCTCTATTTTCAGAAGCCTAACAGCTTGAGGGAGATTCTGACACCGGTACAGATGGACAGTTTGAGAAAGCAATTGGAAACAACTCTTTTAGATTATGATGCAGAAAAGTTGAATAATATCAAACTTGAAGATGATCTGAAGACTGCACAGGAATTCATTCAAGGACTTCAAGAGAATCTCACTATTGCTAGAAACAAAAGAAGAGAACTTCATGAGAAGATGCAGAGTGATGGTGATGAAAAGGAAACTTTTAATGACCTTGTGAACAAGTTGAGACAAGAAAGCAGTGCTATGAGGAATGAGATGCAAGATATGACTATGAGGTTTTGCAAAGACATTGAAGACATAAAGAAGAATGAAGATGACTTGACTAGAAGACTCAATGATGCTGGAACTGAAAATCTAAGACCCAGTCATGAAAATGATATGTTAAAGACATATCTGATTCACTGGGAACATGATAAAACTGAACTTATGAGATAGAAGGGAATCTTGGAAAATGAGTTGGCTACTGCAAATCAACACAAAGAGAAATTCAAGAAAAGTTTAGAGGAACTTGACAACATGCTGAAAAATCAGAGACCTGATGGAGATACTAATGGACTTGGCTTTGAAGTTGGTGAAAGCTCCGATACTGCAAACAATCATGATCACAGTAAACTGGTAAGACAACCTAATGCCTAAAAATTTAATGGGAATGCTTTAACTGTAACAAGTATGGTCATAGAGAAAATCAGTGTAGATCTAGAAACTATTAGAACACTAATGCACCCATCGGTCAATGTTCGAAATGCAACAAAATTTGTCATAATTCAGAAAATTGCAGAATGAATGTAAGATGTTATGTTTGTGGAAGATTTGGACACTTATCTAATCAATGTAGAACACATACCGGCATAGGATATGGAAAGGCTATTTAGAAAAACAATGTGACTTGTTATGCTTGTAACAAGATTGGAAATATTGCAAAATTTTGTAGAAGTAAGGCATCACCGACAAATAATAAAGGACCCAATTTGAAAGGTAAAGAGAAGGTTGATGAGGTAAAGCAAGAATTTTCAAGACAATGGATTAGAAAGAAAGATCAGAATGTTGATGAGACTATTCCTTCACCGGTAGAACAGAGTATCACTCCACTGACAGGAGATTCTTCATCTAACTGAAAAGAAACCTTTTTGGGGGTATTGCAACAAATTGAAAATCATGCTAGTTTACCCTCGGTTGATGGTAAGAAGATGAATTGCTTCTTTATCGGCAGATGTGTTAAGTTTCACTTAACCGACAGGCATTTATTGTGGTAGTTGAAGGAAAAGACATTATAAAGCAAGTGTTTTTCACTCTTTTTCACTTACCGAGCATTCAAATTTCCTAAGAGCGCGAAAAACCCGAGCGAAGGCATCCACAACGAGAAGTGAAGTAAAACCTTTCAAGCATCCAAACCTAAAGGCAGATTAAGGTATTTATCAATGGCTTCCCCCTCTGCTCCTGAATTCATTGCAAACCCTACTGTTATTGAAGTGGTTAAACGCCCTAGGCCCGTATTCAAGATCATACCCAAAGTAGCGAAGCAAGATGATACCCTAGGTGCATTCTCTAAAATCCCTAAAGGAGTTGCATATGCAGAAGATCCTAGGATATACATACATTGTCATATTGAGGAACTAGGTGTTGGTGAAATCATGAATATGTATAAGATTGTCGTTTGTGATGAGAATGGTGTTGCGAAACTGGAACATAAGATCATAGAAACCCTAGGTTTTGTGGAAATACTTGATATTCCGGATTTCCCTAAGGAAGTTGTGAGGATTGCACTCAGCAGAGTTCATGGAGAATTCTTTTGGCTTGATTCTATCCATAAGATCACTAGAGAAGCAGTAAAGGCAGTGATTGGCTTACCTTCCACCGGTAGGAGGCCTGACAAAACTAAGAAAGTTTCAAATAACATTGTGATGACATTAACTGGTGCAACCCATGACAACAGATCCTTGAGAGTCAATCATGTGAAAGACATAAATGTCAGATTCATTAGCATGATACTAGGATACAAAACTACACATGCTAACAGATTGAACTCTGTTTCTAGTCTATGTATCAAGGGTGCTTATGATATAGTGAACAATAATGCTAAGATAGATATATGTGAATGGTTGAAGGATGAATTGATTGATAATTTGAAGAAAATTAAAGGTGATAAGAAAGGTACTTTCAGATTTGGTTATCTACTTGTGTGCCTAATGCTATCTATTACAAAGGAAGTTCCCGGTATAGGTAAGAAAGAATTTGGTTTTGACATACCAGTAGGTAAACAACTATTGGATATCTTTACCGGCATGGGAACAGAAAGAGAAAACAATATAATTGAATATTTCCAAGCATTTAAGGCTAGAATGAAAACAAGGGAAAGGCTACCTTTAGAACATTGTTGACAAATATCAGAAAGAAATTTGTTTTGTTATTAAGAAAGATGAAATCTGGATGGGGGCAGTGGTTCCTAGAACTGTTTGGGCGGCAAAAATGGGTTATGAGGCTGATGTAAACATAATTGAGACATATGCCAAAGCCTTACTTGAAGCCCCTAGAGAACCTGAAGAGAAAATATTTGGTAGTGCTGAAACCATTGAAAGCAAAGTACAAACACTTAAACGAAGGAAGAAAAGAGAGCAATATATCAGGAAAGCAACTAAACAGGTGAAAGAGATCAAGGAAAATGTATTGAATATCACCGGTATTAAGGAAAGTGACTTGGAAGGGTTACAATCGGAAGCTCACCTCTCACTGGTTGGAACTTCATCTGACAGTGAAATACCAACTGAGTTTAAGAGAGTAGAAAGGAAAAGAAAACCTTCACCGGCACCCTCTCCTGCACCAAAGAAAACAAGAACGAAACAACAGGCAGTAAGGCCTCCAGCAAAGAAAATGACACCGAGGAAGAAGAAGGAAAAACAGGTTATCTCTCCTCTTGACAATCTTTTGAATGAAATAACAGATGATGGGAACTTGTCTAATGTCAGTAAATTGTATGATACTTTTACAAATGAGGAAAAGAAAAGCATAGAAAATAGTATCATTCTACGCCTAGATATCTATAAGAAATTTTTGATAGGGGTTGTAGATGATCTGCCCAGTGACTTGTATAGACGACTTGGTGCCAAGAGACTAGCTATTATGGAATTGGACAAGAAAATAAAAGTTGAAAAGCTACTTGCTGTACATCCAGTTAAATCAGTAGAGGAAATTGATGAGTTAATAAGTGAGGCTAACAGGACAGTATTTTCCAGTGGTCACCAGCATGTATCTTTAATGGCAGGCAGAGTTAATGAAATCACTGAAGAGACAACAGAGAAATGGGATATCTTCTTTGTGGAGAAAGAGAAGCAAGAAGAACTCAATAGACCCAAAACTTTCAAGGTCTATCAAAAGGACAAAGATAAAGGTAAAGGCAAGGTAGGTGGACTACCCAACATAAAAGTAATAGACAATTTGCCACCACCTCCTTCTATTACTCCACCGATTGAAACTGTTGACACACCTGCAACTGAGGATATGGAGACTACACATGAGGATACAAATCTTGAATCATAATCCTATATACAATGAATATTGATACACAAGAGGTCAATATTGTGGTTGATAAGGAAACCACTGGTGAGAAGAAAGATGTGGCTACTGAGCCACTGGCTGAAAATATTGAGGTAGGAACACATGAAGAGCCAATAGGTGATAACATTGAGATTGGGGTTGAGACACTGTTGATTGTAACTAGGGTTATAGGGGTTCGGATTGCCTTAAGGCAACATTCGAACCCCCTTTAGGACTGGGTCCTATCTTAGGGTAACGTGACCCTATCCTATTCACAATGCCATGCTATGCTAAATACACGCCATTTAATTATTGGCGCCAAAAACCAAGGAGGCCGACTTACATTTCAAAGAGTAAAAGATGCATATAAATAAATGACAATTTGCAAGTCAACAAACACTCATCAAGTTCAATCATATACAAAGGCGATTTAGCTCTGCTGTGCAAATTCTTAAGAAGGGTGCGAACTTAAGGAAGAGTGCGAACTTATTCAGATTGGTGCGAAATTGTCCAAGAGGACATAGTGAATTTTGATGCAAGCCCTTGAAGCATACAAGGGCAGATCTGATATGTGAAGATCAGATTCAAGCTAAGTATTGTACTTATATTTAGAGGAGAATATATAATTTGACCTGTGGGTCTTTCATGCTGGGTTTTTCCTCCTTGGAGGTTTTCCCAGGGTATGCTTGTTTGTCTACTGTTTTATTTCTGATTTATGTTGGCTTATTAAATACTGCAAATCTGATTACAATCTAGGGCATAATTGATCTATGTTGGTTTACTAAAAATACTGCAAATCTGATTACAACCTAGGGCATAAGCAATTATATAAATCTGATTAACATACCTAGGGTTTAAAATTACAGACAACTTGAGCAAACTGAACAATCAGTTGATCCCTTAGTTACTGGAATGGATACTGACAATACCATTAATACAAACATTGAAAAACCTACAGAGTTAGAGCAACGGGCTGATAACACAGAGAAACCAGTTGAGATACCGACAGTGGACAATACGGAGGTGCATACTGAGAAACCCGTAGTGAATACCACTGAGACATCATTAGAGAAACCGACAGTAGAGAGCACAGTGAAACCCATTGAGGTACAGGGAGAGAAAAAGGTTGAGTCACAGGTTCATACAAAGACAGTGCCACCGGGAACAACTGAGAAGCCTAAGCCTTTGTTGATAGAAATGCAGACACAAACTGACCTACCAGAGGTCAATACAAGCAAAGAGGTTACTCACATCGGCGGAATGCAGATTGTTAAGGTAGTTGGACAATCATCTGGTTCTTCCATGACAAAATTCAGACCAACTAATGTGACAGAGGTATTGTTGGATTCAATTAAGAAAATCACAGATTGTAATGCACTAGCATATAAAGCTATTGATGATACCATTCCTATTCTAAAATTGATTGCACCCAAGTGCAATGTGGACAATAAAGATTCTTTAAGTCAATTAGACCCATTGTTTAAGTATATCACCGATAACATATTGACAGTTGACCAGATAAATGAGGAGACATTTAGAGAGAATAAATAAGGAAAAAGAGAAATTCTTTGATGAGACAATAAAGAAGTGCATGGGACACATTGACACCCTCCTACCGGCACTAAGCAAAACAATAATGGAGTTTAAGGAGTTGTACAGAGACACATGCAAGACTAATATTTTGACAGTGGATATAGATCAGAAGATCAGTAAAGTGCAGAAAGAAATAAATGATATAGCTGACAACATCATTGGTTCCTCCGAACCAATATCAGTTATAGAGCAGGAGATAGCAGGTTTTGAGGAGAAATTTGAAAAATTAGAGAAAGAAAAGGAAAGAATAAAATACAAGGCAAAAGAACTTAAAAGCAGACTCGGTTCCAAATTGGATTACTGTTGTGACCATTTCACACATCGCCCCATTAGAATGGGGACCCCTTCTTTTGTTTTTGGTTTTGCTTTCTCTTTGCTTGTTTTTCTCTTTGCTTTTAGGATTTTGAGTGAGTGCGTGCTCTGCCTGGGCTGGCTAGATTAGGGCTAATCCTTAGAAGCTCGTTTTAGGGTTTCTTTCAAGCTAAGTCTAGCCAAATTTTGGGGAATTGTTAGTCATCTGCCTGAGGATTCAAGATTGCCAGAATGAAACATGCCTTTCAGGAGAGTCTAATTGGTTAGGTCAAAGGCAGGATGAATAGGTCTCATGTCAGGTTAGGTCTAGATTGAAAGAGGGTTTTGCTTGTCAGGGTCCTGTTTGTTTACCTATCTAAGTCAGTTGAGCCGAGCTAGTGAGGATAAGGAGTTGGGTTGATCAAGTTAGATGAAGGATGAAGCAAATTAAGGTAATATCTAGCCTGGGAATGTCAAATTCGCTCCTGACCCTTCCAAAGGGTCCAGGGCAAAAATCATTGTATAGCTCTTTTTCTCCTCATTTTTGACTAAGTGATACTTTCTAAGGCATGTTTGGAGGTGAATTGATATGTTTTGCCCGAAGATGGAATTAATGGATTTTTGAAGAGCAAGATGATGCCTGAAAGAGGATTTTCGCTCCTGACCCTTCTAGAGGGTCCAGAGCGAATTTTATCCTAAACACTATTTCTTGACTTGGATAGCCTTGCAATTTTGTTCTTGGCTTAGAAAAAGACCTAACTTTGCCTTATGAGGTGGTTTAAAACTTGAAAATTGAGCAATTTGGCCTGAAATGGAGATTTCGCTCCTGACCCTTCCAGAGGGTCCAGGGCGAAAATTTTATTTGAGCTTATTTTTCATTGACTTTGGCTAAATTGTGATGTGCAGGGTATCTTGGGGGAAAGATTCGAAGCGTGCAAAATGAAGATTTTTGGACAAGAAAGGTGAATTTCGCTCCTGACCCTTCCAGAGGGTCCAGAGCGAAATTCTCAATAGCTCCCATGTTGCAATGAAAAAGGTCAAGTTTTGGGCATGAGTGAAACAAGAACAACTCCCTTTTGCCTCCTGAAGAAGTTTCAACTTTGAAGAATGAAGGATTTTGCTTAAAACCTAATTTTCGCTCCTGACCCTTCCAGAGGGTCCAAGGCGAAAATCTTTATAGGAGACATTTATTGCCTTGTTTGATCAAATTGAGGAGCCTAAGGCATCATGAAAGGAAGAATAAGCAGGATGAAACCCTTAGGTATGTTTGGAAGTCATGAAGAAATGAAGGATTTTGCCCAAAAGAGGGAATTCGCTCCTGACCCTTCCAAAGGGTCCAGGGCGAAAATTTTCAAATCCTTCTATTTTTCTTGCAAAAATCTAATCAAGCTTGGCATAGATGAAAGAGGAGTAGTGTCTTTTTCTTGAGAGGTTAAATCAACTTGAAATGATGAAGGAATTGAGCCTAAATTGAGGAATTCGCTCCTGACCCTTCCAGAGGGTCCAGGGCGAAAAACTTTATAGGAGGCATTTCTTGCTCAACTTGACCAAATTTTGATGCCCAAAGCATGTTGAAAAGAGGAATGGACATGATCTTGCTTTGAGAAGTGTTCGACAGCATTGAGTGATGGAGATTTTAGCCAAGAAAGGCAATTTCACTCCTGATCCTTCCAAAGGGTCTAGAGCGAAATTCCTTATAAACTCATTTTTAACCTTTCTTGGGCATGAAAACCTTGTTCTTAAGGCAATAAAAGATGAAATCCCACTAAGCAAAGAAGTTTTAAGGTGAAAAGATGAAGATTTTTGGTCAAGATTGCAAAAAATCGCTCTTGACCCTTCCAAAGGGTCCAGAGCGAATTTCCTCAAGATCATCTTTTGCTATCAAATTTTGCTAAGCCAAGCATGGGATAAGGTCAAACACTGAAAGAATTGCCCCTGGGAGTGAATTGAGATTGCAAGAAATCATCAAAAAGTAAAGGAATTGAGCCAAATGGTGAATTTCGCTCCTGACCCTTCCAGAGGGTCCAGAGCGAAATCCTTAAAAGCACCTATTTCCTTGCAAGGTCAAAGCAACTTCTTAGTTTTAATGGCTTGGATGGGTGTGAGGAAGAGTGTTTTTGCCTTTTGAAGATGATTGAGGTTGAAAAGATGAAGCAATTGAGCCTAGAAGAGATTTTCGCTCCTGACCCTTCCAGAGGGTCTAGAGCGAAAATCCTCAAAGTCATCCTTTCTTCCAAATTTTGGAATAAACCAAGCTTAGACATGGGAGTGAGAAGGCATTTGGATTACCTTAGAGTGGAAATGGATTGCCATGAATGCAAGTTTTGAAGCCAGGAGAGAATTTCGCTCCTGACCCTTCTAGAGGGTCTAGGGCGAAATTTCTAAATTCTCCCTTTTTTTTGCAATTTTAAGACAAGATTTCGCTTTTCAGGACTTAAAGGGGAGTAAGGCATGATGTTCTATGCCTTAGAAGTGATTTGAAGTTAAAAAGCATGAAGGAATAAGCCTAAAACTCAAAATTCGCTCCTAACCCTTCCAGAGGGTCCAGGGCGAAAATCATAAAATCAACATATTCCTTTCAAGTTTGTGCTAAGGCAAGGATACACCAAGTGGAAATGACCTTTAAGAACATTGATGAGTAATTGTTTGTTTCAAAAGTTGATGATTCTAGGTCAGAGAGGGAAAATCCCTTCTAACCCTTCTAGAGGGTCCAGGGCAAAAATCTAAAAAACCCCTATTTTACCTTGCAATAACAAACCAAGCATGCATGAAGTGAATGAAGAGGATCATTGCCTAACCTTGTGAGGTGGATTGGAGTTAAAATGATGGAGGAGTAAGCCTAGACAAGAAAAATCGCTCCTGACCCTTCCAGAGGGCCCAGGGCAAAAAACCCTAAACCACCTTTTTCTCCTAGTTTTGAGTGAGACTAAGTCTAGACCTCAGTGAAAGATGCCATTTGGAATGCCTTGGTGAGGTTTTGGACTTATAATAATGAGAATTTTGAGCTCAGGAGAGAATTTCGCTCCTGACCCTTCCAGAGGGTCCAGAGCGAAATTCCCTAAAATGCAATTTTTCCTTATAAATTTTGATGAGCTAAACCAGTCATGGAAGGAAATGGACCCTGGAGATTGCCTTGGAGGAGTTTAATGATTAAGCTAAGGTGAATTTTGGCCTAGATTGAAAAATCGCTCCTGACCCTTCCAGAGGATCCAGGGCGAAATCATAAAGAAGCTTCATTTAGCCTTAATCAAACCTTGATGTTCCTAAATTTTCGCTAAATTGGCCAAATTCAAGACATTTGGGAGGTTAAATTAAATTCGCATGAATTAAGGCCTTTACCCTTTAATTAATTAAATTTTTAAAGCCTTAAAGCAAATATAAAATCCACCTTGGAGGCCTTGAAATTAATTTTAAAATTTTAAAAAATAAAGGTGAGCGCTTAAACACATTTATTGGCTTTTGCAAGCAAGTCGGCCTCCTTTTTAATGGATTTTATCTTATTTTAAAGCTTATTTGCTAGGTCAGCCTTATGCTAAATTATGGTGAGCGCCCTATATAAAGGAGGAGTATTGTTCCAAAATTCAAATCATTCATTCATTACCTCTTATGCGAATTTTGAGGAGCAGATTAAAGGAGTGAATCCCAGCAGGTTGGAGGCTAAATTTCCAGAATTTGCTAAGTGTTGGAGGCTAAATTTCCAGAATTTACTAAGTGTTGGAGGCTAGTGAAGGTGACATTCTTTTGAAGGTTGATCAAGACATAATTCATCCAAGAAGGCCAAGCAATTCAATCCTCATCCAGCAAAGTCTGATCTTCTTTCTTCATTTTTCAAGGTTCATAGTTAGCATTCAAGGAGAAGGTATGAAGAATCCTTTTGAAGTTTCTATTCAAGGCTTATTTTGATCTCATAGTAATCCTTTGAAAATCTAAGTCTTGTGCAATCTGATTTTCATTCATAATTTGAAAATTCGTAATTCTTGGATTTATTTTGTCATTTTCAAATTCATGTCTAAAATGTTCCTCGAAAGGTCTTAAATTCTATACTTTAAGGTATTATGCTCAAGAACTAATTCTAAGTTTTTGTGTAGGCATCAAAGGATGACCCCCAAAGCCGGAGGATCAATTACTTGGCAGACCCTCATCAGAGAAGATCAAGCCAGATCAAGGATGGTCTCCTCCAGCTCAGTATCATCAAAGAAGATCAAGCCAGATCAAGGAAGGTCTCCTCCAGTCCAGCATCTTTAAGGACGACCTTCTTCGTCTATCTTCCAGTCCAACATTTGAAGGAAGGCATCACCAAATTGAGCATCAACCAAGTGTTTGACAAGGTGGCATCCTAGTCATCGCTCCTCCCATCGAGTTGGTCCACCTCAGCATGTCCAAATTCAATGTACCTGGCTCATTAAAGATGGCACAAACTTCGATGTACCTACCCCGGCTATCTATTGGTCGAATATTCCAGAGAAGACATGTGTCCAAATAATGCAATTATTTCATTGGTCAGAATTAAGTTTGTTGTAACAAACCCTAATTAGGGTTTCATTGTAAAATCTTGGCCATTGATCTTGAATTGATCCAAGCCGTTCATTGTATTTGAGGATGCTATATATACCCTCACTCATTTCATTTTTAGGGGTTAGAAGTTAGAAAAAGGAGAGAGAGCTTAGAGAGAAGAAAGTTAGAAAGTTATTGTTGTAGCAAGATTGAGTAAGTGAAGAAAGAATTTTGAACAATTGTTGTCCATTTGGCTATGAGATCAATAAAATATTGAAGTTATGGTGTTTTATTGCAATACTTGTGGTTATCTTAATGATTGTTTATCTTCTTGAATCACTCTCAGTCGAAATAGCATTTAGATTTTAAGTTTGAAAGACGAAGTGTTGTGCTTGATCTTTGATAAGATTCATATTCCAAACCACTAGCTTCTTACTGATTGTAAGGACGCCTTGTGTGGTCAACTGGAAACATTGAGATTGATTAAGAATTCAATCATTCTTGGAAGTATTGATATGTATCTCTATGATAGTATCTATATCCTTGATGATTTGAAAGTTATTGAATCCCCTTAGAAGATCGCATCAATTCCAGTAGAGTTGTAATTTCTTGGCAAAACTGAAATTGGTAGAATCTTATCAAGTCTAGTCTTCATTGAGTCATTCTTAGGATTAGTTCAAGTATTCCTTCTTAGAAACCCTTATCTTTTGACATTTTTTGAAAGTCCGTTAGTGTTAGGAAAATCCTGTTCCTGCATTTGGAAAGAAAACGTGGACAAGCTTTCTTTGAAAGTACGTGGCCCCTTGAAGAAACAACATATACAACGACCACTGGTGCTTATCCACACGTAGAGATCCTACAACAAAGAACCTTGAAGTCATCCCGATTGATCCTTTTCGCGACATCTTCAGCATTTGGAGACTTTAATCAAGAGAGGATAAGGTACCTTTAGGTATTTTATTCTGTGTTTGGTCGTGTACAAAATACACATCAACAATTACTTCATCTCTTTAAGGAAAGAGATATCAGAGGCACTTGTTCAAGGATTGAAGACACCGGAAGAGCAAATGCATCACCTCACCGGTACCATTCAAAGAACAAAGGCAGCATTGAAGGACAGTGACAGGTTCACTGAGAGCTTGAATTTTGTATTAGCAGACCTTTTTCAGATTGTAACCAACCGGTTACAGGGTTCTAGCTGATAACTACACTCAATTGACATTTTGACAACCTTTGTCATTGATGTCAAAGGGGGAGTAGTAGAGAAGAGAAAAATCCAATGACTTAGATCATCTGCTCAGAGGGAGCACACAGTTTTGGTAAGATTTTTGGACTTCAATTTTTGGATACAATTTTGAATTTTTCTCATGGGTGTTGCCATCAATGCCAAAGGGGGAGATTGTTGGCATTGCACACTCCAATGAGAATTGTAGATGATTGAAGGTATTGTCATTGATGGCAATCTTGCAATCCTATGGCACCGGCACTGGCAGACTCTACATCGACAGATAGTTCACCGGCAGCGACAAAGATGATTACCGATACCCCAGCTGACAGGATTTTGATTATTGTATATTATATTTAATTATAATATCTTTTTGTAAGCCGACATGGCATATTGTAATAAGACTCATATATAAGTATGAGATCTTGAAGATCATTTCGGATATACACATAGATGATAGGATGGATATGATGAGTGAATATTAAGGCAGATTTTTGAGTAAGGTTTATGGTTGTTGTATGAGCTTAAACCGGTACTGAACTTGGTATAGTAGATGCTTTTTGTAGCAGTACATCACATTGGATTTCCATAATCCATTTTGTAAGTCAGTGAGACTTCCTTTTGTAATTGAGCAGTGAGCTCTAGGCAGTTGGCTTTGCTGCATGTGCAAGCACCACTATTGTAAGTAATATCCATTCATTGGCTAGTGAGTGAATATTGTGGGTCACAAATCCCACCGAGGTTTTTCCCACACCGGGTTTCCTCACTGTTGATGTGTTTTTATGCACATGCGAACACAAAATAAAATACCGAAGTATCTTATCCTCTCTTGAACAAAGTTCCTGACTGTTGAAGATCTCGCTGAAGGATCAGTCGGAGTAACTCCAAGGTTCTGTTATGTAGGATCTCTACGTGTGGATAAGCTCTTTGTGGTACGATGTGATTTTGCTGGAATCACAAGGGGACTTACACTTGACGACCTAAACGTCTGCTTTGCTGGAATCACAGGATTTCACTGGCTTAGATTTTGAAAAAAGGAAAAAGGACGAGGGCGAGGAAAGGATCTAATTCTGATACTAAGAAATGTAGGAGCAATGATTGATCTTTGATGAAATTCTAACTAAGTCTTGTTTTGACATCGCAGGACCATCTCCACAAGGTTAGTGCGATCTTCGGAGGAAAGCTTTATGATGTTCAGATCATCACTATAGGCATAGACACCATCAGGCTTGAGGCATATCAATGAAGAAGCGACAATTGAAGTTAAGCTTAAGCTGAATGATTCCAGTTGACTACACAAGGCAAGTCTACAATCAACAAACTGCTAGTAGTATGGATATACGAATTTCACCATCAATCAAACACATTTCTTCCACTCATCTAATAACATGAAATCAAAACTGAGAAGTATAGAGACCATGCAAATTGTTGAATCGACCCATAGATTTCACCATTTCTTCAATGAAGTTTTACAAGTCTTTTACAACATCTTGGCAACAATCTTTGCCTTCTCTCTCTATTCTACTCTAATTGCTATTCTATCAACTGATTATTCACTACTAGCTAACTATTCTCTACTAGCCTTTACAAATGAAGAGTCGGGGCTTATATAGTGCCTTTAATACAATTCAATGGCTAAGATCAATTTGAGATCAATGGCCAAGATTCTACAATGAAAACCCTAATTAGGGTTTGTTACAACAAACTCAATTCTGACCAATGAAATAATTGTATTAATTGGACACATGTCTTCTTTGGGATATTCGACCAATGGATAGCTGGGGTAGGTACATCGAAGTTTGTGCCACCTTTAATGAGCCAGGTACATTGAATCTAGACATGCTGAGGTGGACCAATCCGAATGGAGGAGTGATGACTGGGATGCCACCTTATCTAACACTTGGTTGATGCCAATTTGGTGATGCTGAGAAGCTAACTTTAATTAATTCATTTGAAACTATCTGCTTCTTCAACGAACCCTTGCTCTGACTTATTTTGTCTTTGATGTGCAGGATGACGATGTACCTCGCCTTGGAACGCTGGATTGGAAGAGGTTATTCCTGATGATGCTTGACCGAAGAAGGCCGTCCTTGTCGATGCTAGACGGGAGGAGGTCGTCCTTGTCCTGACTTGATATTCGTTGATGAGGGTCCGCCAAGTAGTTGATCTTCCGACTCCGGGGTCGCTATTTGATGCCTACACAAAAGATTAAAGTTAGTCTTTGAGCATCAAACCTTAAAGCATAGAATTTAGGACCTTCCAAGAGAATGATTTAAGATATTAATTTGGAAATGACATGATAAATCCAGAATTCTAATTTTTCAAATTAATGGCAATGAAATCAAAATAAATCTTGAATAAGAACTTCAAAATGATTCTTCATACCTTCTCCTTTGAAAGCCTAACTATAAAACCTTGGAAAATGATGAAAGAAGACCGGGTTTTGCTAGACAAGGGTTGAATTGTGGTCTTCCTTTGGATGAATTATGCCTCCATTAGCCTCCAAAAGAGCTTCTCCTTCTTTAGCCTCCAACACTTAGCAAAATTTCGCCTCACTCTGCTGGATTTCGCTCCTCAAATTGCTCCTCAATTTTGCACTTAGAAGGGATGAATGAATGATTTGAAAACTTGAAGCAATACTCCCCCATTATATAGAGCGCTCACCCTACCCCCTTCAAGGCTGACTTGGCAAATAAAGGGTAAAAATAAATAAAATTTCCTTGAAAAGGTGGCCGACTTGCCTATAAAGGCAAAATAATGTTTTTTGAGCGCTCACTTGTATATTTTTTTTTAATTTTAAAAATTAATTTTAGTGCCTCCAAGGTAAAATTTTTAAATAAGGCCTAAAAATTAATTTATTAAATTAAAAATGCCTTAATTAGTGCGCATTTAATTCCATCTTTCCAAATGTCTTGAATTTGGCAAATTTGGCGAAATTTGGGAATATCAAGGTTTGATTGAGGCTTAGTGAAGCTTCTTCAAGATTTCGCCCTGGACCCTCTGGAAGGGTCAGGAGCGATTTTTCAATTTAAGACTTGAATATCTCATACCTTGACTCCAAAATCTCCTGGAGGGCGAGCTTATGCTTGTTTTGACCTAATCAAGTCTTGCATTTCAATTTTTTATCAGGAAATTAGGTGAAAATGTGAATTTCGCCCTGGACCCTTTGGAAGGGTCAGGAGCGAAATTCTCTCCTGAGCTCAAAATTCTCATTTTTCAAAGCTCACAACCCCTTCAAGGCATCCCAAATAGGCTTTTTCATTGCATTCCAGACTTAGCTTTATTCAACCTAGGAGGAAAAGTGTGATTTTAGGGTTTTTCGCCCTGGGCCCTCTGGAAGGGTCAGGAGCGATTTTTCCTCCTTAGGCTTACTCCTTCATCATTTTGCCTTGAATCCTTTACTCAACGCTAGGCGATGGTCTTCTTCATTCATTCCACCCAAGTTTGGCTTGTTTCTGCAAGGTAAAATAAAGGTTTTTCAAATTTTCGCCCTGGACCCTTTGGAAGGGTCAGGAGCGATTTTTAGGTTTTAAGCCTATTTTCCAATCCTTTCATCTTCAAATCATTTCCATGGCATAAAACATCTTGCCTTACTCCCCCCTAAATCATGAATAGCAAGATTCTGTCTTAAATTTGCAAGAAAGAGGGAGAATTTAGAAATTTCGCCCTGGACCCTCTGGAAGGGTCAGGAGCGAATTTTTTTTCTTGGCTTCAAAACTTGCATACATGGCGATCCATTTCCACTCTAAGGCAATCCAAATGTCGTTTTAAACCCATGCCTAGGCTTAGCTTTGCTCAAACTTTGGAGGAAAAGATGGGTTTTAGAATTTTCGCCCTGGACCCTTTGGAAGGGTTAGGAGCGATTTTCAAGCTTTGAGCATGCTCCTCCATCCTTTCAACTTCAATTCACCTTCAAGGCTAAAAAAAACACTTCTCTTTTCACGTTCAACCCAAGTTTCACTTGATTTCGCAAGGGCAAATAGGTGTTTGAAGAATTTTCGCCCTGGACCCTCTGGAAGGGTTAGGAACGATTTTTCTTTTTGGGCTCAATTCCTTCAATCTTGATAATCATTGGCAATTTAGAGTCATTCCTAAGGTCGTCTTTAATCATGATCCACACTAGATTTGGCATGAAACTAAGGGAAAAGATAGATTTTGCTCAATTTCGCCCTGGACCCTCTGGAAGGGTCAGGAGCGTTTTTCCCTTTTTAGACCAAAATCATCATTCATTCAAACCCAATCTTTATTGCAAGGTAAATTCTCATCTTTCTTCCCCCTAGGAACAAGGTTTCGAGCTCAAACAAGGTGGCAAATGAAGTTTATGATGAATTTTGCTCTGGACCCTTTGGAAGGGTCAGGAGCGAAATTCTTCTTCCAGGCTAGAATCCATCATTTTTTCAAAGTTTTCAAACATTTCCAAAACATGTCCACTTTTCCCTTCAAAATGCCTTGCAAATCAAAATTTGGTCAAATAAGGCAAGAAATGAATCCTAGGTTGATTTTTGCTCTGGACCCTCTGGAAGGGTCAGGAGCGAAAATCACTTTTTAAGCAAAATCTTGATCTTTGAAATCATCCAACTCCCTCTCAAGGCAAGAACATTCAAAAACACCTCCACATGTGCCTTGGAAACTAGGAACTTGGTCTTGATAAGTGATAAATTGAGGTGTATAAGGATTTTCGCTCTGGACCCTTTGGAAGGGTTAGGAGCGAAATTCCTAATCTTGGCCAAAATCCTGACTTCATTTTCACATTTTTCCATCCAAACAAGTGTTTTGCCCTCAAAGATGCCTGGGAACGAGTTGGTTCTAAGTTTGGGTCAAACTAGAATGTCTTATGGAGATTTTCGCTTTGGACCCTTTGGAAGGGTCAGGAGCGAAATTCGCTTTGGACCCTCTGGAAGGGTCAGGAGTGAAATTTGACATTTTTAGACTCTCCGTCAGGATCATTTTATGGAATATAACATTTAAGTATAAGTGACATTTCCTTCTATCTTTCTTCTTTCTTATAAATGTCACTTATACTTTATAAGTGAATATAACATTTAAGTATCAGTGACATTTCCTTCTATCTTTCTTCTTTCTTATAAATGTCACTTATACTTTAAGTTATATTCCATATATACTTTCAGGATGTTTGAGAGTGGTTTCAGACCTCCAGGAGTTATATTGCAAAATCTAGTTTTTGGAGGATTCTTCAGTTTTCCAGACTTAGTCAAATTTCAGGATCAGGACATTCCAGACTTAGCCAAATTTCAGGATCAGGACATTCTAGACTTAGCCAAATTTCAGGATCAGGACTTTCCAGACTTTGCCAAATTTCAGGATCAGGACATTCCAGACTTCATCACTCACCAACTTGACCTAACTCAAGCAGAACCTGCTATCCAAGTGATCCCCCTGGCGACACTCGAAAGTTAAAGGCTAACAGACAAAACCCTAAAAGACCTAGAAAACAAACCCTAGAAAGCAAAAAGCAGGGGTCCCCATTTGCCATGGGGCGATGTGTGAATATGTCACAACACTCGCCAAAAATCTTGTGTTATGGTGTGCTTTCTATGTTGTGTTTATTGTTCATATTTACTGCATTAATTCTTGTTTACCGGTACGCTGTTTTGAAATGCAATTTATTTAATAAGGTCAGAAAATCTGTTAACCGGTTAGATACTGATTCAGCCCCCCCCTCTGAGTATCTTTGGGAATCCTAACAAAAATGAATTCAATTATTAAGTAAATATTGATTTATTAAATTATAAAGAGTAATTGTGTTTCCTAAGAGTCACGATAGTGCAAAAGAAATATTACTAAGAAGAGGACGCGACTCTCAATAAGTCATGTCTCTCCCAAAAGGCTATGAGTCTACCTTTAAATATGGATCCATTACTTCTCACGGAGGGGGATAGGGAAAAAGAAAAAAAAAAGAGGGAAATTATCTTCAGTCAACTGACAACTCAGCAAATCATTGAACAAGTCCGGTTCTCTTCACTAGGGACAGGAGCAAATACCAAAAACCATAATATAAAGAGGAGAATATGGAGGATCATGGAAGGAGAGAATACGATGACCAAGGAGATCGGATCAAAACGGTATTAGGTAACAGGCAGTAATATTATTGTTCTTGGTGGTATGTTGAGAACATACTCAATATGTATGCATAATATATGAAGCTGATAATGATCTTATGCAGGATTTAATAATAATAGAAATAGAAATATTAATATAATGGTATGATCAGAATGAGGATAATAGATTCATATATATTATATATATAGATAACGTCTTAATCAGACAAATAACAATATTAGACTGTAAATCAGGAGGCATTCATAAGGTAATAAACAGTAAGAAGAATATGTTACTGCTGCAAGTACTTAAGGAGATGGGAATTGAGATGTTTCCAAAGAGGGGCAGACTAAATCCAATAAATAGGGCTCCTCCCAAGACAGGGTAGGGATCAGCGTTCCGAAAATCTTGAGAGCATGGACCCAAGATAGGATAAGGGCTTGGTTCTGTAAACTTTGAGGGAACCTATTTTTTCTTGGTCTCTAAGCGCTTTGGTAACATACACATCATCTTCTTCCTTAAGACTGAAGTAATAATAAAGGTTGACATTTACATTAAGAATTATGGATGCATGACAGACGAACAATTTACTGATTGAACTGTGGAATATCACTGATTGGATTCATGTTAAGATAGTTTTGTCTCCTAATTGATTTAGTTTAAGTCATAAGCATGTTGAGATAGATTAATTATGGCCTAAACCTAGCAGGGGACATTACAACAGCCATGGCTTGGAATGAGTTGTCAAAATAGTAATGGGTATTTTCAATTTTTTTAGATGTACATATAGTTGTTCTAAGTTTTGTGGGTCATTGATATTTGTAAATGTTGACATGACTTGGTATTGCATGTATTTTATTACAAAATGATATTGAATTGTATTTTGTAGTTCCTATTTTTATAGGGGTCTAATTATTCTATATCTTCATGTGCTTATTTTTTAGGTGAAAAAAAATACTTTGGCCTTCAGAAAATCTTGAAGGAATCAAGGATTTGGATAATAATGGTCAGTGTAAGGAGAAGACGATGATGGTATTCCTTTGATGTGAAAATTGGGAATTATATGTATACCTAATTACCAGAATTTGCAGAATTGAAGTAACCTCTTTTTTTTCATTCAAGTCACCATGCAGAGTGGTAAATCTTTTTTTCCCTTTTATCTTGCTTATTTGCATATGTACTTTTAGGGTTTGATGCCCACCAGGCCTCCGGCTTATTAGTTGTTTTGCTTTACTTAGGGAATTGCTCATGTATTGTTTATTGAAATGAATGCTAACAGTGTTTAAAGGTTATTTGCTTTTGAGAGAATTTAAGTGGGGTTTAAGCTTCTTTTTAAATTTTTTTTTTATTTTATGAAATGACATTTATGTTAACAAGGATTTTAAGGTTGTATTTTTCTGTTGAAGCTATTGCCCATATGATTTTTTTTCAAGAATATTGAAGTGGGGTGCAAAAATTCCTAAAAATTATTGTACATTAAATTTATGTTGGTATTGAGAGTCAAAATCTTGCTTAGTTAAACCCTCATTTGAGGTTTGGTTGCTGATTTAATAACGTTGAAAAAAAGCACTCATGTTTTGTTGTTCACGAATCATTTTACACTATAAACGAGAAATCAGAAACCCTGGATAAATTTATGATCTTATTGTGAATATGGATCCTCAAAAGAATTCTTTTCAGAATATGAGGTTTCTTGACATAGAATTGGGTTATACTGCCCCTCCTCCAACCACCTAAAAACATAACTAAATAAATCTACAAGGCTATGTCAATGAGATCTCCATTATTGTGGGTTTCAAATGTCAGGCGAGTGGCCACCTGACATAGGTTTGGGTTTCTAGGCATTGCAGTTGTTGCTTCATTATTTTGTTTCTTTAGATGTTTTTGTGTGCTGGTGCTATATATTTTCATTCTTCTTTAATGACATTTTATTCTAATTATCACGAGAGTTACTACTTGACATAGCTTTAGATTACCTCTACCCTGTATTTCTTCCCAGCTTGAGGTTGTTAATCTTGCGTTGTAAACAGAACTTTTATGATTTCATTATTAACTACAAAGTTTCATTAATATGAACCCAATCATGGATGTCTTTTCAAGTTCAGCTGTGAGTTGTTTCTTGACATAGCTTTGAGTTTTTGCGCATTGCACATTTTGTTTCATTGATATGGTTTTTAAGGATTTCCTTCTGCTTTATGCTCTCTATTTTGGTTAGGCTTCATTCTGGTTGTTTACAGACTAGCTACTCAAGTAGCCTTTGGGTTTTAGGCATATCGCTTGTTGCTTCATGTATTTGTTTCTTTAGCATTTGCTGTTGTTTAATGGTTTTGTATTAATTTGTGAAAATATACTATGGAGGTGCACTAGGAATTCCTATTTTGTAATTTTTAGTCACGTGCTTTTACTTCTCTTCAGTCCTATTAGTGTAATGTCCCCTACCAGTGAAAAAGCCTTATGCTTGAAAGTACATGGCCTGATTAGTGAGAACCCTGCAATCACAAGGATAGACACACAATACCTACAAACATATACATATTACTGATTAGCCTAAACCATCAGCGATTCAGCACTAACATGCAGATAGCAAGAAAGTATCATAGGTTAAAGAGGAGAGCAAGGGACTGCTTGTCTACCAAATCCAAGGGCTGGTTGCTTCTAACCCCCTTGCTAGATGGGTAGTCTCCCTATGCTTTTCTTCTAAACCTTGATACTTTCAGACACACAAATAACCTCTCTGTCTTGAAAAGACTGTCAGGGAGATAGTAACTGGTATCTTGACTTCATGGGTCTCTGACCACATGATAGCCCCTCGTTGCCACTGATTACCATCTCCAGTGCTCTCTCCAAGATGGAGTTGAAAACATTACTCTAACTATTAATTGATGTACAGCAGTAACCTAAATGAATTATCACATATATTCACCCAATTACATGCAACAGTATTCTAATTACTAATTGATATACAGCAATAATTTTAATTGAAATTTACAGTACATATAACAGTCATGCTGTCTCAGTCATATACAAATAGCAATATATATCAGTCGGGCTGTCCCAGTCATATATAAACGGTAATATATATCAGTCATGCTGTCCCAGTCACATACAAATAATAATATATATCAATTGCACTGTCCCAGTCATATACAAACAGTAATATATATATTAGAACTGTTATATTTTATAAATACATGCATGAATATTTCCTATTTAATATTTTAATACTATTTCCTAAAGCAATAATTAATAACTTGACTGAAGGAAGTTAGTGTGTTCTTGGCTGGGCCAAGAATGTAACTCCTTACCTGTCCGTGGTAGTGTAGAAGAAAATTCCTATGTGCTCTGAATTTGTTACCTTGCTGGCAATACTTCCCTCTTTTTAATTTATGTTCTCCTTCCGTATCCCCTCTTTGACCCACTCAAGCTTACCTTTATAGTAAAGGAAAAGGCTCGCTCATTGGGGGAGATGTAACTTAGTCCTCCCAATATTAAACGTTATCTCTTTAACCAATAAGAAATCGTGGCATTCATAATCAGTTCATTGGGTGTTAATAATATTATTTATTCTATTAGTTATTAACACATTCTTCTTTATTATATGCATTTAACAATACATATTAAATATTCAATATTATTATTTAATTATTAATTTAATTAATAGTATATTACTTAATTAACTGATTCAATCCATATTATATTGCTGATAGAAATAAATGGATGATTAATCAATACTAAATAAGTGTATTAATATTTAATTATATTTTAATTTTATTATTATTATTTATTACTATTAAATTGTATTTTAAAGTGGGGACATTACAATTAGCTATTTTTTCCCAACTTTGACATTACTATCTGAATAATTTGTTTAATATTTTTATATTTGCAGACACAGAGGGTGCAGGTGATCAAAATGATTTATTGTCTCAAGAGCTTGGGTGGTACATACTTGGGGAAAATCAGGAATCTGTTGGCCCCTATACTGTTGCTGAACTGCAAGGTAAGTTGGTTTGGTTCTCATTTTTGTATTGTTGATTTCAAGTTTTTATATAAGGATATGTACTTTTTTCTTTTGCTTGGCAATTCGTGGGATTAGTTATGGGCCAGTTGTTAGTTTTTAGACCATGGTAAGCAGATATATTAAAATAATATTGTAATATTGATATAATGGTCATCTTAGTCATTTAGTTAGTATTTGGAAACTTCTCTTTATGTCGTTCGTCTTTAGTTAGTATTTGGAAACTTCTCTTTATGTTGTGTTTCTATTCTTGATCGTTTCCATTATGGAAAGATCGTCTTGTAATTTTCTATATAAGGAGTATTCCTTTCCTTAATTAATTACAACATCAAATTATCATTTCATGGTATTAGAGCAGAGGTATTTTGTTTGGTGAATTTTTTAATAAAATTTGTAGCATCTTTACCTGGAATTTATTTTCTAGAATTTTTTCACCATTTTTTATGAAAAATCATGGTGTTGGTGTTACCTGAAGCATTTTCAGATGTTTTTTTATAGAAATCATGGGTTTTTATGGTGCGCAAAGTCTGTGTTATTCTTCTGCTGCACGAAGGGTTGGTCCAAGTTTCTGATCAAGATTTTTTTGTGGGCTGTCTCTGATCTCTGTCTTGCAAACTAGGGTTTTGGTGTTGTGATCTTTGTTTTTGCACATGAGTTTTTTGAAATTTCTCTATGTTGATTTCTTATCTGTACAGTAATCAAGGTGAACACTTTTGTCACTGATGTGCGATGCTGATGCTGATGCTGATGCTGCTTGGCTGTGCCTTCAACATACCTAACCATACTTCCCTGGATTTGTGCCTCGAGAAAGTTTCCTCTCTTGCTAGTGTTTCCTCAAAAGCCCCTATGAATCTTTTTTGCCTCAAGAAACTTTCCTGGCTCATGCTATGTAGCAGCACCTCCTTGTTTAACTCCTCAAGCTCTTCCTCAAGAGCCTTTTTAGTTCCAAAAATATTTGACATGTAGTTGATTCCATTTCTTTAGATGTTGCTCAATTGCTTTTAGTTTTGTTGATGTTTTAAACATGTGTGAACCATTCACTTGCACCTCTCCCCACCACTTCTCAGCCAAAGGAAAGCAATCAGGATGCTTAAACCACATATTTTCGAATTTAAGGGGGCATCTTGCTGGTTGTTTATCCCCCACAATGGTCCATTAGATTGCATAGTGATCTAATCCCAACCAAGGAAGGATTTCACCCTCTAATCCAAAGGTGAAGGCTCCCATGCCATTCTTCCACAAGAATCTGTCTAACTTCTCTGCAATGTTGCTGAAACCAATCCACCTATTGGTCCAAGTGTAAGTCCCATTTTTGAAGCCAATCTCCATCAAATGGTTCCTATCCATCCATGCTTCGAAATACTAGGGATTGTAATTTTGAGCTGACCTCTCCTCTCTTATCACTCTCACATAGAATTGCATTAAAATCCCCACCAATAATGTGAAAATCATGAGGCCAAAGATTAAGGGCTATTCAATTTTCGCCTAGGTCTCTCTCTTGCTGGTATAGGCACACAAACCAATGTTGCTGCTGGGTATGCTTTTGTGCTGAGGTGAAACTGCAGCAGTGTATTGCCATGTGACTAGTTTTTTCTTGTAGGCTTTGGATCTGGGTCCAGTTGAAACTTGGTTTAGATTCCAAGTTGGTCTGGCTGGGGATTTTGGCAGGGGGCTTTATTTTTTATAATGGGTTGCTCCAGAAGAACCTGAGCGAATCTGTCAAGAACCTCTGTTCCACCAAGTTTCTAGGATGGGTGGACACATTTCGTGGAAGGATTTTTTGAAGGCCATTTTTTGGATGGTAAGGGACGGCAAAGGGGATGGCTGTATAAAAAAATACTGAAAAGTTAAAAAATATGTGCAATGGGTATAGTTTGTGTCAGGATAAGTACTGTGCTTATGTGGTGATATCTATTGCAGCACCTTAGGGAAACCTCGATTGGTTTAGTAGAGTCAAAAGTGAAGGTCTTAGCCACCTCAACAATTGATCCTCAGTTACCCAACCTAAATATAGGTTTTCTGGATATTTTTCCCAGGTTTGACACCCTTTGAACCAACATACACTTGTCTCTTTTATTTCAAGTTTTGTAGCTTCTTGAATAGGTTCCTTTCATAATCCACAAGCAGGAATTTTGACTTCATCAAGGGAATTATCTTCTTGCTTTTGTGGACCATTTCCTTTCCCTTATGTTGCCTCTCTCATTGGACATGGTTACCACCACTGAGATGTGTGTCCCTTGAACTCCGTGCAAGCAAATCTTACTCTCCTTGGGTCATTGGTTGCTTCATGTTCAAAATAGTACTCTAATTCAACAAGCTTGTCTATTAACTCTTTTGGACATAGATATTTGACATTAATATAGACATCTATTTGTGTGTTACCTGGTACTTGGGATATGGCCTTTAGTAATCCTCTCTTTGTCAAGTCCTCATCACCTTCTTCTATTTGAAGGTTTGGCACCCTGTTTTCACTCAATTTTGTATTCAGTCTTTGTTATTGCATTTTGTCCATTTCGGTCTTTCCAGTTTAAAGGTCTGTTTCCAGTTCCCTTAGTTCCACCACCCTAGTGTGATTTGCAATTTCTATTATCCATTAGTCCTCTGCAATGTTCCTTCTTTAGGCCTTGTAGTCAGCAATGTCCATGTGCTGAAAAGCTTTTGAATTGCCTTCTATCGTGACTGTCAATTGATACCCACTGGTGCCACCTCTCTTCACTTCTGCAAGCTGAACCTTTGTCTCTGATGCCAAATGATGCATATGGGGTCAGAGTTCTCATTGAAGAAGCTTGACAATGCAGCTACTTGTCAAACTAATTGAACAGACATACACACAGTGGAAACACACGAGAAAGCAAATCTGAAGGTACCTGAAAAGAAGGTTTTAGTTTTTATTATTTAAAATACTAAATCTTTAGAGTGGATCACATTACTCTCTAAGTTTGTTCTTTTTCATTTCTTATTCTCCCTCTATCTTTTCTCGTATGCATTTCTTCCCATGCTGCCAAAATTACCGCTACATTTATTGCAGCCACTCCCATTTTAAATTAACCTACCTCCTTTTGTGGCATCAAATGACTTTTTTTGAATTGTGTTGCCATTATTTTATTGGCTATTCTTATCTCCTTGGTTGCTCAATTGGGCTGCCTCTTCCCACTCTTTTTTCAGTTCGTTTCTGCAGTCATTCGTTTACAAGTTGGTTTGCTCCTGCATCAAGGGGCTTTGAACCACAGTAGAACTCATATTTTGTTGTGAAACAGTTCTTTCATCCCATGTTCCCCTTGATATGGATATGATCATACCCATTTTGCAGAGAAAAACACTTTAGCACCAGGTAGGCAATATAACAATTTGTGTATTTGAAGTATTGTTAAGTGACGTTTAATAAATATTTGTTAAACTCCCAAAAATCATTTTCTACCTACCTTCCTTAAATGTTACAAGCAAAGTGAACATCTGTCATTGAACAATAGTTTTTCTTATAAATGCCTTATTTTACAATCCTTCAGTGTCACTTTGCATTCCTGTATTATTCCACCATGGCTTGTAATTTTAGAGCTGGTTATTAAAATCACCCTTGTGCAGATCTCCTTTGTCATGCCCTGTCCTTGATCATCATATTTTTTCGCAATCAAGAAATATAACCTAAATATAGCAATTAAAATATATTTAATTGTTTATTTATTAACTTGATATTTTAATTTATTCATTATATATAAATGAAATAAATATAACAATTACTATTAATTAATTAATATTTATTAACCGATGATATTCATAAAATGCTTTAATGAAATAAATTAATACACTTATCTCCAAAGGGGCCCACGTAATCCTAAAGAAAAGTCAGCCTCTTTGAATAGTGTTGACTCTTCCTTGAGTCACCACCCTCCTCCTATAAAGCATCGAGAGAAAGAGGAATCAAGGGAGAAGATTACGGAGGAAAAAAAGAGTTATCGCCGGCAGAAACATTGAGTTTTTATAGTGAAAGGAATGGCTTCAGGTATGTTTCTACTGCCCAATAGATATATGGTAATTATCGTTTAAGAATGCAATAAGAACAATACGGTCACAATGTGTTGTGTGTATAAATCACTTTCCACAAATCTGGTAATATTCTGCTAAATAATATACAGAAATATATAGTATGCCTTTTATCGCCCAAGATAAATAAGGAGATTAGACTACAATAGTGTGGTAATTTTCCATGTCTGAGAATATAATGAAATAAATACAAAACGATATTTAATTGAGCAAAATTCCTTGATAAATCTAATAATCAGATGTTACCGTTTATACAAGCGTGGTCCAATTTGACTGTAACACGAAGGGGCTTAATCAGTAAAATTTATTGAATCTTAATCTGATATAATTAATATGATATATGTTAATTCTAGAATTAGGAATCACTACAAGCAGAGTCTTCATTAATACTATGAACTAGAATTATAATCAGTATACATAAATAACTTAAATGCCAAACACATAAGTTAATGACTTACCAAGAGGCAGGGATCTGTAGAGGAGAAAGTATTGCCCACCCAAGTACACCACCTACTGAGCCTTAATAAATCAGTAGGCCAGGAGGGCAAGTGACTGCTCCTGGGCCTAGGTTTAGCAAAATTGAACTACCTCTGCCATCCATTGGCTCTCGGGCTAAAGATAATGATTAACTGAGGAACAAGGTACAAGCTAGGGGATAAGACCCACGCCATAGGGGGTAGACCACCCTGGTAAGTGAGTATGCTGCTGCCAGAGCCAAAAGGGCATGTGACCGCTTTTGGGCTCAATATGGGTCGGTTGGGCAAACCTGGTCATACCTTGACTCCTGACATTAATGATAAAATGAATCAACCTTACAGCTTTAAATATATAAACATTAATATTCATTAACTATCTGCTGCGTAGATGACTAATATAAACTTTCTGTTTTCTGATCATTCGTCTTTATGGTATAATTGTGTATTTATAATCCTTTCAGGCAAGACATCTTTCTGTTTTCTGATTTTACTTTTCTGTTGACTAACCCAGGCAAACTCAATTTGTATATTTGTACTTAGTAAGGGACATTACATCCTTATTGTCGTCAACCTTACTGGCAATTTGGAAGCTTTTATTGGAGTCAGAATTGAACTTTCTTTTTATTTTGATCGGTTCAAGATAGTCTAAGGGGACTGCACCCTTGTATTGAAAATTACAAAAAATTAAATATTACAGAGATCATCTTGTTAATTTAGGATCAGACTGTAGCAAATTAGATAACAATATCAGATAGACAAATCAATGCACACAAAGAACACCAAAATACCCTGGGAAAACCTCCCTCTTGGAGGTGAAAAACCCAGCTAAAGATCTCAAATCTTATTATGCAATAATTAGAAGTATCTTTACAATGAGCTTCAACACTTGAAGCAATCAAAACCAGTAAGTTATGCACAGAAGAACAGCATCTTCAATCTAGGATATACACAATGATGCACTTATCTCTGAGAATAGGGTATTTGCTGTCACAAGTATGTTCGCTGTCTCAGAGATGGAGATGGCTGCCTTCAAATGATGTTCGCTGCCCTTCAAATGATGTTCGCTGGCCTTCAAATGATGATCGCTCTCAGAAAGAACAGTTGCTGTCCTTTGTATATGATTCGCTGACTTCTGAATGTAATTCACTGACTTAGAACATGATTCGCTGATCTCTGAAGTAATTCGCTGGAGAATGCCGAATAGGAATGTAATCTCTGATTGTATGTCATTACAATGACATTGACTTCGCATATATATGTGCCTCTAGCATTCTAATTCATTCATGTTGGCCTTGTAAGCTTTTGGCGCCAAGGAGGATCAGACCTATAATTTACAAGTTACATCCATATAGGTCTTAACTAATTACAAGTTACATTTAACCACAAGCTACATATGATGCCCAATTAGGGCCCGACTAACATTTCATCATAAATGCCTTCTAAGGCCAGCAAGCCACATAATCGCTAAGTGTACTAGGTCGGCCCTAGAAGGGATCCGACCTAGCTACAAACACCGACACATCTTCATCCTTTGAACACTACCCTACAACCTTTTCGCCAGCTTAAACTACAAAACGCCCATATAAACAAAATGGTGCTCTGGTAATACCCCTTAAACTGAAACATATAATCCACAACCTACAACCAGCTCCATATTAACAAAATTGGAGTTCAACATTATACAACAATAACTAAGATTAAGCCTTATACAGATTTCAAAATTGGGTTCCTATTGCATTATGCATATACAAAAAAACCTTTCATCCTATCATGCTCTTTCGCTAGCTATGTTCGTCCCAGCAGTCCTCCTTGTCTTCTTGGCTTTCTATGGGTAGTCTGTGTTGGTGTTGGAAATAAGCCACACCCGGATCGACGATGGAATGGTCCAAGAGGGGCCAGTAGCTCAGTGGTAGAGCACTCCAGCAGCATATGGAAGGTCCTAGGTTCGAGTCCTAGCTGGTCCATGTCTCAACATGGTATCAGAGCTAGGTCCAGGCTAGGAGCCCCAAGCACACGAGAGGTGTGGCTTAAGGGGGGGTGTTGGTGTTGGAAATAAGCCACACCCGGACCGATGATGGACTGGTCCAAGAGGGGCCAGTAGCTCAATGGTAGAGCACTCCAGCAGCGTATGGAAGGTCCTAGGTTCGAGTCCTAGCTGGTCCATGTCTCAACAGTCTGGATTGCACGCACTGTGGTCTGCATCTAAGTCACAATGTTCAAATTCGAATTCAAATTCGACAACAATAAAATTCGGATGAAGTTTGACAAGGTAAAAAATTCTTTTATAGCTTCTGGATTAGATTGATGTTAAAATTTTTGGCACACAATCTAATCCAGAAGCTCTAAAAGAATTATAATATGGATTGTGGAAATCTGATAGCATTAAGGTAAAAAATTCAAAAAAAAATTCGATATTAAATTTGCCTTATATTTAATTTAATTTTTAAAAATATAAATAATATATCTACAAAATAAGTAAATAAAATATAATGTCATTTGTAAACCATAATTCTATAAATATCTTACGAAAAATTTGAAAAATACATCATATAACTTTATATATAAATATCTTATTAGATGTTTAATTATATGTATATATATATAGGGTGTTTATATTTACATCATTAAACATATAAGTTCATAACTATTTAATTAAATAATTATATACAACAATTCTTTAATATAATAATAATAGTACTAAATATATAATTAATTTAAAACAACATTTAAAAATTTAAACATATATTAAATAAATACAACAATCTTTAATATAATTTAATATATAGTTTATATTATTATAACATATATTAATAAATATAGTATTGTAAACTATATCAAAACCATATAGATTAAAAAACCCTAAAAAGAAACACAAGGAATGAATGCGGCAAAAACCATTGAAAGTTTCTCAACTCTCCAACTTCGCGTGGATTGAAGCACAAAGATGTAGGAAAGGATGGCGTGCGGGGAAGTGAAAGATGTGTGAGGTCTTGAGTTCCAAATGTAGAAGAATTTTTAAGAGTCAACCAGACTTCCAAACATAGAAGATTCAGATGTGCATTTTGAGTAGCTTGTGAGCTATTGTATAAAAGATAGGTCGAAAACCCTAGAAAATGTTTTGAAAATCTTAAAAAATGGTTGACGCATTTTTTCGTACGAATATGACAATGAACTTTAATGAATTTTATAGAAATTTTTGAAATTTTTGAAATTTGAATTCCATTGTTGAAGTTCGGCGAATTTTGTGACATAGGTCTGTGTCATCCATTTCCTTGTCCTCCTCCGTCATCCGTTGCCGCCCAATCCATGACACCATCCAAGTCCGCTAAGCTCCCCTCTATGTATTCTTGCAACCATCCTAGTCCATTTTCTGGTACCAATTTCAGAATTCTCTTTTGGTTGATGATGCCCTTCTTCATCGTTGCTCGAAATTTTGGGAGAGAAGCTAGGTCTTTGACGAAGATGACTAGGAATTTCTTCGTCTCCCGACCTTGCTTTCGAATTATGTAAAAATCTCTTGGCAACGAGATCCCCTTCCCCTCCACATTATTCAAGACATCCTCTTTCTCCCCCAAACACCTTTTCCATACTAATTTTCTACATAGAGCCTTCGCCGTTTCCTTCGTTTCCCCCTCATTTAGCAAAGAAGCCAAAAACATGGAAGAAATATTAGAATTTATTCTATACCTATTATCTGCCTTAAGGAATTCCTTGCCTAGCACCATTTTAATTGCGTGGAGAGTGAGTCCGTGTTTAGTTTTGAAGACACACCTCAGCCTTTTCTTTGTCACCTCTCCTAGAAATGCCATTTGTTTCCGCTGGCTAGTGAGCTTGATTGGTGTGTCCATCTTCCCTCAATTCTGTTTCTTAGTGCTATTCAATGATAACCACCTGGGCATTCATAAAGATGCTGCACATCATTTTGCACACTTCTCTCTTGAAACTTGTTATTAACCTCGTCCTTTCATCATTAATCGCTTGCCACTTCCAATGTTTGGCTTGTAATACAATGATGTCATTTTGGTATTGCAATGGCTTTGCACTGTGGGAATATCTTCACCTGTAAATCCTATTGTTATTGTAGTACCACACCAGCCTTCGTCGCTCTCTTGGCCAAGTCATTGGCCACTTCATTTGCCTCCCTATATTCGTGGTAGATTTTGAACTCCTTAAACTACCGTTTTTGCAAATTCCAATTTGGCGTCCATTCTAGTATAGTTGTTGATTGTTAGAAGGAAATCACCTTCCGGATGAATTTTCCCCACTTTCTCGTTTACTGTGGATTGTAGTGTAATATCACAAATAGGATATGCACTGTAATACTGAAAATAATTTCCTGAAATCTGCCCTAATTAAATGCAAACACATATATGGAACAAATCTGAATCAAGATTATTCATCCTGCTGCTACAAATCAGAAATTCTGAACATGCAATTACAATCAAATAGATAGGCCAAACATGCCCAAATACAACTCAGAAATCTGCCATTACACATCAAACCTATCAATAGGTTTGTACATATCAGAATGACATAGAATGATGCTTAAAACCCTTATGGCGATATTTCAACCTGCGAAGATATAACTCTGAAACTCTACGAATCTATCCAAACTGAACAATGAAGCGCAACTGTGGATTTTGAGATGAATTCACCAAGTGTACTGATCTGGGTTTTTGTCCAAACAGCCAAAACCTCCATGGTTTTTGTCCTAGGGTTTCAGAACAAAATCTGCAGAGAGAAAATTATAAAAAGTTTATGTCATGAATGTCCTCCTTGTTGCATCGATCCTCCTTTTATAATTGTTTGCCAGCCTTAGATACATTGCATCTAGACACTTCCATACTTAGGCGATTAATATAAAGTTTACATTAATTATTAAATTTCACCCCATGAAGACATCGCCTAGACATTAAATGTTAAGTCTTAAATGGCCCCCTTTTAATGACTTAATGAACAATTATAATTATTCCCTTTTAATTATTTATTAACTCTAGCCAAGGGAATTAAGAAGCTAGAGTTTGACTGCTATTTGCCTGTCAAAATGATGGGGACATTACATGTAGACTGAGTAGGGCCGCTTGGAATTCAGCCTCATTATTTGCCCTTGCCTCCAAATATTTTGTTTTTTCTGCCAAAGTTGATCCCCTATGATCTCTTAACAAGCACCCTATTCCACATTCCCCGGGTTTGCCTCTTGATGCTCCATTGAAGTTGTCGAAGTTGACCCTCACCCATCCTTCCTCTGCTGCCTTGCCTTCTATTTCACTCCCTGCGATTAGCAGCAGAATTAACTCGTTGGACCCCATGAACAGGGGATGGAAATTTCTTTTCTTGCATAGCACATTTAATTTTTTTTCTCCATTTAAACACAATTTATAAGGTAAAAGTAAACTGTTTATAATCTTTTGTGCATTGGTCATGAATCTGCTCATATGCATTTGCTTTCTCATCATGCCAAATGTTGTTAAACTTCCATGATCTCCCATTGCAACAAAAGACATGGATCGATCAGAATAATGTAACATAATGTTTTTTATTAGAATCCTAAATAAAAAATAAAAAGTTTTAAATTTTTTTTTATTTAGGATTCTAATAAAAAAATCATAGAAGCATTCATGAATTAATTGCGATTAGGAAAAAATTGTGGGTGGCGCGGAGTTTTTCCCCAATAATCGGGGTTAAAATCATTGACCCAAGTCAACAAGTTTTAAGGGATGAAATCCTTAAAAATCACATAACTCAAGATGAAAGCCTGCAAAAAACCACGATTTTTTGTTTCTCGCGAAATTGATGAGAAAAAACCCTAAAAAATTGTAGAAAAAATTATAAGGTGGCTTTTTGTAGAGTCCAGATGCCATGAATCATCGACCTGTGATTTTGACCACATTTTTGAAGTTCATATGCACTTTAAATGAAGAGTGGTCAGTAGTCTAGTTTTCAAGTTTTCGTTGTCTACTTTTGTAGAGTGGGGTCGGTAGTTTGGACTCCGTTGCTTGTGAAAATAAAGAGCTAGTGTTTTGATTTTTTGTTTTTTATATTTATGTTTTTTTTAATTCTCTTTTAAATGTAATATATGCATTTTAAGTTTTAATAATAGAGTTTATCGTTTTATTTTATTCATATCAAATTTTTCTTAAAAATTTAACATTTATAATATTGATATTTAATAATATTTTATTTTGTTGTTTTATTTTTTATAAAAATTTGGAAATATTAAATATTTGATTTTATTTTATTCATACCAAATTTTAACATTTATAATATTGATTAATAATATTTTATTTTCTTGTTTTATTTTTTTATAAAATTTTGAAAATATTGAATATTTTAAATATTTAATTTTTTAAAAAGATTTTAAAATATTATTTTTAAAGTATTACTTTATAAAATTTAACAATTCAAACATTTATTAAATTTAAGAAATCTTTTAAATTTTTAATAATTGAGTTTATAATTTTTTAATTGACATTAAATTTTTGTTAAAATTTTTAGCATTTACAATATTGAAATTTAATATATATATTTTTTGATAGGTAAGGGGCCTTAGCCTAGAAATTTTATTAATAATATAAAAGTTTACAAGTCTTGGTTCGGGAGAGCATACCGGCAGGAAAGAACCAGGAAGAAAACCTCCGGTTATAGCTCTGGACCTATTCTAAGTTTTTACAATGGCCTGCTTATTCTGGCAAAATACAAATAGAAGGTAAAAGCCCCCCGGATCTGGGCCGGGAGAACATGCATAATACAAGAAGCAGAGATAAACATTCTTCTCTAAATATAACCAATACATCCAACTGAAATGCATTCTAAGAGCTATGAGTAACTTCCCATCATTCCTTGCCTCCAAAAACCTATCTACAACACACATTGCTAAAATCCTAGTGTGGGCTAGCATTAGTAACCAACAAATCCTTATATTCCATTTATCTTTACTAAAGAATAGACATCCCTATTGTTAGCAAGAAGGAAAGCTTATTACATTACATAATGCATTATTTAACTCGTCTCTCTGCTTAAAAAGGGGTAAACTGTCACTCTAATATCAAACAACCATGCTAAATTCTCATACTTACTAATGCTACCACCAAGATTGCCGTATACAGAATAAAGACCATCTATGCTATACACAACCGACGAGGAGACCCAAACCAAAACAGATTCCAAGAAGGAAGGGAAGATATATAAATATATATACCAATATAAGGAAGACAAAAAGGAAGCATGAGACAGAAAACAGGACAGAAACCAGGAAGAGCCGAGGAGGGGGCAAGTAAGATAAACCCAAACAGGCCTGAAGAGACAACTGGGGCAAGGGGACTGGCAAAGAGGGATATCAATCACTCCAAGAGTGCACAGATTAGTTCCCGCATCAAGAACACGGCCCGTGAGAAGAAAGGACTAACCACCGCCAAAGCATCCAAGTGAATGCAGGAGAGAAGACCAGACCAAAAATGAAAGAAACAGTGAGAAGCCTACATCAGAGAAGCAGCAGTGCAAGAGACAACCAGAAAGGGGGCAATAGGATACAAGCAAACAAAACACATAAAAAACAGAAAAAATAATGACTAGATATAAATAGAGAAAGGCATAAAAAACAGAACGAGCGAGGAAAAATAAATATATATGTACAAATATATATATATATTCTACTGTTTTATTTTTTATATATGCTTTCAAAAATATTATTTTTAATAAATTAGAATCTAATATTCTAAAATATTTAATTTAATTTTTAAATTATTAATTAATAAAATTTAACAAATTTAAATATTTCTTAGATTTAAGAAATCTAGTATTATTTTATTTTAATATTAGCAAATTTAATTTTGTAAGTTAAATTTTAAACTTACTACTATTTTAAATTGATTATAACTTGTTTAAATTTTTAATAATTTTAATTTACTATATACAGATTTTAATAATTTAACAAATTCAAATATTCAAATTAAATTTAAGAAATATATTACTATTTTTTTATTAACAAATTTAATTATTTAAATTACTTTTTGAACTTTTTAATCTTTTAAATTTTTAATAAGCCGATTTTTTCAAAAAATCTTATACTTTTTGGTTTGCTGATACGATTAATGCCGCTATGATTCAGACAATATTTCAATTTATTATCACAGTGAGTACAACCATCAACAATAAACTTAACCACTTTACCCTGACATTTGTATCTTTTGTTGAACATGCTTTCATCCTCCAGATCATTTTCTTGGTCTCCTATCTTTGAGGCTTTGAGCTATCATTGGCCTTTAGTATTTACGACAAAAAATTCTCGTACTTCAGCTTCAGTTCCAACTGCTAGATTTGTTTTAACCATGTCCCATCAATTTCATTTTGTTTTTGTTTGCTTTGAGTACAATTTGTTGCTTCGTGCTCTTCAACATTTTACATCCATATCTGTGGTCTGTCTTGTGACAAGTTTCTGCCTGTATTGTCTGTTTGTTTGTCTTTTAATCTACATGGGCTTGAGTATGCAAAATGATGAGAAGCAAGTCACAGATGAATTATGTGACAAGGATTTTCAGCATTCAGGAAAATTTAGTGTGAGAAAAAATCACCGCAATTCCCGCAAATAATGAAATTTTGAAGGGAAGCAAAAAAGTATAACAATGGAGTACCTAGAACTGAGAAAGCAACCAAATTTGTTGACCACAAGAATTTAAATCTTAAAACAAAAATAAACCCTAAAGAATACATGGCAAACATAATAGATATATGGTTATCAAGGATAACTTGTTATTGTGACACTGTCAATTTTGCAATTTTCGAAACAAACTTTGCTAAACGTATTTGGGAAACAATTTACCTTGATGATGCTTGATTGTTTGTGTCAAAGCTGCTTCTCCTCTAGGATCCTATGTGGCTCTATTTCCAATGTAGAGAGTACTCTACTTATTTAGGCCTTTTGATGGCATTATGCATATAGCAATATGAATAATAGCATTCATTATTATTATAAAATTTGGTCACAAAAATATTTTGAAGATTCTTAATCCTTTTTTGACCATGATTTTCTTTTGTTCTTTCACCTTAGAAACAACTGACTTTATTCTTGTTAGATCATCTCCGTGCTATATTTGCAATGTCAAAGAATTGCTCTAATTCTTTGGTAAGTTTTACAGCACACTAAACTCCAATGGTTTGCATTTCACTAGGATTTTCTACTTAGCAATCTTTTCAATGGATTTCTCAATCAGATCAATATTTTTGGAAGTAGATTTTACTGTAGCTGTACCTTATTTATGAAACTTTTCATCCTTGAATCCTCTCTTTAAGGCCTCTACTCTCCTTGGAGTCCCTCATTCAATTCATTGGTTGCCTTCATCCTACTGTGCTCATCTTCTTGTTATGTTTGAATGGCTGTTAGCAAGTGATGTAACATAAAAAATGCCAACAGGGTACCCAGTGGGGATTGAATTATGTTCGTTGATCTAGATCATAAAATCTATATATAGGAATAAGATTTGCACATCATCTTTTTATCTTATTCTATAATACAATATTGTAATCCCATTTCAAATCTTATTTTGTGCATTAGTATAGATTTTGAATTACTACTTCCCATTATGGATGTTGGTGCATGATTCATTAGATTGCTCATTAACAATTGAACATCCTGGATATCATCTACGCTAATTTTCTTGACATCCTGGATAATGTGGTATGCTATTTTTCTTGTTCTATGCCCCATGTGGTTTCTCGATTACCTTTTTTGAAACCTTGTTTGGCTTTGATCTACAGAATATTACGCATCAGGTTACTTCACGGAGAGCACACTGTTATGGGCTGAAGGCAGAAGTGATTGGATGGCACTATCTGACATTGAAGAATTATATATGCTGGTGTCTGCCAAAAAATCAGACTCTCAATTGCATCAAAATGATAGCATAAATTCTGTATGTGATTCTATCAGTCAACCTCAGGTTAATGGGCAGACATCTAAAAATGATGCCTCTGATGGTGACTTAGGGGCTGCAGATAATGATGATGATTTCCATAGATGGAAAGAGGAGGTGAGGCAAGCAGAGGCAGAAGCAGAGGCTTTGAAGTCCCAAACAACAGAGGAGGCAGACACCGCCTTTGTTAGAGAAGAAGATACAAGCAATGCTGATGAAAGGCCTTGCACTCCTCCAGATGGAGAAGAGGAATTTACAGATGATGATGGAACTGTATACAAATGGGACCGTAATCTTCGGGCTTGGGTTCCACAAGTAAGTTCTGGGAGGCTTCAATTCTGAGTAATTATGTGAAACAACTTTACTTGATGTTTTTCTGGGCAGTAGTAGTTTGAATCACGTTCATGCAGCAAGTAGCAGCATGTTGGTATTCATTTACATGCAAAAATCTTAGATGAATGCTGAGAACAACATTTGTGAAGAGAATTAAGGAAACCATACAGTTCCATGCTTTTGTTCAAGCTTTGTTCTAGTTGTGGTATGGACAAAAGACAAGATTTGGATTTGGCATCTCTATTAGTCATAAATATGTCCAAAGTGAGTTTATCAGTCTAGATGATAGATGGAGTCAAAGTTATTATAGAAGAGATAGTAGTTCTATTGATCAGTTGCAATAAGATTCATTGCAAGACTCTTTTAGAAGACAATCTGATGTCCAAATCTTACAAAGAAAGAATTCTTTTTGGGATTTGAGAATATAATATACTATATAGACTGTAGCAAGTTGGCAACACATTGCATAACAGTCAGGCTTTTGAAACAAAATTTGGGTGGCTTTGAATTTTGTTCCTAAATCTAATCGTTGTGGTTAGAAATAGTGGTTCATATGGTATTGGAATGGTATGAATTGAATTTCTTTTGAATCGATGGTTTTTTTAATTTTTATAGGTTATAAAAAGCCTTTAAACATATCTTTGATGGAAATCAGCATTGCCATTTTCTATATATGCTATAATATACTTCCAGTTTTTTCCCATGTGGTCATATTATTTGCATTGTGAACTTATTCTAACTTTGGATGAAACTGATGAATTCATTAATTAAATTTTGTGTTAATAGGACGGTTCTTTTCATAAAGAATCACTTTATGGTGAAGATGAAATGACATTTGTGGATGAGGAGGAAATAATGCCAGTGCCAACTGTGACAAACATCTCTATTGAAAATGAATTCCAAGCCGCGTTTCCAACTACAGATCCAAAATCTGGTTCAAAACGGAAGTCGAAGGACATCCATACTGAGAGTGAGAAGGTCTACTTGCCTTTTCCTGTTTTGCATCTAGCTACCTTGTAACTTTGGCTAGGTATTGTTCTAATTCGTCAAATTGCTTATGATAGCATGGGAGGCTTTTCTGTTTTGGAATCTTGAGCATGTGAAAAATAAAATACATATATGCTAGTCCTCTGAAATATAGTGTTCTCATGGTGATCTAGTTTCAGAGAGGAGAATGGATTGTGATTGAATATGTTATAAATTTTATAATTGTTTCTTTATTATGATTGGAACTTTGGTGGATGATTAACAATTCTACTGTTTTTGCAGGAAGCCAACAAACCACCAGATACTTGGTTTGATTTGAAAGTCAACACACATGTTTATGTGACAGGATTACCAGAAGATGTTACTCTTGAGGAAGTATGTAATGTAGAAACCACTTTTGTAGATTTAGTTAATGCATATGGCTTTTACTTTCCCCCTTTGATAGATAAAAGAAAACAATTTTACAGTGGCCGAAGTCAAAGGAAAATACATGATTTTGTTAATGCATATGGCTTTTACTTTTCCCCCTTTGGTAGATAAAAGAAAACAATTTTACAGTGGTCGAAGTCAAAGGAAAATACATATACACCAAAGAAGCAAGGTGACCTAGATCATTGTGTTTAACTGGCCATTGATAAAAATATCCCAGATGACAGATTGGAGGAGAATCAACAACCGGGAACCTGAAGTTTTGCACTATAATTGGGCTGTGCTATTTTGAATATCAAAAGACTAGACATTCTATTAAACGGGAAAAAACATGAGGTTTGCAAACAGTATCTTTCACAGAAGAGCTGATAATAATACTTAAAATCATCAAATACTAGGGATTATTATCAATTTTTGATGATTTTGATTGAGCTTGTAGTTCATGGAATGAATCCCAAAGGCTATCTGAGATTCTGAACTCCTTTATGACTTCATGAAGGCAAATCTTTTCATGATTCTGAACTTCGTTACATATTGCAATCTTCGATTACACAATTTATTCCATCATGGAGATTCTTGACATTAGGGGACATCTTTTTATTTTTATATATTATTAGAGAGGGATCTATTGTGGCCCTTAGCTTTTAATATTGAAAGATCCAAAGGTCAACAGTAACTACATAGGAAAAAGGCATAAAACCACAACAGAGAAAATGGAATTACAAAAGACTTTTCTCGAAGAGCAGCATGGAGCAAGCTGCCAGAAAACGCCAGTAAACCACAAAAAGAAAACCAAAAAAGAAGCGCAAGACACAAGCTAGAATGCCTGCAACACTCACAAACACCTGCTCCCTGAAGCAGCATTGAAACTTTCAACAAGCTCCAAAGCCACGTTCCAACGCTTTGCTGCTACAACCACCTACTTTGGAGAATGATCAATGGAACTGCCAGTATTCATCAAAGCCTCAGAACAGAGCCTATGAAAAGTTTCATGCCTTTTCTTTGCTGGTAACACTATTGCACCCAAGAGAGAAGGAAGTTTATAGGCACTTGACACTTTCGCAGTGCCATTCTTATAGGATACCAACAGTTTTTTGAGAGATCTCATGATTAATTGCATAAAGTTCCTTATTCAAAACGTCCACATAAAGTAAAGTTGGAGTTGAAAGGTCCTCTTTTTGTAACTGCACCCTTCTGCCACTCAATGAAACTTGATCTTACATCTTCCTAGAAAACTTCTTTTCGTTGATGCCTGAAGAATATCCACCAACAGCTGCATTTTCAAAAGTTGAGGGCTCAATCATTTTATGAAGCTGAAAATTGAAAATTCAGTTGTTGATATCCACCAAGCCAATTGTGTTATCCAACTTAGCATGAAAATCCACTAAAGTAGTATCCTTGGAATCTGAATGAGCATTATCTTCCAACCCTTACAAACATATAATTAGCTTCAGAAGATGAAGAGATGAAAAATTTGGGTAGTGAAAATAGCCAATAGATGGTGGTTGGAAACCTTGACATGCAAGAATGGATCTTTGGAGCAACTAGATTTATACCTTTTATCCATAATCCAACCTATGCAAAAGCATCACACACTGCCACACCAACACCAAGTTGAGGAGAAAATAGAAAAGCCATAGAGAAAATACATCAGATCATGGGGAAACAAAAAAGTTTACCAAGCACCTTTGCAATAATAAAAGGGAAGCATGTGTCCACATGAGTTACAAAAAACTGCTTTAAATAGCACTCAAGCTAGAAAAGCCGAGGCCGTCAAGGTCCATGAAAAGAGATGATGGGAAGCCAAGTAGATGGGATAGGCAGTTGACAAAGATGAAGGGCACAAGGGGCCTACTACAAGGCACGTAGGGAGGATGATGATTTGATCCATAAACTAGAGGCAGCTATGCTGCACTTGGGTACATCAACTTATGGATTTTAAAATGAGACACGTCTAACTACCTCTACACACATTAACAACCTATAATGGCTGTGAATCTACGCAACATACTCACTCATTAAAGGAATTAAATTGAAACATCTCAAATACAGAAAATAAATAACTTGCATTACACACACCCCTATGCAACAGAAGTAACTCAGGAGAAACCTTCAACTGAAAAAATAACTCTTTGGAAGAGTGAGCTAAGATCCTCACATCACTAATACTTAGTCTTACATGTGGATATGTTGCCTGGGCTTACAAAAGCTCACACTGACACTACCAAGATGCTCTAGTTTGCCAAGTTCATCAACTCATGCATGAACCCACTCTGCATCTTGCAGCCTCAAGATCCATCCCTCCAATCAATCAAATAAATAAAACCTCTGAGACACTCCCCAGTTTGAGGAACCTGTGATGACCTTCAAGGGCTACCACTCCATTAGGGTGTGCACACTAGTTCCCTCACAGACTCTTTACTCAATTTGTTCTCTCCCTTTTGCTTCCTCACCTCTTTGCACCTACAAAAAGGATCAACGGTGCTGGCAGAATGGATAGATGCTTTTTGGTAATATTTGTACATTTTTCTTCTGCCTAATCAACCTCCTCATGTGATAGGAGATGGAAACAACCCTAAGTATCGATAACCAAGCTTGTGACCTTCTGCTATCCATTTGCTCTTGCTGGGGTCCTTCAATCCTTTGCCTTCCATCCCGAAAACTACTTGCCATGCATGCCATCTTCCATGTCCCACTTGGCATCAAATGGAAATGACTGTAATTGCACAACCGCCCACAAATCGGCCTCATCCAAGCCAACCATTGCCTCTTGCTGACTTCATCAGCATCATGCTCATTCTGCAGCCACATGCTCACTTTGTTAGTCAACATACCATGAATTTGACAATACACTCACATCTTTGTCAGCAAGCGCAAATGACTTAAGTAGCCAATTGTCATCTTTGGCAGCAATTGGTGTCATCTGTAGTAACAAGGATAAACTTTGGCAGCAACTGTCAGCTTCTGCAGCACCTGTACAGTTCAACAACTGCAAACTTTGGAAGTGGCCAAAATCAAACGATCATTTTACTGTCATAATCCAGCAATTATTTCTTCAAAAGAGGCCACATGTCATCGCAACTAATGAATAAAGTGGAGAAGGGAGCTTGCTCAACATTTTAGTCGGTAGGGAAATCAATCACTTTGGTTTTTTGTGACAACAATGTAGAAAGGAAATGTTGATGAACTTCTTACATATACTTATAGCCTCATCCGGTAAACTTCAAAGTTTCCAATTCAGACAGACTTGTTTCCAAAGGCCATTGATCACATCCAGCGAGTCACCTTCTACAACAACATACTTACGACGTACGTTTAGAATATGAAGTCATATTAATCTCTGACATAACCAATGTCTTTTCCACCTCATTATTGGTTTTTTGACTGAATAAAAGTGATCTGCCATGTACGAGCATGCCCAGGGAGTCCCAAAGAACAACCCCACCCCCAGGCAGACCAGGGTTCCCTCTAGGGTTACTTTCAAAATTCAGTTTAAGGAAGCCTACCAAAGGGTGGCTTCCAAAGGACTTTCTCTCTGCCATACCTATCAAGACTAACCCCTTGAATGGGGTTATAATGGGGCCATCCTATAAATGATTCAATCAATCAATTTTGTAGCCAACAAAGGGGTAATTCTTAGAAGTGCACCTTAAAAAAGTGTAGCTTTTCAAAAAATTCTAATTAAACAGTGATTTTAAACTAGTATAGCCTTTTTCTTTTTTTTTGGTTGTCTGGAGAATTTTTGAAATTCATTTATTTGCCTGGTATAAAATCTAATTTATAACATGATTTTCATATGGTGTGTCTGAGTTAATCAGCATAAGCAAATGAATGTATTGCCAACTAAAGAAAAACCATCATTTTGGAATTGAGTCTCCTTTACAACTTTTTAAATAAGGTTGGCAAAAATTCTGATGATAAGAAAAGAAAAAATCCCATTTTTGGGGTTTATTTGCAATCTAGCTGTACAGCGAGTTCAGGCTTATCTTGCAGATTATGGTAAGGTGGTTTTGACTGGGTGGAGGGTGAGTTATGGTGAGTTTCATGGATTAATGGCAAATCTGGTTGACTTTGTGAGTTTTTTTCTGGTCATGATGTTGTCCTTAGATGTGCATATACATGCACAAGATTGTGATTTTTTTGGTATCTTTTTTTGCATTAGAATTAAAAAATTTAAGTAGTAGTCAATTTAGATGGATTGCTTAGTACTTTCAATTTTGATACGGGTTTAAGACTTTAAGTACAATAACTGAAGTTAACCATGTCTGAAATGTGTGTGCATAGGTATTCATTGGGTCAATAAGATCACCATTTTATGTAATTTTTTCATTACATCTGTCTTTCATATAAATAGATGTTTAAGGTAAACTTCAGGAATTTATGTGTTTGTAATGCCTTTGAGAAACTGTGGCTATAAGGCTGAAATCGAGTTTGATTAGTTACTTTTCTTCAGTGTTTGCTAATTAGCTCTATTCATTTATTAAATAATTGTTTTGCATAGTTAAAGTTTTTCAAGTGCATTCGACTTGACTTTTACTTCCTTGACTGTGACAGATTACAGAGGTATTCTCAAAATGTGGTATCATCAAGGAGGTATTGCATATTGTCATTTATCAGATTTCTTTTGAGACTGAATATGATCTGCATTCACTGGTAATTGGAAAATATAGATTGTGGAGTTTTCTAATGCATTTGTATGGGAAAGAAAACGAGATAAAGATTGGGCTAGTCAAAATTTGTCAAGGATTTTAGGACTTCCCTAAGAATTGTTTTGATGGTAATGAGGGAGGACAATGTTGTCATCTATCTACAACCATTCTTCATTAGAATTGCCTTTATGATACTTTTAGTTTGCTATATTTATTATAACTTTGAACTTAGTTTTGAAAAGTATTTCTTTGATGTATTATAAATGCAGTATTAAGACATTTCATGAAAAGCTTTTTGGGCATTAGTGGATTCCATCCCCTGTCCAAATTTTAACTCTTATAAGTATCACCCATTCATTTATTTATGAACTGTCATTTTCATCCCATTTGAGGTAGATTTCATCTTTTAGCTGTGGGCGGCCATGGGCTTACTCAAAAGACACAATGGATGTGTGTACAGTAAATTTGGAAAAAAAAGGATTCCAAAATTTATCATGAATAGGGTTTTTTAAAACTTGGAACATGAAAATCTATCATAAATGAAAATGAAGTATGATGATAAAATTAAAATTTATGGAATTATTTTGAAGGTTGTTGACACTGCTGGAGCCTTTAAAAAGCATCTTTGGTTATCTGTTTGGGGTTTAAGCTCCCGGATTTCCTTTTTTTAATATTAATCTGGAGTTTGTATAATGGTATCTATTGCTAATATATTTTATGTTATGATCTAGTCCATGATTTATCTTGTTTTTGTCTTATGATAACCATTGCAAAAATAGTTTATCTAGGGATTTGATGATGCTTAGGATTAGGATGAAAAATTTGGTATCGGATCAACAAGGATTTGGCAGCAGTAATAATGCAAAGTTGTTTTCAATTTCCTATGGTTATATTTGCTGCATTGCAGAACAGTTTCTAGTGCCAAAATCAGTTTTAATTTTTAATGATAAATCTTGTTTCTCATTTGTTTAGAATCACTATATATAGTTAGAAAAGTGAAAGCTATATTTAAAATTTTAAACTGTAATTATGCAAGTTGTGCTTACATAGGGTTCATGATTTCTTATCTAGTTTACAACTCTAGTTATAGAGCTGGTTCTAGGATATTATGCTTCCTATGTTACAGTCTTGAGCAGTACTTATTTGATATTTCTTTTTTATGGTTTCTTAGAGGCATAATCAGACTCACTTTCTCCTCTACAGAAGAGAATGTCTGCTACCTTAGGATGGAACATTCCTTTCCTACCCTCAATTCCTCCTTACTTCAATCTGTCTCTTTTCCAGTGACTTCTCAAAGAGAAGACAATACTTTGCACAAAAAGCGTCTAGGACCCAACACTCTTTTAAGATTCCAGATTCAAGAGAATCGGTAGCCTATGGGGTTTGTGAACATCTAATTATTCTCAAGGGGTATTTTATGTCTGTCTTCTCTTGCAAAGGAAAAAAGAAACAGAAAATCATAGTTACCAGGTTCAAGAAAATTCAATTTGTTTGGGATGCCAATTTTTTTTCGGAATCCTGGGATATTCAACAAAATTTGGTGCAATTCAATAGATATTGATAAATCTGGACCAGATTAGATAAATCTATCTGATTTGAAAAATTCAGATCTGGCCAAATTTAAACCAGATCTGGTCAGATCTGGAAACAGAAAATTCTGGTCTGTTCATGCAACATTGATCCCCTTCTTTTGAACAAAGAGAAGATCTTCCAACCACTGTCCAAGTTCTGAGTGAGGTTCCTTGGTGTTCTCAAGTGAATAATGTTTTCTCTTCTCTATAAAATAAACTATGCATACTAGATAGAGTAGTTAAATATATCTTTATTTACATTAAGTTCTTAGAGAAGTAGGCCAAAGATCATCAACCAAGAATCAAAGTACTTTTCCTAACTAGGGAAAGTTTATTTAAATGACCCAATGTTTACCAAGAAAAATACAACTACCTACTTTCTCTTGTAACCGTAGTTGAACTACTCACCAAAAGCAAAAACTCACCAAAAGCAAAAACTCACCAAGGCCCAAAAAAAAAACTTGGTGAAAACTAGACAACTTAAAAAATTGCTTAAATTTAATAGAAATACATTTTTTTTGCAAATGTCAATGAGGAGATGCATCCAATGAGTCAATAAATGAGTACACATAAGAAACAAGCTGAGTATAGATATATTTGATTGATTTAAATGCAAATTGGGTACAAAATGGCATCCTCTTGTGGAGTGCCGATGGCTGATAGACTGAAACAAAATGAAATAGCAAATTGTTCTTGTCAAACTAAAAGTAAATACTACATCAAAATGTTTTACTTCTTCCTCTTTCCAGCTCTAGTGTAAACTAGGGGAGAGATAGAATTAGAGGGTCTAGTCCTAGGAGTCCGATGTGGCTTCTCCACCTCGTCAAAATTAGGTTGAGGGTAGCACCCCTCGTGGGGGTCTGAGGGTGAGGGAGGGGTAGATAGATAAGTCTAGATCTTGGGGAGAGAGGAAAGAGTGAGATAGAGAGTGATAGAGAGTGGTAGAGAGAGGGGATAGAGGAAGAGTGATAGGTCTAAAATTTGGGGCAGATAAAGTGAGTGAGATAGAGAGAGTGAGAGAATGCTGATAAGAGGCTACTGATTACTGAAATTTGACAAGTCTGAAAATTTAAAAGATCTTCTAAAACCTAGAATTTGTATTATAACTCCTAGAGATCCAAAACCACTCTCAAACATCCTGCCAATATACACATGAAATATAACTTGGAGTATAAGTTCTTATACTTAAATGTTATATTTCATGTATATTTTCTGATGAAGAGAATGAGATTGACTTGAAAAAAATAAAAAATATAGATAATTTTTTGATGTGTTTGGGCCTTTTTTTTATGTGGCTGAGTTTTTGCCGGAAACTCGCCAAAAACTTGGCGAGTTTTTCCCCAAAACTCTGCGACTTTCTTTTGCTTTTTAATGGCATAAATACTCTTCAAGCAAAAAAACTCGCCGAGTACTCGACAAGTATTCCGTCTGTGTCTGTAACTACCCAAATGTTGACAAACATTAATAAATAGTTGGATACAACCATATTAACAAAAAAAGAAAAAAGAAAAAAAGTCGTCCTATAGAAGACAAAGAAAACAAGTAATCAAGTAACATTATGTCAGGTTTTTCAAACTTTTGATAGTGCTGCAGAGGAAGGACGACTTTTATGATGCTTTCTGCTGGCAGGCAGAATAACTTGATCAGTCCACAAGTCTTGTATGTTCTATGTGTTGACGTGTATTTTATACACCATCATACACAGAATAAAATACCAATAGGCATCTTATCCTCTCTTGAGAAAATAGTCTCTAACTGCTGAAGATTCGCATAAAGGATCAGTTAGGAAGACTCCAAGGTTCTGTTAGTAGGGTCTCTACGTGTGGACAAGCTCCAGTGGTATAATGTGATTTGCTGGGATCACAAGGGGACTTACATGTGATGATTGAACTTCCGATCTGCTTTGCTGGACACAGGGTCTTAGATTTGAAAAAAAATGAAAAAAGGATAAGGGCGAAGAGAGGATCTAATCCTAATACTAAGAATGTAGGAGCAATGACTTGATTTTTGATGAAACTCTAACTAGATCTTGTTTTGACATCAATGGAACATCTACACAAGACTAGTGCGATCTTCTAAGGGAAGCTTTATGATGTTCAAATCATCACCGCAGGCATAAATACCATCCAAGTTGATGCATATCAATGAAGAAGCGACAAATTGAAATTGAGCTTAAGCTGAACGATTCCAGTTGACTACACAAGGCAAGTCTGCAATCAACAAACTGCTAGTAGTATGGATATACGAATTCCACCATTAATCAATCACATTTCCTCCATTCATCTAATCATCTACCATCTAGGATTGAAGACTCAACAAGAAACCATGCAAATTGCAAGAAACGACACGCTTCACCATTACTTCAATGAAAATGGAGTTTGTTTACAATCAATGGCAACAATTTCTTGCCTTGTCCTCCTATTCTACTCTAACTACTATTCTATCAATTTCTAATTACTCTCTATCTTCTAACTCTCTAGCTATTGCTAATTATTTCTAATTTATTGCTAATTAGCCTTTACAAATGAAATGCCTGGGCTTATATAGTGCCCACAATACAATTTGATGGCTTAGATCAATTCAAGGTCAATGGCCAAGATTCAACAATGAAAACCCTAATTAGGGTTTGTTACAACCATTACATAACATTTAATGCTTGACCAATGATAAAATTGTATTGCTTGGACACATGTCCTCTCTAGAAAAATCGACCAATGGATAGCCAGGGTAGGTACATCGGAGTTTGTGCCACCTTCCATGAGTTAAGTACATTGAATCTGGACATGCTGAGATGGACCTCACTGATTGGAGACGTGATGACTAGGATGCCACCTCATCTGACACTTGTAACTTTGGTAAATATTCAACTTGATGTTGTTGAGAAGCTTGCTTTAATTAATTCATCTGGAATTATTTACTTCTTCAACGAGCCCTTGTTCTAACTCCTTGTGTCCTTGATGTGCAGGATGATGATGTACCTCGCCTTGGAACGTTGGATTGAAAGAGGTTGCCTATGTCCTTACTTGATCGTCCTGGCGAAGACCGTCCTGGATCCGGCTTGATTTTCCTTGAAGAGATCTCCATTTGATGCCTACACAACATTTCAAAATTAGTACCATGATTTTGCAATACATAACATAAATTATAGAGCAAATTTTAGGAAACTTAATGATAAGTCCTTTATTAATCATTTCCTAAAAATGACTATTGAGCTATGAATTCAAAATTCAAAATTTGAAAATCTAAGCTATGACGATCACAAACTAAAACAATAAATCCATATCGCCATACCTCTCTTGAGAGCTAACTCTAGAATGCAAAACAAGGAATTTGCCTAGGCAAAATCAAAATTAGATGGCTTCAACGTGATCTCCTTTAAATGAACGATCCCTTTATCAATTCATCACCCTTGAGGATATCTTTGACGTGGTCTTTGGCAAGTTCGCCCAACTTGAGACTAAGCTCGCACTCCTTTGATGATGTTTGCGCCCTCCTCTTGAATGACAATTTCGCACCTCCTTTGTATTCTCCAAATCGCATGCTAATGAAGGATGTTAAATGATGATTTGAAATGAATAAACCACCTTCCCTTTATAGGCGCTTACCTCTCATCATTATTTAGGCCGACTTTGTGAAAATAAAGCAAATTAAACGATTGTTTGATAAATAACAAGGCCGACTTTTATAAACCAAGCGCTCCCTTTGATTTTTTTTTTTTATTAATTAATTATTAATTATTAAATACCATCGTTCTAAATTAATTTAATCAAATTCGATTTTCACAAGGCAAAAAATAATTAATAATATCAAGCGCAATATTTAAATGCCATTTAATTGAATTTTCAAAACATATCGAATTTTAGCATTTAAAATAAATTCAAAAACTTGTTTGAACGCCAAAATTGGAGAATTGGGAAGAGTACAAACCTCATCGCCCTGGTCCCTGACTGAGGGACAGGAGCGATCCATCAACTTAGTCTTGATCCTTGCGTTTTTGACGTTCAAAGTTTTCATCCTTACGTTAGTATTGCCATTTTCGCTAGGTCCTTCAAGCTTGATTGACTTGTTCTTGCAAATGAATGTCCTTTAGATATGATATCGCCCTGGTCCCTTGGAGAGGGACAGGAGCGATCTAGATCTTTTCACTTGAAATTCTCCGTTCTTGATATCAACTCCTCTTTTATTACCTTTCAAACAACACTTCAATCCCTTTGCAACTTTGTTTTAACGTGATCTTTAAAGGATAACAATTGTTTTGGCAAATATCGCCCTGGTCCCTTGGAGAGGGACAGGAGCGATCCTCATAATTTCTCCTTGACCTGGCATCTTTAATCTCTAATCTTCATTGTATGGCGAATAATAACATTGTTTGTTCATTCCATGCTTGTCCCACTTGATTTTTACAAAGTGTTTAGACGTTGGAAGGATCATCGCCCTTGTCCCTTGGAGAGGGACAGGAGCGATCTTGAAGCTCTAGTCCAAATGCATCACCTCTCAACCTTGGTTCCTCGTTCATTGCCTTCCAAAGGACGTTCCGGATCTAGCGTGAACTTGCCTTGTCTTGGTTTTGACGGAACATGAATGTTTTAATGAAATCGCTTTGGTCCTTGTCCAAAGGACAGGAGCGATATAGGCTCTTTGCCTAATTGATAGTACTTTGACGTTTGGAACCTTTGTAAATCATCTTCAAATGACACCTTATACCTTGTGTGATCCCGAAAAACCCTGACTTGGCATGAATTTGAAGGAAAATGAAGGATCCTAAGCAAATCGCCCTGGTCCCTTGGAGAGGGACAGGAGCGATCTTGCTCTGTGTTCAATTTGAGGATCTTTTAACGTTTGAAGTCTTCGTATATCACCTTCTAATCATGCCTTGGACCTCATACGATCTTGCAAAACCTTGACCTTACGTGATTTTTGAGGGATTTGGCCAATATAGTAAACATCGCTCTGGTCCCTTCCTGAGGGACAGGAGCGAACTTCAAGATTTTGAGCTTGTTCTTGCGTTCTTCGTTCTTCAACTTGCCATTGCTTTCGATGCGTAAAATGAAGTCCCTTGATTCTCCTTAATCACTTAACACTTGATAAACTTTCAAAATCTTGGCCTTTATAGGAATTTCGCTCTGGTCCCTGCCCGAGGGACAGGAGCGAATTAGATGTCTTGGTGCAAATCCTTCATCTTTGGCAATTTTTGATGCTTTGTGCTTGATTGAGACGCTTTGAAATGTCCTTGCCACCTCTCTCCTTGACTTGGAGTGGTTTGAATTTGAGGAAAAGGCAACATAACTAAGATATCGCCCTGGTCCCTTGGAGAGGGACAGGGGCGAATTTGTACTTGTAGTCTCCATCACATTTCGCCAGCTTCCAAATTTATCTTCAACGGTCTCGTAATGTACCTTTTCACTCATCCATGCCTTGGAATTCATTGTAACTTGGCAAGAAATTTGTCTAAGACAAAAATCGCTCTGGTCCCTGCCTGAGGGATAGGAGCGAACTTGGGCATTTGGGTCCCTTGTTGACGTTTAATAATCTTCAATTTGTCTTCAATGGGTTCAATTCATCTCCTTTCTTGCCTTCAAACATAAAACTTGCTTGATCTTTGCCCAGATCGTACCTTATGAAGAATTTCGCTCTGGTTCTTCAGTGAGGGACAGGAGCGAATTTGACCCTCTAGGCAAAAACTTCATCATTTCATTGTTTTTGATCAAGTCTGGATGCTCTATCATGCTCATTTCGTCCTTCACCAAGCCTTTGATGTCTCAATTCGTCCAAACACGGTCAGGAATAGCTCAAATAAGTATTTTCGCTCTGGTCCCTTGGAGAGGGACAGGAGCGAAATTCGCTCTGGATCCTCAGTGAAGGACATGAGCGAAATTTGACTTTTCGCACTCTCTATCAGGATAATTTTTATGGAATATAACATTTAAGTATAAGAAAGAATTATACTTTAAGTTATATTCCATATATACTTTCAGGATGTTTGAGAGTGGTTTCAGACCTCCAGGAGTTATATTGCAAAATCTAGTTTTTGGAGGTTTTTTCAGTTTCAGACTTAGTCAAATTTCAGGATCAGGACATTCCAGACTTAGCCAAATTTCAGGATCAGGACCTCACTCAAGCCGGACTTGCTTATCCATGTGATCCCCTGGGCAACGTTCAAAATGCAAAGGCCAGCTAACAAAACCCTAAAAAACCTAAAGAACAAACCCTAAAAAGCAAAAAACATGGGTCCCCATTTGCAATGGGGCGATGTGTGAAAACGTCACAACACTATGATGAAAGAAATAAAAAAACTCAAGAGTGATAGTTTCAGCTTGTAGTGAAAGGAAAACTAAGGAAACCTTGAACCACACACACATAGCATTAGTAAAAGTAGCATATCCATTATGTAGGCTAGTGTACGAAGAATGTAGTCAGCAGTCATTTTTTGTTGTATGATAAGACTTGAATTAACTGTTCCTACAATATGCTGTTGGCTACTTTCTCCATATGCTAAGAAAAAGACTAGTACCCTTAGTACAACACTAAAAAAAATATTCTTAATACACACTAGCCTACAGTATAAACTATAGAAGTCTTTTATATTAAGACTTTTACTAATGGATACCTATAAACTTTGAATATATAATATACAGGACTTCTATAGTTTATATATACTTTCTCCACCCATGTAAAAAACGCTGGAGTTTTATTATTATTTTTTCCATTTTTCTCCCATAGGGCCCACATAGTATTTTTCTCTCCAACACATCATCTGATACTTTTTCCTTAATTGCATTTCTTTATGACCCTTTGTATGAGCTGTATGGTAATTTTCTTGTTTCCATAAATTTCTATGTGAAGTTTGCTTTGATATGACTTTAATGTTGTGTTGAAATATGCAACATGACTAGGCTTCTTTTAGATTTTGTTAGGACAAGAAGTATCTATTGGCTCTAAATCCAGTAGTTTTTAATATTATTATTTTGAGGTTTAACTTCATTAATTTTAGGATCTTTAGTGAAGCCTTTGTTGGAACATTTATGTCAACCATATTTAGAATTTCCAACCTTCACAAAACTTGTACTTCGTGAGATGCACAATGCACATGAACTATACAAGTTTTCAGTTGTTCTAGATTTGCTGCTCTTTGGTGGTCTTTGTAGCTTCATTAAAATTGTAGTTCGATGGAAATATTTTGTAGTCCTCCTTTTTCCAATTGAGCAAGCTATGAAGGGGATTTGGTTGAGTTCTAATAAGTACCTTTTCAGCCGTTAAAACTCCTAGTACCTTGATTCCTTGTGGTTTTGCATCCACCAATTGGAAAGTTGGATGGTAAATGGTAGGCTTGCCAAGAATTTTCTAGGTTTCTTCAAGAATCAACTTTGCTTCCAATGTTGATGATTATATTAGCAAGATTACCGCCGAGTATCTTCATATGTGCTTCTATTGATTTGTTTGCCAAATCAACTCCTAGTAGCATAGGGTCTATAGTAAAGATCATTTGTTAGTTCTAGTGTATGTGGATGATATTATATTTGGGGGAAGTACGTGTCAAGAATTTGCTAGGGAGATGCAAAAAGAATTCAAAATGTCTATGCTTGGTGAGTTATCTTTCTTCCTTGGGCTACAAATATTTCAATTGAATAAAGGGATTTTCATCTCACAAACCAAGCATATTAAGGAAATTTTGAAGAAATTCAGAATGGAGGACTATAATCTTGTTAACACACCCATGGTAACAAGATACACATTAAGAAAGGATGATGAATCACCAGGGGCAAATCATACATTCCATAGGTTGATGGTTGGAAGCCTATTGTATGCAATGGCTTATACAAATGCAAAGTGGGCCGATAGTGTAAATGATAGAAAGAGTATAAGTGAGGGTGCATTCTTACTAGGAGATAATCTTGTCTCTTGCTCTAGTAAGAAACAAGCATCAGTTTCTTTATCTACAATAGAGGTAGGATATATTGTTGCAGCAACAACTTGTTGTACATATGTTCTATGGATGAAACAAACCTTGAAGGATATTAAGGTTGACTATGAACACTCCATCTCCATATTCTGTGACAATATCAGTGCAATCAACATCTCAAAGAATCTAGTCATGCACTCTAGATCAAAGCATATTCCCATCAAGTATCACTTTCTAAGGGAACAGGTTGCCGATCAGCAAGTCAAGTTGGAATATATCGCTACGAAGGAACAAATTGCGGACATCTTCAAAAAGCCTTTTCCAAAAGAGACTTTTGAGTATCTAAGGGAGAAATTGGGAGCGACATCACTCTCATCTAGTCTCTAAGTTCTTCAAATGGAGCATGTGTTTAGGGGCAGCTATTCATTGTCTTATCCTTTGACCTTGGAAAGCCTTTGCCAATGATGTCGAAGGGGGAGGATTAGAGCAAGGGAGAGAAGTTTGTCGCATTGCCAGATTATTTCTTTATAGGGTTACTATCTATATACAATGAATGATTATATCTTGTTGATGTGTTTTTTAGGACACCTCGAACACAAAGTAAAATACCAAGGTATTCTATCCTCTCTTGAACAAAGAAACCTCACATGCTAAATAATATGAACAAGTGAGACAACTCCAAGGTTTACTATGTGAACAATCAACTTTAATTTTTGGATAGACATCAGTGAATATGATGTGGTATTGCTGGAATCACAAGGGGACTTTGTTTTGAATACTACTGGGACGTGGAATCTATGCTAACTCACTTGGAAAATAAAAGACAAAAGGAGATGAAGGATTTAGAAATCTAATCTATTCCTAGGAATGTAAGAGATGATTGTTAATTCGGTGCACCCGAACCAAGCTTTGCTTAGCCATGAGGAAACAACTAGACAAAGATGGTGCAATCTCCTAGGGGTAAGCAAATGATTTTTATATACACACTAACATTATAAACAATGAGCATAAAGCAATTGAAGCTAAGCTTTTAGATAACTTCAGTCTAACCACACACTACAACTTGCAATCAACAAATTCCAAGTGGTATGAACATTAGGCTTCACCATTCAACAATAAAATATATCTTTCATCTAACACGTCTAAACTATGAGAAGTAGAGACTATGCAACAAGTTGAGATAGCACACAAAGTCCACCATCACCTCAATGAAAAGTTATGTCTATTGCAACAAGCTTTGGCAACAATCTCCTTTATTCCCATTCTACTGCGACTTTTTCTAATTATGAACTTCTATCTATTGATCAACTATTAACCCTTACAAATGAAAGAATTGAGCCTTATATAAAGGACTCATTACAATTCAAAGGCTCATATCAATTCAAGATCAATGGCCAAGATTACAAGATAAAACCCAAATTAGGGTTAGTTACAACTAACTCCATTTGACCAATGGAATAATTACATTATTTGGGACACATGTCCATCTTTGAATGATGACCAATAAGAAATGAGGTTAGGTATGTAGAACAATATTTGATGTGGTGCCATATGTCACTTTCTCCATTCTTGAATAAGTTAGGTACATTGAACTTCGACATGTTGATGAGTAACTTGGTTGGGTTGACGATGACTAGATGCCACCTCACTTTGTTCCTTGTAAATCATCATAAAGTTTTTGTGATTGAGCAATATCTCTTGATACTCAACATTTCTAGTTGCTCAATGTGATGAATTTGGTGGTGCGTATTCCCAAATTGCATTAACTCTGGATGATCAAGCTGACCTTCTATCGTTGCTTTGTTGAGAACATGGTTATACTGAGAAGAGGGGTTGGGGGGGGGGTGAATCAATATAACAACAAAACTTTTACTTTGTCAAATTTATATTATGATGCTAACTTGAGATCATTAACATATTGATTGCATATTAACGTTAACATGAATCTAACCATCATGCATCACAAATTGAACACAAGATATATACGTGGAAATCCTCACAAGAGAAAACAATGGTAAAATAGCTTCTATATATATAGAAAACTTCTTTTACAAATTCGCAGGCATCAACCCATTAGAGGCACCAACCCCCCATTTGAATTTGTGAGCACCAACTCACTAGAGGCACCAACCCCTCATTCGGTTAGAGACACCAACTCCTCATTCAAATTTCCACTTTTAATGGATGATGGATGATCTTATTACTCACAATTTGCTTCTTCAAATCTGCTGTGAAATGACCGCAAGGTTCTCTCCACAATGGAGTTCTTTATACCACTTTTGGAACTGTTACAAGTCTGGTAAAAAATCTGCTACAAAGAAATCACAGTCTCCCCTACACAATGTGCTTATGAGCTACTTATATACCTCTGAAATAATCTTCTTTATATAATATTCACTCTTGGTGTATGCCCTTGATCTATATTTCTTTTAATTTCACTCCATACATACACATCTCTCGTTTAATTCACTTCCCTTTTATATATATTCTCATCCCCTTAGAGATATCTCTTTTCAAATAGTTACAATACTTCAAACAAGTCATATCTTTTGAGAATTACTTGTCAATGCAAATCGCTTCTTTATTAATCTTTTAATATATTGTTTGTTCCATGTAATTGATGTCTTCTCAACCGTAATTGTTGTTTTGAAGAAATGCTGTCTTTTCATCAAAACAAATATCACCTTTCCTTCATTGCAGCCATATATTGAATTGCCTCGTAATGTAAATTTACATCGAATAATCCTTAATTGATTATTTACTTTGCTGTAGTTGATTTGTTATGTAATCAACTTGATTAGTCGATTTCATTTGTTTATTTCCTTTTGTTATCAGTATCCCTTCAAACATGTGCTGCATGTTTTATTAATAATTTTCTTTGACAAGTATTAATCAGTGTTTCTAATCTTCATTGCAAACATAAATTTTTCTGCTTGTATTTTGGTTGTATTCACAGGAACTGAGTTTTTGGTTAACTACTTTATCATGCTTTTCATAGTAATCCATAATTGGTCTTTCCAACATCTAATTGCTGCTTATACTTGTGTTTGCATACTTGAGTTGCTGCTCACTGCTTACTTCAATCACTGCACTCTTCTATCGGGCTTTCTCCTTAATATGAATTGCTGTTACCAATATTACAAATCATATAAGATCGCTACCTTTACTATTTAATTCTTTTATCTCAGATGATGCATTTTCATTTATTACTACCAAATAACACTAGTGCTGTCCCTTGATTGCAAAGTCACCTGTGATGCTATATGCTTCTGTTTCATTGCCATGGTCTCAACACTGATGTCTAACATGTTGACTTCACAAGACTCTTCATATGCAATAGAAACACACCAATAGTGATCTCGTGCAGACAACTCTGAAAATTACAACTTCAACGACAATATTGATCACCCTTTTCAGTCATTCGCGAGGGATTGTTTCTTCGTAAAATAGGAATTCAAATATAGATCATAATTGCTGTTCATTTCTTTTCTTTAATCATTTCTTTCCTTGATGCTTATAAAGTTGATTTTCCTTCATTGAATAATGTTGGCTTTGCCAAACAGAATTGCCTCAACTTCTGATTCCTCATGTTGTCACAAACCCTTGTCTTGTGTCATCACAACAATCTTTATGTTGTTTCCTTTACTCTCCACAACTTCAAGTAAGGATTTGGTTGTAAGCTTTATAGTTTCATTTTGTGATCACTCCTTATGTAGACTTCTTGTAATCTCTATTTCAACTTGTTCAATGTCTTTTATCCTTTATGGTCTTTATCATTCACAAGAGTATTCCATTCACAACATCTTCAATACATTCTCAATCATCTTACTGTCTTGGCATCTCTATCCTTGCTAATTTATATTATCCTTTAGTTGTTTCACAACTCTTGTTACTTTGTCAGATAACATCAGTGATTACTCCTTTGACATCAAGGACAACATCTAATTCCTTTGACATCAATGACAACGTTTTGACATGCTTAACTCTTCTGAAACTATCTAGTTTTATTTGAATTTCCCCATTTTTCATTCCAATAATGGCGGACTTTGCTCCATTTCCTCACTTTCTCAATGGCGGACATAAGATCTTTTCATCTTTTTTACCCACCATGAATAATGGCCGACTTTGATCAAGTTTGGCAATCTTGTGGCAGACTTTGTTGGATTTCCCCTCTTTCTCAATCCAACAATGGCGGACTTTGCTCCATTTCCCCATTTTTTGACTTAGAATGGTGGAGTTAGAGTGAGGTCCGGGATTCAACTTACTTAGTGCAAAATTTCATCAAAATATCATTGGCGGACTTGGGGTTAAGTTTTACAATTTGCCAACACTTAACAAGTTTTCAATATTTTCCTCAAGTGCAACATTCTTTGGTGGAAATCAGAGGTGGTTCAACATTTTACAAGCTGAATGGCGGACTTAGGAGCAAGTTTTACAATCTTGTGCCGTAGTGTGAATTTTGAAGAGGAAAAGCATTGGTGGAGTTAGATAGGTGTTTAACAATTTTGAGTGGAGATTCGACCCTCATCGACAATTTGGTCAAAAATTGCAAAAGTTTAACACTTTGAACTAGAAATGCAACATTTTCTGGTTTCCCTTGGCAATATTTTCAAAACTAGACAACTTCGACATTTTTGATAACATTTTGCATTTTGATAATATCATTGTTGTTGAAAATAAATAGCCAGTTCGGATTATACTTGATTAAATTTTAATGTTGCCTAGTGGCAATTAAAATTTAATAACTTAAAGCGATTACAATAATGTAACTTGTAATCATACGAGATTGGTCCTATTTGGGTGTAACGTGCTAAGGCAACATGTAACTTGTGATGACATGATAGGTCAAAACCTATTCATGTAACTTGTAAACAGAATTCGAATTTATTGTATTTTGGCACCAAGTTTATTATAGCCGACTAAGGCAAATAAGTTACTTGTATCTCCTATATAAACAAGGCAATGCAATCCATTCTACACACCACTTACGCGTTCATCCAATTCAGCGATCTGATCTGCAAGCAATTCAAGACACAGCGAATATACATTGAGGGCCTGCCATTATACTCTGGGGTCAGCGAACTCACCTTGGAAAATAGCGAATTCATTCTAGCTGTGTGAATCCAGTCAAGGGTGGCGATTATCATCAGATTGAAGGACAAGTCAAATTCTGATCAGAATTCAAGATTCAGATAAGTTAGTTTGTTCATGCCCTAAGTGGGCGAATTTGTACTTGGCTATCCCTTGACATTAATATAATCTGATCTGAATCTTGTTGCTGGATTTTTCCTCCATGAGGGATGTTTTCCCAGGGTACTGCTGTGTTGTTTTTGTACTGTTATGTGTTGCATTTCCGGTTTCAGTTATTTACATTCTGTCTGATCACTAAAATTAACAATTGTTACACGAGACAATTTTAGCATTCATTTTCAACATTGTAAAGAAAGACTTGTATGAAATACTTGCAATTCCTAATGGAAGCACCAGTAAATTTTCCACTCCTAATTGTAAAGCAAGACTTGAGTCACACTATGATGACATTGATAAGTTCTACAAAATTGAACAACTTTCAATTACACTATGCTTTCTTCACAATCACACCCCCAATTTGAGTCTTGGACTCACAACACATACCCCCTTCTCATGAGCAAAGGCTAAAAACTACAAAACTACTGCCAAGCTAAACAAACTAAGCAACAGAACTACCCTAAAAAGCAAAAAGTGGGGGTCCCCATTTGCAAGGGGATGATGTGTGAATACGTTGCAACAGACTGTTAGATGACTTCATTCTAGGACTCAAAGCCATGCAGTCAACTACCCATCCACAACTTCCAACTTACCGTTTCAACTTCCGACCCCTTAATAGAAGTCGAATAAATTTAATTAATATAAAATGAATAATCTTGATTGGATCATAGATCCAACAAGTACTCCCCTGACCTGAAGGGTGAAAATATCAACTGAACAGCATCATTAACATTCGAGTGATTTGGTGAAGTCACTGCACCTTGTCAAGTGGACAACTGTTATTTTAATTTGAGATTTGCTTTCTCAAACATAAGCCTTTGATCTGTATATGCTTGTATCTATACATGGCACATGCAGCATGACTATCTGCTTGACACCTAATCACATTGATTTTTGCCCTTTATGAATCTTGTACCAGCAATATGGTACATCATCCTAATGCCCAACTACACCAACCACTTTGCAAACAGTTGAGTGAATGCAACACTTGTTATCCTGTATATTCACACCTTACCCCATAAGACAAGAGATGAGAAGTCCAAGCAACATAACATCACTAGATAATTGGTTTACTAACTTTACTCAATATCAATGAACTCTAGGCCAAAACCTAAATTCAAGCATCAATAGAAAAACAACAAAAAATTACATCTATTGGGCAAAATTGCCATTAAATTAGTAACTTGTCTTAGAGTTTATAGAGATGCCATTGACTGCAAACAGGTTTTTTTTTTCACTGAGAGGCATAACTACGATAGCAGCAAGGAGGTTGTAATGGGAGTGTGTCTACAAAATCCCTTTGCAGCCAACATGATTATTAAAACAATTTGTATTTTAAATGGGGAGATTGTACATAGATGGCAGACTAAAAGTATTAGCTTTAAAGGGACCTTAGAAAAGTTTTGGGAGGAGGTAATGCATGGTAGGTAGGTTGAATTAGGGCTTGGTTACTAATTATTAATTAGTGGGCATTGTGAGAGTTTAAGCTTTATATTTCTTCACATTATATGTATGTATATATGCATGCATGCATGCATGTACACATACAAACACACACATATATATTACACTATAATTTTATTACTATAGTAACCTACCTTCACAGATACTAATAATGTGAAGAAATATAAAGCTTACACTCTTACAACAATACCCACTAATTAATAATTAGTAACCAAACCCCAATTCATATATATATATTTGAAAATGATTTTTAGTGCATCTTATATATGATGCCGTCAAAATCATTTCTGTATAACTTTCAAATTAATTTAACTACTTTTCATACACCTATTTTTTTGATAGGAATTATTTAAAATGTGTATTTTTTGAAGAAATTTATATTTTAGAATTTGCTGTATAGCAATTATAACTATATATTTCAACAAATTGCTTCATTAATAATTATGTTGTTAAATTTAATATGTATTTTTATCAAAAATTGTAGTTATCTCTATATCACAAAAAAAATTGTATGTATTAATTTTTATATGACGACAAAATTTATATATATTTATTTTCATTTCACAATAAAATTTATATTTATTAATTTTTATATCGCAACAATATTTTCATTTCACTGATATAAACTTTCACCAATCTCAAAATCAACCTCTCAAAGCAAACTCAAAACTGACTGGTTTAAACACTGAACTTCAAATGCAATATTACTGACAAGTTAAACCGGTTGACTGTTATAAAAAACTAACAGCAAAACATCTCTGAAACTCACAAATATCCAAATACTTTATTGACATAAGTAAAACCTCATTTCAGATTGCTGCCGGTTAACATAACATATCAAAGTGGATTTAGCAGTTAAGCAATTCAACCATAGTAAACATAACCACAAAAACATTCACCACTTGACACAATATTTTTGACGTGGAAACTCAAATGGGAAAAATCTCGGTGGGGATGAATACCCACAAGTATTCTGAAGTCTTCTGAAGTTCGCCTTGTTAGGAGTCTAGCCTGTTAAAGCTTTACAAAAAGTCCTGTTAAGAACACATCCTGTTAGGGACCACTTGGTTAAGGGATTGACTAGTATGACCGTTGGATTACATAATAATCACTGCACATCATTCAAGATATCCTTGACCGCTCCTTGATCACTGCTTCATCGAACTTTGTAACTCATCACGCGGTTTCCATTACATGCAATGAACTTGCTCATTCCCAAGACAAAAACCGTTAACTCAATGCGCCAAAAACCTTTTGAAACTCTTCTCATACAACATGCATACGTGTCATAATCATTAATGCTCATCATTTGATCATAAACCAATACAACCGATTCACGAAACTTCATCGATTAGGGTTTATCATATCAACAAGTAGGGTTTACCGGTTCATCTTTCCATTTCATAGCAATACCGGTTTCCTCCACAAATTCACCTACCGGTTGCAGTTCCCTTCACTAGCTCTTCCTACTGGTTACAAAACAATATTATAACATCATTACCAATTATAATTGACATCAATGACAACATAACATTTCATTAATGCAATCTTCATGCAAATGCCCACAATATGAAGAAGGTTTGATGTGGTTTGAATATTCTCCCTTTCTTTGGCATTGGAGGGGACTCTAGTAGGAAGGCAAGGGAGGCTTGCTCTTAGACTCTCCCTCCATTCAGATGGTTCAAATTAAACTTTGATGGAGCTTCTTTTAGCAATCTAGGGGTCTCTAGAGCTGGTGGGATTATTCACTTCTGGGATGGCTCGATTGTGGCTATATTCTCTTCCCCTTTGCAAAAGGATACTAATGACAGCAGAATTCAATGCATTGATAGAAGGACTTCCGTCTTGCAAGGATTTGGAAATCGACAAGATTGAGATTGAGGGAGACTTTGTGGTAGTTGTGAACACGACTAGATCCAAAGTTACTCCTAACTGGAGAGATTGGAATCTTTATTGGAGAGGACTTTTGGAAATTTTAGAGTTTTTTGATGATTATAGCATCAATCATATTTATAGAGAAGGGAATAGGGCCGCTGAAAAATGGCCAATGCAGCTGCAGGTGGACTTCTGTTTTGCAAATTGGGTGCCATGGATTAATTTGGAGTGGTCTCAATGAGTAGAAGGATCAATATAGTCAAGTAGTCTAGGAAACAACTTCATGGAAGACTCCAATTCTCAGTATGGGTAGACTCAAATTCTGGCATATGATTTCAGCCTTGTTGGTATGAGAACTTTTTATTCCTCTTTGATCAGCATAGGATAAAGTGGATGAATCGAGTATACTGTATGGGTTGATGAGCTGACCACCTAACCCTTTGAGACAAGTCAGCTACACCTCAAGAAGTAGAATATGGAAATATTTCTTCTCCACTTCCAAGGTTGTATATTCTCATTTATTGAATAAGACTGGACTGACTTTGCCAATTTGTTTCACACAAAGTTAAGGTCACATCAGATTGAATGTTTGTTGATTTGCTAAATTGAAGCACTTCAAAATAATGGAAAAGATGGCTTGGCTTCGACTAATTAGGAGGCATTTAATTGTTTCTCTATCGAGAAGAGTGGAGAGATATGGATTATCTTTCTATAAATATACCTCGTGGTAATGTTGGATGCATCCTTAGCTCTGCATATTCTCTTTGCGCTATGAAGCTCTTCCCGATGGATTCACCAATTAGGCTTAGCTTTGAGAAGAGGCAGATGTCTTTCCTTGGCATAGTTACCAACAAACGCCTAGCAAAAATCTTGAATCACTCATTTGTTTGTTCTTTCATGCGGTAAAGCAGATTTTGGGGGGTGAATTCATAAGGGCAGACCACGGATATAGAGTGAATACAAATATTCTTGCCTTTTTTCTGGCTATTATTTTATGGATGGTGGAGAAGAAGCTTGTGGCTAAGGAGCTGTGTAGAAGGGTCTTCAAGAATGCCTTTTTGGGAGTTATTGATCAAGTGCTCCTCAATGTGGATGATAATTTAACCATCCCCTACCCTAAGCACTATTTCCACATCAGCTTTTTCGGGGAAGAAGTCCCAAGGTTTCCTGTGCTCATTATGGGTGACATGCCTTCACATATCAGAAACCCCATTGTTCAAACAAGTCTAGATTTCCTCAAAAGGCTCATGGGTTTCACTCTAGATGGTCTATTGGTTGATATTATCAGCGATGCAGTGGATGAAGAGGTTGACTAGGTTGTGGAATTCAAGCATAATGAAGGGATTGATGGCATGCGATGTGAAGATTCTAGTGATGTAGAACTGGATATGGAGATGGAAGCTGTGGAGAACGTTGCGGCTTCGGCAGAGGGAGCTCATCATGCCTCTCATCATGGCTCAGATTTGGCTGAGGCTAGTCCTTCAAATGCCCCTGCTTCCTGTGTTTAATGTCCTGTTATTGAAGGTGTTTAATGTCCTAGCTTCACAGCCATGTATGTTTTTGTTCATGGTCCGTTTATCTGCTTTGTCCTATTTTGTAGTAGTATGCAGAGGAGCATTTTCTATCGAGACAGAATATAAATTTTTGAATGCATCTCTCGATTGGGCGCCATGATCATGGTCTGAAATAGTATTCGGCCCTCTGCTCTATAAATGTTTTTTGCAATTAATATAATACTCTATACAGCCTCAACTTTTTATCGATATAAAAAGAGTACTTTGATTTTTCGTTGAAAGTACACTGAGCATTTTCCTAGTGGATATTTTTTTCAAAATCTTTGATATTGAATACACTGGCATAGATATCTTAAATACATATATTTTGAAGAGGTTGAGAGATATTTTTTTTCTGATCGGTAATAGTTATATTTTATTTATTTAAACTAAAACGTACATATGCATCAAAATTCCAAACAGAAAAATCACTCCCTCAAACCATCCCCAACCACTATCTAGTTCTACTGTCTAATACCATGGTATTCCAATATGTTTACTGCTCAGACCCTACCCCACCCCCACATCATCTGAAATAGAAATCAAAACTACATCTTGCCAAAAGCTGGTCGTTAAGTTTAACGCTTAACAAAAATTAAAGTTTTAAGTTTATCAACTGAAAAGAAAACATCTAAATATAAATATGTACCCAGAGGTACCTTGATTTAGTGAGATCCTCTTCTTCCCGTTGAGGCGTGTGAATCTCCAGTTCTTCCTTCTGCATCCTCGACCACTGACCCTCGTGCAACTGGTCTTTCTGTCTCACCCTTGCTTCCACCCACCGCACCACCCACTACCTCATGTTTTGCCAATTCCGTTGATAATTTTCGCGTAATCGCACTCCTGTATGTCAACTCCTCCGCCACTCTCTCCCCACCCTCCTGCCGAATTTCATCTTCAATATCCATAATCTGGACGAAAATTATCAGCCCTTCCCATCCTCGCTTCGCATCATCTTTAAAGCGGACTCTGGCTTCCCCACAACGACGAAGGAATTGAATTCGCGAGTGCCTCACCCATAACTCCTCATTCTCCTCAGGGATGCCTTCAACAAAGTTGAACAACAAAGTTGAAACCCCATCCCGACACAGCCCATTCCAACAGGGACTCCAAATTTAACAAGTACTCTTTTGGAATGATTTTCTTCAACACTTTTCTTACCTCCTCACAGGTGTATCCCAACTCCAGTCCCCACGCCATGATAAGCGAGTAAATATCTACTCTGCATCTGTATCGATGGTCGATAACCGCCACCTCTTCGCCCAAAACCAGTTGAATTGCCTTAAAAAACAATGGATCTTTTGCCAGGAACATCTTCTCAAGCTTCTTTAGGGGGACGGGTCCTCGAAAAGCTGGCATAAGTTTGGAAGACTGCAGGGTGAAATTGGCTTCCGTTTCGGTGCTCTCTGAAGAATTGCAGAGAATTCCGATGTAATCTGTCAAAAATTTGGCTTCACCAACTAACCGACTCTTCTCATTAAATGTGTGGGCATTTCGAAATTAGTATTCAATGCAAGACACTCCACCATCGCTGCCATTTCAGAAAGCATTTCACAATAAATGCTCATTAACTCGACCTTACACATAAGATAAGCCGGCTGTCTGACATGGAATTTGAATTTTTTGACGTACCAACTTGGCAAGTAGTCTTAACTCCATCTAACTATTTCTTTTTTGCAATCACGCCACCTTACTTCCCCTAGTGCGAGCTCACACACATCATTCGACAACCCATCCGTAATGACATTTCCTTCTGTTTTCACATGCGAGATGCAATAATTTTGGAGAGATTTCAACTTTTCACTTATATTGTGTACATATTTATTCAATTTCCAGCATGGTGTGTTGCCTTTGATCAAGGACTGGACTACAATTTGGGAGTCTCCCTCCAAGTGTACCTTCGTCACCTTCATATTTGTTGCCAGTTCAACTGCTAGTAAGGCCGCTTGAGCTTTTGCCCCATTATTAGTGCCACCTCGTAGCCTTCTTGCACCTGTAAAGAGGATCTTCCCTTCATCATCACAAGCCACACATCCTGCGCCTGAAATCCCTGGATTACCTTTTGACGCCCCATCAAAATTTATTTTCACCCACCCCTTCTCTGGTTTTCACCATTTCACCGTCTCCCCATCCAAAGGGACATTCAAAGGATTATTAACCCTAGGGAGCCCATGAATGGGTCTGAGTTTGATAAGAGGCCACATGGCAAGGATAAAACTATCCATCAAACTATACGGATGTTTCACATAATTATGATTAACTGTTACTGAAGAGACAATTTCAGAAATAGCCCGCTCCACTCTCCACACACTCTGTCAAGCCCTTCCCACTTATCTTGAAAGATTCTCCTATTTCTCTCTTTCCACAATTCCCAGACCACAGTGGAAGGCGAGATCGTCCATACCACTTGAAAGAATAGATTTGCTCTTCTCCGCAAACCAGCTCTTTAGGAGATCAGTGATATTGTTTGGCAGGGGTAATGACCATCCTAATTTACTCGAAACAAACCTCCACACTCCCTGAGGGAAATCACAATTTAAAAGCAAGTGATCTAATGATTCCTCATGTTCTTTGCACGTGACACATTGAAAAGGCCCATTGAAACCCAGACGCAATTCCCTATCTCTTGTCAGAATCCTCCTCTTCAAAACCAGGCAGGTAAAAACTCTCGCCTTTGGTAGACACTTAGAACTCTAGCAAAGTTGGGAAGGCCAATTCGGTTGGAGGTCTGAGTATGCACCTGATTTTGACCCACACCATTTGATGATATCTTCCTTCATGTTAAGAGTTGTGGAGTACTCATCCATAATATTTTTAAAGCATCTCTTTTGCTGTGGGGATAATGGCAGCTCATCCATGTTTTTCCATTGCCAAACCTCAAATCCATTGGAACGCTCTGCATGTACTTAATCTTTGACTTTTGTGCCCCAAATGTCCTCAGTAACTTGTTCAATAATGTCAATATTCTCCTTCAAATATAAAGCTGGTCTGCCATCCCAAGAGTCTGTCCAAAACTTGGCTTTCTCCCCATTCCCAATTTGCCAAGTAATGTGTTATGTATCAGTTTCCTGCAAGATAATAAAAAATTCCAGATTGCTGAACCTCGAGGAGGTTCCCAATAGTAAAAATCCTCTCAGCATCTAATGAATCCAGATACTTATGCTTTAGGATTTGAACCCACTTATGATTCGGCTTTACATACACCTGCCATATAAGTTTTGCTCCCATTGCTTCGTTTAGAAAACACCACTTCCTCAACCCAACCCCTCCCACATGACGAGGTTGACATACTTTATCCCATGCAACCAGGGGAATTTTGTCCTGTTCACCCTTCCCACTCCAAAAAAAATTCCTCATAAATTGGTTGATGCTTCTAGAAATCTTGTCTGGAATTTTAAAGCACATCATGGAGTAGATGGGCATCGTCGACAAGACTGATTTCAATAATAACAACCTACTCGCAGAGGTGAGCCATTTGCATTTCCAGCCCTCTAACTTATTCACATAACTGTCAAATATTCTCTGCCACAAATGAGTCCTATTGGCCCCCCCAAACAAAGGTGTTCCCAAAAATCTCCCAGGGAGGGTGCCAGATTTAACACTCAATATCCTAATAATTTCTCTTTGCTTTCTAGAGTCAGTATTAAAAAAGAAAATATCGGATGTCTTCCAATTTACCTATTGCTCGGATGCCTCACAGAAAATGTCGAGGGTTCTTTTTATAGTTCGAGCTTCATTTCAAGAAGAGTCCCCAAAGAGTATTGTATCATTTGCAAACTGTTGATGTGTAATAGGATCCACACCGTTGGCTACCCGGACACCCTTCCATCTATCCTCATTTTTTAGTTTCTGGATGTATCTTCCCAAAACTTCCGCCCAAATAATGAAGAGAAATGGAGAAAGAGGATCCCCTTGTCTTAGACCCCTAGAAGCTTGGAAAAAACCTTGAGGACTTCCATCGAGTAGCACTGAGAACCATGGTCCATTTATGCATGCTTTCACCCAGTTTATCCATTGAGTTGAGAAACCAAACTTTTCCAGGACATAGAACAAGAACACCCGATCTACCATATCATATGCTTTCCTGATATCTAACTTGATAAGCATTCGTTCCACCTTTTTGCTTTCTTGATAGAATGAATAGCTTCATGGGCTATTATAATTCCTTCCACAATTGATCTTCCCGGTACAAAACCACTTTGGTCCTCCGATATTATATATTTGAGTAAGGGTTTCAATCAGTTCATTATAAATTTGGTGATCACCTTATAGATCACATTACATAGAGCAATGGGCCTAAAATCTCCAAAAGAGGATGGTTTCTCCACTTTAGGGACTAAAGTAAGGAAAGTGCAATTTAGTTCTTTTTCCACCTTTAGATTTACTCTCACTTCTTCCACCACCTGCCATAATTCATGACCCACAACTTCCCAGAATTGTTGATAGAAGAGAGCAGGGAAACCATTTGGTCTCGGAGCCTTGTCGCCCACCATCGAGAAAACAACTTGTTTCACTTCATCATTGAAATAGGTTTCCACAAAAAGTGGTTCTGATTCTCTGAAATTAATTTCGGAATATTACTCAGAAGAATTTCCTGGTGTCGAGAGTTCAGGTTATGGTTCTTAGATAGCAGCTCGATAAGGAATTCCACTGCTTCTTTGTTGATCTCCTCTAAGCCGTACAAAACATCATTATCCCTGTTTTTGATATTCGTCACCTTATTCCAAGATCTCCTAATTTTAACTGAATTATGAAAGAATTTCGTGTTCTTATCACCTTCCTTTAGCCAACCTTCCCTTGATTTTTGCTTCCAATAAACTTCTTCCCTAGCCCACAATTCATTAAGTCTTGTTTTTAGAAGCTTTTTGTTGAAAGCATCCAAAGTCATACCATGATTCAAAATAGAGCACTCCAAGTCCGTAAGCTCCGCTTCAACCCTGCTTCTATTGTCAAAGATGTTTCCAAACTTAATCCTATTCCATTCCTTTAGTTTACCTTTGAGATATTGTAGTTTTTTGAAAAATATAAAAGCCCACTAACCAGTTCTCGCAGGGGCCTCCTTCCATGTCAAAGAGACAAACTCCTTCAAAGATGCGTCACGAAACCACATTTTCTCAAACTTAAAAGGACATCGGATCGGAGCACAGTCTAGACAAATGAGGAGCTCAATAGGAAAATGATCAGAGGGTGCCAAGGGTAGAACCCCGGCTTCAAACAGGAGGGGTTTAGAAGCCCAATTACCCCCCAGGAAAAATTTGTCCAACTTCTTAGCAACGTGTTCCCTGCCAGCCTTCCGATCCAACCAAGTATAAGACCCTTTGTTGGTCTTAATTTCCCAGAGGCCATTATCAGAAATGAAGTTCTCGAAACCCAATTGGGATGCAGTAATACCAACTCCACCACCTTTCTTATCTCCAGAATCCAAGATGGCATTAAAATCTCCCCCAAGCACAACCAGGTCCTGAGTAAAATTACTTAGAATAGTCGAAATTTGACTCCAAGTATCCAACTGTAATTTACCTCTCGTAGGTCCATAAACGTTGATCAGAAAAAAATCACAATTAATACAAAAAGAGTGGACCTTACACACCTGCCATGCATGCGAGTTAATGATTTCTTCAACCTTGATGAGATTGGGGTTACAGATTATCCCCAACCCACCCGATGAACCCTTTGAACTTGAAAAAACTCCTTCCCAAAACCTCCCAGCACCCAGCCAACCATCTTCCCTACTAAGCTTAGTTTCTTGCAACCAAACAATGTTCGGTTTTACCTGGTCAAGCCCTCGCTTGATCAGACGACGCTTGTTAGGAGCATTATAGCCCCTGACATTCCAACTAAGGATTTTCATTGTCCTTCAGGAAGGGGGACTCCCTTGCCTACTGATAGTTTAGACTGACCTTTGGCATTCCGTCCCATCGCAATCCGGATTCTATTGGGTTTACGACCCCTGGATTTCTTTTCTCCAATAGCCGCTTTGTTAGTTTGAGAATCCGACTGCAAAATAGTTCGGCACTCTAATATGTCCTCTTCATCAAAAGCACCCCAATCTTCCTCTTCCACCTCCCAAAGACTATCACCATCCTCTTCTCCTAACTTAGTCTCCACACTAGTATTCAGGTTAACACATTTCTCTTGAGCCTGAAACTCCTCTCTCTCTAAGGGGCCAACCCCCTGGGAGCCCCCAATATTCGCATCTATTACATTCATAGCAGCCTCCATCTTATTGAGTGCTTCCTCCGCTCGCTGTGTGGCATCCAAGTGGGATGATGGATAAGTCCCTCCAGCTTTATCATCCAGCTTTGGGTCCTCTACTAGAGGCCCATTATTCACCAAATCTGGCATTGAAGGATGCGAATTCTCTACCTTCTGAGAATTTGACTGTCCATCCTCTTGTTGTAACTCAACAAAATGTTCCACTCTAGCTTCCAATGGGTCCTCAATTTGCTTTTCTTTAGGGCCGATCAAACAAACCTCTTTCGAATGACCGTCCTTGTTGCAGACCGAACATTTCTCCAAAAGCTCCTCAACTTTAACCTGCTGCACCTAGCTCCCCGCATTTGTGTTGATCTCTATCCATGCTGGGAGATGGAAATTGGGTTTCCAGCTAACACAAATCCTCACATAAGAGCTAAAATCTTCCTTTGAAATGGCTTCATCCAATTTAAGGTAAGACCCTAATTGGTTCCCAATCATTTGAAAGACATCCTCATTCTAGTATTCCCTGGGGAGGTTGTATAAACGTAGCCAGATTGGAACCTCCTCCACAAAGGCTTTGATAAGGTTAAAATTTGGTTCCTAGTCTCTTATTGAAACTCCTCTTCCTCCCAAGAAAAAGGGCCCATTTTGTAGGACCCAATTCTTGTCTTTGTTGTTTTCTGTTATGACAAGAAAATAACCATTTGGCATAGTCTTAATCTCAACCTTGAAGGGCCACGTTTCCTCACACCACTTTTTAACACGGCAAAACGCCGGCCAATCTCCAAAACATTTCAGGAAAAAACTTCTATCTTTGAAAAAAGGCACTGAATCGCTCCAGCTTTAGACTTCTCAGACGGCCTAGATCTTGGGATCTTCTTAGGTCTCCATTCTTTTTCCCGCACCCTTTGCCAGTCCGTCTTGGCACCAGCCGTAAAGGTATGGCGATCACCAAGGTTAGGACGATGGTCCCCTCTAGGTCTAGAAAAATCTCTCCTCCATCGGTCCACATTCCTGGCATCTGGCCCAAATCCTACAGATCGATTCTGTTCCTCCCATGCCCACTTCAGTTTCGACCATGTTCTGAAGCCTGGATTCATGAAAAATCTTGGTCTGTCATTTTGTCTGAAATCCCTAAACTCCCTGGGATGCAGTCCCAGTCTCCTTCGCGACGCCATTCAGACAATTTGAGGATTCTGTTGATTGGTCTTTCAGGCTATTTATGTTGAAAATCACACTAAGAGGCTGAGAGATATTAATCTCAGGGTGCTTATGTTGAATTTTTCACATAGGTTAGATAGCTGTCTTGAAATTGATATTGCTGAGTCTCTCTTAGGTAGATGCATTTAAGATATCTTGGCTACTATCATGCGGGATTATGGTTTTATTACATCCTTTTGGCTGTAAAAGCCAAATAGTCAGTTTGTGGGCATTACTGACTTTCACTTTATGGCAACTTCGTCCCTTAATCAAAATTGATTAAGATTGACTATTAAAATAACATGAATCATAGGTCTGACACCTGCACTGATGAGTAGGCCCAACATTGGGCTGACATGCAAATGTTCTGGCTTTGAAATTCGATCTTATGATTTCATTATATGTTTAAAGAAAAGTTGACTAACATCTTTTGGTTTAAAAAAATTGTGCTTTGCATGTCCCATATTACTTTGTTTTTAGTTTCTCATCCAGTACTTGTGGAGTCATTTTTCTCTTTTTCCTTTATTTCTGTTGCTTGTTTCTCTTTACTCTATAGCTTTTGTATGCCCAAGTAATGTTTGAATCTTGACATTTTATGTTCAAAACGTAGTTGTCAGGGTGTTCAACAAACCACAAAACATTTTCTTAAAGTTGGTAGTTAAGACATATGTTTAGGCCTCTAGGAATCATCTTTGGAGTGTATACAAGCAAGAGATACAGGGCATCTCGTACTTGCCCTTTATATGATAAAGGGGCATGTAGCCTTGAAGAATATGATAAATATAACAATGACAGGGTGGTAGATGACATCTTAGATTGGCGCATGATGTTCCAATTGGTTAAGCCTTAAATATCCTCAATTTCACTGGTGTAAGATGATTTTTTGCAAGATTATGTTGGAAGGGCACCTAATCTGTAGTATGGATAATTTTGAAGAGATTTGTTCCATTACAAGATTTTTTTAACATCATTTTAGTAATTTTTTTAATCTTGTTGCTTATTATTTTTACAATTTACACATTTGTCATAGACACCTTATACCCAATATGATGCTTATGAATTATTTTGCACATGCTACCCTATTCCCCCAAAATATATGGCGTGAATGCATATTTTACATAAGTTTGCTGCCTATTGTAGGACCCTGACACAAAAAAGCTACGGGTGAAGATTTACGTTGACAAAGAGACTGGTAAACAAAAAGGAGATGCACTTGTAACATACTTGAAGGTAGTGACTGTTAAATTTGTGTGGTTGAACATGTTAGTGGAGCTGCTAATTGTTGGACTGGTATAACTTCATAGCTATTTGAGTTTTTATACTATGTTGTTTGCAGGAACCTTCAGTGGATTTGGCACTTCAACTTTTGGATGGTACTCCTTTCCGCCCTGGTGGGAAACAAGTTATGTCTGTCAGTCGTGCAAAATTTGAGCAGAAAGGTATCTAGTGCTATTTTAGTTGTCAGATTACAAGTGATGTCTTTATGAATTGGTGAACTAGATGTTATCATTTGAATCATTAGTACTTTTGGCAATATTGAGGAGTCATTCATTCAGAAAATTCAATAGATGGTTTAATTTTTTATTTTCTAACTTTTCTTTTTATTTTGGTTGAATATTTTATGGGTTTTGTCAAGGTAATAATTGAGTAAATTAACTAAATATACTATGATTCTGTTGTTTCTTAATAGGGGACACTTTTGTCAAAAGGGATCCAAAAAAGGATAAGAAAAAGAAGATCAAGCGTGTTGAACAGAAGGCTCTTGGATGGGGTAAGTACTTATATTTGAATCTATTGTTAAATTGACCATGTAAACAACCTAGCGTTCTGTAGAAAGTTGTTTGCGATTGGCAATGCATATCTTGTTTCTGAAAAGCTAGAAAATGCTGTCTAGCTGTCTTGTGGGTCTGTATATCCGATGAATACCATATGCATTTTATGCCTTTATGTAGGTCATCTTTATATTGTTGTACTATTTAAGTTACTGTTCTTATTTTATAGACATTTTCTAAGACATCACTTAAGATTTTATGGGGAGTCATCTTGACCCTACGGAAAACTTATTGTTTCTTGTCATTGTTTGCTCCACTGTACTTGGTGGAACCTTGAAACCATTCTAAACTTTAATGATTTTTATTGATACTCTTTAAAACTTGGAAAACCTTGGAAATTATGGCAACTATGACGATTGCTGCATATTGAGTTTCTTTTGGCATTCTATTTTCTTTCAATATCAACGCCACTGTTATGTATTTCATGGCCAATATATAAATATTTTTAGATCATATAGCTGTGGTTTTTGTTAATTTTAAGTGCCCAGATGTTAAGCAAACCAATTAACTATAATCAGACTGTGAATAAACTGTAATAGTAATGAAACACAAGACACAAGACACCAATACCGTGGGAAAACCTCCCTCATGGAGGTGAAAAACCCAGCCTTAAACTATGAAATGCATTATCTCAATGATAGGCAATTACAACATAACAGACTTATCTCTGATTGCTGTCCAAACAGCACGTTGGCAAGATGATAGAGGATGCAGCCCTAACCAGCAGTAGATGACCAAAGGAGCAGATCAGCAGAAGATGACTCCAATAGACTGGAGCAAAATCATAGACGATCTTGACAACTTCTCTCAACAATGTCTTTGAAGTTCGTCAAAGTGTAGAAGAGCAGATTCGCTAAGTGTAGAAGAGCAGATCGCTAAGTGTGGAAGAGCAGATCGCATTGCTATATCAAAATGAATGTGTGTTTGACTTCATCTTGAAGTTGATTATATATATCCTCCTTTTGGCGGTAGACATCCTTAGGTCGGCTTGCAACATTATTTAATAATAATACATTCTTCCCACATTAAGTGTTTGGGTCCAGCCCAATAGCCTTTCACGTTACATTTAAGCCTAGCTTAAAGTTGTTTCCCACATTACATTTGGGTCCAGCCCAATAACAAATAAATTGAGATAATACATATATATTTTGATTGTCATTTGACAACATCAAAAGTTCGATAATCAGATATCCCAACTTAGCTAATATTTTCAACACTCCCTCTTAGCTAGGGAGGATAACTGCCACATGTCATGATCCATTCATGACTTTCATCTTGCATTGCCCGCAAGAGTGAATGTATAAACTTCATAGAGTGTACCTGTAGTAAAAACACATAAATATCATGAACTCATTTCATGATGTCCATCTTACATTGCCGCCGCAGAGGGTGGAAGAGGTTTTACACCTCAACCTTCTCTCAGAGTAGGATACATTGTCACCTTGCATTGCCCGCAGAGGGTGACTCCACCTTGCATTGCCCGCAGAGGGTGGAAGATGCAAATTGAATTGCATCACTAAGATTGAGACTCCCTCTCAATCAATGCTGTGTTCTCCATCATTCCAAGCTTCTCTCTGAAGTACTCAAACTTCACCCGAGCTAGAGGCTTGGTGAGAACATCAGAAACCTGTTCATCGATGCTGATATATTTCAATTGGATAGCACCTCTTTGTGCCATATCACGAATATAGTGATAATGAGTTTCCGCCTGTTTTGGCCTGTCATGAAACACGAGATTGCTAGACATTTTAATACAACTCTAGTTATCACAATAAATAACAGTGGATTCCCATGGTTGTCCAAACAACCCAGCAAGAAGCTTGCGAAGCCAAACTGCTTCTCTAGTTGCCACACTTGAGGCAATGTATTCAGCTTCTGCACTACTTAATGCAATTGAGGACTGTTTCCTACTAGCCCAAGAGATCATAGCGGAACCCAAGCTGAAACAGATTCTTGAAGTGCTTTTCCTGTGAGTAACACTTCCAACCCAATCAGAATCAGAGTCGCCTTCCAAGTTGATTGTTGCGTTGGTCGAATACTTCAGCCCATAGCCAATTGTTCCATGCAAGTATCTCAGGATGTGCTTGGCTGCCACCAAGTGAACATGCTTTGGCTGGTTCATGAATTGGCTAAGTGCACTCTCTGCATAGCAGATTTCTGGTCTAGAGTTGACAAGATACATCAAGGATCCAATCAACTGCCTGTACTCTGAGGGATCTGCAAAATCAAAGTTAGCTGCAGAAATACTCGACTTCTTCAAGTTAGTTTCCATAGGAGTAACATAGGTTTACAATCCATCATACCAAATCTTTTCAATATATCAATAGTATATTTACCTTGACTTAGAATAATTTCATTCGATCTTTGGCACACTTCTAACCCTAGAAAGTAATGCATTAGACTTAGATCCTTCATTTCAAATTCAGTAGCTAATTCTTTCTTACACCTAATGATGAGACTATCTTTACCAGTTAGAAATAAATCATCAACATATAAAACCAGAATTGTTTGCCCTCTCGGGTAAACGGTTAAATGCAGAAAGTAAATGCACAGAACATAATGGAAATATATTAAATAACCAGCCTCTATATTAATTCCACAGTCCATGTACAATAAGTGCTTATAACATTACATCTGACACGACTAACATGCTCCCACTTCGAAGAAAAGGTACAAAATATATAATACCCGAAGGAGTGCGACACAACCGTCACAACTCCAACTACCTACCCGTCGGCTAACTAACTGACCGCCGTAACTCATTATTACCGACGACAACATAAACATAATATAACAACATAACATAATGATTATTCTCGGCAACATCATCCCCCCCAAGAAAAGAAGTTGACTCCGACGACTTAATACAAAATAGAGATGAACGGCAGGAACTACTAACGCCAGTCGGGCCCGGATCTTATACACTTGCTGTGTCCTCGCCTGAAAACCCTTTTCTGCTACCATCCAATGCTCAAGTGCGGATTTCACCAAAATTGCTTGCCATCATAGTCCTCTTGTGCCTAAACCAAACTTGTTTGCAAAACACGTTTTTCAGTCTCAGCTTCCACCAACTGCTGCTCAAATGATACTGTCTCCCTAGCCAATTTATCCTCGATAACCACCCATGCTGCTCTCCCGGCATCCAACTCCTGGGTACGCTGAACTAAGTCTCATGCGACTATTGCCTCCAACTTGGTGGTCAGCTCCTCCCAAGCCCTCTGTGCATCCACCAAGGCAACCTCACGTCCAGCCGAGACATACTCCGAGTTCCTCAAAGCGTACCAGTCATGCCTGGAGGTGGCCACAATCCGCTGGCACAAATGCTAGGAGGCACCTCAAATCCTCCATCACACTCCCCAAAGGCTAAAAACTGAACTGAGTAACTCCCTGGTGTCATACAACTGCGCGGACCTGCAATGCCTTCCCTCAAACTATGTTTGTTCCCAACCTCCAAATCCGCCTCCCTCTACGGCTTATGGCTTCCCCACCAATGCTTAGCTGCAGGCTTCTTTCTCATAGTACGGACAACCACAACACTTCCCGTGGTATTCTGTAGCTCAAAAATAAACTGGGGGTTTGGGGGCAACGCCCCCAGCGGGGTTGAGGGGAAGCACCCCTCGCGGGGTCTGGGGCAGCGCCCCCGCGGGGTCGAGGGGCAGCGCCCCAGGTGCGCTCCCGCCGCCAACACCAATTTACACCCCTCGAAACCATACGAAAGTCCATGGTGCACAACATTTCAGTGATATTTTAAGATGCCCAAAAACCCTTCTTTTCACTCTGAATTTCCAATGTCTTGGCTTCAAACTCCAGCGAATCATTTTAAATCTGGTCGTCGTCGTTTTTTTTTTTTTAGGCACTGTAATGTCCTCGATGGCACCCCGGCCATACAACCTCCCTGTACGGTCAACAACAGCACTGGCACCTCCAATCGTGCGGCCACCTTCCCGTGCAGTCGACACCCTTCTTATCGTACGGACACACCTCCGGTCAACAACACTGGCACCTCCAATCGTGCGGCTGCTTGGTCTACCTGTGGCGGTCGTTTTGCCCTTACGTGGCTGTGTGGGTTGTGCGGGCTTGGTCTCTTTTTTTCTTTTTCCTTTTGCGGCTGCTGCGCGTTGGTGTGCGTAACCCTTGCTGTGTGTGTTGATCGGGCCGTGCGGTGCGTCTTCCTCCTCCTTTATCCCTTGCTGTGCGGCGGTGTTCGGTGTTGTGCGGTGGTCGGGCTGTGCGGTGTGCGGTGGTGGGTTCATGTCTCGGCAACAACCTTCGGTGGCTCCCACCGCACGATGGTGTCATCGTCGGTGGTTCCACCGCACGGTGGTGTCACCTTGGTCCCACCGTACGGTGGCCTTCCCCCCCCCCCTTTTTTTGACCGTACGGTCGCACAATTTTTTTGATCATACGGTCGCATGTCATACGACCGTACGTTTCTTTCTTTCTTCCAACCGTACGGACATCTGCCGTACGGCCCCGTACGGTGGTGTTTTTTTCACCTTTTTAAAAAAAAAAAAAAATTGTCTAGAGAGTCTTCGGCTCGGGTCCCCTGTCCCTGGGATCGCCCTTCATCCTTCTCGGTTTTCCTCGCCCAAAAGTCTCCTTTTGTCCTGTGCCTCTCGAGTCGCCTGCCCGGCCTCTTAGATCCCCTTCCGTCCTCTCGGGTTTTCCTCCGGGCTCTCGTGTGTCTGTCCGGCCTCTCGGGTCCCCTGCGCGCTTCGCGTGGTAGGGTTTCAATTTCTACCCGTTGGTGGCCAGTCTATTTTCAATGGCCATCGGAAGACCTGGAACCACAAATTCTACAGGGACCACGACCTCCTTCCCGTACATAAGAAGAAGAATAATAATAAAGATTTTGAAGACTGCGGTCTTCCACACAGGGTTCCAATCGTTGCCAACACTCTTCGGATTATCTACGTCGCCAGGGTTTGGGGCGTCTCCCTTCCAATATTCTTTGTATTCCGGCAGGTACACCTCTGTTGGTTGCTCTGGTTCCTCTACTTCGAGCCTGTAGCTTTGGAACATTTTGTAATCCTCCATTTGCCAGTGGAAGAGCCCATTAAGTGAGCATACCTCATCTTCAGAACATCCCTCCAATTCGAGCACCCCTTCACTGTTTGGCTCCATTGCGTTCTTGCCCTTGCTTTCATCGGGACCCCCTTCCCCTTTATTAGAGTCCTTTGAGTCCGAGTCGGAAGAGGCGAGCTCTTCGCCGACATCTTGGGTGTGTAGGTCAATGGTATATTTCTACCCTCCCTTCTCCATGGAAAGTGTATTTTTCTTCCAGTTGTGGTTTACCCTCGCATTGATCAACCACGCTTTCCCCAGGATGGCGTCATAGCCTTTCTTCTTCGAGGGAATAACCACGAAATCTAACAAGAATGGTTGCATACCAATCGTCACTTGCTGGGCCATCAACAGGCCGAGTGGCTTAATGCCGTGTTGGTTCGCTCCCACCAGGTTGAATGTGGGTGGCCACAGGGTGGGCTTCCCCAGCCGCTTCCATGTTTCTTCTAGTAGTACATTCACCCTAGATCCCCCGTCCACAATGGTGTCCTTCAGAATGGTCCCACGGATACCCATTTCTACCACAGCTGGGTGTCTACCACTGCTCAAGGCTAGTAACATCGGGTCAGTTGAAGGGCTGACGGAAACCTCCACCTGTGGTGTACTCTTCGAAGCGGTGGCGGGAACCCCTAACTGTGGTGCACTCGACGATGCGGTGGCGGCAACCCCTACCTGTGGTGCACTCGACAATGTGGTGCTTTGCACATTGGTGAGGATGGCAGTCCTCAATTGTGGCATAGAGTCTAGAAGGTCTTTTACCTTTATCGGCACCTCCATCTGCAAGATTTGCCCAATGATGTTATTTTCCGCTTCCGTACGGGATGATGTACTCGCCACCTCGTTGTCCCGTTGTTCGGTCATCATCTCACGTTCAATATTGGCCTTTGCCTCCCGTAATCTCTCCTTCTCCGTACGGGGGTCGGGATAAGTGGCTTTTTTCGTCTGGGTGCGGGTGATCGCCAGTACTTCTTTCTCACCAGTCTTCTCAGCCTTCTCAATGTTGAGGAGATTAACCCCTGCCTGCGGGCAATTTGCGTCCTCATGGTCGCCTGGCCCACACCAACGGCAGAGGTGCTGAGGGGTGGCTTCCTTCGTGCAATCACGGGCGAAGTGCCCCCACTGATTACAGGCCCTACATTGGATAATTGGCCGGCCCTTGGCGTCATACTAGATACGGCTTCCGTTATTGTTATTGTTGCTATTCCTTCCGCCGCTGCGTCTGTTGTCCCGGTATCCTCCAGATGATGCCGTTGTGTTAGTATGTTGGCCGGTACCTGCTGGTGCGGATGTTGTGGCCTGCTCCGTGAACAGCACCTGGTTCATTTGCGTACTTCGGGTTTTCATGTTGTATGGGCACTCCTTGGTGGAGTGTCCCATCACTTGGCAAATCTCGCAGAATGCCTTCTTTTGGCAAGTACCCTTTGTGTGCCCTTCCTCTTTGCACTCAGTGCACCATATGTCCCCTTCGTTCCGACCCGTGCTTCTCATTATTTTGAATTCTTTTTTCATTCGCTCCATGTCTTTCTGGAGCACTTGCACCCGTTTGCCAGCCTCGTCGTCGCTGCTGCTTTCCTGTGAAGAGTCATTATCCTCGGATGAGGATTTATTACTTTTCTTCTTCTTTGATGTTTTGTGTTCGCTCTCTAGGTCCATCGCCCTATTATAAGCGTCGTCATATGACGTCGGCGGTACAATTTTCATCTTCCTCCGTAGGGAGGATTTCAACCCTTCAACTAACCATCGTTTCTTCAATCCATCTGCGGGTTGGCTTTCCATTTTACCCAAGAGTTCTTTCAGCCTCCGACTGTATGCCCGTACTATCTCCCTGGTACCTTGTTTGGTACTGTATATCTCCGTTACAATTTCATTGTCATCACGGAGCAATCGAAACTCCCCCGTGAATTCCTTCTGTAGATTGGCCCACGTCGCCACTTTTTGCTTGTCCACATCGGAGTACCAATCTATGGCAACTCCTCGTAACGTGGCTGGGAACTGCTGTACCCAATCATCCTGGTCTGTTACTCCGTTGGCGGACCAAATGGTTTCACATGTACGGCAGTGCCGTAAGGGGTCTTCCTTGCCCTCCCCTGTGAACTTTGGCAATTTTTGTTTACTTGCCATCCCACTGCTGGGTCTCGCTCCTCTAATTCCTTGTGTGCTTGTACCTGGCGATCCTCCGCCTCCTGCAACTGAACCTCCACTCGTGGGTCCTCCGGAAAAAGTTGCTGACACCAAACCAAACAAATTGCCTCCCGTACGGTACCCTTGTGCTCCCTCGGCACCTTCGGTCGTACCGTCACCTTTCGTTGTCTCCCTTCAGTTGTCCTCTGAAATGGACAAATTCTTTAGCAAGTCTCTGGTAGCGTCGATCAGGTTTAGACTTCGCCTTGTTTGTTCCACCAACTCTTCGTGGCTTCTTACCCTACGGTGGTATTCTGGCGAACTGTAGAGTTCTCCTTCGGCACCCTCCGTGACTCCTTCTAGCAGCCCTACAACAGTGTAGACAGTGTAGTTTTCTCCGTCTATCTCTACCTCCGCAACCTCCGTGACACCTCCTGGGTTCCCTTCGGGCAACCCCTCGGCCGGTCGTCCCTCGGCAAGCTGCTTTAGCCTACGCCTTCGTTCTATCTGCTGTCTAAGATTCAACGCGGTTTGTGCCACTTCCCATTCATCACTCTGTATCTTTTTATTTTTGTCCTTATTTAGTCTATTGGGCATAAGTCACTTCCATACACAGCAAACACACGCCATGTACACAAAAAAACTTTTATTATTTTTATTTTTATTTTGCCTTTCGGCCACAATTTATATCAGCAGTGTGTCGGGATTATTACAAGGTTCAATTTCCTCCTGGCCTGGCGCCATCTCGTTCTGTTTCCCGTCGGCTCTTTTCTTCGTAGCGTTGCAGGATTTGTTGTCGTCACTCTTCCTGGGCAATCTCCTTCAGGCGGGCCTGCTATGCCAGCGATGCCTGTGCAAGCAGCCAGGGGAGGTGGTTCATTAACCGGTTTACTGTTGGGCTAACCTCCAGCGCTGTCCACACGACACTTGGTGGGATTTCTGCCTCCGCCGCTTCTCGTCGAACGTATGTCTGAATGGCTACCTGGAGCAAAATTGAAAATTCTCGCGTTGCCGTGTCTTCTCCTGTGTAAAGTTCTGTCCGCGCATCGTCGGCCTCCGGGTTTACTTCACCAACGGGTAGGCCCATTGTGTCTGTGCGCCATCCGTGTCTTTCGTTCCCGAGTTCATCTAGGCAACGACGCCAAATGTTTGCCGTCTCGGGTAAACGGTTAAATGCAGAAAGTAAATGCACAGAACATAATGGAAATATATTAAATAACCAGCCTCTATATTAATTCCACAGTCCATGTACAATAAGTGCTTATAACATTACATCTGACATGACTAACATGATCCCACTTCGAAGAAAAGATACAAAATATATAATACCCGAAGGAGTGCGACACAACTTTCACGACTCCAACTACCTACCCGTTGGCTAACTAACTGACCGCTGTAACTCATTATTACCGACGACAACATAAACATAATATAACAACATAACATAATGATTATTCCCGGCAACAAGAATAAGCATTTCACCATTAAATACTTTAAAGAAGGAAGACAGTCTTTACATCCATTTGATGTAATTTACAACCTTTGGCTGCAGCAATAGCTATAATAGTTCTAATAGAAGTATATCTAGCAATAGGAGCAAATGTTTCTTCATAATCTATACCTTCCTTTTGAGAAAAACCACGAGCTACAAATCTAGCTTTATATTTCTCTATACTACCATGTGTAATTTCCAACCTTTGGCTACAACAATAGCTATAATAGTTCTACTAGAAGTATATCTAGCAACAGGAGCAAATGTTTCTGCATAATCTATACCTTCCTTTTGAGAAAAACCACGAGCTACAAATCTAGCTTTATATTTCTCTATACTACCATCAGCAACATGTTTAATTTTAAACAACCATTTGGAAGAAACAACAAACTTACCTTTAGGTCTAGGCACAACATCCTAGACATCATTCTTGATGATGGATTGATACTCTTCGTCCATAGCTAACTTCCAAGCTTGCTGGTTCATAGCTTCTTCTATGCTAGATGGTTCAGCCTCAATGATGTTGCACATCATTGCAACATAGTTGGAGAGCTTCTGAAGTCTCTTACTTTCTCTGAAAGTGCCACTGGGCGCTGCAAACTTTTATGCATCTTGAATTGTGCTTCTAACCCAAAGTGGTCTTTTCTTGCTAACTGCAATATCTCTAGGTCCATTAGTTGGAACTAGAGGCTCAGGAGGATCATCATGCTCAATAGGTTCAGGAGGCTCAATAGGCTCGTTTTGAATCTTAGGGTTAGTATCAATATCCATATTTGGATTATCATTAACTTCTTTATCATTATCAACAAGAGAACCTTTAGATTTCTTGAAAGCAATATTTTATTCAAAGGTGACATCCCTACTTACCTCAGTGTACCTTTGACCAGGAATGTAGATGCGAAATGCCTTGGAAGATTCACTATACCCAACAAGGATACCCTTCTTTCCGGAAGTCTCTAACTTAGTCCTCTTTTCCTTTGGCACATGAACATAGACAAGACTCCCAAAGATCCTTGGGTGGCTGATATCTGGTTTGACTCCTGAAAAAGCTTCCTCGGGAGTTACGTTCTTCAGGATACGATGAGGACATCTATTCTGAATGTACACTGCAGTCTTGGATGCTTCAGCCTATAAGAAGGTCTGCAGGTCTTGATCGTGAATCATAGCTTTAGCAGCTTCAATGATGGTTCTATTCTTTCGTTGAGGATTGTAGAGAACGCAAAACTCCCTCTTTACTCCTATTTCTACACAAAAAGTCATTGAAGTTACTTGAGGTGTATTCACCTCCATTTTCTGATCTTAACATTTTAACTCTTTTGCCAGACATATTTTCAGCTAGAGCTTTAAATTCCTTAAACCTACTTAACACTTCATCAGATTCTTTAGATTTTAGAAAGTAAATCCAAGTCTTTCTAGAAAAATCATCTATGAATGTGACATAGTATAGAAATCCGCTAGGTGAAGGAACAGACATAGGCCCACATGGATCAGAATGAACAAGTGCTAATTTTTCTTTAGCTCTACTTTCACTTTTATGGAATGGACTCTTAGTGTTCTTACCTAATGCACAACCTTTGCAAGAATCATCATGAGATTGATTAAGTTTAGGCATACCTTTAACCATCTTCTCAAGTGAAGGCAGTGCTTGATAGTGAAGATGACCAAGCCTTCTATGCCATAGCTCGCTAGATTCAGGAGCTTCATGAATGAGTGCTCGAATGGGGTTAGCTGAAAGCTTATACAAACTGTTATATCTATTTCCAATAACACGAGCAGATTTAATACTGGATTTCTTAGGCAATGCAAGTACTTTACCTTCAAAAAATGCTATTTGATAACCTTTATCTTCTAGAGCAGAAGTAGAAATTAAATTCCTTTTAATTCCAAGCACAAATAAGATATCACTAAGATGCAAAAACATACCGGATTCTAAATTCAAAGAAGTGCTACCAAAGCCTCTTACTAAATACTGAGCATCATCACCAATTACCACATGAAGGTTGGACTCCTTCTCCATCAAGTTTGAGAGATCCTCTTGATATCTCGTGATGTGTCTAGATGCACCACTGTCGATTAACCAAGTGTTGCTATTGGTTGGCACATTGCTGGACAAGGCAGAAATGAAGAGGTTGTCTTCATTGTCTTCTGAGTTTGCAACTTCATTCAGGTTGGCCTCTCTTTGCATGGGCGAATTCTGACATTCTTTGGCATAGTGTCCAAACTTGTCACATCTGAAGCAACGAACACGTGAAAGATCTCTTGGCTTCTTCCTTGAATTGAAGGCTGGAGGTTTGAAGTCTCTATCTCTTTTGAAATTGTTCTTCTTCCAATGGCTTCCCTTTCTCCTAACATGTTGAGATGCAAGCACATGTTGATCTCCTCCATGAGAGCCTTTGTGCATTTCTCTGGCAGCTAGGCGAGACTCCTCTTGAATACAATCTGACCGGAGGCGATCGAAGGAAGGGAATTCAGCTCTTCCACTTATGCTTTGAATGAAGGGATCCCAAGAGTCGGGAAGACCATTCATCGCAATCATGGCAATATCCTTGTCCACAATCTTGCTTCCAATGGCGCTGAGTTGGTCCCTCAATTCTGAAATCTTCATGAAGAAGGACATGACTGAATCTCCTTTGCACATTTTGACTCGGAGAAATTGCTGCCTCAGTGTGAGTGTTCGGCTGATGTTGTTGATCTCATATATCCCTTCTAGGTGTTTGAACATCTCTCGGGCTGTCTTCAATTTGGAGATGACTGGAACAAGATGACCCTTCACAGAATCAATAAGGAACTTTTTTGCTTTGAGGGCATTCTTCTTGAATTGCTTTAACTTTTTTGGATCCGAAGGTTCAGTCAGATCCGTATCTTCCACAAACTGTAACAGCTCTAATTCTTCAAGGGCAATGAGGACACGAACCTTCCATGATGTGAAATTTAGAGCACCTTCAAGTCTATCCTCTACTTTCAGACCTGTAACCATCTTGCAAAACTAAAACAGCAAACTGAAAGTGAAGAGCAACTAATAATCTGATTATTTAATGAATTTAAAGCTCTGATACCATGTTAGTTTTAAGTGCTCAGATGTTAAACAAACCAATTAACTATAATCAGATTGTGAATAAACAGTAATAGTAATGAAACACAAGACACGACACCAATACCCTGGGAAAACCTCCCTCTTGGAGGTGAAAAACCCAACCTTAAACTATGAAATGTATTATCTCAATTATAGGCAATTACAACATAACAGACTTATCTCTGATTGCTGTCCAAACAGCAAGTTGGCAAGATGATAGAGGATGCAGCCCTAACCAGCAGTAGATGACCAAAGGAGCAGATCAGCAGAAGATGACTCCAATAGACTGGAGCAGAATCATAGACGATCTTGACAACTTCGCTCAACAATGTCTTTGAAGTTCGCCAAAGTGTAGAACAGCAGATCGCTAAGTGTGGAAGAGCAGATCGCATTGCTATATCAAAATGAATGTGTGTTTGACTTCATCTTGAAGCTGATTATATATATCCTCCTTTTGGCGGTAGACATCCTTAGGTCGGCTTGCAACATTATTTAATAATAATACATTCTTCCCACATTAAGTGTTTGGGTCCAGCCCAATAGCCTTTCACGTTACATTTAAGCCTAGCTTAAAGTTGTTTCGCACGTTACATTTGGGTCCAGCCTAATAACAAATAAATTGAGATAATACATATATATTTTGATTGTCATTTGACAACATCAAAAGTTCGATAATCAGATATCCCAACTTAGCTAATATTTTCAACAGTTTTGTTGTGGTTTTTTCCTGCTTTGTCTTATACTCTGTTCCACGAAACTTCCTGCAAATACAATCTCTGGTGTATGTGAGATTTCACAGCAGCAAACACAAGAATCCATGGTCAAACAGAACAAAAGCAGGACTGACAAATGCGAGGAGTTTCACCTTTCCTTTTTTGAGCTCTGTGATATTCCCTATTACATTACTCAAGGATAAATCAATTGCAAATTCTCTTCAGAAGAATGAAGTATTGAGGACTATCTAATTTGATCATTTCTTTTGAAACTATTTGTTAGATGAACTAGGCCCTTTTGACACAATTACAGACCCAATTTTAACCGTGTCACTGATCTCAATTATGTTTATCAAATGCTACCTGACTAGAATAATTCAATCTCTACTCAATAATCCTCTGCAACAATAGTTACTCCATATGTTAAGTATAAAATGCTCCCTTTTAAGATGAATGTGTAATAAGAAATTTTAAGTATTACTTGAAGGCTAACACTATCATGACAAGTTTTGGGTCCCTTCAAAACCTGTTTTCCCTTTAATCAAAAACACTATCATAACAAGGTTCTGGCAAATTTATGCTAAAAAATGAACATTTTCTGAAGTAAATACGGAATACAGGAGTCAGTCTGAGTTAATTCAACAAGAAATGTCTTATATTTTTTTCTCGAAAATTATGATTAGCTTATTTAAAATATACTTAACACGTGCTCATAATGCTTTTCTATTTCTTTAAAAGGGTCTCTTGCACCTCCAATATTTTCTATCCCGTCATACAAAATATGTACATTCTATTTATTGGAAAAGGACAATGCCATCTCACTTGGATGATTGACAGGTCGCTTCCTATTACAATCTAAAACTTGTTATGCAGTTAATACTTTTATTTAAAAATAAAAAAGAGTGGGGATTTCTTAGGTTGTTGGACATGCTCCTAGGAGAGTAAGGAGGTGGTGGAGAATGGAAAATAGGCATATAAAGTCAATTTATAGACATTTTGTTTCAAAATGAGAAATGTTTCCTCATAGGTGAGGAGACATAAAGACTTACATAGGATGTCACCGAAAATAGCAATCAAATTACAAGACTATCGGATTTAGAAGAAGACGTGGCATTAGTCAAAATTCGATGGGAATATAAACAATCATAGTAATCAAAGAATGAATTGATCAAAGGGTGTGATTAGCACAAACAATGGAGTATTCATGAACGGGCATGAATCACGTCCGTTGCAAGTCAAGTACTCATCCTAATCGGCAAATATAAGGAGGCAATCAACATCCTTCTCAAATTAAGAAATTGGTATTTTAATTCTTCTCTATATCCAGAACGGGTAAGCTATATTGAGCGCTTTTGCCTCAAGCATATTCGGGTTGCATAGTTCCAGGTAATATTCAGAAACGGCACCATACACATTGCATATTGTCCAAATAACCATCAGAAACGACAACCTCTCTCTTCACTGTTAGTAATTAAGATCATTATCAGCATAGTTATACTGTTAAATCAGACACAGCTTTGTAGTTTTATTGCTATAATATAAGAAAAGAGATTCAAAACATACTTTATACAGTAACATATCAGGAAAGGCAGCATACTCTTCTCATCTCAGCAGATTGGAGACTTCCAACTTGCTTATTCTTCAAGTTATATCAGATATTCCTTCTTATCAAATCAATATAGATCACATGCTGTAAATCTGAATATCATATTCATCGTACAGAACAATAGTTGCAGATCACATATTGTTTAAATAGCAAATCAGACCTATCATTCTCATTATAAGCAACCACTTTTATCATCTATCTCAGTTTATGTTATTTGCTTAGAAGAAAGATTCTTGAAAATTGAGTATTGGTTAAGATTCCTAAGTTGTCCTGAAATGGGACATTACAATTGGTATCAGAGCATGTTTCTGCCAGCCTAAGGGGATTAGTTGATGCAATTAAGCCAGCGAACTTTAAGGGCCCTAGAAAGAGTAAAAAAGAAAGCAACAATAGCCATGGAACATGAGTTTAGAACTTTTATGGAACAAACTACTCAGACACTACAAAACATAACAGCCACCATAGACATTCTTAGATCAAACCAGGGGAATGGAAGGGAAAGGTTCCCTAGTCAATCAGAGAGTGATGGTAGGACCACTCGGGAGTCTACCCCTAGGACCAATGTACCAACTTTCCTAATTAGGGAAGAACATTCCAAATGTAGTGAAGAGACCCATATCCTAGGCATAAGGGAGCTTGTGGCAGAATACGCAAGGTTAGATCCTGAAATCAAAAGAAGTATTCCTTTCTCTGAATTTTGTGAAGCAGATTAAAAAAGAAACTATAGGAAAGGTAGGACACAGCCTAATGGGGATATGCAAAACAAGGTGGGAAAAGTGACTATTCCCAACTTCGATGGCTTTGAGAAAATTTCAGCCCACTCATGGATTCAGAAAGTAGAAACTTACCTCACCCTCTGGCCTATGATGGAAAGGGATGCTATAACATTTACCATACTGCACCTAGAAGGAACAGCACATGAATGGTGGCATCATGGTCTAGTTACACAAGACCATAAAAATATTAAAACCTATGGTGACTTCAAGAAAAAGCTTATTGAAAGATTTGACCACATCCATCCTCAAAAACATTTTAAAGAGCTCACAAGGATAAGACAAAGGGGAACTCTTGAAGAATATATTTCAGAATTCCAAAGGTTAGCCGTTATGGTCCTTGAGATATTTGAAGATAGGCTCATCTACCTATTTGTGGTAGGATTATTAGACACCACTCGCGGATTAGTCAGCGCTTTGGATCCTACTACACTGCAAGAAGTGATTCTTAAGGCCACAAGGCTTGACTCCACCCAAACAAAGGAAAGAAGTCACCACAAGAGAGTACCACCAAAGATAGTCATTTTATTGAGGAAGATGAATGCAAGAAAACATATCTTTCTTATAATGCTAGGGAGGAATTAAAATGGAAAGGCCTTTGCTTTGATTGCAAGAAGGAATGGAGAAACAAACACATTTGTAAGCAAGATGAAACCAGCAAAGAAAAGGTGTGCTACAAATGCTAAAACGAATGGAGGCATGGGCACATATGTTATCTGCAAAACCTTAAGCAACAAGACTTGTGTTACAAATGTAATGAAAGGTGGGAGCAGGGACATAAATGTAGGAAGAGAAGCTAAGCCCATAAAATAGAAGCCACATCCATTGAAGAAAAAGGAAAACAAGGGGAAAAGATAGGAAACACACGGAGTTTTGTGGAGGAACAAATCTAGTGGTTATAACACCCTTGCATCCACAAGAAATTATTAACCTGGCGGTTTTAAAGTTTTTTAATAAAACATCACATAAAGATGCAACAGGCCCCTTATGGGTGAACACCATTAATGGAGTTAGATATTTCATATAATTGAGTTAACATTTGATTTGGCCCAAGAGATGGTTCTGGTCCTAGTTGGACATTCCTGCTTCCTGTGGATAAAGTAAATTGGCCCAAGAGATGGTTCTAGACCTGGTTGAATGCTCTTGCCTCTTGTGGATAAAGTAAATTGGCCCAACAGATGGTTCTTGTCCTGGTTGGACGCTCCTGCCTCTTGTGGATAAAATAAAATGGCCCAAGAGATGGTTCTAGTCCTGGTTGGACGCCCCTACCTACCTCTTGTGTTTAAAGTAAATTGGCCCAAGAGATATTTCTGGTTTTGATTGGACGCTCCTGCCTCTTGTCGATAAAGTGAATTGGCCTAACAGATGGTTCTGGTCCTAGTTGGACGCTCCTGCCTCTTGTCGATAAAGTGAATTGGCCTAACAGATGGTTCTGGTCCTAGTTGGACGCTCCTACCTCTTCTGGATTGGTTACTTTGATAGATGGGTTTTGTCCTAGTTGGACACTCCTGCCTCTTGAGAGTAAAATGATAGATTAATTGGCCCAAGGGATGAATCTGGTCCTGGTTGGATGTTCCTTCTTCTTGTGGACTAGGAAACTATATCTACATGTGTATGCTTGTATCTATCCATGTATCTACGTCGTGTTTTCATGTGTATGCTCCGTGTTTTGTGTATACTCTGTGTTGGGCATATCTACTACATGAATATTTATGATTACTGATTTCTATCATTGTGAATTCTATTTTTTGTTAACCTAGAAAGGTGAATTTATTTAGGAAAGAATATTGCAACTAAGATCTTACATTTGTGTCATGTTTCTAAACCTCTTCTTAATGAATGAGGATTTCATCTTCGTTGCCTCAAGGAAACAACCTAACACAGATTGCAATTGATGAGAGAACTTGTCCTAAGATTACAAATCTTTAGGGGGTAGTTAGGGATACTTGCATATGGAAAATTTAGTTTAATTGCTTATTGCTTGAGGACAAGCAAACTTGAGTGGGGCGGACTGTAATATCCCCCTGCCATATCTGGTGACAACAAAAATCTATAAATGATTAAATAAGTTTAAATTAAAGATTTAAAATTGTTCTCAAAGATTAGCATATTATAGATTTGAAATCTGGTGGGTGTATGACTCACCATTAGTTGTGAACTTAGGAGACTCTGATGTGGCTTACACATCAGTACCTAACTATCTGAATTTAAGATTAAATATCGACACAACAAAGACTCATAGAGGGATGACGACCTCAGCATAAACGATGACTTCAAGAGCTTACGAATCAATGGTTATAGAACATCGCATTGGTCGACTAATCTATGATTATCGTTGACAAACAACAATAAAATCTTAGCGATTAATGTAGCAGTCATAAACAAGGACCGCTGAGTCAGAGTATGGACTAACGATGGATATTACTAATCCAAATGATATTCTAGAACAAGACACTATACATGGGCAATCAGAAACTGAGTTAAGGATGAACGGTTGTATATCGAAGATATGTGGTATTGACAAGCTTCACAGATTTGGTTTGTACAAGTAGTTACATACGTAATGTTTGTAATAATCGACGTTTATGATTCGTAGTGCCATCACTATAGGAGGATACGATAAGACGTACACATGATGTCGCCGAAAATAGCAATCAAATTACAAGTTTATTGGATTTAGAAGATGTGGCATTAGTCAAAATTCTATGGGAATATAAACAATCATAGCAATCAAAGAATGAATTGATCAAAGGGTGTGATTAGCACAGACAATGGAGTATTCATCATGAACGGGCATGAGTCACGTCCATTGCAAGTCGTCTACTCATCCTAATTGCCAAATATAAGGAGGCAATCAACATCCTTCTCAAATTAAGAAATTGGTATTTTAATTCTTCTATATATCCAGAACAGGTAAGCTATATTGAGCGCTTTTGCCTTAAGCATATTCGGGTTGCATAGTTCCAGGTAATATTTAGAAACGACACCATACACATTGCATATTTTCCAAATAACCATAAGATTCGGCAACCTCTCTCTTCACTGTTAGTAATTGAGATCATTATTGGCATAGATATACTGTTAAATCAGACACAACTTTGTAGTTTTATTGCTATAATATAAGGAAAGAGATTCGAAACATACTTTATATAGTAACATATCAGGAAAGGCAATGTACTCTCTATTGTGACCTTTTCACACATTGCCCCATTGCAAATGGGGACCCCCTACTTTCTAGGCCCTCCCGGTCTTTTGGCTTGCGTTTTTGGGGTCTTTTCGTAGCAGTCTCGTCAGTCTCTCTGCTTTACAAGTGTTTGGGGGTCATATTGGTCAAGTCTGCCTTTCGTTTGAGTAAATTCGGCTAAGTCTAGGGCCTGTTTTGTCTTGTTTTTGGGTTTATGCCTTTTGTCCTAGATTTTAGGGGTTTCTGTTAGGGTTTTGAAGAAACTGAACATACAACTAGAATCAGGACCCTTCAAGGAACCTCCCAGTAAAATTTGAGCCCAAACGGAGCAACTTTCTATTTTTAGAAAGTTCCTATTTTTTAGGGATTTTTCTGGGTCCCGGAATGTTGTCATTTTGCCAAAAATAAAACTTACTATTTTTAGTAAGTTTCTATTTATAATAAGTCATTCCTGCACCCTGTCTAGGGGTCTAACGCTAACACCTGGAAAGTTTCTATTTTTGGAAAGTCAGTACTGGTAGGGTCAGTCAACCAAGGCGACAAGGATCAAGCGTTCATAGACATTTCTAATTCCGGAAAGTCAGACAGCAGACAAAGAAAGCCAGAAATGGGTCAAGTGCTGGAAATCCATGCCTAAAATGGAAAGCTCGGGAAAACACTTCAAAATCCCAGGAGGTCAAGATATTCTAAGTCTGGAAGATTAAAAGAAAGGAAAATCCATGAATCCATGGCACAAGGAAAAATGCGCCCAAGTCTGGAGTCAGGCGCCAAAATGAGATTCCCAAGGAGAGATGGAAAATCCATGAATCCCTGGACAAGGCAAAATGCGCCCAAGTCTGGAGTCAGGTGCCAAAATGAGATTCCCAAGGAGAGATGGAAAATCCGTGAATCCATGGCACAAGCAAAAATGCGCCCAAGTCTGGAGTCAGGCGCCAAAATGAGATTCCCAAGGAGAGATGGAAAATCCGTGAATCCATGGCACAAGCAAAAATGCGCCCAAGTCTGGAGTCAGGCGCTAAAATGAGATTCCCAAGGAGAGATGGAAAATCCGTGAATCCATGGCATAAGTAAAAATTCGCCAAAGTATGGACTGGGGCGCCAAAATGGAGAAGCCAAGGACAGATGGAAAAATCCATGAATCCTTGGCATTAGCAAAATTCCGCCCAACTATGCAGTCAGGTGCCAAAATGGAGAAGCCAAGGACAGATGGAAAAATCCATGAATCCTTGGCATTAGCAAAATTCCGCCCAACTATGCTGTCAGGCGCCAAAATGGGCCAGGCAAGGACAGGTGGAAAATTCCATGAATCCATATCATAAGCAAAATTCCGCCCAAGGATGCAGTTGGGCGCCAAAATGGGTCAGGCAAGGATAGATGGAAAAATTCCATGAATCCATGACATAGTGAAAATTCCGCCCAAGGATGCAGTTGGGCGCCAAAATGGGTTAGGCAAGGATAGATGGACAAATTCCATGAATCCATGGCATAGTTAAAATTTCGCCCAAGGATGCAGTTGGGTGCCAAAAAAAGTCAGGCAAGGATAGATGGACAAATTCCATGAATCCATGGCATAGTGAAAATTCCGCCCAAGCTAAAAGTTCAAATTTTGCCTAAGGCATGGAATCCAAGGAGTCAAGGAGGAATAGAAAATAAAATTCCCCTCGGGCAAATTTTTGAATTTGCTAATTTTAGACACTGAATCTCGTCGGAATGAAGAAATTGTTATAGATTCGGAATCGTGGCAGAATTCTCCATCCAATGAATTTGGATCCTAAATTTTAGGAGGATCCCTAAAAAATAGGGATGTTGAAAAGAAGACATGGACAATTCACAAAACAATGAATTCCTTCCTCAGGAGGAATTTCCGCCCCAGCCTTGTGGAGGGCGCCAGAATGAAGAATGCATGGAGAAACAGGCGAATTGCAAGAGTCCTTGACCAAGGCATTTTAGCGCCCAAGTGAGAGAAGGAGCGCCAGATAGAAGGAGGCATGGAGGATTCACAAATTTCATTGAATCCTCCACCAAGTCAAAATTCCGCCCAAGATGAAGGATAGGTGCCAAAACCAAGGAGGCATGGAGGATTCACAAAATTCACTAAATCCTCCACCAAGTCAAAATTGCGCCCAAGAAGAAGAAATTCCAAGAAAGTGAAAAAATTGGCTGTGTGTCGGAAATTCCTTCCTTCAGGACAAAATTCTAGGAAAGACAAAAAATTGACTAAGTGTTTGAAATTTCCTCCTTCAGGACATAGTTCTTGGAAATCATGAAAATTGGCTAAGGCATGAAGAATTTCCTTCCTCGGGGTAAGGAACAAATTCCTTTCCAAAGGAGAATTCCTCCACAACAAGAAATTTCCCCCCAAGGGAAGAATTTGAAAAATCCATTTTTAGGGCTCAAATGACCTCCAAATTTAGAAATTTTTATAGATTTGGATTCGTAGGAGAATTCTCTTCCTCTTGGACTTGAAACCCTAATTTGTGCAAAATCCCTAAAAAATAGGAGATGTTGAAAAATCATTGAAAATCTTTTCCAGAGCAAGGCAAGTTCAAAAACTTCAAGAAAATACTTCCAGAGTCAGAGATTCTCCCCCTTGAAGTTTTTCTCTCTCCAAGGTTTTCTCGCCAATGGCAGCTGAGTCAACGGACGTTGAATTAATGAAGCATCTCTTTGCATGCAGCCGTCACATTTATGGCATCATGGGCGATTTTTGCATGAGGGTACATTCATTGCATAGTGGGCACTTTTTGAATGTAATTAATTGTAATGGGATGGAATTAATTGCATATGGTCATGATGGGCTATTAATTGGAGATTCCCACCTTGTTGCATCTTGAGTGGAGAATCTTTTAGGGAAAACCCTAATTAGGGTTTGCATGTAATCATGGCTTGAGGCCTATATAAAGGGGTGACCCCCCTCATTTGTAGTAGGAGGGAGCTTTGTCTGAAATTGATGCGATAAGTTTTGAGATGATAACAGTGAAACATTGTTCTCTGATGGTGTCCACTTAAATTATTTTTTCAAAGCTTGCATGGTTTCACCTTCCTCACTTAGATTAGAAATAGTAAAGTGCTTTGATTTCAATAGAGAATGTAATGGTGTCTGATGAATTTCCATGGTTCATACTTTTTGCATCTTGCTGATTGTAAGTTGCAGTGTAAAGTTAGTCTGAGCCCCCTAAACTTGTTCTGAGTTCGATTGTGGATAGTTGTTTGGATTGCGTCATTTTTGGGTATTCAAATGTACTTTCTCGATTTGAAAATCCTCTATCATCCCCAGAAGATTGCACCGGTTCTTGCGGAGTTGTAGTTGATCTTGGCGAAGCAGGGCTTGGTTTATTTGGAATTTGTCCACCAAAGCACTATTCATTGTTATCACTGCCCATAGGAGTAGATTTAGATCCTTCTGAATCCTTTCCCCTTTTACTTTCAGTTCATTTTAGTCCGTTCGAAGCAACAACATCGCAGAATTGCCATATCCGATGATGGAGTTCTAGCCACAACAGAGAAGTGAAAGAACGATGCAAACGTAAGGCCCCTTGGATTACCAGCAATCACATCAGCCAACTGAGTCACGTCCGTAGCATAAAGGAACCTTGGAGTCGATTGTTTGAACTTTTTGCAATCTTAGCATGCAATCGTACTTTGATCAAGAGAGGGTGAAGTGACCATTAGGCAACTTTATTCTGTGTTAGACGCTGTCATAAAAAACACGTCAACACTCTCTTCATCTCAGCAGATTGGAGACCTCCTCCAACTTGCTTATTCTTCAAAGTTATATCAGATATAGCATCAGATATTCCTTATCAAGTCAATATAGATCACATGCTATAAATCTGAATATCATATTCATCTCACAGAACAATAGTTGCAGATCACATATTTTTAAATAGCAAATCAGACCTATCATTCTCATTATAAGTAACCACTTGTTAGTAACTAGTTGTAAAATATCAATCATTTTTGGTATATTGAAATATATCAGGTAGGGGACATTACACACAACCTTTCACAATTTCCGCCCTTTGAAATAGTACAACCCTTCATAATTCTTTCCCTTTGAAAGAGACACTTATCTACTTCCCATTTCCTTGATTCCCATGCTTCATTCATTTCTGTTGTTGTGTAGCTAGGTCGGATCCCTTCTAGGGCCGACCTAGTGCACAAAATGCCAAGTGGCCTGTCGGCCTTGGCATTTGGATATCTCAGTTATGTGAGTCTAATTTGGGGCAGGTCCTATTTGGGCGAACCACTTGTGTGTAACTTGTGATTAAGTTAAATGTAACTTGCAACTAAGGGAGACTCATGTAACTTGTAACAGATAGGTTTGACCCTATTTTTTCCGCCAAAAGTATATGGCCGACTTGAGGTTTATTAGGAGGTATTGATTCATATATATGCAAGGTCATGATTGCATCAATAGACATGATTTCAATAACATGAAGGACATGTAGTGTGCGCGGGGGTGACGATAAGAGCTTATCGTCTATATGGTTGGGAAGGCAACAAATCTGATGTTTGCCTGTGGTTAATGAGCACTACCATAAAATCAACATGGTATCAGAGCAGGTTCCTTCTATAGAGCCTAATTGCTTGAAGGTAGATCCTGTGCTTTTGAGGAGTCTTTAGAAAAGTTCATCCCTTGATCACAAGGGAAGAAGGTTGGCAGATTGTGAATGAGAGCGAAAGCGCAACAAAAATCTAATCTCTGAGAAAATTTGAAGGATAAACGCTGACAGTGGAGCATCAGTTTTATTTTGGAAGGTGGAACAATTTGTAACGCTTTCGATAGTTTAGTTTAGCAATGGCCGGCACATCAAAGACATTCATGTTGTCCATTGCTGTGGTTAGATTCCTTCCAAGCACACATTGGAAAGAAATTCCATGGTTGTTCGTCTAAAACATTGGCCATCAAGATATTTTCACCTCCGCACCATGTCGATGACCATGAAGGTTCGAACGACAACGCCATAAAAGAAAGAAGTCCACTGGCCTACTTTTTTGGTCAAACATGGCGATGTGATGCTCACGCGGGACCTTTTATTCTTAAAGCAATCATATTACACGCTTGATGTCCGCTTTCCCCTCTCAAGCGCAAGCATAGATCGATGCCTCCACTTCTTCGATTCGATGTTGTTCTTCATGGAATTTGGTATCAAATTTGTGCTCACCTTTGTAGATATTGTTATGATATAACGTGGAGCTTCATAAAATTCAGTTGCTAGTAGAAATTGGACACACAGAGCAGAAATTAGAGTTTGCGAAGAGAAATTGGACGCGTGGAGTAGAATTTTGGCTCTGCAAAGGAAATTATGAGCAGCTCTTCGATTTGATCGGGGTTCGACATTGAGTTCGCTTTGTACAATGGCAGCGTCAAAGCACATTGCCTCGAGCTGCAGGGCACAAAATAAAGCATTTTTTAGATTGCAAGAAAGCTGATCCTCCCAAGAAGTGTTTGGATAAAGGATGGGATGTTACCAAATGCGTGTTCAGCCTGTGAGTCTCTTCAAGCATCAGGGTTCTTTTTTAGTTACTTGGATTAGTGCAAATCTGATTATAGATTATGCTTTGCTTTTCTAGTTAGAGCCTAGATAGAAATTTTACATTAAGTGAAAGACGAGTTCCAATTATGAATCTTTCATTTTTATTTGATGTAAATCTATTTGGGAACTGTGCCCTTTCCCTTGTTCTCTTCAAGGTTGTTTGTACTGATTTGGGTCTATGATTCTAGAAAAAAATGTTGCCTTGGAAAATTTAAGTGAGGGCATAAACCGTAGATAACGTGATGTAGAGGAAACTTGTATCGCATTATGAAGATCTGTATATATGGGTTAAACTTATAACTCTTACACCATAGCTTATTACATGCCCCTCGAGTTATCTGACCCTTTATTGATGTGAACTGGGCCATGGTTTTATGAGTTTCTTCTGGCCATTACTCCCCAATTCCTTTGATCATACACAAAAAAAAAAGGTTTATTAAGCAATAGTTAACCCGGTGACACATTTTATTCCATTAATGAAATTTAACGAGTCATAGAGAAGCCAAGCCATCAGCCCTTAGAAATCTTTGGGATTATAAGTCAAGTTTAATTGATTTTGTTCAATCCTGTCATTCACATTTCCATCAACTAAATAGTGGGGAATACAGTAGCTTTGAACATCTTGTCTAAGGGGGTTAATTCCTGCCCAATTTTGTGTAGATGTTTCAACCTGCCTTGGTAGATTTTGACCCATTTTAACATAGCCTTTGGAGATTATGGCCAGAAATGTAAAGAATATTTTGTTAAAATGAAAACGAGGTGTTTCATTTTATATCATTACTGAATTTTGATGGATCATTGCAGTTCAGGCAAATCAGGTTTTAGAAACTGTTGGGATTATATGTTCGATTTTGTTTTGTTGGTTGTTGATTGTTCGAGAGGTTTCCATTTTCCTGAAAGTTTGTCCGAGGTTGAATTCGTTGGGGTCCTATTGACGTGTATTTTGTACACAATCATACACAGAATAAAATACCCAAGGGTACCTTATCCTCTCTTGAATAAAGTCTCTGATTGCTGAAGATGTCGCAAAAGGATCAATCAGGGTGACTCCAATGTTCTTTTATGTAGGGTCTCTACGTGTGGATAAGCACCAGTGGTCGTTGTGATTGCTGTTTCATCAAGGGGACTTACGTATCGGAAATGCAGGAACAAGATTTCCTAATACTAATAAACTCTAATCTAATCCTAAGAATGACTCAATGTAGGCTAGACTTGGCAAGATTCTACCAACTTCAGTATTGCCAAGGAATTACAACTTTACTGAAACTGATGCGATCTTCTAAGGTGAATAATGATTTTCAAATCATCAAGAATCATAGGCACTACCATGAAGGTACATATCAATGACTCAGTAATGAATGAAGGTTTATGCAATCCAAATATTTCCAGTCGACCACACAAGGCGTCCTTACAATCAGCAAGAAGCTAGTGGTTTGGAGTATGAATCTCACCAAAGATCAAGCCCAACACTTAGTCCTTCAAATTTAAATACTACTTCGACCGAGAATGATTCAAGAAAGTAAACAACCATGAAAATAGCCACAAGTATTGCAATAAAACACCATAACTTCAATATTTTATTGATCTCAAAGCCATCATAAACAACAATTGTTTGATATTCCTTCCTCAAAGCTCAATCTTGCTACAAAATAACTTGCTTCAAAAACTCTAACTATTTCTTATTGCTCTCTCTTAGTTCTATCTCTCTATCTCTATCTATCTATATCAAAAATGAAAATGAATGAGGGTATATATAGCATCCTCAATTACAATGAACGGTTCAGATCAGAAGAAGATGAATGGCCGAGATTATGACACCTAAACCCTAATTAGGGTTTTATTACAAAAAGTCCCCTTTTATTGCACAACATTAAATGCATAGCCAAATATTAAATTTGGCACAAAAATCTAGGAAACATAGACCAATGACAATTAAGGTGCCACATCATCTATAACAACCTTTCTTCTAGAATCTTATTCCCTTTCCAATGCTCCTTTTTAGCATATGCAATGAATCTAGACACGATTCCTTCAATCTCAGCAATTGGAATCCCGGGAAGATTCTTCATTCGTTCCTCCAAGTGGATGACCTGATCGAAAGCCTTGAGAAGAGCAGTGTCCCATCCAGATTCAAGTTCTTTGATCTTCTCAATCAGGAGCATGGTGGCAAACATCTGATCCCGTTGCTCATTTGTAATAACATTCTCATCTTTGCAAAAGATGACCTTGACTCTATCTTCTAATTCTTGCAAATCCACATCTGTCTCAACTGCAATCCTCCTGCCAAGAATAGTACATAATACTTCAAACACCTTGTCCTGGATCGGATGGATAATCTCTTCAACTTGATTGCATTTGTTACTGATGTCCTCAAAAAGAACTTCCTTCATCTGGAGTAAAGTTGACCATTGGAGTAAACTATGAGGTCCTCCATCTATTATCTTTTCTTGTGCTAAGACCTTCCTTGATGTTTGTCTGATTACTTGCAGGACAGGAATGATAACATCCTTAGTATGAGCAAAAGCAGCTACAGTTATCATTAGGTTGTGGATGACCTCAAGAACCTGAATAGCTCGGTGAATGGTCTGCATCATCCTTGTTGCAAATTCAATAGCAACTGTATGGGATTTGTCAATCCAAGAGCTCATAAGCTGAACCAAACTCCTGACTCTCTCTGCCTCACCAACTGATTCAAGGGGAAGTGCCTGTGCAGGAGATACTGCTGGATCCTGACGCCTCAAAGGCTGATTGAGATGGCTAAAGTAGCCTCTCCAAGCATTGACCTCTCGCTCAAGCTTCCTATTTTTTTCCATTTCTTCTCTAAGCTTGTCCTTAAGTGCCTCAAATGAATCAGTGGCATCATCCAACGTCTGCTCGGCTGTGAGTGGACCAAGCTCAAATGTCTCTACATCATATTCCTCTGCGAGGATCTCACCTTCATACTTGTCTACTGCTGGTGTAGCTATCTGCAATTTCCTGGATCCTGTCTCATCTCTGATCATCTTGGACATCTTAGTAGCCTTCCTCTTTTCTGTCACTTCCTGAGAATTTCCAACAAGGCTCTCTAAATCAATCACATTATCCTCGTCCTCGATCACAATCACCCTTGTTAGTCTCTCTTTTAACCAATCTGGAATGGCAGATCTTGTTTCTCTAACCTGTATCTCCTTAAGCAATGTTTCTTCTTCTCTGAGAGGAGATGTCACTTCGTCATCGTTCTTGTCTTCATGTAACTCATTAACTCGGAGAGATTGGCTTGATGAACGTTGAGGTGCCTGTCCTTCTTCCTGTTTATCGTTCTGTACCATTGATTCCATAGATTCCTCCACTTCAAGTGTCCTGTTCTCCTGTCGAGAAGATGTGCCGGATGAACGATCTCTGTTGGCTTCTTGCTTCTTCTTGGAGGATTCTCTTTTCTCGGGTCTCTCTTTTCTTTTTGAGCCTCTAGGATGGGGGTTACCTTCACTTACGCTTCGAAGGTTGCCTTCACTTGTGTTTCTGGGCTTAGGATTACCTTCACTTACACTTGCTCCTCCTTCGCTTGGCCTTTCCTCCAAAGTAAAAGTCATAGATATGCCTTGCTCTCTCAACTTTTGATGTTGCACATCAACCCATCTGCGAGTACAAGACAAAACTGGAGCCATCAAGGCATCTAGATCCAAAATTTCAGGTTCATTCCAATCTAGCTTCACTACTTTGCTCTCTCGGTCATAAGATGATTGGAGATGTTTGCCACTGTCCTGAGCTTGGTCGGCCACTCTGTAAATTTTGCATTTCCTGATAAAGTCTAAAGGCAATCTGGAATGCATCTTTCTTTTTACTTCAAGATCATCTGAGAGATTCATCACAAAGTCCTCTACCTGAGGTTCATGTCTGTATTTCCTTCCTACTGTCTCTTCTATATACCCATAAGGATCAAAACTCTCTCTCATGGCAAAGAACGAAAATGAATATAAAGCTAACTCCTTTTCTGCATCATCCATGGCTAGAGCATTAGGACATACCTCAACTGAATTTCCTAGTATGATAGGCACAGGAACTCCATTCCCATGTCTGTGTCTGAATGCCTTTGCATACGCTGCCAATTGTCTAATTACCTCAAGTAACACTATTCTGTCTGTCGGATATCTTGGCAACATGTAGGGAGGTGAAGGACATCCATGGATTCTAATATATGTAAACTTCTGAAATTGGATGAACCAAGCACCGTACCTTTTCACAAGCTCTTGTGCATCCTGAGATAGCCGATTGTGAATCCCGCCTTGTAATGTCCTGGTGATGTTCATCGTGAAGGTATCATTGACCAACTTGTAGTCACTTCCTGGAGGATGATGCAAATGAACATAGGAATCACAAACTCTGACTTCCCCGGGCCCTCTTCCGATCACTCCTCTGTGAGGTAGTCCTGCATATTCAAAACTCCTGATCAAGGCATATATGATGTATGAACTCATGTGGAAGGACTTGGTAGCCTTCAGTCTCCTTAACTGCACGTCCAAGCAATGGCTAATCATTCTAGCCCAATGAATTGTTCCTTTTCCTTGAACTATCACTTGGATGAAGTAGAACATCCACTTCTCAAAATAGAAGGCTTGAGGAGCCCCTGTAACTCGGTTGAGTAATGTTATCAAATCTCTGTACTCCTCCTGGAAGTCGATCCTATGTGGTGTGTTCGGAATCTTGCTCAGGCGAGGACGACTCTTGAGTAACCAATTCTTGTTGATGATGCTCAAGCAAGTGTCTGGATCATCTTCATACATGGACCTGGCTCCTTCTAAGCTTTTATAAATCGTATCTTTATGTTCTGGCAGGTGAAGAGCTTCACTGATAGCCTCCTCTGAAAGATAAGAAAAAGTGTCTCCCTCCTTGGACACTATCGATCTGGACTGTGGATCATAATGGCGAGCACACTCGATCATCAACTCATGGCACTGGACTGCTGGAGGGAAGCCGGCCGCCTTGATAATGCCACTTTCAATTATTCTCCTTGCGACGGGTGATGGCTTGCCAATGTAAGGGACCTCTCGAAACTTCTTCACACTGAAGTTTCCCAGGTTGGAATCTCCAATGTTGCTCCTCTTCGACACGATCTTGGTCTCCAATTCTTCGTTCTTTTGATCTTCCTTCATGAGGGCTGGACGACTGGTAGATGCTCCTGCCTTCGGGGTCGCCATCGTGACACCTACACAACATTTCATAATGAGTAATGGATTTTGCAATATAGAAATATAGATTAGATTAAAGATTGAATTTTAGGAAACTTCATGATAAGTCTTTGAGTTATCATTTCCTAAATATGATTGAGCTACTGGAAATTCAAAATTTCAAAATTCAAAATTCAAGACTGAGACTAGGACGATTGAAATTCAAAATTTGAACAAGGGAACTTCGCCATACCTCACTTTGAGAGCTAACTCTAACAAAAGGATGCAAAATTAGGAAATTCGCCTAGGCAAAATGAAGATTGAAGTCTTCAACGTGAGCTTCCTCTAGCAAATGCGCCTCTTTTATCAACTTCACCACCCTTGGGGTTTTCAACGCCTTAAGGGAAAATTCGCTTCAACTCTATCCTCCAATAAAGTTCGTTCTCCTCCTTGGATGGAAATTTCGCTCCTCTCCTTGGATCAAAATTCGCTCCCTCTATTGCTCTTCCAAATTCGCATGCAACAATGATTGAATGATGGTTTAAAATGCTTGAAAGTACCCCTCTTATATAGGCGCTTACCTCTTTGCAATCCCTATAGGCCGACTTGGAAATAAGGCAAATAATAACAAAATTTAAATAAAAAGAGGAGGCCGACTTTTGTAAAAACATTAAAATAAAACCTAAGCACTCTCTTTTTATTTAATTTAATAATTAATTAATTTTAATACCTTTGTATTTAATAATTTCGATTTTTAAAAAGGTTAAATTAATCATTAAATGCCTCATGCGCTATTTTTAAATGCTAATTAAATATTTCAAGTTTTATCGATTTTTAGCATTTAATGTATTTCAAAAATATTGGCGCCTAATCATGGGAGGATTTTGGAATATTAACAATATCGCTCTGGTCCCTGGGAGAGGGACAGGAGCGAACTTTGTGTTTGAGCTCAAAATTGTTGACTTTCGACGTTAACCCCTTGTTCATCATCTTCCTAAAGACATTTTCGATCTTGCATGTCCTTGCCTTGACGTGGTCTAGGAAGGAAATGATTGTTTCAATGAATATCGCCCTGGTCCTCCAATGAAGGACAGGAGCGAACTTTTGTTCCTTGCTAATCCTTGATCATATCAACTTTCAATTGCTTTCAAAATGTAAAATAGTGTCTCTTACTCCTCCTTGAACGTTTGAAACGGAAGTGACACCTCAAAATTGGACACACTTGCATATTTCGCTTCTAGTCCCTTGGAGAGGGACAGGAGCGCCTTAGTCATTTCTCATCACTTTTCGTGGTCTCTGTAACCTTGCTTTCCTTCGAAGCACCTCCAACATCTTTGCCACCTTGTGCCTTGGCTTGGATCCGACCAAACTTGGAAGGGACGACTTGATAATCTATATTTCGCCCTGGTCCCTGGGAGAGGGACAGGAGCGATTTTGCCTCTATAGGCTAAGTCATTCATTGCCAATGTTTAAAACTATCTTCAATGGATTCATTATGCTCCCCTTCACTCATCTCCAACATGAAACTTGTTCTAACTTTGTGGGAAATTTGCTTCATGAGGAAATCGCTCTGGTCCCTTGGAGAGGGACAGGAGCGCCTAGGACAAAATATGTTTCTCTTTGCGTCTTGCAACCTTCAAAATTATCTTCAATGGAACGACTATGCCTTCTTTTATTTGCCTCAAACTTAAAACTTTCTTCCTCTTCGCCAAAAACTTGTCCTCTAAGAAAATCGCTCTGGTCCCTTGGAGAGGGACAAGAGCGCCTTGGGCAATTTCATCAAGTTCTCGAGTTATTTACAACTTCGTTCTTTTTTGAGGCATTCCAAACATCTTTACCATCCTGCCCTTTGGCCTGGACTTAACCAAATTCGGAAGGGGATGCTAGATAATGTATATTTCGCCCTGGTCCTTGACTGAAGGACAGGAGCGATTTTGTATTTATTAGCTCAATTGTGTTTCGCCAACTTTCAAAATTCATCTTTGACGGATTGGTGGGTCGCCCTTCATTCATCTCTAGCTTGAAATTTGCTTTTCCTTGGTCCAAAACTTGTCCTTTGAAAAAATCGCTCTGGTCCCTTGGAGAGGGACAGGAGCTATCTTTAAAATTCGCCCTGGTCCCTGACAGAGGGACAGGAGCGAACTTGACCTTTTGGGTAAATTTTCTCCTTCGGGGTCCATTCAAGTCATATTCAATAGGCAAAACGTACCTTCCTTGATCTCTTCCAAATCGCGAAAATCATTTAATCCTGCAAAAATAAGGCAAACTTGGTGTTCAAGCTTCGGTCCTTCAGTGAGGGACAGGAGCGATTTTGTCATTTTAGCACATTTCCTCGTTTGCAAATTACTTCAAATTATATTCAATGGACAAAAGATGCCCTCCTTGATCTCTTCCAATCCAAAAATCGCCTTGGTCCTGCAAAGACAGTGCAATTTTGAGAAACAAGCTCCGGTCCTTCAGTGAGGGATAGGAGCGATTTTTGTCCTTAAGGCCAAATGTTCAACTTTCATTGCAAATGACTAAGTCTGGATGCTCCATTAGGTTGATTTCATCCCTTATTGCGTCCTTGATGGCTTAATTTTGATCAACTAAGACCAAAAATGGTCTAAGTAGGCCATTTCGCCCTGGTCCCTGGGAGAGGGACAGGAGCGATTTAACCTTAATCCTTGAAACTTGCCATTTTTGAGTCTCAAAATCTTCAAAAACCCCCTATATATGCTCGATTGCATCTCCTGGCGACCCTGCACAAGACAAATGAAACAAGTCAATGACCAAGATGCATAAAATACCAATTTCGCCCTGGTCCTTGACTGACGGACAGGAGCGATTTTGCCTCTATAGGCCAAAATATCAAGAATTTAGGCTTTCAGTCACTTCACAAGGCATAATTAGGTCATCTCCAAGGCCAGGGGTCACTTATCAAACTTTCCAAAATTTGGTCAAAATTCACCTAGACAAAATTGCACAATTCCATCATCAACACTTTAGGTAAAATTTGAACTTGCTTTCAAAATTCCTACTAGACCTAGACAGACACACCTGACATCCTGACAGACTCATCTTATTTCAAAATTGCAATCCATACGAGAATGCTCAATAATCTTCAAAATTTGACTGGACTTCGGCTTGAAAATATCAACAGGAAACCCTAAGGCTTGGCCCTAGTCCAGACGACTCACTCACCTACTCAAAACCCTAAAAGCAGAGAGAAGAACAGGCAAACCAAGCAAAAAAGAGGGGGTCCCCATTTTAATGGGGCGATGTGTGAAATGGTCACAACAGGTCCACGGGTGCTTGGATCATGCATCGGGGTTTCTTTGCTGTTATATGGTTTGCTGCCCAAAGACAGCTGTGTATATTCTTTGACATGTTCTATGGAGTCTCAGGATGGGGGACAAGATCTAGAAATTCATTTTCAGTGGTAGCTGGTAATAGAGATGAGAAAACTCGATCTTGGCTTACCAAAGACAAGGGTCCACAAATTTCTAGATCTTGCAGCATACCAATCCATCCTTATGCCATTTAACAACTTTTTGATGCATATTGATTCATGACTCTTCATTCTTTTGGTCAGTCTCAATTACAATTGGTTCAAGGGCATTTTATGAACTTCACTTTCTGTGCATCCCTAAGAAAACCCCTGAACTTGGCTTTAATACAATATTAGAATTTAGAACAAATATGTTATATTAATTGCTGTCAAAGTGTTGTGTTACAGAGATAATTACATATTGAATTACAGAGACGTGTTACCTCATGAATTCATTATAAAGATGTGTACTCTGCAAATGCTTCGCTATTTGTACAGTTGATTGGCTTCATATCAGTTTTTTGGTATATTTTGTGTTGTTTGGGAACCCTCATCTTCATGGGCAAATTTGAAATATATGATATTCAATACTGGTTAATGTATGGATTGATTTTACGTGACACAAAAGAAGAATAATGTTTGGAATAACCTCAGTTCAAGATCAAGCAGTGAACTCGATCAACCTTTAACTTTTAAAACATGAATAAGTTTTTGATTAGTTGTTTTGGTTGAGTTTGTTAAAGTGGTTAACCACAAACTTCTTTGTTTTCATTTATGATAAATAAGCATACTTCTCAGTGAAGGATAAAGGTTCCTTTTTGGTTGTGTCGAACTGCGTTGTATAACTGATCATTAACTAATGGCAGTTATAGTTGGTTACAAACCGACTCAACTATGAGTAGTTAACACTTCTGTTTTATGAGTAGCCATTCGAAGAATGAGGTGTTGATGTGAGTGATCATTACGTTGGACAAAGATTGCAAAGTCTTTGTGGAGTATGTGAGCGTTTCATTCTATCTTGAGAAATTTGTGTACATAATAAAGACATATTATGTTTCTAGAAGTATAAGAACTGAGAAAGCATTCTGGGAGAAGCATTATAGAATAGAAGTCAGACTCAGAGCATTTTGAATGAATCTCTACATTTCACATAAAAAGGTGTGATACAGATTGGTAAAGTTTATGCCATGGATCAGGTATAACTTTAGGAGATTTGCAGTTTTTGTATTCTGTGTATGATTGATTATAAAGGAGTTTCCAGATTGTGGTCATTGACAGTGTTAGAAGAAGTATTGATTGCAGGTTTTCTTGGCAAAATTTAGTTTTACAGAGATACAATGATCTTCAGTATTTCCACAACATAATTATTGCAGATATACAGAGATATTTGGCTTTTACTTCTCAGAGAAACTTTATTTTGGAGAGAAAGGAAACTCGGATAGGCGGGATGAAGAACTATATTTGGCCATGATCCATTTTGATTCCCCCTCGAACTAAAAATCCCCCCAACCCAGGCTGGGATGAGTGGAAGGCTATAGATTGGACTTAGCATTCTGGCACACCCTGCTACAGGTGGATTTCTGTCACATTTATGTGGTTGGTCCATCACTCTGCTGTGGATGGTATTAAGGCAGCTCTGCAGATGATGCTTAAGCTATGCATGAATTAGAGATTGTGGACAAATGATGAGTGACGGCGAGGGCCAAAAGCCACACAGCCATCAGATCATCAATAGGTGCTTCGATGTGATCAATCCAAGTGAATGGAAATTCCATTGCTGAGCAAAATTATAAAAGGACGAATTAGAGATTGCATTCAAGGAAGGAAGATTGCTTGCATTTCTTCGTAGAGGAAGAATCAGCATTCAGAGGGAGTTTGATGTATCGTTAGAAGTAACCTTGGACAAAGAGGTCAGAAGGTTCAGAGGAAGCATGATGCTTCAGCTTCAGAGGAAGCATGACATTTCAGCTTCAGAGGGAGCTTGACATTCCAGCTTCAGAGGGAGCCACACCATCATGAAGATTTGGTTAATGAGTTCTTCTCTGTGAGGGAGAAGTTCGAGGTGCAATCCCTTGTTAATGAGTTCTTCTTTGTGAGGGAGAAGTTCGAGGTGCAATCCCTTGTTAATGCATTCTTCTCTAGGAGAAGTTTGAGGTGAAAGCCCTCGTTCCACCCTCTGCGAGGAGGAATGGTGGAGATGCATTTTTCTTTGGGAGAAGTCTGAGGTTAGAGCCCTCGTTCCACCCTCTGCGAGGAGGCATGGTGGAGATGCATTTTTTTGGTAGAAGGTTGATGTGAAAGCCCTCTTCCACCCTCTACGAGTAGGCATGGTGAGCCCACCCTCTGCGAGTAGGAATGGTGGGTATCATGGAAGAAATTCCATGATGTGCTTGTTCACCCTTTGGGAGTAGCCATGGTGAACGTATTATTCATGGGAGTAGCCATGGTGGTAGTCACTATGTGACTTGCTTATTCAGAAGGAATCCTCCCTAGTTAAGAGGGAGTGTTGTTGTGTAGCTAGGTCGGATCCCTTCTAGGGCCGACCTAGTGCACAAAATGCCAAGTGGCCTGTCGGCCTTGGCATTTGGATATCTCAGTTGTGTGAGTCTAATTTGGGGCAGGCCCTATTTGGGCGAACCACCCATGTGTAACTTGTGATTAAGTTAAATGTAACTTGCAACTAAGGGAGACTCATATGTAACTTGTAACATATAGGTTTGACCCTATCCTTGGCGCCAAAAGTATATGGCCGACTTGAGGTCTATTAGGAGGTATTGATTCATATATATGCAAGGTCATGATTGCATCAATAGACATGATTTCAATAACATGAAGGACATGTAGTGTGCTCGGGGGTGATGATAAGAGCTTATCGTCTATGGTTGGGAAGGCAACAGATCTGATGTTTGTTTGTGGTTAACGAGCACTGCCATAAAATCAACAATTTCTTCCCTCTAATTCTCCCTTTTCAAATGATCTCTTCTCCCTCTTATATCTCATGTTTGAAAGAGTCACAACTCTTCATTCCATGCCTTTTGAGCATTCTTTAACTGAATTATTACATTTTAAATATACTATATTATTTTTTTATTATCTTATGTTTGAATTTATTATTAATCCTATTTCAAAAAAGGGACATTACATGGAGTCTCCCAGTGAAGGACATATCTTGTCTATTCCACTTGGAAATTTGTCCTTAATCCAAATTCACATATCCTTTAGAGAAAAATTTACAACGAAGGGGATTCCCAGTTGCCTGATCTGCCTGTTAGGACCTCCCCACTAAAGGCTATATTTCCCAAACCAATCTGGAGGAGCATCCTTCCAACCAAGCACCATTAATTTAGCTTTGGATAGTTTGGCACCTAATGCTTTACAGAAGATGTCATGTCTGTTCATTAGGTTATCAAATTTTCTTCTTCAAGGCTTACAAACAATGCAGTTTCATCAACAAACTGAATATTGAAAAGGTCATCATTATTGGGCAATGTCGCCCCTTCAACCTTAGGACCCAAGCTTGTTTCTCTTAGTAGGTAGACTATAGCATCAGAAGCTAGAACAAAAAGAGCAGGTGCAAGGGGACACCCCTGCCTGATAGATCTTGTAAGTTAAAAGGACTTAGATAGGGAACCATTCACATCAACTTGGACAACAACATTATCAAACAATGTTTTGACCATTTGACAAAATTTCAGAGGAAAGCTAAGTGCCTTAAGAGCCATAAGGACAAAGGACCATTCCATTCTGTCACGTGTCTTTTCAATACCAAGCAGGAACATACCAACTTTTTGGTCAGAGACCCTAGCATTACTAACAAATGTTGGAAGGATATCAATTAGTCTCAAAGCCAAAATCTTTGCTAAAATCTTATAAGAAACATTTAGGAGAGTGATGGGCTTCCAGTTCTTAACCAAGTCTTGTCTCCATCTTTTGGCAGCAGCCTTTTAATGCCTTTGTTGATATTACTGCCAAGTGAACCCTTAGATTTAACTTAGTATAAAGTTGGAAAAGATCCTCACTAATCCACAAGATGTTCTTTTTGTAAAACTCAGTAGGCAGCCCATCAGCACCCGGAGACTAGTCATTCTTGAGGACTGGAATAGCTTACATAATTTCATCCTTAGAAATATCCTTTGTGAACAATTGAAAGTCCTCCCTTAGATTTTCATAGGGACGATATTTTTACAGAATTTTCTCTTATTATCACTCTTCATTGTTGCCCTCTGAGGAGAAAGTGACTTATAAAAAGATAACTGATTAGGAAGGGGACATTACAAATTCCCTATGGGTCATATTTCATGCAGTTGCTTCCAGTAAACACCAAGAGTGTTATGAGGAGCAAAACAATTTAAACTATAGTTGCTCACATTGCTTAATCCTTGTATTCATGGTCCAAACGAAAAAGAGCTCCCATATCTCACCTTGACCCTATAGAATTGACATCTATTAATGCTTCTATTGTCTCTTTTTTTGTCTGCTTTCTTTTGATCATAAGATTCAACTCAAGCTTTTGCCTCATTCTCAACCTCTTGAGCTGCTTGTGTACATGGCACATCTTGGTGAGTAATCCACACAAGGTGATATTTGAGGTAATATATGCCATCTCTTATATCCACCAATAGTAGTTAAATATTACCATTCCATATGTTGTACCTGTTGTCCCATGTTTTCAAGAAAGGTTCCCTAGGTGTGCTGCCAGCTCTCCTACTTGTGGATGCCATTTATTTAAAAAAAATGGAAATAAGCTCTAGAAAAGTGGAAAAAAAGTAAATAAAACCAACAAAATGCTAGCAGTGCAGCACATAAAATTTAATGAAGACACAGAAAGTAGTTAGTAAACCCTAGCAGCAAAGCAAATTATAAAACAATAAATAATGAGTTTCTAAACCCTAGCATTCCTAGGCTTTGTTGTCTCTTCTACTTGTGGACGCCATTTTCTTTTTTTGTAAAATGGGAATAGAACCTAGAAATATGTACAATATAGAAACAAATCAACTGAACAATAGCAATGTGCCGAAAAAAAGAATGAAAGCACAAAAAATTAGATACTAAACCCTTGTAGTAAATAAAAGAATAAAATTATAAAACATTAAATAATGAGTTACTAAACCTAGCATAGTAGCACATGATATTTCAAATGTAGGCACCAAAAAAAACTGGAAATGTGTTACAATTACATAACTTTGAAATGCCACTAAGAGTCAAAATGCCTTTGATATGAACTGGCTTCTTGTTTGCAAAACACCTGCAAACTGAAACACACTGCTTAGAAACAGACTCAAATAATGCAACATGATGAAATTTTCAGGCTGAACAGACTTATCAAAGAGTGGCTACGTTATTAAATAAAAATTGTGAGTTAGTCCTAAAACTTAACAATAACTCACTGTTGAGTTATTGGCAAGTTTTAGTAATAACTCACAATTTTCAATGCTGATGCAACTAGAGCCTTTCTATCCTTCTGCTCCCTTCTCATGTGTCTATTGACAGTTTTAAATCTGTTTTAAGTAATACATGAATTTGTATATACTATTTGTTTGATAGACACTTGTTAGATTTTGGTTGTTAGTGTCTTTTGAGCATTATTTGTTGTAACTTGCAATTTTGAATTCCATTAGCTGAATGGTGATCGATGGATGTTTCTATAATTTCACTATTTCTTTCTTGTTCCATAGTGTAAGAGATTTTTGCCATAGCTCCACAGCCAATTCTTCTGGATGGGTGACTGCATTTCCAACTGTATGTCGAACAATCTGCATTTACAGAGCTCAATGAAAGTATTTGTCCAATGCTGATATTAATTGTTCTTATTTGATATACTTCAGTACAAGATTTGTCTTTTATTTCCTTGCAGCTTTACCTATATTTTAGTTTTACTACTTCAAACTAATTAAATTTGTAGGTTAAATCCAGTCTACTCGATCCCAACTACTTAATGTGTCTCTCCATTAACCAAATTTTTTCCATTTGACCTTTTTTCTTAAAAAAATTCCAATATTGAACTGTTTCCCTGTTGATGAATACAAAGTTCCCTGTCAACTAATTTGTATGTATCCAGATTCAACTATCTAATTCCCAGCATTCATGCAAAGTTTGGTTTTGCCACTTTTACTTCATGTGATCTCTTTTGAGATTTTCAGTTTTCCTTCATACTTATGAACCATCTTTATCCAATTTATGTCAAATCTCAATTATATATCTAATTTACTAGATTGTTTTTACAACCACTATGGTGCCATTTTTCAGTTTAGCTTCTTACTTATTAACCCGTTTAATCCATTATATACCAAATCTCAATAATGTCTAGTTTACTAGTTGGTCTGTAGTGTACAATCACCGCATTGCAGTAAATTAGGCTTTGCAGATAGGTTTGCTAGAATAAACTGTAAAGTTCTGTGATTATACCTGATGGCTAAGATTCTGTGAGATGGAATGTACTTCTTGATACTGATTACCAATCCTTTTTTTTTAATTATTTGTGTTCCAATTTGCCCCTTTCAAGGAAAATTTAATTTTGTTTTCCATTAAGAGGGATGAGCTAAGTTTCTTGTCTTTTTGGTTTAGGTGGCTTTGATGATGCCAAGATGTTGGTGCCAATAACTGTGCTTTTGAAGAACATGTTTACACCAGCTGAGTTACGTGTGAGTAATACTTCCATTAGTGTTCTAATTATGGAGAAGAACACAATTGTCTTCTGTAGTGAAGCTAGAAGAACTACTAGGTTTCATGTCTGAAATGATTGACTATAGAATTGATCTCCGCTTGTTTAGGCATGCATATCTAAGAGTGCGTGTAAAGTTTTAATGGGACAGACTTATAGTTATTAAATTTGTTGATAATTTTTTTTCTGATTTAATATTTCGATAGATTTTTCACTGTTATCATCTTTGCATATGACCAATGAATCTGGTATCATCTTTACAGTCCGACCCAACACTTCTGTCAGATTTGGAAGCTGATGTAGCAGAGGAATGCACTAAAATAGGTCCAATAGAAAGGGTAAAGGTAAGGACTATTGCTTTTATCATCATTCCATAACGTTGCGCTGTCAAATATATTCAGTCTAAAATTTCCGTCAAATTTTGTAATCATGTTGATATGTGGTATGAATTGCTGGAAGATTGTTTGAAAGGATTAAGTGACAAAATAATATTATTGGGTTAGGGTTATAGATAAATAGATAAGCTTAATTTCTCCTAAAATATTTATGCTCTCATTCTTTTGTTTTAAATTTACTTGATGCCAGTGTTACTGCATATCTCATGCTGTAAGAGATGGTATGAACTTATGTTATATTTCCTATTTGCATTCAATATATATCAATGCAATAGCTATGTTATTGATCTGTGAAATATGATGGATGTTACATTCCTTAATTTGGCCAATTGTGGACTAGCACTTTAAGCATTCAAAGTTCAAACAAACATCTGAACATTGAAATAACATGAACTAGTGACAAAACAATGGAAGAAAAAAGGATTATCAATACATAAGCTAATTCCAGGAAGAAGAAAAAACTCTTAACTAGAGTGAGATCTATTGGCTTCCTCATTCACCATCTCCAAATGATTACAATCTCAGGCTATAGCAAGCAATGACTTTTAGTATAATGCTGCTAAGCTCACTTGCTCACACTCCCCATGGTCTCTTTTGCCCTTCTTCTTGTGTTTAAATAGGTGCTAACTCTCCCAATGAAGGTCTTCTTGCTAAGGAATGAAATGACAATGCAGATTGCTCCATCTCCTCTTTGGAAATGAAGAGGCAAAGAGAATATTTCATCTTCTCTTGGGAAACGGACAAAGTGGGGCGTTCACTTTTTGTTGGATGCTTATTTTACATTTACCACGATTGATCCTCTTTGTCATGGAGTTGTAGTGCAACATGAACTCATTTTTCAATTTTTCTGATCTATTTTTGGATTAACTATGGTTAATTTAATATATAATCACATAGGTTATTTGTGTTGATATCTTTAAAATTAGCTTGAAAGCAGAAGCAAGAAAGAAAATGTATAAATATTGACTAATGGTCAAATAGGTCAGTGTGATATATTATACTAGGCAAAAAGAGCATTCTGCACATTTCCAAAGAAAATAGGAAACTGCTCTTACAATATGTGAAAACATAAGAATAGCTAGTTAAAATTTACAACTCTATGTCGATCATTCACCAGTAGAATCAACATCAGTCACTATTGATTTGAAAAATGTCTCAAGACAAAGTCAAAGAATGCTGGTAGGAAAATAGATTAGGTTAAGGAGAGTTGGTGATGCTATTCATAGGGGTTGGATATCCTTTATTCACCCATCTAAAGTTGTTGAACTAAGAGCCTATGTAGCTTGTAAGGTGGGTTTGATGAGAATATCTAACTTTGTGCAGGTGTTTGTAGTTGCTACTTTGCGTTGATGATTAGCTTGAAGAGTGTTTGTTGGTCTTGTAGTTGATACTTGATACAACATCTCTACGCTTTCCTAGTAGTATCCCTACCATGCACAAACGAATTTGCTTCATGGTTTGTACCTCTTGCATCAAGAAGAGGTTGGAAGAAGGAAGCTATCAAGAAATCAGTCTAAATGGTCCTTGAAGAGTCTGGCATCTAAGATCTGTCATCTCCCAAAGGAAGAAGGCTTAACATCTCCAGTCAAGATAATAAAAGCATAAGACACTATTGAAATTGAGAAGACAAAGAGCACAAGGTTGTAACACCACAAATCAATCATTCAGCTTCAACTCACAAATGATTACTTTTTATGGCTTTAGTAAGCCACTCAACTTACTAACTACCCAAACTGCTAACTACCAAGTTACCAACTAATGCATAACTAATAACTAACTAAAAGCTAACATCTAATAAGTTAATTGCCAGCTAACACATAACTAATAACTAAAGCTGACATGTTTATTTATTATTTATTATTGATGTTTACCTTTTGAGTGGCTTTTTAATCATGCTTCTTGTGAAGAAGTGGCAGGAATGTAGGGGAGATGCATGCTCCAAAGATTTACTAGGTATATTATAAATGGTGGTAGCACGAGAGATCTAAAAAGTGGGTCAATGATGAAAATGTCATGAAAAAGATCTTTAGAGTGGCAATTTGTGTGTCTTTGTAATTCTTTTTAAGAATCAAAAGTATTTGTATTCTTTATTTAAAAAGAATTCATATCCTTGTTGCACTGAGTGACAGATAGATTGTCTGTGCTATTATTGTTGAATATTTGTTGCAATATCAGTGCTTTCTTTCTCAGAATGTTGTCACCTTTTCTCTAGCATGTATGCTATTCTACTTCTCACTGCTATGCTTTGTTGCAGTCCTTTGACTATTGAGTTTATCTCAGGCATTCAAATATTAATTATTAAAGATGTGAATCGTATTTAACTTGTTCTACGCATGACATAGTCACAATGAAGTCAATTGTACTTTTACTTCTCGTGTAGGTGGATGGTACAATGTCTGAAGATGTTGAGATAATCACATTTAATAAATTTCCCCTTTGAAGTGATGTAGGATTGTTTTTTTTTTTTGGCTTCAATGCAGGTTTATGAGAACCATCCAAATGGAGTTGTTCAAGTGAAATTCAAGGACCGTCAACATGGTCTGAAGTGCATGCAAGCAATGAACGGTAGATGGTAAATGATTTGACTAAACTCATCTCATTTTTATGAGCACTTTATTTGTTTTGCTCAGGATGAGTACAAAAATATTTTGGCACAAATTTTTGTGCCATATTAGATATGTCTGGATTCAGTGCCACACTATTTGGTGCTGTATCTAGTTTACAGTTTATATCGCACACACACACACACAAACACACATATTAAAAACCGAAGTGTATTAAAATTTAATATATATAAATAATTTGTTTTTGAAGTTATGTTCTATACCCTTTGATGTAGAAACAATTTCTGTATCTAACCATATCTGTATCACAGTATCTTAAAAGTTCACTATATTCGTATTTGGTAACGTATCCATTTCCATGCAACTCTGTATTTTGTACTTTGTAGGGGCTCATATTTATATTTTTAGAAAGCTTCTCTTAGATTGTTTACGTAATTTTTAGGTATTTGTATTTTAAAATATTAAATTAAATTTTGTTTCATTTGCCATCCCCCTACCATCCCAAAATCTATTTTTTTTTGGCTGTTCCTGAAAGCTTGTCCCTTCATCGCTTTAAACTCAGAGAAACATGACCAAACTGTTGTTCAAATTGCAGCAAGAAGTTAAATGAACAACATGAGCTTTCCATGTTTGGCTCCTACAGTCTCTGCAAATGCTCTATTAAATCTTCGTTGAACATACATAAGCAAGGAGATTCTACAATGTAGAAGAATGATTGAAACATCCATTCAAAAAGTTCCTTTTCCATTATCCAGCAAGGATACTCTAAAAACCAAGCAAATCAACAAGGGAGAGAGAATAGAGAACACTAAAGTGCTTTTTATCTCATTTTTCTTTTGAAAACAGAGAGAGGAATTTGAGGCCAACATCTCTATATGCTCACATTGAAGAAAGTCCAGTAAGTTTTGAGAGATATATGGAAGTGCAGAAAAGTACCCAAGTGCCTTATGCTGAAAAATCATACTCCCTGATCAATACTCTCAAATTACATCACAAAACTTTTGTTAATAGGAATCTACGAATTTCTTGGCATTGAAATGGTGCTGAAACAACAGACTCCCTGATCAATACTCTCAAATTACATCACAAAACTTTTGTTAATAGGAATCTACGAATTTCTTGGCATTGAAAATGAAAACCATTGAGAGTGCAGATAAATGTGGAATGGACAAGGATAAGCTTGAATTACTACAAGCTCCACTTTCAAGGGCTGGCAGCACTACTTGTGTGGGATGCCATGTTTGCAGCTATAGTCTTCCTTTACCAAAAGGGCAAGGTGCTCCTTCACGTGCAAGATTTCAGGCAATAAAAACATTCTCCATGGTTGTTTTCATGAAATTGTCAACTCTATTTATGTATGGATTTTTGAAGGGAGGGAAGCCATAACTTCCATTTGAGGAAATCAACTTTTCTTCAAGATTTGGATTTGAAATTAAGAGAATTTTCCTTATTAATCCTTCCATCAAGAGTTCATTGAGAGTTCCTTTCAAAATAAAAGCTCCTGCTTCCCTCTAGGAGTTTTTAAAGATTCTATGTGCCACTATTGGCAGAAGCATATTATTGGCAACTTGCCAAACATGTGGCTCTGTCATGACACCAGTCTTTACAATGTTATCATCTTACTGAGTCATTGGAGTTGTGACTAGATACTATAAAGGGTTACAATTATGGCCTATCAAACATGGCTCTGCAATATATCAAAATGAAAAGTATCGGAAGGGAATTGCACTGATGACAACTATCAACCACATTTACCTTAACTTGAAATGTCAAAATAGATTCTTTAAGTACAATTCTCACCCTACTGGCTGCATAATTTTGCAACTTTGAACCTTAATGGGCACCATGGCCCCTCTTTCATGTACAACGAATATGTTTAACTCATCAAAGTGTTACCCACTCTCAGGAAACATAAGAATTAATCAATAATAAATATTCATCAAATAATGCACCATTCATCATAATAAAATGGAAGGTATAAGAAATGGTTCACTCAATCAATAGTTGCCTGTGGTTTTCCACTTGCTCAAGGTGGGATCCTTCCTCGTAATTTAGTATTCCTGCAAACACGGTATTGGTTCACTGGCCACAGGAGTACACAAACATTTTTGATGAAGAATAAAAGCACCCACTGAAGGTATTGCCATGCCTACTTGTTTTTGTTGATTAGATTCTGCATCTATTTTTCAACCTGCAAGGACATCTAAAAATCATAAATCAGATGACTGGGGTTTTGTGCTAAGCAAATAAATTAGTGATGCTGAGCTGTTCATTGTCCACCTACATGGCTTTAGACTTGTCACTTTAAGCAAGCACTGTGCCCACCAGGTACAACCACTCATCTCCAGACTTCCACTGTCTGACACCAAAAGATCTTAAAATCACTATAAGGCAGGGCAATCCAGCAGTGTGCAACAATATCTTAAAATATTCCAGGGAGATTTGCAATCCATGCAAGTTTTAAATCCAATTAATCATTCTAAATCTACTAAAGCGCCCCTGCACAGTGAAGAGAAATCAGTGCCTAGGTGCAGCCCAAGGCTTCAAGCTTTGGCCATAAGGAAGACTTGAAAACCAGGCTGTGGTGCAGCAGGTGAGCATTCCTGTTGTCTTTCATTCAAATTTTGCTTTTGGTATTTCTCAGGTATGCATGTCTCCTTGGGTCTCAAAATCTGAATAATGTTCTTTACTTTCCAGTCAAAGCCAGTCTCTCTCCTCTATTCAAAGCATCAAGTGACCAAAGTATGTCTATTCTCTTGCCGACTTTTCTGTCCTGACATCTACAGTACAATACACCTCTCTTTACTCTCCAGTCAAAGCCAGTCTCTCTCCTCTATTCAAAGCATCAAGTGGCAAAAGTACTTCTTTTCTCTTGCCGACTTTTCTGCTCTTGACGTCTAATACAATACAATACACCTCCCACCATCACCTGGTATGATATACCACCACCTAATCCTCACTCTTGCAGTGCTTCAGTTTTTTTTCTCCCAAAGCTTTGCAAAGTTTGGTCATGAAGACAATCAAACTTGGTAAAATGTTGCTTCTCTTCTGCATAGTCAGCTAAACCCCTATAGAGAGTCCCAAGGAGTTGCTACCAGTTCAAGGTACACGCAAGAAATGCATAGGATCCATAGAGCTGTATTGTTGTCCATTTACTGCAGAATAACTGATATCAGCAGCACAGAAGTGAAACAATAGAAAAACTCGTGTTATGAACCAGACAAAAGGAAAGTTGCTGAGTGTATCAAGGAGAGTGTGACCTCAAACTTATCAAAAATGCTGTTGAAAGTTCTGAAGCAACAAAGGTTCAGTCCTTGGAAGGGAATCTTTCTATCTGTTGAAAGTCCCAAACTTGGAAGGTTGGATACAATGAGCGAGACAGACACCTCAGCTATGAATTTCTAGAACCATCATGGAGGACCTAAGTAACCTTTTGGAGTGATGTTTGATCCTGGGATCCAATGGTGAATAATGCTGATTGGTGTTGTGGCTTTTAACCCTGAGCACTGTTGATACATGATAGCCTTGGTAAGATAAATGATTGAATGAGAGATAAATAAAGTCTCTCATTCAATCATCTATCTTATCGATAGACTATGATACGACATCATTTATCATTCCTTCATCTAATGATCATTCTTCGATATATAACCTTACTTATTCCGATCAACTTCGAATACTTAATCAATGTGTAACTACTGATTATTATCGGTTGCAAATCATAAAGCACAAATACTGATTGGTATCGGTTTACCTTGTTAATCATTTACACACCGATTATTATCGGTCAAACACGTTAACTATGTAAACAGCGATTGTTATCGGGATTATTAAAAGACTGCATACCGATTAGTATCGGTTCATTTGTTAATAATATATACACCGGTTAGTATCGGCTCACTTGTTATGATGTACACACCAATTAGTAACTTATACATGCCGATTGGTATAAGGTAAAATGCGATTATGATTCTAAGAGGTGCGATCAAGTAATATCTTGATCGGTCATGTCCATTAGACATGACCGGTCAAGGTATTGCTTGATCCTCCTCATTAGCATATATATATATCAATGGATAATGATGAGAAGTACATTGAAATCGATAAATGCTCCTTCTCCATCTGCATCATACCAGACAATAATCAGATCCATTATATTAAGAAATAACATATACCTGAAAGAATAAGAATAACCTTGAACATAACTTGCATCTTGAATTGAAAATCGAATAACATTTACATGGTATCAGAGCCAAGTTAAATCGAACCCGAGGCTGTTCAATTTTGTGGAAAATTCAAGACAAGCATATATTCAACATCACATTTCTTCTAATGGCTAGCGCTATCAGATTCGAAGATAGACTCGGAGGAGGTGATGACTTCTCAGCATGGAAGTTCAGAATTCAGATGATTCTAAAAGAAAATAAAGTAGAATCATTTGTAAAACTGAAACTGCAGAACCTGAAACTGAACCTGATAAAACAACTTGGATAGAGGGAAATGTAAAGGCCGTCAAAATCTTAGTTGATGGGGTGAGAAATAATATCATGCCCATCATAAGGAAACATGCAACGGCCTACAACATGTTCAAAGCACTTGAAGATGCATTTGAGATATCCGATGCTAGTAGAACCTTGGCTTTAAAGAGAGAAATAAATCATATAGCTATGATCAAAGGGGAGTCAGTCAATGCCTACTTCATGCGGATGTCAGCCCTAAGGGATGAACTAGCAACCCTTGGATATGAGATCCAAAGCAAAGAATTAACACTCATTGCTCTAGATGGGTTGCCTAGCACATGGGAAATATTCGTCCAAGGCATCAGTGCAAGAGATGAATTTCCTAAGTTTGATAGGCTAAAGGCAGATTGTCTCCAAGAAGAATCAAGGTTAAATAAGAAAGGGATCAAACAAAAGAATATAGATGAAGATCTTCAAGTCCTAAATACAAACTCCAACAAGAAAAGCAAGCAAAAACAATTTAGAAAGAGGAAAGGTCGTCATGGCAAGAACACCTTCAAGAAAGATCTTTCACAGATTCAATGTTACAGATGTGACAAATTCGGGTACTATGTTGCCAAATGTCCAGAAAGAGCCAAACAACAAGCCACATTTGCCAAAGCAGGAAAATCTAAAAGGGAAGATGACTCCGAGAACTATGTTCTCTATTTAGCACTTACAAACCAAGCTTCAAACAAGGTTAACTTCTGGGTGATCGATAGTGGCTCATCCAGACACATTACAGGGTTTAGAGAAATGCTAGACTCCATGATAGAGGAGAATGATGAGGAAGTGACTATCGGAGATGACTTCACACATCCAGTCAGAGGAGTTGGAACCTGCACCATCAAACTAAAGTCAGGCGTATCATTACAACTTGAAGGAGTACTATATGTCCCAGGCATCAAGAGAAACCTAGTCTCCATATCAGCACTAGAGGATAATGGATACAGAGTGACTTTCATGGACAACAGAGTGTTGGCTTGGCCAAAGAATTCATCTATCAAGAAAGCTAAAACCATTGGTCAAAGACAAGGCTACTTGTATGAGCTATGCACAGAGCCCAACCTAGCCCTAATCCATGAAACTACAGATGCTAATGAAGTTTGGCATAGAAGACTAGGTCACCTGAATTTTAGAGCTTTATTATCAATGGGAAACCTTGTCACAGGCCTACCTAAGTTAAAGTAATATCATTCTGGGGCATGCAAAGGATGTGCCCTAGGTAAAAATGCTAAGGGTGCTTTTCAAAATAGTACTAGGAAAACAAACAAAAATTTAGAGTTAGTTCATTCTGATGTATGTGGACCTATGTTCGTACCACCTTTAGGGGGATTTTTGTATTATGTAATATTTGTTGATGACTACTCTAGGAAAACTTGGATCTACTTTCTGAAATGTAAAGAATCATAAGAGATCCTTAATAGGTTTAAAGAATTTAAATCACTAACAGAAAACTACTCCGGAAATAAAATTAAAACCTTTAGAACTGACAATGGGGGGGAATACACCTCAGATTTGTTTAAAGACTTTTGTAAAAATGCTGGGATTAAGAGGGAGTTTACTATACCTTATAATCCTCAACAAAATGGGGTAGTTGAGAGGAAAAATAGGACAATTGTAGAAGCTGTCAAAGCCATGATTCTTGATCAGAATCTAAATACCAATCTTTGGGCAGAAGCAACCAGCACTGCTGTATATATACAAAATAGATGTTCTCACTCCCATCTTGAAGATAAAACCCCTGAGGAAGTCTTTACTAAAACAAAACCAGATATCAGCCACCTTAGGATATTTGGGAGCCCTGTCTATATTTATGTACCTAAGGAGAAAAGATTAAAATTAGAGCCTTCTGGAAAAAGGGGAATACTTGTAGGATATAGTGAAACCTCCAAGGCCTACAGAATTTATATACTTGGTCAGAGGAATATTGAATTGAGTAGGGATGTAATCTTTGAAGAAGACTTAGCCTTTAAAAGAGCCCAAAGCTCAATAGAACCTGAAGTCTATATCCCCACCCCTAGCACAGATGAAGACCCTGCTCCTGAGCTTTAGAGGGAGAGTCTTGAGGAAAATGAAGGTGAAACTTAAAACCCACCTAGAGAAAATTTCAAGAAAAGACCACTATGGGCCACCAAAATTGTAGAAGAAGCTCAAAAGTATGCTGCCCCTTTAGGAACTTTCAGAGAAACCAAAAGGCCTAACAAACTTACCAACTACGTTGCTCTCCTGAATGATCTCTCACAAGCAGAACCTACTAATGTATCAGATGCACTTAAACATCAAGTATGGAAGAATGTCATGTCTGAGCAATACCAATCCATTATGAAAAATGATATTTGGGAGATTGTCCCTAGGCCAGTTGGAAAATCTGTTGTCACCTCCAAATGGCCCTTCAAAATCAAACACACTACAGATGGCAGCATTGAGAAACACAAGGCTAGATTTGTAGCCAGAGGGTTCTCTCAAAAGGAAGGAATTGATTATGAGGAAACATTTGCACCTATAGCCAGATACACCTCAGTAAGAGCCATATTAGCCATTGCAGCATCAAAGTGCTGGAAAGTTCATCAGATGGATGTTAAGACAACATTCCTTAATGGCGAGATCTTAGAAGAAGTATACCTAGAGAAACCTGAAGGGTTTGAGATTCATGATATAGAGTCTCATGTGTGTAGACTCAAGAAAGCTCTCTATGGGCTTAAACAGGCTCCCAAGGCTTGGTATGAAAGAATTGATACTTATCTCTCAAAACTAGGCTTCTCCAAGAATGATGCAGATCCTAATCTCTACTATAAGGAAAACAAAGGTGATATGCTAATATTGATTTTATATGTTGATGATTTGTTAATTAGAGGAGAAGATCACCTCATAGATCAGTGTAAGAAAGACCTTGCTAAAGAATTTGATATGAAGGATTTGGGACTCCTTCATTACTTCCTAGGTTTGGAAGTATGGCAGAATTCTGATGGCATTATACTAAACCAAGGTAAATATACCTTGGACATTTGGAAGAGATTTGGAATGCTAAATTGCAGACCCATGACCTCTCCAATGGAAACAAACCTTCATAAACTTAAGGAAGCAGCAGCAGATTCACAACCCTCAGATCCTACTCTATATAGCCAAATGATTGGGTCCCTGATGTATCTTGTAAATACGAGACCAGATATCTGTTATGCAGTTAATGCCTTGAGTCAGTTTATGTGTGAACCAAAGGAGATACACTTGGTAGCAGTAAAACATATCATGAGATATCTACAAGGTACCCTAAAACTTGGTCTCAAATATGAGAGAGTTGAACTAGATCTACACGGATTCACAGATTCAGATTGGGCTGGAAGTGTAACTGACAGGAAAAGAACCTCAGAGTGTTGTTTCAGTTTAGGTTCAGCCATGATATCCTGGATCAGCAGAAAACAGTCATCAGTAGCACAAAGTTCCACTGAGGCAGAATACATTGCAGCCTCCATGGCTGCTCGAGAGGCAGTATGGCTTAGGAAGCTGCTTGTGGGGTTATTCGGTGAACCAATGAAGCCTACAGTTATTCATTGCAACAACCAAAGTTGTATAAAACTTTCAGTGAATCCGGTGTTTCACGATAGATCCAAACATATTGAGATTCCATATCATTATGCACGAGACATGGTAGATATGAATGTGATCTAGTTGGAATACATTTGTACAGGAGATCAGACAACAGATATTCTTACCAAACCACTTTCAAGGGTGAAAGTTGAGCACTTCAGAAAAGGTCTTGGTATAATTGAAATTTAATTTGCTTTGTACTCCTATGCTTATTAAGATGTTTTATGTGTAAACTTCTTTGTCATGTTAGGACTTTCATGGGTTTAACCCCCTGTGCTCATGTCAAAGAGGTGACGATCTCTCAGATAATGAACACTTGTATGTAGACATTATAAGGTGACGATCTTATGATGTTCAAACCAGTTATCATGTTGGATTTCTGGTGTGCCCTGGATGTGCCATGAGTGTGTTGTGGTAAAGCATTTGAATAAAATGCTAGTGCACATACCACAACTTGAATAAGTTAAGAATTTAACTATTCTCCTATACTTATTCCTAAAGTATTGCATGTTTAGGCAATACTGATATCACATGCTTAGGTGATATCTTGTCATCACAAGTTGATGCGATGAACATTTGTATCACATGTTTAGGTGGTACTTCATGTCACGTGCTTAGGTGATGTGATTTTCTGTATCAGATGATTGATGATGCTTCATGTCACATGTTTAGGTGATATGATCCCCTAGAGAGTCAGATTACGTAAGGAATACTGATCATCGTTAGAAATGTGATGCTAGATATGTTATCTTTTATTTATCTTACCTAGCTAAGAGGGAGTGTTGATACATGATAGCCTTGGTAAGATAAATGATTGAATGAGAGATAAATGAAGTCTCTCATTCAATCATCTATCTTATCGATAGACTATGATAAGACTTCATTTATCATTCGTTCATCTAATGATCATTCTTCGATATATAACCTTACTTATTCCGATCAACTTTGAATACTTAATCAATGTCTAACTACCAATTATTATCGGTTGCAAATCATAAAGCACAAATACCGATTGGTATCGGTTTACCTTGTTAATCATTTGCACACTGATTATTATCGGTCAAACACGTTAACTATGTAAACAGCGATTGTTATCGGGATTATTAAAAGACTGCATACCGATTAGTATCGGTTCATTTGTTAATAATATATATGCCGGTTAGTATCAGCTCACTTGTTATGATGTACACACCGATTAGTAACTTATACATGCCGATTGGTATAAGGTAAAATGTGATTATGATTCTAAGAGGTGCGATCAAGTAATATCTTGATTGGTCATGTCCATTAGACGTGACCGGTCAAGGCATTGCTTGATCCTCCTCATTAGCATATATATATATCAATGGATAATGATGAGAAGTACATTGAAATCGATAAATGCTCCTTCTCCATCTGCATCATACCAGACAATAATCAGATCCATTATATTAAGAAATAACATATACCTGAAAGAAGAAGAATAACCTTGAACATAACTTGCATCTAGAATTGAAAATCGAATAACATTTACAAGCACTGCCAATGTTTATAATCTTTCTGGTTGTAGATATAGCCACTGTCATAATCTTCTTGGAGACAATAGGAAAGATACTTCTAAGGTGTTTGGTAGTACTATCAATTATGTACACAGTTTATAGTTGGATGTGTTTGATAATAGTGTGTATATGTGACTTAAGCTGGTGTAGTAGTATTTTGGAACCTAGTTCTGAATCTTGACCTCCTTGTGTGTGAAGTTGGATCTTTGTTCTGATTTATTTTTACTTCAAAAGATCAATTTCATCAGGCTGAGAAACCATGTTGTATTAGATACTTGTCTAAATTCGTTTTTGTCTTATTTATTTAATGCTTGGTTCTCTCTCCAATTTTTATGCCTGTCATGTATTTTGGCACTTTGGGCTGTGGCCTAAAGTTTGACGACCACCTTGTATTTCATAATTGATTGTTGAATCTGATTTAATTTTGCCTAAAAAAACCCTTCAGGTTGAGAAATCATGTTGTATTGGGGTTGCCTGTCATTCTGGATTATTTTTGGTTCTGACATGATTCTTGTGACATTTTGCTTTGTCATTTGTCGTGCCAATTTTCTATTCTCGAGTTCTTCTCATCATTTTATTGTGGGTCCTACCTGATGACTTGATTATGCCATTGTGATTAACAGTGCCAACTTATTTCGTTGTACCTTTGCTTTTCCAATTCAACCTCCAATTTCTTCATCTGTATGCCTCGGAGATCTTTGTTTTTACAAAGTAATGAACTTTTTTTTTCTTCTGTTTAATCAGATCAAGAATCAGTAGTTATATAAGATCATGAGAATTTTCAGAGATGAATTCTAAAGAAATGTATAACACTGCAGTTTGTTTGAGTGTGTTTTTTGGGTTGGGGCCAGACAGTGGATGGACAAATTGCAGTTGACAGCCTAGTGTCTCTTAAATATTGAGGGATGGCCTCCCTTTTTAGTCCCTTGTTTGTCCTAGGGCAAAGCTAGGAATAACATGTCTCTGGCTGCACTGTTGTTGTAAGGATGGGACTAATTGGGCGTGTTTATGTTGCGTCTCATCAACTGTGTTTGGTAGGATAATGGCTAAATGTAAACGTTCTATGCTAGGTCCACTTTGAAACCATAACTACTGATTGTCATTGTGCAGGTTTGGTGGAAGGCAAATACAAGCTCTAGAAGATGATGGAACTATTAATCATGCATTGATACATGATGAAAATGAGGAAGCAGCACGATTAGAACGTTTTGGTGCTGAACTTGAAGCTGATTAGTGAATGAGCATGACTACATTTGTCATTTTTGTAATTTTAAAATATTAGTAAAATAATAAGTTTCAGTCAGGATATCAATTTTGGTGATTGCCCTGACTTTTGTCTGAGTACGTGGGCTCATTCTTCGGCTGTGTTCAACATAATATACAGTTTGTATTCATGTGAGATAATGCGAATTTATGATGTTGCTTATGGACTGAATGTTGCAAATTGATATTTAATTCCTCGACTTTGTTGTCTTGAAATGGTTGTGTTCCAGCGAATTTTAACTTCTTACTTGTAACGGACGTTCTAAATATTAAAACAATCCTGCAGTAGATTCAAAATGGTCATTGCAACAGTAACAACTGGAAAACTGCCATAACGTTTCTACAAAATTGGTATAAATGATTATGACCATTGTACATCATTGCCCATGATTATAATATATTTAATGATGGGAAAATATTGATTGATGGATTTTGACATTTTTACGAATTTTAAATTATATTTTACTTTTAATATGAATTTCAAACTATTTGTAATTATTATATTTTTATAATATTAATTGATTAATATATTTTTAGTTATTTCATTGTCACTAATATTATGTTAGATTCACACTGTAAATTAAATAGATTTCAAAAAAGTCAACATTGGCATGTTGTGAGGGTTGAGTTGTGGTGGTGTTCTTGCCATCAAGGTTCAAACTCTATTGGGGTGCTATTGTTGAATGTTTAAATGGGGATGAGGTCCCCCATTTGTGGCCTCACTGGTTCATATCTCTGGGTCAAAAGAGTTTGCCCCTTTAAAAATAGATTTCAAAAAATATTTGTTCAAGTGAGGGTTGAGGCACACATCCATAAACAGGGCCATAGAACAACCATAAGCAACAGATGACTAGGTGCGTATTTTGTTTTCAATGGATCAAATAACAAATAATCTCTTTAATATAAGAAACAATCAAACAAGATTAAATGCACAACCTGAATTGCCATGCCCCTTTATGAAATTGTCAGTGTTCCACGGAAACACATTTCCCCCCTCCAGGCCCAAGCCCCCCTGTCCCCGAAACTTTTTCCCTTTGCCCCCCATCCCCAAAGCCTGTCCCCATGTCCCCTTGTCTCCCCATCCCCAACGGCCATGGAACAGTAGAAATTGTAGGCATTTCCGAAAATATGACCAAGAGGTCATGGTTGGCAACGTTGTTTTCCTGTTGGTTTAGGCCATGGAAGATGAGAATTTGTTTGAGTTTGTAGAGATCATGTATCCATGACTGTTTTCCTGTTAGAACCATGTTTGGAGTGATCTTAAGCATCTTCAGTTGTTTTGTAGTGGGATGCACATGAGTACAAAGAGGAAAATTGAGTATGATAAAATCATCAGTTTTTACAATGGTCAAATTTGCATATCTGTGGGTACATCTTTCACCCTTGGCAAGGGTGGCATTTATGCCTCAATTGTGACTTTTTGCAGTGGTTTCCAAATTGTACTAACTCCCCTACAAAAATCCTCAGCTCATTAGATACAAGACGTGGACACCTGAAACGAAGAACTTCTTCAAAAGCTTTTATTTTTCTCAGAAAGTGATATTTAAGATTTGCACCTTTAACAATAATGTTTGCAACTTCAAATTCTAGTATACCTATCTTGTTGCCTTAAGATGTGCTGATGAAAATCCACCACTCAGATTTAAATTTGTCATACTGCTGCCAAGTGTATCCAGAACTTGTATTCATCAAACCAACATTATTCCTCATTTGAACTGCATGGAATGCTCCAGATGGTATTGCCAATAAGCAGGTTTCTACCGGATAAATCAATAATTTAGAAAATCACTTTTAGCCATTTCGTAGTGCTCTCCAAATCGCCAAACATGTGGTTCTCTATATTTCTTTTTTTGCCTTTGTTGTTCGTTAGCTATTTTTCCGTTGATAGTTTGTTGTAATAGAGTTTTAGGATCCTATAAATCCCATTTATTCTTTAATTAAAAATTTATTTCTTGGGACATATAATTTGTAATTTGTCTCATCTTTATTTTTATTATCTCTGAAATATTTTTAGTCATCTATAAACAATCTTCATTTTTGTTGGTCACATTCAAATTTCTGTAATCATGTTATAGAACTAAGTGACTATAGTGTAGAATCTTGTCTTGACATATTTTTAACAAACAAAATGGCACTTATATCTATCTTGATAAGTTGATAATAAGTACCTTTAACAACTGATTTAAATATATACTTTTCTCTTTCACCATTTATCATTAAATATGGTAACTTTAAGTTGTGAGCATATATAAGCAGATAATATTTGATTATTGGGTGAACTCACAATAATGGTTCCCACTTTTTTGTCACTTTTGACACTTAAGATGGACATTTTTAAAATAATCTTCAACTTCCGATAACTATAATTTTTAAACTATTAAGAATTTGAAGATGATGTAAATTAGTGATTTGTAGAAAATTTTGTTTGTAGATTTTAAATATATTTTTTTCAAATTTTTCTATTTCCCTCAAAAAGTAGTTTTTTTTACAGCAAATTACATTGTTTAAGAGTGATGTGATTTTCAAAACGCATAACTTTTTTTCTATAAATGATAAAAACTCAATTTTTTCGAATTTTGGTTTGTAACATCAATATCCAGGGCTTGTTGTTGTTTTGATAGTGATATGTTGAATATTTTTTCATTTTAATAAGTTTTGAATTCCGACTAGTTATAATTCAAACGTAGGTTTAGGTTTGAACACATAACTTGTTTTATATATATCGAAATTCAATTTTTTTTTTCTTAGAAAAAAGACATCAATATCTGGGGCATAGATATTTTTAAGAATTTTTTGAATTAGTTTCCTATTTTTCCCAATGCATTGAACAAAGAAGTTCATGTTCAGTGAAAAACCAATATTCCATAAAATTAAATAAAACAAGAACACAATAAATTCACAATGTTATAAAATTATACTCGTTGGAAAGCTTGCTCCGAGCACTACCATCTTATATTTTTGGGTTATCAAAATTCTTTCATTTGTGCTTTGAACCAGATGTCTAAAGGCAAAAATTTTTGAGAACTTTGAAGAATTTGAGGAGAGATCTCTAAAAAGGGGGTTTGATCGAATCCTAAGGAACGCCTTTCACTCGAATGCCTTGGGCAAAATAATGATGGGTACATTCATGTAACGGTCGGGTTTGAACGAACTTGACCTTTTGTAACTATCGACATTCGTTCGAACCCTGATCGACACAATTTTTTTTTTTTTTAAACATTTTAGTATAGTCATAAATACACATTGTTTTTCATTTTTTTACACAAATGATCAAAACAATTTGCTTTTTTGGATGAAAGAAGACATTTGATAGTTATTTTGAGGGCAATAATTTGAAGATATTTGAAGGCTATTTTAAAAGCATAGGGAATAAGAAGAGAAGACAAAATAAGATTTAAAGGAATTATTCACCCGAAACGAAACAAAGATATCGAGAACAAAGAAGACAAATATATCATGATGCAAGTATGTAATTTTATTTTTTATTTCTATTTAATTTTATATGTATTACGTACCGAAAATTGTGTTTATTTGTTAGTATTAGTTAAATATTTTTTATCTTATAGTTATGAAAATTATTTTAAATAATATTAATTAAATTAAATTAATTTAATTTATATAATAATTCTATCTTAATTAATTCCAAATCATGTTATTTTTATTAAATCAATTGGAAATAGTAGGATTAAAAATAATCTCCTTTTAATTAAAAATAATTATAATAGATCATGGTTTTAATTTAAAATTTAGATCTTTAGGACCCCTCTCTTTCCCATTTATAATTTATAATTTAATTTAGATAGTCTGTAAATATATAATTTAATTTAGATTTTGAAACCATGTGTCTTTATAGTTTAGCAAACACTTCAATTGGTGCTCTAAAATTAACAAACTTGTCTTTTGTGTTTTTAGCAATAGACTTTTTTTGTTTTATCTTTAGAAAGGTGCTTGCCTCCCAAGTAGCCCTTAAGGTTCGATGAGAGGGAACGACCCAAAGTGGTAATAAGTTAAAGCCAAGCTCTTCCAAGCTTCTATAAATAAATATGTTTGTGATGAAAGTTGCAAGCAACGGGTGTTACATGCTGCTATAACGACGTTATGACTCCCCATAAACCCTACAGAGCGCAACCTCTATAGGTTGGGAGGCTTTCCATTTAACGGAGCGTAACACGCTACTAATTATAGTCACCCGGACGAATGCCCTTACTAGACACCTTTTGTGTTAGAAGCCAAAAACCTTCTAGTTGTTGGCGTAGGAGGTCAGACTCCTGAAGCGGTTCACATTCTTACGGTTCTTAGTAGAGATACAAAGTTCGCTACGAGAAGTTTTCGTGGGGATTGGTGCTTGGCTTCCCCGGAGAAGTGAGTGCCATGGAGGGGAGTCAGTGGGGTCAAGCACCTAAGTATCTGCTCTGAATTGCGTAGCTCAGGTTAACCCCCCAAGTGAGATTCGACAACTATTGTCACGTCCAACCCTGAGATTTGTGCTTGCATGATCAAAACAACCAAACACTTTCAAACAAACAAACATTGTGTCTTCTTTGTTTTCAAGTTATGCAAAAATATTCACATTATACTTGAGTCCCCTTAAAACCTAATGTAGCATAGAAATTAGGAATCATCACAATATAAGTAGATCAATCAAAACACTAGACAATCAAAGCAATATCATGAGAATACTCATTGAAATGAACCTAATTCTAAAGCACATTCAATAGAGGTATGGAAACAAAGCATTCAAGAGTAAAATTATGCAAACCAGATGTAGAGTTGAATACTTCTTCCATGCAGCTCCATTGTTGTTCTTTCCTCTTCAATAGTTTTGTGGATCTCACCTACAAGTGCTCACACAATTGAAAGCAAAAAGGCTCAAGAGTACTAGAAACGAAGGTTTGGTAAATTGATAGAAAATTCAGACCAGGTTTGATTGAAAATCATCCAATTTATAGAGAAATTGGAGAAAATGAGCAAATTAGCATGAAAGAGATTTGAATAGAAATTCAAATCAAAAATAGCAAAGTTATGACATATTGCTATGCAAAGAGGATTATGATAATTTTATGACAAATTTTATGACAAATTTCCATGTCAAGACAAGTTCTATGACAAGTTGCTATGTCAAGACAAGACTCTATGACAAGTTGTTATGTCAAGACAAGACTCTATGACAAATTTCTATGTCAAGAGTATGACACATGAAGCACACAAATAGGGAGAACTAGAGACAAGTTAATTAGGTGGAATTTGAATTGGAAAATTAGAAAAATAGGTGGAAATTAGGAATTAGAATTTAGGAAATTAGGAAAATTAATGAAAATTAGAAAAATTAGAAATGAGGAAAATAGGAACTTAGTGAATTAATTAATAATTTCTCATTTATCAATTAATTCACAAAGAGGGAATAAAAAAATTAGGAAAATTAGATAAATTAATTAATAATTTTTCATTTATTAATTAATTTATAAAGAGAAGAATAATTAATTAGCCAAGACCTAGGATAAATAAATAAATTATTTAATCCTAGAGGAAGAAATGACACACAAGGTTAAATGATTAAATCACAAAACCCTGGAAGACGAATTAGATCTTGAAAGATAATTGACTCGATTTGATTTGATTTTAGATTGACAAATGACCAATGTGATAAATGATTTGATAAAATACGCCAATTGATGAGGAACAATGACAAATTGATCCAAATTGACATGATTAAGACAGACAATGATCGATAGCGAAATGATCGCAAAATGACAAAATTGACAAGAGGACAAGGATCGACGACAAAATAGATTGCAAGACGACAAAATTAGAAATGACCACGATCGATGACAAATCGATCGCAAAATGACAAGATCGAACAATGACCACGACCGATGACAAATCGATCACATGATGACAAGATTGAAAAGAGGACAAAACCCTAATTAGGATTGACAATGTCCAAAATGATGACAAATTAGCACGCACATTGATGCAACAAGATAAAATCGATCAAAATCATGACTGGATAGTGTTGTCAACAAGACCAAATTCGAGGACGAGATGATTGAAGAATGCAAAAGAATGACTCAATGCTCGCAAATGATAAAAATCAAGTGCGTGACATAGGAGAAATGTTAATGCGACGCAAAAACCTAAAATGAGGCAATGCGCAAATGTTAAAGTATGACTTCGCAAGCGTTGACCATTTTTGGGTGTCTACACCTATATTATGTGATACTAAGACCTATTATGTGATATTAAGACCTATTATATGCGATAATACCTATTTTAAATATGACATAATAGAACCTATTATGACATAATAGGTCTAATTATGACTTAATAACATGACCACATATGCAAAAAAAATTCACATTATATACTTGAGTCTTAGCCTTAAGACCTATATTTATGAGATATTAGGGCCTATTATTATATGTGATAAATTAATGACCTATTATTGCATAATTTATGTTCTAATATCACATACATAATAGGTCCTAATATTTGTATAATATAGGTCTTAAGGGGAGTCAAGTATAATGTGAAATGTTTTTGCATACGTGGTCATGTATTAAGTCATAATTAATAAGACCTATTATGTCATAATAGTTTCTAACTTATATCATATTTAAGACATACTTAATTGCATGTGATAGGTCCTTTAATATCACATAATATATCCGTCTTAAGGGGAGTCAAGTATATTAATGTGAAATGTTTTTGCATACGTGGTCATATTAAGTAATAATAAGGCCTATTATGTGATATTAGGACTTATTATGTGATATTAGGACTTATTATGTGATTATAGGTCTTAAATATGACATAAATTTAGAACCTATTATGTCATAATAGGTTCTATTTATATGACTGGACGTATGCAAAAACATTTCACATTATACTCAAGAGTCCCCTTAAGACCTATATTATGCAGATATTAGGACCTATTATGCAATAATAGGTCTTAAATATGACATAATAGTCCACCTATTATGACATAATATTTAGGTCTTATTAAATGACTTGAAAATTTGGTTTCAAATTAAACTTGGAATTTCATTGCCTTAAAAATATTCCATGTCATCTTAAATTATGTGCAGAACGGGCTCGAGAAGAAGGGAGTTCTCAAGCAAGAGTTGAGGCAAATGAACCTGTTGAAGAACACAATATAGTTGATGAACATAGGGAGGAGCTTGCCCAAGTTGAACCAATGGAGGTTGAAGGAGAGGGGTCAAGCTCCTTACCTCCTACCACCAATATGGATGAGCATATTGTGGATCTAGCTAAATAAGTGAAGAGAAATATTTCTTGTAAAAATTTAGATCATTTACTTGAAATGGATGTGGATGAGTTGAAACGTCTCAGTGAAGAACCTAGACATACTAAAAAGAGGTCAATGAATAATAGTGCAAAAGAAATAATGTCTCATTTCAACAATCTTGATACTTCACTAGAGAAAACTCAGTTGTTATTAATTGTACTTACTCGTAAAGATTTAATAGATCCATTGAAATTGTTGGGTATAGATACAACAAGTCAAAAGATGAAAACATCTCAGCTACAAAAATCTATTGTTGATAATGTTAATAAAGGTTTGGTGAACATTGGTAAAAAATCTCGAACAGTAGATAAGACCATTTCAAGAAGAGTGATGTTGACATTTTTAGTAAATGAAAGATTACCTCAAAAAAAACAAATCTCTTCACTGTCATTTGTGTTTGGTTTTAGTAGAAGGACAATATCAAAATATGTGAAAAGGAGAAAGAGTTTGGATGATACTACCTCAGAAGGGAATTGGGAAATTATTTGTAGAGCTCCTCATTTTGATAGAATTGAAGATGTTGTTAGGAACTTGGTGACAAGTTTTTGGAATGATAAAACTCGTCCTTCATTAAACAGTAGAGATGTTATCAAGCAAAGGATTGGCCCTGATCGTTATGATCTCCATGTAAAACATTGGTTAGACACAACAAAACATGAATTGTATGTTTTGTTTACTAAAACAAACCCTCATATAAAGATTGGACAAGCCATGTTTGAACAGTTAAGGCCATATTATGTGAAGGTAAACAAAGTCTTTGAAACTTGTTGTCGTTATAACATCGAATTTGATCTGTACTATCAGGTGTTTCGAAAGATTAGAGAAGATAGTGATGGTTATGAAAAAGCTCCTCCTAAATGAACAAGTCAATTCATAACATCCATCTTATGTGATAAATCAGATGATAATGCAACTGGTCAAATAAATTGCATAAAAAGAATTTGTGGAGTTGGCTAAATTGCCTTTGAGAGATGAAGATACTGACATGAGGAAGATGGCAAATTGCAAGAGTTACAAGTACAAAAAATTTGAAACAAAATTTGGAAAGGAATCTACAAGGTTAGATTATGTAGAAGAGGACATACCTATTAGAACATTTATGGAAAATTTTCATAAGTTGATAAAACTATACATATGCCATGATTTTTTTGCCAAGTGACAAGCAGAACAATTTAAAACATTAAGAGACTCTTTCCCACTTGGAACTATTCTATCCGTAGTGGACTTCGCAGAAAATTACTCTTTTTCACATAAAAAAGAGATTCAATCAGAGTATTTATTATGGTGCATGCATGTTATCGACATGCACAAATGGATTTGGATGGTGTTGATAGTACATTTGAAAATCATGTCATTAAGAAAGAGTACCACTTCTATATTAGTGATGATAAGGAGCATGACACACTTTTTGTACAACATTGCTTTAATAAGTTTTTTGAATATTTGAAAGAGAGAGACATAACAATAGTTAAACATTTTGTTTGGTCTGATGGATGTGCGACACAATTCAAATCTTCGAGGCCATTTTATGCACTATGTAGATATCATCGAAATGATAAAATACCACATGTTTGGAGTTTTTTTAGAGTGGTCATGGAAAGGGTGAACGTGATGGTGTAGGAGATTGTATCAAACATGCTCTAAGAAAGCATCAAATAAATTATATAGGAGATCATATAGATGATGCACATTATGTTGTTGAATGGTGTAAGAAACACTTTGTGCAATTTAACTATCCTGGTGAATCATCATCGAGAACATACAGGCCCATTCCATATAGAGTGTTTTGGGAGATAACCTATACGTGTTCTCTTTTAGTGTTTTATTTAATTTTTTTTAAAATTTTTAAAAATGTTCCTAGTTCAAATGTTTTAAAACAACTTGATCTATGAATGTTCATGTACACATGTATATTTTGCAGATGTGGATAGAAGATCAATGCATGGATGCAAGAGTTGTGTCATGAGTACAGATAATTGCCCATGGACATTGTACACTAGGAATTATTCATGTTTTTATTCTGATTACATTTTTGAAAACTATGTTGATTGCAAGAACCAAGAGCTTGGATATGTTAGTGAATGGAAATTGGTGCCACTAGATGTTTCTAATACATACAAGGATTCAAATGAGGATGAAATCTTTGAAGACATTCCTTTTATTTATGCTGATTATGACTATATTTTAGGATTGATTAAAAAAGGTATATGTGTACACATATATTTAAATCATATATATTTCCTTTAAAAAAAGTTGTGTATGTAAATAAATTATATAAGTTTTTAATCGAGTACATACATTTTAAATTTATTTAACTTGTTTCAAATTGTAGGAGATATTTTTGCAGTCATAGCAGAAGATGGAAATATCGAACTTGCTAGTTATTATTTATTGCGTTGCATAGAAGAGAGAAAGAAGTTAACAAAATCTGAAATGAGCGATGGAATGTCCTTTCCCATAGGTTTGAACTGATTTGAACGCTTAAATTATTTTAAATAGATTTATTTTAAAGATGCACATTTTTACATGTTTTAATTTTTATATGTATACAAAGCTTATGTGCAAATTTTTAATTTCTCATTTCTTATATACATGTACATGCATGCTCAGTTGTAGTGCAAGGGACATATTTCAAACAAGTTAATATTGCTCAACATGAGATTCATTTCACTGAATACCAAATTGACAACAAGGTATATTAGTATAGCCACTTGGTCATTGTTGTTGACATAATTCTTCATATAGTTCCACGTCGTGGGCGGTCTCAAAAGTGGAGACTAGATAGTGAACATCATAAGAAAATATTAAATGTTATTGAAGAGCGGTCTGAACCACTTGATGTGGTATGAACTATTTAGTAAAGAAAAGTACATGTGTTTGAACCCATGAATTGAATTAATACTTGATAAATTACAATTTAACTTGTTTTCAAACTTGGATAAATTATTAAATACATTAAAGTGTTTATATATATATATATATATATATATATATATATATATATATATATATATATATATATATATATATATATATATATATATATATATATATATATATATATATATATATATATATATATATATATATATATATATATGGCTTGTGTGGACCATATTGTTTAGTTAAATATGAAATTTTCAATTATATTAAATTAGGATGTATGACTAATGTACATGTTAAATAATACTTTCGTGCACGTATGTAAAGTAAATTGGGACATGTGGATGAGTTGAAAATGTGTTAAGGGGATGTATGCACTTGATTAGGATGTATATATCTAATTCTAAATGCACATACATAATTTGTAAGTTAAAATATTTTAGCACATGTATGTTTTAAGTAAATTAGGATGTATGTATTCATTTAATTTTAAAAATGCATTTGTATGAAATTTGATATTAAATTAGGATGTATGTGTGTAAATTTGAATAGGTCTTAAGGGGGTCACATGTACAATTAGGATGTATAGAATCTCATTCTAAATGTATGTATGCATAATTTGTAAGTTGTTAAAATAATTTAGCATATATGTAAAGTAAATTAGGACATGTATTTATTTAATTAAAAATGCATTTGTGTGTAAATTTGAATAGGTCAAGAAAGGGGGTCGCACGTGTGTAAATTTGAATATTAAATTAGGACATGTGTAAATTTGATATTAAATTAGGACATGTGTGTAATAATTGAAGAGCGGTCTGAACCACTTGATGTGGTGTGCACTATTTAGTACACCTAGAAGTACATGTGTTTGAACCTACATGTATGAATTTTAATTTTTAATACTTTAGAATGTTCACTTCTACTTAACTTGTTCCAGATGAAACTTCTAGAATAAATAATTGAATATGTTCATTAACTTGAGTTTGTTCATTTGATATGAACAAGTGTGATTTTTATATTGTTCATGGCTTGCACAGTAGAGTGGATATATTGTTCACAAATTCATTTAAATTCAATGTATATTTACATATACATGTTACATATAGTAAAATTTAAAATTTAAATAAACATATCAATCTTTTTTTAATCTATCTACATGTACACAAATTCAATAACATATATATAAATTTGAAAGTTTTAGAGTTCTTAAAATATTTTTTAAATTGAACATTTACACCAATTCAATCTAGATCATCTTATATAATATAATTTAAAAGAATAATCAAACATGCATACATACACATGTGATCTAATAAGTTACATATAATCAACACATCGAACTTAAATAAATATTTAAAGTATATATATCAAACGTTCAAATATGATCAAACACAAACTGTACACACACACACACACACACACACACACACAATGTGTAAGTAATCTAACATGTGCATGATCTTATATAATCTGAATACAAATGATGTGATATATAATCCAAGATCAAATGTACAAATTGTATATAAAGTATAATCTAATCATACATGCATGATATATATAATCCAGGATCAAACATAAATTGTATAAAGTATAATCTAACATACATGCATGAAATATACAATCTGATCAAACACAAACTGTATAAAGTATAATCTAAACTTCATGTGCATGAATATATAATATGAAAGTCTGAAATGTACATATATAAAAAGATAAACAAATGAGCTATAAAGTCCAGCAAATCAACATGCATCATGTCGGCCATGAATAGAGCGACCCTCTGAGGGAGAGTCCTGGTGAGAGTCTGATGTCCAATAGACCCCTACAAAAGTAGAATTTATTTAAATATTAAATATAGATCTCTACACATATACATATGTGCATATTTATCAATATAATCAAATCCGACTAGTTAAATTTAAATTTAAATATAAATTGTAATGCACATATACAAAAAACCATAACTAATTTGTCCACTAGAAGTCTGTGTAGCATCAAAAGAATCTCTCCTATGCACACACTCAGAGCTCAATCTAGGAGGGACATGAGCTAACTATTATACATATGTATACATGTATTTTAGGACTAATCTGATCAATTTAAATGATGAAAGTTAACTTCTATTATTTATTAAATGATATATAGATTTATCCTACATTACAGCATATACATCTTTTAAAAATTTAAATGCACATAAACATACCTGTGTATCAGGAGTAGGTTGTATAGTCTGATCATGTCTTGTGATCATATCAACCACATTACTCATGCCTGCATATTTCTCTTTGGTTGTACGTATGACTGAGGAGTGTAAGGGGCTAACTAGATGACCAGGTATCGTGGATGAAGTGTCTGACTCTAGTAGCATATCCATAAACCCAGTCTGGCTCAAACCTCGCAGCTGCTCCTCAAATGAATCCAATACCTCATCTGTGATATGGACTTGATCAACTCGTATCTCCTCCTCTGCAGCAACAAAGTGATATGTAGGTGAGTCAGTGCCTAGAGCATGCGTAGAGTGATGAGAATGTTGTGACTACCTCGAGTATGCGTCAATGCAGTGGTAGCCTTCCCATATCTGAGAATCTCCTCTCTAATAGCAGCCAATGGTATCCCAAGTCAAGATGAAATAAAACAGTAAGAATGTAGCAGGTCCTTGGCTAAATAACGCGACATCTGTACATGTCTACCACCTCCGACTATAGCTGCTACCTCATTTGGTGAGGGGATGCCAGCAGTAATATATTGATCATCTGAATCTGAAGTCATCTTGTGACTAGAAGATACATGATATGTGGATGATCTTGAACGTGGTTGGCTCATCATATATCTGCGCAGCCTGTCAGATGATATGGTGGCTGTTGTTGATGTAGAAGCAATCACAACGTGATTTGCTATGGGGGCGAGGGATGGGACTACTGCCGGAAATCTCTTGCCAACAAGGTCCCTATGTCTAGGCGGAGCTCTATGACGCCTACAATATGCATCTTCGTCAGCAATCCTGCCCCTCCACTATCCATAATATGCTGGAATATCAAGGTAGTTGGGTTTCATCTCGCAATGAACCTCAGAAAATACCTGTTGTGCAAAGTATAATGGTATCTGGTCATTATTAGGATAACGACCATGGGAAGCTAAGAAGCGTGGGTAAATCAACGACGCAACCTGTGGATCAATACATCTCATAACCTGATATCCTCTCACCTTAATCTTCTCTTGATACTGTGGAAAACATCTCTCCTTTATGGTCACCTTCGAGAACACCCTCACCACATCAGCAAAAGAATCATGACCCCTCACCTCACTCCTCAACTGTCTATAAATATCAGCTATAACCTCTGGTGAAAATGAGGTGTACCTAACTAGGTGGTCCCTCAATGTCTGCAAACTATCAAAAATGGATTCGCATGTACTCTTGTGCACGTCATCAGTCTGTGGGTCATCTAATACGATCCACACTCTTTGTAACTCATGATCACTGTAGTGAAAGATGATAGCAATATCAGGCAACACGGGATCCTGGTGTGGAGGATCTATATGATCATGTGGCTCCTGATTAGGAGCCTGTGCAGGTGGATCCTGATCAGGTACATGATCATGGCCCGGATCCTAGGACGTGATCTAGCTAGGTAGGTCATAAAGTTACAATAAATATGCAAGCACACACACATGAAGTGCATTCAATTTAAAACATTAAAAATTAAAATCAGTTAAACTCTAGAGAGAGAGAGAGAGAGAGAGATTGTTAATCTTGAGCTCATTAAAAATTAAAATGTACACATGTGAAGTTCTCGCATAATTAAAAATTTTAAATAAATAATTTTAAAGCTCGAGCGAGAGGATGATCATTAAAAATATATAAATTTTTCTATATAGAGATCGCATACATACATTTTAAATTATTAAAACATTAATGAGAGAGAGAGGGAGACCATTTTCATGATAGAGAGAGAGAAATAACATTAATTTCAGAGAGAGAGAGATCATTAAATATATATACATCATGTACTAAATTAAAACATATATAAATTTATCTATATAGATCACATACATACATTTTGAATTATTAAAACATTAATGAGAGAGAGAGGGAGATCATTTAAATCATGACATCTAGAGAGTGATAACATTAATTTCAAAGAGAGATCATTAAAGATATATACATACATGCTAAATTAAAACATATATAAATTTATCTATATAGATCGCATACATAAATTTAAATTATTAAAACATTAATGAGAGAGAGAGGGAGATCATTTTCATGACAGAGAGAGAGAGAGATAACATTAATTTCAGAGAGAGAGAGAGAGAGAGAGAGATCATTAAAGATATATACATCATGTACTAAATTAAAACATAATTTTTAAAAATTAAAACACATGCCAGCTGAGAAAATTAAGGGAAGATAGATTTTATAAGGGGTCATGCATGTGTTAGAACACATATGTGACCCCTTAGGACCACATATGACCCCTTAGGACACTAGATGTGTTCCTAAGGGGTATGTCATATGTACATGCTAGGATGTTATATAAGGGGTCATATGTTGTCATAAGGGGTCACACATGTGTTAACATCCTAGCACGTACATATGACATACCCCTTAGGAACACATAGTGTCCTAAGGGGTCATATGTGGTCCTAATAGGTCACACATGTGTTATAACACACATGCGTGATCCCTTAGGACCACATATTCAACCCCTTAGGACATTGTACATCTGATCTTAAGGGACTGATATGTCGTACACACTAGGATTTTATAAGGGGTCATATGAGGTTCTAAGGGGTCACGCATGTGTTAGAACACACGGGCGACCTCTTAGGACCACATATGACCCCTTAGGACACTATATGATCCTAAGGGGAATGTCATATGTACACTAGGATGTTATAAAGGGTAATATGTGGTCCTAAGGGGTAACACATGCGTGACCCCTTAGGACCACATATTCTTGACCCCTTAGGACACTAATGTATGTGATCTTAAGAGACCGTATGTCGTACACACTAGGATTTTACAAGGGGTCATATGTGGTTCTAAGGGGTCACACATGTGTGTTAGAATACATGCGTGACCCCTTAGGACCACATATGCGATCCTAAGGGTTATGTCGTATGTACACTAGGATATTATAATGGGTCATACGTGGTCCTAACGGGTCACACATGTGTGACCCCTTAGGACCACATATTCAACCCCTTAGGACACTAATGCATGTGATCTTAAGGGACCATATGTTGTACACACAAGGATTTTATAAGGGCTCATATGCAGTTCTAAGGGGTCATGCATGTGTTAGAACACTTGCGTGACTCCTTGGACCACATATTCAACCCCTTAGGATACTATGTGATCCTAAGGGGTATGTCATATGTACACTAGGATGTTATAAGGGGTCATATGTGGTCCTAAGGGGTCACACATGTGTTAGAACACATGTGTGACCCCTTAGGACTACATATTCAACCCCTTAATACCACATATGAGGTCCCCTTAGGACACTATGTGATCCTAAGGGGTATGTTGTATGTACACTAGGATGTTATAAGGGGTCATATGTGGTCCTAAGGGGTCACGCATGTGCTAGAACACATGCGTGACCCCTTAGGACCACATATTCAACCCCTTAGGACACTATACATGTGATCTTAAGGGATCGTATGTCGTACACACTAGGATGTTATAAGGGGTCATATGTGGTCCTAAGGGGTCATGCATGTGTTAACACATGCGTGACTCCTTAGGACCACATATTCAATCCCTTAGGAAAATATGTATGTGATGTTAAGGGACCATATGCCGTACAAACTAGGATTTTATAAGGGGTTATATGAGGTTATAAGGGGCCACACATGTGTTAGAACACATGCGTGACCCCTTAGGACCACATATGACCCCTTAGGACACTATGTGATCCTAATGGGTACATGTCGTACACACTAGGATGTTATAAGGGGTCATATGTGGTCCTAAGGGGTCACACATGTACAATGTTAGAACACACATGTGTGACCCCTTACGACCACATATGGCCCCTTCTAGGACACTATGTGATCCTAAGGGGTACATGTTGTATACAATAGGATATTATAAGGGGTCATATATGGTCCTAATGGGTCACACATGTGTTGACACATGCGTGACCCCTTAGGACTACATATGACCCCTTAGGACACTATGTGATGGACTTAAGGGTATGTCGTTCACACTATAATTTTATAAGGGGTCATATGCGGTTCTAAGGGGTCACACATGTGTTAGAACACATTGGTGACCCCTTAGGACCACATATGACCCCTTAGGACACTATGTGATCCTAAGGGGTGTGTCGTACACACTAGGATGTTATAAAGGGTCATATGTGGTCCTAAGGGGTCACACACTTTTTAACACATGCATGACCCCTTAGGACCATGTATGACCCCTTAGGGCACTATGTGATGGACTAAGGGGTATGTCGTACACACTAGGATTTTATAAGGGGTCATATGTGGTCCTAAGGGGTCACACATGTGTGACCCCTTAGGACCACATATGACCCCTTAGGGTCCACTATGTGATCCTCTATGGTCCTAAGGGGACACATAGCGTCGTCAGGGGGATATGTGGTCTTAAGGGGTCCTAAGGGGTCATGTTGTGTGTGTATTAGGATGTGAAAAGGGGTCATAGAAGTTTTATTTTGTCTAATTTGTTTAAATTTGTTGTCTAAGTTTTATAATGTTTTTTTAAATTTAAATTTATTATTTAATTTTTCTAACGTTTTAATTTATTATATTTAGTTTTGTAATAGTTTTCTAATTTTTAGTTTTGCTAATGTTTTTCTTAACGTTTTTCTAAGTTTTAATTTACTACCTTAGTTTTCTAAGTTTTTCATAACATTTTTTAAAAAGTTGAAAAAAAAACATATATAGTTATTTAATTTAAAAAACAAATTGATGTTAAATCAAAACATTAAATTAAGTTTTCTAACATTTTTCTAACTTTTAATTTTGCTAATGTTTTTCTAAAAATTTTCAAACGTTTTTCTAAGTTTTAAAATTTTAGTATAGACATGTTTTCTAAGTTTTTGATAACGTTTTTCTAAAATGCCGAAAAACAATAAATATTCAATTATTTAATTAAAAAATAAATTAAAAAACAAATTATTTATTAATTTTTAAATAAATTTAATAAAAAATAAATATATTAAAATAAACATTATTAAACAAAAAAAAAGGTTATTTTGTGCACCTGAAATAATGTAGGTTGAAAGATGAAAGGTGAGAAGCGTTGGCTGCTGCTGATAGGGCATAGTGTTGACGTAGGGTTCGCTCTAACCCCCTATAGATACAGAAAAATTCAAAATTGAAAATGATAGTTTCGATTTTTAAAGCCATGTAAAAAATAAATAAATTTAAACGGGTTCGATCGAACCCATTAAAAATAAATATTTTAATGGGTTCGATCGAACCCCCAAACCCACCTGGGCGGGTTCGATCAAACCCTATGGGGGGGTTCGCTCAAACATCCCCAAATTTTTTTCCCCACCTTTGCCAATTTCCTTCGTTGGCAAAAGTGGGAACCATTATTGTGGGATAACCCTATTATCAAGATCTATAACTACATAGAAAATCTCTTGAAAAAATGCACAAATTGGAGCATAAATACATGCATACATAATGCCATTATCTTCATAAGGAGACATTGGAAGTAGTTGCTTCTATGTTTCATAATGAGATTTATAAAGATTAGGTGATCAAACAAAATTTCATTATCTTCATGAGCAGATATTGGAAGTAGTTGCTTCTATTTTTTATAATGAAATTTATAAAGATTAAGTGATCATATATTTATGAACATAAAAATTTAAAAATGTTAAAATTTAAAAATGTTTGAATGAATCACTATATCTAGAAAAAATATCTACATGTTCAAATTACCTATAATTTCTTAAAAAATAGCATGTGGTACATTTTGAAACATTCTTTTCTTAACGAGCAATGTGATGAGTTGTCAACTACTAATTAATTTTATATTCTACTAAATATGATATTACCTACAAAGTCATGCTAGCGAAGTGCTTGCTTTTACACATTCTCTAGCTCCATTGTTAAACTTAAAAAAAAATGTTTCTCAAATGATACTAGAAAAAAATGTTTTCTCAAATGATACTAGGTAAACTAATTAAATATTTTGTAGAATTAAATTAAATTATAAAATATATAACCATCAAAATCATGAAAAAAATCGTATATGTTGAGTTGTTCAAAAGTAATTTAATATAAGTTTCAAGATTTAAATTCAAAACTAACTAATACATCTATTAAATGAAACTTATTAATCTAAAATACTATTGCTAAATCATCTTAAATCATGAAAAAAAATATAATATAAAATAATGAGCTACATAGTCCTTTTTCACTAGTCTCGTCATTAATATAAAAATTAATCTCTTTCATGATTATGTGTTCATGTGTATTACTAATCCACATGAAACTCAATATATTTATAACATACTTGTATGAAGTTTACTACCTACTTTTAATGATAATATTGATGCAAATTTTATTTTGAAGATTGAATATATAATTATTTAAAAAATCATAACAAAGATAATAAGGCATGTGAAAAGCAATTATTTGACTCATAAAATTATTGATTCTACCACTTAACACCATGACAATGCTTTATTTGATATACAAAACTATAAAATTTTATAATTGCTCATTCAAGGATATTTATTTTAAACTACTCCTAGCTTGGTTACATATTTCGCATATTCAAATATTTTCTAAACAAATTCTATTGAATCATTAACATCTTTAACTAGTGGATGTTTCTTGAAATCCCCACAATTTGTACATGTACTTTTGATACAGTCCACATTGAAACATTCTAATTTTTTACATACAATAAACTTTAAAAATTGAGTTATATTTTTAAAGATGATTATTATATTTTAATTAAATATTGCTATTGAAAATTTATTGTCTTAAAATGCAAATAAAATTAAATATGATTTCAACAAGTTATATGTATGTATATGTTGAAATTTGCGTACACAAAATATATTATGAAAATTGCTAGTTATGCAATTTTCAATATTACATTTTCCTTCCATTTTAGTGAGTTGATAATACTAAATGATAACTATGCTAAAGTACATAAAAATAATATTATTATAAAAAAGGATATTATAGAGGATGCAACATTTTCTCCAAACAAAAGAAATATGTTCTCAAATTGAATACCTACAAAACAAATACATTGAACAAAAAAATTTACACAAGCAATATTAGAATAATTTTGTTGTTGTTGTTGTTGCTTAAGTTCACTTAGGAGTGCTTACTTCTAGTTGCTTTGGTTGTGCATCTAGTTAATTCGAGTTAAGCTTTATTTAGCTCCTCATGCTTGCACTTCAGTTCTCCTAAATTTAACTTAAGACATATTTGCTTTCTTTATAAGCACCTCATTATATAATTGTAATTCATTTTATATTCTTTGCTTTTGAGTAATATAGCATTCATTCATACATATTTCGTTTGTGGAAGGTATTTTGTTTGTCATTTGATCTTACAGGTGTTTGTGTTGCAAAATTCAACATGGTAGGACGAATTTGACAAACCCCTTCTCAAGCTTGGAGAGTTTCTTCAATGCTTAGAAGCATTACAGGGTCACAAATTTACTTTTTGTGGATCTGGAGGTGGGCGATTTTTTTATCAACTTTGGAGGAAAACAAGCATTATCGTTGTGTCAAAAAACCTTAAGATCGACTATCATTTCGTCAAAAATCCAAGAAGTTAAAATTTGGGGTCAATTTGTCTAAGGGCATGTTTTTTTAGGTGAGTTTTGGAGGTAGCTAGAAAATATAGTTAGTTTGAGGAAAAATGAAGGTCACCAGTGACACGCTTAGGAAGCCCAAGAACTCTAAAATCGCCTATCAATTCGTCAAAATCAGAGCGATTTTTTTTTTTTCATTTTTCTAGAAGGAACAAATCCCTATACGAATCCATACAAACCCACCTTCCTCGACATCAACAATACAAACAAAAAATCATTGGTAATTTTTTTTTACGCATGTCCCTTTATTTGCCAAAAAATAAAAAAAATTATTTTGCGAAATTTTCTTTGAAAAAGAAGGTGAAATTCAATAAAAAAATGTAGACAAATTTTAATCAAGCAAAAGGTACATTCACACCTTGTAGGCTTCCATATGTAGAATTTCTACATAGGCCATACATCAGCCTATTTTTGTCCTTTTGTACCTAAAAAAAATTGGAGTATATTTTGGGAGGTAAGAAGAATATTCTCGCAAGGTGGATTTTTTATGACGACCTAATTTTTTTAATGGAGTTAATTTTTTCCTAGTGATAGGTAATATTCTAGAAATATTTTGTTGACATCAATAGTTGACCATTTTGACCACTCCACACCCTAAATATCTAATGTTGGTTTTTTGGCTATAACTTGCTAATACAATGTTTGTTTTTTGACTTTTGCATATCGTCGGAAAGCTGGTTTCGGTGCCGATATTCTCATAGTGATAGTTTTGTTAGTTTTTTCTCCTGGTGACTACTACAAGCCTCTAAGCTCGAACTTATTTTTTGCACTTTTGAGACCATAACTTGGTCAAATGAACTTCGTTTTCCAAACTACGTGTATTGTTAGAAAGATCTTAGTGTCATCTACGTAGATCTACTAGTATTGTTTGAATATTGTGTTTCAGGTACATTTTATTCATATTTTCATGTTTTCACTATTTGGTCCATAACTTTGATGTTTTTGCACTTGAGATGGATTTGTTTGTTGGAGTTTGTTCTACTTGATGTGGTTTACATATGTTGCGATTCTTGGGGTTTGATTATTTCATTGAGGAGGTATCATGAGTTTTTCTATTCATCCTTCTATTATCAACCTGGGAAGGGGCAATCATGAGTCTTGGCGAGAGGACATCTTGACATATATTTTGTGGTTTGATTTTTTACCCTATTTATATGGACTTGTACCTCAACCAAATTTAGAGAGGAGTAAGTACGCTTGTAGGATCATTAATGACCATGTTTTAGGAGTGATTTATTCTAGTGTTGATCTTGACACTATGTGTGCTTTATTAGTCATTAAACGTTCCCATGCACTTTGGCCTCAACTTTGGGAGATGTATGGAGACTCTCATATCTATCAATTTCTAGAGGATCCTATAACAGATTATGTAAGTTCGCTTGCACATGCAAATTGCATACCCTATGATTATGGTACTTTTGAGATTCTTTAGTATATCACAAGTATTTCATGTTCTGATCAATCCAAGTCTTATATCTTAGATGCGACTCTTTATATTCAGACACCATCTCAGTCTTCATCATCTTCTATTGTTCTTGGTCAAATTGATATTGGCTCATGCATCGCCCCTATTGATTAACTCATTCCCTTCCAATTTCAACTTTGTTGGATGGCTTCTTGCTAGATATTGGAGGGCTATTTGTTGAGTCGCACATTGTAGACATTAGGGATATATTTGAGGATCTTTCTTTCCTCTTTGATGTTAGTTTGAGAATTCTTGTCATCCCATCTTTAGTGCCTTCAAAGGTTGTTCATTAGGTATCTTCAAAGTTGTTTGGATTTTCTTCAATTGATATGACACATCATAATATAAATATATGGATTGTTGAGCAGCATTCATGGCACAAATCTTGATAATATTCCTTCCACATATACGTTCATGGAGTTGCTTCAGCCTTGGCCAGTGGATTTGTTTCTTCCTAAGAGGAGACATGTGGTTTGCAGCTCTTGAATCATCTTTAGCATTTGTCCTCAAGCCTTCATCTTTGGCATTAGAGCTTCTCTCTTTTGGGGTGACACAACATCTCTTCTTTTCTCTTCTATGGGGGAATCTTGATTATACTTTTGTGAAGGAAGTTGTCCTTGGGGGGTCTATCTCAGGCCTTCTTTTTTTTAGCAGTTCATATTTTTTCATGTATTGCATCTCTCACTTTTGGAGAGGTGTTTTTTCCCACTTGGTTTTTCTCCTTTCCTCTTCTTATATAGACTTCATTGGTTTTTACATAGGTACCTAATCAGGCCTTTTATTGTTAGGACCCTTCTCTACATTCATGCATTTAGAGTTTTTTTACTCACCCTAAGTTTCACTTAAGGGGGGGTAATAGAGAATATTTAGCTATTAATTGTTTTTCTACAACTAGTTATGCTTTTTTGCTTAAGTTCACTTAGGACTATTTGCTTCTATTTTCTTTAGTTGTGCATCTAGTTTAGCTAGAGTTAAGCTTTATTTAGCTCCTCGTGCTTGTACTTCAATTCTCCCGAATTTATCTTAGGGCATCTTTGTACTTTCTTTATAAGCACCTCATTTTAAAATTGTAATTCATCCTATAGTCTTTTATTTTGAGTAATATAACATTCATTTGTGCAAGTCTCCTTTGTGGAGAGTGTTTTGTTTGTCATTTGATCTTATGGGTTCTTGAGTTGCAAAATTCAACAATACCTCATATTACATGGATTAGTATGTTTTGATGTTAGGTGGTCCTAATAAGGGTGGTTGATCCCAACAATTTTTTATACTTGAGACCATAAGATACCAATTAGATAAAGAGCATGCCAATTTAATATTTTTATACATATCTATGGATGCACATGTGTAATTAAAAGGAATTCCCTTAATATATTTGCATTAACTAGGAATGTGCAACTAATTTTAAGGTACATGGGAGGAAAAAGGTGAAAGATATAGATAAGAGGCATGTATAAATGGATATGATCCCAAATTCAATAAATGGAAAGAGATGCACCTAAGGAGAAACACAAAAGACAATGCTACAAGACTGATACACCTAAAATTATGCTCATGTAATGACACCAAGAAAAGAAACAATGTCACATAGGAACAAACAACATAACACAATGCGTGACTCTCAAACTTGATACTTCCAAGGTTTGTGATAGGGTAAAATGAGACTTTCTCTTTAAAGTGCTTAATAAATTGGGTTTCCAAGAGCGCTTAATCAGTCTAATAAGAGAATGTGTGACTACGGTTAAGTATTTTGTCCTTGTGAATGGGGTTCCAACAGGTTTATTTGGGTCTAAAAGGGGGATATTACAAGGGGACCCCCTTTCCCCTTAAATTTTTATCATGTTGGCTGAGGTGTTGGTAAGGAACATTCTAAAACTTGTTGTTGATAGCACTCTTAAAGGTGTCAAATTTGTGTCATCCTTTCTCCCTTTGCTTTGTTATAATTCATGGATGATATTATTCTGTTTGGTATAGCTTAAACGGTAGAGGATAGGAGATGGAAAACATGCTTTAACAACTATGCTAAGGTCTCAAGATGGTGCATCGGTTATGAGAAAAGTAAGATCTACTTCTTCAACATGACTTGCTTGAAAGAAAAAAATTCAAAACATTCTAGGTAACCAATGTGCTAACCTCCCTGGAGTTTATTTGGGGCTCCCTCTTACTATTAAAGAGGTCACCCTTACCTTTTGGAACTTTATCCTTAAGTGGATTCAAAATAAATTTGTTGGTTGGAAGGGAAAACTCCTTTGTAATGCTAGAAAATTACAACTTCTTGTTGCATCTCTTCAATGCACCTTGATTTATTTCCTCTCATTGTTCAAAATCCCTTTATGCATGGCTCAAAAAAATGAGAAATTTTAGAGGAAATTCCTATGGTTTGGAATGGAGGAAAGTAAAATATTAGCTTAGGTTACCTAGGATAAAATTTTCTCTCTTAAGAAATAAGGTGTTCTAGGTATAAGGAAAATTGATCGCCCAAACAAAGCTTTGGTAGCTAAGATTGGATGGACTCTTACACTAAACAACAAAGGTTGGTGTACAATTATGACTGCCAAACACCTTTATAATGAATTTTTTTATAGGGTTCTATTAAATCTGGTTTCCCAAGTGGTTCCCATGTTTGGAATAACATTCTTAAGACTTGTCGATTAATATCTTTGGGCCTAAAACAATAGGTAGAGAATGGTAGTTTTATTTTATTTTGGGATTACAAATGGCTCTTTGACCAACCCCTTTCTTCCCACACCACTTACAAGGATCTCAAAGGCCATGTGAAAGGGTCTTTCAATTCCTCTGTGTCTAACTACCTGTTGTATGAAAATTCTTGGAAGAATTTGGGAATGTGCTATCATAATCATAATCACTTATGTTAGAAAGCCTCTTTGCTACAACAAGATCTCCAAAGGATCAAGTTTTCCCTCTTTCCCAGAGAGGACAGATTTGTTTGGACCAAGTGTCCCAAAGGAAACTTTTCAATGAAATTGACTTACAATCTACTATTAAATGAAGACAATAATTGTGATTTTTGAGGGTAAGTATGGAACTTTCAACTCCTCCCTAAGATTAATTTCATGTAGTAAATGGTGATGCACAAAAAAAACCTAATTTAGGATAATCTAATGAAGTGTAGATTCCAACTTCCAATAGATGCGTCCTTTGTAAGCAAGACAAAGAACAATCCCACATATTCTTTTACATTGCACATTTTCCCACAATTTGAGGGGATATTTGCTGTAGAAGCTCCAAATCATCTGAACTCTAAACAAAGTGTTTCCTTCTCTAATCATTTATTAGATTTACCCCTCTCACTACCCACTCATTAAAAAATTATGGAGGCGAATCCATCCTCACCTTTGTTGGAGCCTATGAAAGGAAAGAAATATTCAAATCTTTAGAGAGAGGAAAATAGCTCGGAGGTATTCTCAATTTTTTTTAAAGCTCATGCAGGATAATATCTTTCTTTCTCACTGGTTTGCCCCCAACTTCGCTTGAAGTTATCATAGTGCCAATCTGGGTCTTCCAAATACTTTCTACAAGTATGATAACTCTAAGCATATTGTCCATCTTAATACTAAATCATTACCTCCCTAAAGTGGATAGTGCAAAGTTAATTTTGATGGGATGGCCTAGGGTAACCTGGGCCCTCTTGGTGGGGGAGGTATAGTAAGGTCCCATATAAGGGCAATGGTGGCTAGTTATGCCCCGGGAGGCCTTGGCGTTAATACTAATAATATGATGGAGGCTATGACTCTTCTTTAGGGGATCAAGTTTGCCCTATCTAATGGTATTAGATACCTCCTTATTGAAGGGGATTCCAAACTAGTTATTGATGCTATTAGATATTCTATCCATCTAGGTTGGGCTTTGGAGGAAATTATAAATGATATTCACAAACTCCTTTTGGGTCTTGAAATGTTTGAGCTAAAACACACCTATAGAGAAGGTAACAATGAAGTTGAAGCTGTGACAAGTCTAGGAACAACTAGTGTGTCTTTAAGACATTGGTGAAGCTTCATGTGCTTCTCTAAAAATGTGAGAAGACTCCTTTCTAAGGAGTGGTACATTCATCTTATTAATGGTGATTGAAAATTTTAGTTGTTGGGGAGCCCAATACTGGGGCGACTTATTATGATTCATAATTAGTTGGTCGCTAGTTTCTTGTGGGGTTTTTTGAACTAGACACTGACTCATATCTAGTTTAATGAGTGGATATCCCACCGACATCACTATGTTTGTGGTGGGTCCTATTGTTGGTATGACTTTCTTCTTACTGGACCACTTGCTTAGTATGCATGACTTGGTGGTTGTTTCTTTAGCCACACTGTGTCACTTGGTGGGCCTTGTTCCCAACATGGTATTATCTTTGTTGGCCAACCATTGTGGGTGAAAATCCCATTAAACTCTATGGTGGATTTGATAAAGGGATGCCAAAATCTTGGGGCAAAGTATGTTTAATTCTTATGAAGTATTTTACATTGGAAGGAAGGTTTAAAGTCTACTACTACTATTATTTTTATGCTACTTAATCATTTTCACAACAATTCCGTCATTAGTTTCCCTTTCTTTTTGTTAGATTCTCTAGTAAACTCTATCAAAGATGCCCTTGAATTGGCTAATATCTCCGAGAAGAATCCCATTCCCCTTCACAATGGGCTTACCATTTGCCTTTACCATTTATATTTAGCCCCATGTCCCCCTAAGCTAATTTTCTTTGTTGAGGACCCCCGGTGCTCTAAATCCCCTTTGGCCACAACTATGTCAGATTCTCTAGTGGCCATCAAAGTAAGAAGAAGTGTATCTAGCTTCTTCGTGCTAGCAAAGACTCCCCGTCTAAAGGCAATGTGGCCACTAAGACCCCCTCCCAACTTACCACATCCACTACCTCTAGCCTACTTACCCCTCATGCCAAAACATCCACTCTAAGAACCCCTCATATTGTGCACAACCTGTCTACCCAAGGTCTCTCCAACCTTAAACATAACTCTTCCAATTATTTGGGTAAAAGGGGAAAATTGAAACAAAAAAATGCTGCTTGCTAAAAAGTGCAGAAAAATTTGACCCAATTAAAGATTGAGGAGATTAATAATGAGGAGGAAGTGATTCAAGAAAAAAGAAATGAAGAGACTAAGCACATTGATTGTTCTAACCCCAAGAGATCAAATAGACTTGTGAGCCTACCCATGGCCGAGGATAAGGAGATGATGAATGTTGATGTTAATGAGGAGAAGTATGAGACAGAGGAGGAATATGAAGTTTGAGATAGAGGAGGAATATGAAGACATCGAGAAGGACAAGGAAATCTCATGACTTAAACAACACCAAGGAGACCTCAACAGACTTTTCTAGAGATGCTCACTAGGCTAGTGATTCACATGCATGCACTAAATGTGATGCTGCTACTATTTAACTCTTGATGCTTAAGCTTAAGGTGTCAAAATTGGAAAAGAAGCTAGTGAACATCTATAGATTTATCTCTAAGGTCATGCATAGGTCGGCCACCATACTTTTTTTTCTACAGGAGAAGGAACTTAGTAAAGATAGTCACAAGGACATGAATTATAAGGAACTGTTCAAGTTCCTCACTGAAGACTAGGATGGTCTCTTTGCTTAGCCGCTAGCTTTTTTGGGTCATTTTGGTCTTTTTATTTAAATTTTTTATTACTATCGGTTATGTAATCTACAAACTTTTTTTTAATATTAAGATTAGTTATACTGTTAATATGGTGTTAATGTATTATTAATGGTTTATTGTTTTTGCTTAAGCTACCATTGGGTTGTTTTGTTATAGGGTCAACACCCTTTTTTTGCTTCTAGTAATATAAAAAAACATCTAGCAAAGGGATCTAAATGGTTTGGGTCAACATACACATATAAGAATAATAATTGGAATAAGGAATGAATTATTTCAATTTCCCAAGCATAAAAAACTTCAAGTAAAAAGGAGGAATGACACATAGCAAGAAAACAAATAAATTTTTTGGTTAACATGTGAGAGACCTAAATATCTTAATATGAAATGTAAATATAAATAAAATAATGTCACAACATTATGCTCCTGCTATAAACATGCACCTGTAAGGGAAATATAGGTCATCTAGAAGAAACTAACAGAGAATTAACAATAAGTATATGGAATTACAAAAGAAAGAAAATAAATAAATATGAAAACCAAACACATACACACATGGAACAAAAATGGTAATCATGGAGCTCTAAATCTATCGATTCATATTGTATTGATTGTAGCTCAAGTGGGTATAAATGAGTACCATGTGGTGAAATTGCTCAACAAGAATAACATGAGTAGAAGTATGAGCAACATAATATGGAGGAACATCAAAAGGAATGAAATGTTGTATAACATCTATATAAGGGAAAAATATCAATGTTGATGTGAAGATAATTGAAAATTCCATTATATTTACGACTGAGTCAAATAGGTACTCTAATAAAAAAGGGGCCAGTGAGTTAGATTTGGAATAAAAAACCAATGCTCCTCACTACTAGGAATAGAAATGTGAAGAGTAGAGATAGTAGAATAGGGTGGAGGAGGGTTGTCCTTGATAGGGGAACTAATATAGAAGAGATGAGAGGTGGTGAGATGGGATTAGGCTTAGATTAGTAAAAAGATAGTTTAGTATAGTATTTAGGTTTATGTTTAGGAGTAGAGTGAGGCATGCTAATATATAAGGTTGAGTTAAGTTTTACAAATATTTGGTGGTGAGCATGTGTGAAAGGAAAAAGGGAGGAAAGGATGACACTAGATATAACACTCATATCACGTAGGTCAATTAGGGATTTATGGAGTAAGGGAGGATCAATCGAAGGAGACAAGACTATTTGGATCAAACCATAGGAAGTGGAGGTTGATTGAGATTAGTGTAAGTAGTGGAACAACATCACAACTTACATAACCTAGCCAATTAGTTTAATCAAGTGCATATTTGAGATGTAGGAGAATGAGAATCACCTTACAAATATTGCTTTCCTTGGCTTGTTGGGGAGATAGGAGAAGAACATGGAGCAAATAATTTACTTCAATTGACTAGAGGTGGGACAAGAAGGATACATGAAGGAGTATGAGAAGAAATGTGACTCTTATATTTCTAATAAAAGTTTTAAAATAAATCTATAGAACAATAGATGGGTCTAGAAGGGATAGGAAAAATAATCAAGTGAGAAGTTGTTGCAATTGGATAGTGGATGAAACTTACTATGAGAAATAACTTGCATGCTACACTATTGTAGGGAAAATTATTATACTTTTGGATAGTGTTGGGACAATAGAGAAATTTCCATTCCATATGTGTCTTTGTTCGAAGTAATGTCTGTCTAATCCGTTGGTCAAGTTATTTCCTTAACCTTCCTCATGTAATTCTACCATTGTTATGTCGTTTAAGTTTCACTGCATTGAACTTGAACCTTGAACTTGAACCTTTTGGTTCAAGGTTCAAAGTTCAACAGGCGTTGTTTTGAATGTCTTGTTCTTCTGCACAGTTTTAAGTCTTTACTAGTCCTTGTCGGCATTTTGCATTCTTTGAACCTTGAACTTGAACCTTTTAGGTTCAAGGTTCAAGGTTCAAGATTTGTCATGTTAATGTTGTGTCGCAATTGTTTCGCAAAGTTCAGAGTTTGATGTATAGGTTTCTTGGAAGACATGTGACTTGCCACGAGGTGACGACGTAGACTTTTAGGATATGATAAACGGCCGCAGAGGTGAGGAATATTCTTTCTTCAATGATTTGAAATCTATCATTTATAGCAAGTATGTGTGAAGATCCGTAGTGTCAGAAGTGAAGTGACTTAGCATTTAAAGCATGCTCCAACGCAATCATTTCAAAGTAAGGTCACACGAACGAAGAGTAATGAAGACAGTTTTTGGTAATGATGGGTAAAATTTTCTTGGCTTTAAAACTAAGTAGTCGTCATATCAAAATTATCATTTTCTTTGGAAAGTTTTGAGAAGAAGTTTTTGGAGCAGGAGAAATAGACTGCGATAGGGATTTGCAGATGTTAGAGGAAGGTATGTTCAACAACTTTCTCAATTGTTGCAGTTTGCTTTAAAAGATCTAGGTATTTTGTTAGCTGTTTGTTTCCATTTTTCCTTTCCTTCTTTGCCTGGGGTAATTGGGGAAAATCACGAGCTAAGCATGAAGCCTACTTTGCCCAAATTAGTGAACTCGTCTTCCCTTGTAAGCTCTTTACCAGAACTAGGTGACACAACGTTAGTTCAACTGGATTTAGATGTTTTTCTAGAAAGAGTAAGGAACCCAGCCGCAGATCCTATGATGAGAGATATTGCATAGAGCGGATTATTAGAAGCAGCCAAATTTCCCACAGCTGCTCCTTGCCCTGAATTAGTTTTAGAATGTATGAATCATTATGACAAGGGTAATAGATTCATAAGGAAAAACAATGGTGAGGTTTTGTTATCCATTCATAGACAGACAGTAATGGTAGCCATGGGTATCCCACAACGGGAACCCTATGAAGATTGGACGATTTGGAAATCCTATGGAATTTTCTCTGAGAAAAAGAAGTATTGCAGAACTGTTATTGCACGGAATTGGCTTCTAAGATTCCAAAAAGGAGGCTCAAGGCTGCCCAGACCTCTAACCCGTGAACATTTAATTCCCGCAATACGAGACTTGGTAATATTGTTAAGCAGAGTAAAGGGCAATTCCCACTCTTTCTTTTCGAAGGACTGGATGTATTTCTTCATCCAGGTCACTCTGGATAAAAACCGGTTCATCGACTGGGGAACTGTTATCGCAGAAAGGTTACACAAAGGTTTGAGTAATTATCTTGGAATGCCTAACTTTTATATGTCTTCCTATCTGTTATATATGCTTGCCTGTGTGAGAGAATGGTCTGGATTGTCCCATGCAAAATGGGTTCAAGGCATAAGAATTTATGAGTATCATCATAATTTGACTTTAAAAGGGCATGTTGATGATTATCTCCATTGGAATGATATTTTCGCTGGGAGGTTGACCTTTGAATTACAAGGTAACTTGCATAGAAGGATGTCTGCAGAAGCTGTTGAACTTGTTAACATCTACGACAGTTTCTTTACACAATTTAGTCACTTCACTTACCTAAGGGTTGGAGGATTTAAAGGTGAACCCTTTAGGCTACCCAGGTATGTTTCAGACTCCTGTATTTTGATCAAAATATCCAGGCAGCTTGCCTATATCGCAAAAGATTATGGTGAGGACTTCGACATAAGTGGGATTTTCCCCATTGATTTAGGCCATTGCACTTGTAGGTCTGTCTCTGATGCACTGAATCTTGAGCTGGAATTTAAAAGATATCATTTGAAGACCTTTGTGAAAAGAGAGAATTTTGATAGTAAAGGTTTCATTGCTCAATATGTGAAGAAGATGGTGTCTGATCAGCATGTTCCTCAGTTGGAGGATTATTGGGAGGGTTGCTAGGATGAATTCAAAGTAAGGAAAAGGAGTTGGTCCAGGTTAACCTTGAAACAAATTCATGACATGATATTGCCAATGGATACTTCAGGTGTCACCACTGATGATGAAGATATACTTGATTCTGAGTTTATGAAGCGGGTACATAAGGAACCTCTTCTAGAGGTGGATTGGAGCAAAACGATCAAGGATAGTATTCAGACATGCACCTTCAACGTAATTCGCAGGACAAAAAATTGGCTTAGGAGTTGCCGATTTCATCCAACAGGAGCAACCAATTCAAGAAGCAAAAGTAGGAAGAGAAATACCGCAAGCAAAACTTCTATTTTAACTAACACTCTCGTTTTTGTTGCAGGAAAAAGGTAGGCAAAGATTAAAGAAGAGAAAATTGACACTGAGGCTGAACTTTTTGTTGGTGGTCAGGTTACCAGGTCAAGGTCCAATAAGAGTTTTCAGCTACTGGCTCCTCATCTCATTCTTGATTTGGACGCAGAGAAAACATTGTGCAATATGGCATCCCCTGTTTTTGATACAAACAAGGTTTCAACTGGCGTACATACTGCCTTCCAAGATTCAAGGACACTTGATATCCGGTCTCATGTAGACAATGCCACACCGCCACCCTCAGCAGGATCTCCACCCATACCATCTAAGGAACTGACTCTGGCACCCAAGTGGTTGAGTGAATCAATTACCCAGAAAAGGAATGTGGTCCCTATTTCGGTATCAATGGAGGATGCTGTGAGTAAATGTCTGGGAAAGTCCACGAAGCCAAAAAACTAAAAATGGAGGCTATGATTGGTTTTGATGAAAATACGAAGCATTGGACTATAGACATTGCTAAACTCGCGGTTGACAAAGATGTTGTTACTGTTTCAGAAATAGACTATGCTATTGAAGGAGTTTATTTGGGGGTCAGAACCAAAGCTGTGGATGTGAAATACCTGGAGACTTCAACCAAATGAATTATCTCTCGTTCTTGGAAGGACGAAAGAGACAAAGCTAAGTTAAAGCAGAATTTAATGCAAATGGCTCAGTATATTCATGCACTGCAGAACAGCCCATTACCGTTGTCCCAAAGTCCAGGGCCATTTACATCGAAATCACCTATTAATCAAAAATTCTTTGATGAAGTTCAACAAAACAAGATTATCGCGGAGGTCTTCTCAGAATGGGTCACCTCGATTATGCACCAAGGGGCCAATTACATAACGGATTTAGTCCAAATTTTTAAAGATGCTAATGCAGTCACCAAAGAATTGGATTCTGATTTAATCTCGTGGCAAAAAGAGAAGGCTAAATGGGCAGTGATTTCAAAATAGATGCGTGACATTCAACGTTATGGCCTGATGAATTTTCTTGCTGAAAGGCAAGTGCCAGGGTTAAATGAAGACGTAATGCTTATTTGCAAAGAGAGCATTGAGTGGCGTAATCAGATTATTGAACAGGGTCATAGTGAATCAACCAGTTTGCGTGGTGAATTAACAGCCTTAAGGATGACCATGGAGAAGGATCTTCGCTGCATGGATGTCCAATTGCTTAAATAAGACAACCAAACTCTGGAAGATACTGCAGAGATGATTAACCAGTTTAGCAGCCACATTGAACAAATCAAGGTGGAAAAATCCTTGGCCGTGGGAGATTTTACGAGGATTTTCGAAGTAGAATCAATGCTCACAGTTTCTCTTGATCACCTGGACTCACACAGGGACAAAGTGCAAATGGTAAAGAGAAAGGAGGAGCTCTGGAAGAAGAGAGTAATTCACATTAGTTTGCCCCATGTAACCGTAATTCAGGAATTTTTGAAGGTGCATCGAGAGTGGAGTGCGGCAAAGGCAGTGATGGTGTCCGTCCAAAACACCAACCCGAGCGATCACACTGAGGTGGAGCAGACGACATGACTAGCACTGCTGGCAATTGTTTGCCAGCGAGTCTAGTCCATTTAAATTTTGGTTATGCAGTTAGGGTGGTTTTCTATTAACTCATTCGAGTTAATTTTACTTTGGTTTAAAAAATATTGGTATGGCGACCTATATATATGTTTCACAATGACTTTATTGAGGTTCACTAAGTTTTTGAAAAGACTATCTTTAAAATTGGCTAAACACTTTGTGTATGTAGAAAGTGGATGATCATCAATGAATGGAAATCTTGTTAACAGTTATCTTTGATTTCAAATCTATGTGTTTGATTTTTGAAGTTTGGTTTCTGTGAAAATCTGTTTCAAAGAAGGGGTTGTTATACTTTCTATATGTGCAGAAAACTATTGGCAAATTTCATCTTTAAGAACTTTTCATTTTGTTTTAGTGTACATGTGAAGTCTGTCGGCTTTATGTAAAGAGTTATATATGAATCAGTGCTTGCATTCATTTTGTATTGACTGGTAGATGCAATTACCTTTTAGTGCTTTCTGGTGAAAAGCATTCTATTGATTGTGTGTAATTTGGAGATGATTGAATATTTATTAGAGGGAGTTGTACCTTAATTTAGAGGTTAATCAATATAATGATTTTCCAATTGTTTGGTAGAAAGTTTGCTTGTTTTTCAACCAAATTTAAACTAGGTACAAGAAGAGCAAAGTAACATTACCTCTGAGCTGTATACTCTATCCTGCAGGCATAGAAGAAGTCGAGCAGAATATGACAGAATAAGTGCTCTTCTTAGTGAAATAGAAAGACAAGTGGATTAGCCTGTGTTAGTCTTTGAAAGGGTGGTTGTTCCTAGGGTTTTCTTTATTCATGTCCCTGATAATCAACTACAGTATCCCAGACATTTGTTACCCTGATTGTTCCACACTGGACTTCAGGCCGTATACTAGATCCCAAAGAAGGTGGGGGGGGGTTTCTGATCCCATCTTTGAGGAACTGCAGAATTTAACTTACCAACCTACCTTCTCGTCTCAACGAAGGGCAAGAAGTAGACCTCCATCCTCTTACCATCATCACCTGCATCTCCAGTTTGCCAAGCTTTGGTCCTGCACGGTGTTGCCTTACCAATTTCATTTAACCCTACTCCTCTTAATATCATACTCCCAATGGAAGCCAATAACCCATAGGGGGCAGCTGTAGGCCTGTTGAATTTAGGTTTGAACCTTAATCCCTTGCTAAAAGCTGCTAGAGATCATTTACCTAAATTTAGCGGGGATGGGACGGTCATTGTAGATGAGCACCTGAATGCTTTCAGTGTAGCCTGTGGAGTAATAGCAGTTCAACATGAAGATGTGGCTATCAGGCTGTTTATCCAGATATTGACAAGAGTGGCAGCTGATTGGTTTTATCACTTGCCAAATAGTGTGATAACGACCTGGCAGGATTTGAAGACAAGATATGAAGCTAGATTTAAGGTAGTTGAAGACGAACACTCCCTCCTAGCTTAGTTATCCCAATTGAAAAAGGAGCTTCCTGAATCCACGAGGGACTTCGTAGCGAGATTTGATAAGATCCTACACAAGATTCCGGTTAACCAAAAACCTTTAGATGATAATCTCAAATGTTTTTTTATTAATTCTATGCCCTCTGAAATAAGTTTCTTGATTCATAGGCAAAGGGTTGCAGATTTGAATGCCGCTAAAACTCTCGTAGTTGAATCAGAGGATGATTTGATCACTGCAGACAAATGGAAAAGAGAAGTACAAACATCTAATGCCCAACCAACTACTTCCTTAGATCTTGTTATCCAACAGTTAATGAATGATGTAATTGCCCCAAAGAGGTAAACTCCTAAAGCAAGTACTTCCTATTCCCAACCATATCAAGACATTCCTAGGAGATATCCTAATCAACAGGGAGGAGGTGGAGGAAGACAATTACAACTACCCCCTGTACAACAAAGACATTCTATTGAAGCACCACCCCTCAAGGTAAACTCTTGTGTGTTTCATTTAACCGACGAACATGATGGTTCTTCGTGTCCAGAGATGGTTCATTTTTCCCAAATGATCAGTAAAGGAGAAACAATCTTAGAAGTTGATGAAGGAAGTTCCCAAAGTATGCCTGGCGACTCTGAAATTCATTATATGGAATATGTCTCCGACTCAGAAAGGGGAGGAAACATGTTGGTCTCTTTGGAAGATTCCTCATACGCAATTCTTACAAGAACTCAACAGAATTTGAAATCTCAAGATGTTGTAACACCCGTCCACAACACTGTGAAAGGAAAGGAAATTTTGACCCGTCATGGAGGTATATCAAAAGTTGTTCAAGAGGTTGCTTCTTCGAGTTCTGATTCTTTTACTAACCCTTTTGATATCATTGAATTTTGCAAGACATCTTGTGTTCAAATTACTTCGGCTGAGTATTTAAAATTAAACCCGAAGGAGCTAGATAGATTAGTTGAATTTGTCAGAGGGAATGATGCCCATGCTTTAGCAAGTGAAACCCAAACACCCATGAGTACTGATTCTCAAGCACACGATAATGTCAGTCCTACTTTAGTAATCCCTAAAAGCTGATCAGAGATTATTCCTCTACAAGCCGATTTGCTTGAACCCAATTTTGAAAATAAACCAGAACCTTTCTACGTGTCCTTATATATTAATGGGCACAAGTTGAGTAATTGTATAGTAGATTTAGGAGCATCTGACAATGTCATGCCCTCAACCGTAGAAAAAGCTTTAGGTTTAACCCTAACAAAGACCTTTGGCAAATGTTACTCCATGGACTCCAAGCAGGTTCCTTTATTAGGGAAAATTAAGGATGCGCAGGCCGCTTTAGTGGCACACCCTGCCAAGAGAATCAAGTTGACAATCCTAGTGGTTGACATCCCTGCTAGCTATGGCATGTTGTTGAGTCGCACCCTCTGTAAAGACATGGGAGGGGAAATTAGGATGGATTGGTCTCAAGAAATGATCACAGTTGGAAAATAGAGAGTCCTTTTGCACCCTAAAACAAAGGCCAAATACACAGTTTTTCCCTTAGATGATCCGAAAGCTCAAATTTTGTACTAGGATTGTGGCTTTGGTAATTACATGATATCGACTGATCCTCAAGACGAGAGTATGTTAACGGATTCAGGTATGTTTGATGAGCTCTGGTCTATGGAATTTGATGGGAGTTGTTCATCTTCTAGATCAGGGGCTAGGTCGTATTGATACCTCCCCACGAAAAGGTCATTCCTCATTCTTTCAAATTGGAATTCCAAAACACGAATAATACGGCTGAATATGAGACCTTGTTATTAGGTCTGGCTGAAGCAAGGATATTGCAAATCAAAAAGTTGAAGGTGAGAGGTGACGCTGAACTTATTGTTAAACAAGTGAGGGGCCTATTTGCTGTCAAAAATGATAGATCGAGAAATTATAGGAATCGTGTTTGGGATGAGATTGAAGCCTTCGATGCCTTTTCAATTGAGGTTGTTCCTAGGGAGTTTAACTCGAAGGCTGATTCTTTGGCGGTATCTGTAGCCTTGCTGGTACCACACCCGGATTTCACAACCGACACTTACAGGGTTGCACTAGTTTATAGACCCAGTGTGCCTAATAATTCTGAATCCTGGCAGGTGTTTGAAAATGATAAACAGATTCAAAACTTTCTACAATGTGCTGACATTTTTACATCCTTGTTTTATGAGGGGTCGGAGGCGAGTTGTAAAGAGTTTTCTCCCAATACACTTGAAGAACTACATGATGGAATGTTGCAATTAAAAGTAAATAAAATCCCAAAGGGTTTAGTTTCTCTTGAACGCCTTTTCGACAGGAAAGATGGATATGTTAAACAAAAGGAAAAAGAACCCCCTATAATTCAAAACTCTGGTGAGTGTGAGAAAATTAACATTGGTACTAATGAAGATCCTAAATTTGTTAATCTGGGAAAATATTGTTCAGTAGAGGAGAAAAGGAAGTTCATCAATTTGTTGGTTGAGTTTAAAGATGTTTTTGCATGGAGCTATGATGATTTGAAGAATTTTAGGGATGGTAAGTTCCAACATCAAATTCCTTTGAAACCAGGTGCCAATCCTTTTCGACAAAAGTAAAGAAATTTTAATCCAAAGGTAGCAGAAGCAATTTTTCATGATGTTGACAAAATGTTGAAGGCTCGAATTATTTATCCTCTGCATCACTCTACCTGGATTGCAAACATAGTTCCTGTTCGGAAGAAAAACAGTGAGATACGAATTTGTGTCGATTTCATAAACTTAAACCAAGTAAGTTTGAAAGACAATTACCCCCTGCCTGCAATGGATCATATTTTACAAACTGTTTTAGGGTCCGAGATGATGTCCATGCTGGACGACTTCTCTGGGTATAATCAAATTAGTGTAGCGGAGTAGGATCAACACAAGACAACCTTTATAACCCCCTGGGGTACCTTTGCGTATAACAGAATGCCTTTTGGGTTGATTAATGCAGGGGCAACGTTTCAAAGGGTGATGGATCTTTCTTTTGGACATTTGAGGGATAAGATTATTGTGGTGTATTTAGATGATTTAACTGTTTTCTCTAGAAAAAGGAAGCATCATGTGCGGGATTTGAGAAAAGTTCTAGTGAGATGTAGAGAGCATGGGGTATCATTAAACCCTAAAAGGTCTATTTTTGGTGTCATGGAAGGAAAACTTCTGGGACATATTGTTTCACAAGAGGGAGTAAAGGTTGATCCACAGAGGGTAAAAGCAATACAGCAGCTCAGTCTCCCCTCAAATAGAAATGGAGTAAGGTCCTTCTTTGGACAGGTGAACTTGCTAAGGCATTTTATTCCTGATTTTGTTGAAACTACTAAATACATTGTGAATATGATGAGTGAAAAGGTAGCCTTTAAGTGGAATGAAGCTGGTAGAAAGGCTTTTGAAGAGATTAAAAGGGTAATCGCACATGCGCCTACCCTGGTAAATCTTGACTTTAATAAGGACTTTATTATTTATTGTTATGCATCTGAGCATACCATGTCTGGGATTTTGGTACAAAAGGGCGAGGATAATGGAGAGGTGCCAATTTCTTTCATGAGTATTCCCCTGAAGAAGCATGAGTTGAAATACTCACAGATAGAGAAGCATGCCTATGCGGTGGTAAAAGCTGTGAAGCAATTTAGGTATTACATACTTCATTCACATGCGATTGTTTTTGTTCCCAATTTTGTGGTAAAAGATGTTTTAACTCAACAGGATGTTGGCATCAACAATAGAGCATCTTGGGTCTCCAAGATTCAAGAATTCAATTTGGATATCAAGCCCACTAAACTGGTTAGAGGACAAGGCCTCTGTAGATTGATAGCGGAGAATGAGTTTAAAGAAGAGGACAGTTTACGTTTAACCCTGTTCGTCAATCATCATGATTCTTGGTTCACCAATGTGGCATATTGTCTTACGTATGGAGACTGCCCAGATCATCTTTCTCCTAGGGAAAAAATAAATTTAAGGTGGAAAGCTGCAAAGTACGTCATCTCTAATAACATATTGTACAAGAAAGGCTTAGATGGCACTTTGCTCCGATGTGTGGATAAACCGCACCAAGAAGCTCTATTGAAAACTTTTCATAATGAAGCATGCGGGGGTCATTTCTCTTCTATGGTTACTGCATATAAAATCTTGAGGAATTGTTACTACTAGGTGGGAATGTTCAAGGATGCATACGCCTGGGTGGCGAGGTGTGAGAAGTCCAGGTTGTTTATAGGTAAACCCCAGTTAGCTGCCTTGCCTTTGAGACCCGTGGTAATTGAAGAACCGTTTAAACAGTGGGGATTGGATTTCATTGGTCCTTTGAACCCCATTTCCAATGCGGGGCACACTCACATATTAATAGCAATAGATTATTTCACTAAGTGGGTGGAAGCTATCCCTGTAAAAAAAACCACTTCAGAGATTGTGTGTACGTTCCTTAAGGATAATATGCTTGTCAGGTTTGGAGTCCCTCAGAAAATAGTCACAGATAATGCATCAAATTTCTCTTCATCTGAGTTAAGCTTATTTTGCTATGATCACGAAATTTCTTTGGCACATGCCTCTGATTATTATCCGCAGGGTAATGGTCAGGCAGAATCAAGTAACAAGAATTTGTTCAACATCATGAGAAAGTTGGTTAGTGAGAATTTTAGGGATTGGCATAAGAGGTTGCATGAAGCACTATGGGCAAATCGAACTTCACCAAAACGGGCCATAGGAATGTCACCATTTGAGCTGGTATATGGTATTGGTGCACAACTCTCTCTTCCTTTAGAATTAGCAGCTTCTAAACTGTAGATAGTGATAGAAGATGCATTTTTTCAGAGCTCTCTTGAAAAATGAATTATGTACTTAACCAAGATTGAAGAAGAAAGGGAAAAGCTGGTTGACAAGATTTTAGAACATTAGATGAGGGTTAAAAAGATTTTTGATCAGAAAGCAAGGCCCAGAAAGTTCATGAAAGGGAACCTGGGGTTATTATGGGATAAAAGGAGAGAGTTGAAAGATGCTCATGGCAAATTTGAGTCACTGTGGAAGGGGCCTTATGTGATTCACGAGGTAAAGGGACCCAATTATTTTAAACTTGCTTTCTAGGATGGTTTTGAACTACCCCTGTCTTATAATGGGCAGGACTTAAAATTGTATCAGTTGTAAACAGGCATCCCCTGTCAGTTTGTACATTCATTTTTTTTGTGTTAGTCTAGGTGTATCGGTTTTTGTTGTGAGTCGAACCTTGGAGAAAATTGTTTTTGTGAAACCAAAGATTTTGAGATTCATTGCTTGGTACTTTCCAAGTTCCAGTCCCCTTGCAGAGCCACTGTTGGGCCCATAGATAAATTTCCATTCCATATGTGTCCTTGTTTGAAGTAATGTCCATCTAATCCGTTGGTCAAGTCATTTCCTTAACCTTCCTCATGTAACTCAGCCATTGTTATGTTGTTTAAGTTTCACTGCATTGAACTTGAACCTTGAACTTGAACCTTTTGGTTCAATGGTCAAAGTTCAACGGGCGTTGTTTTGAATGTCTTGTTCTTCTGCGCAGTTTTAAGTCTTTACTAGTCCTTGTCAGCATTTTGCATTATTTGAACATTGAACTTGAACCTTTTAGGTTCAAGGTTCAAGGTTCAAGGTTCAAGATTTGTCATGTTAATGTGTGTCGCGACTGTTTCGTAAAGTTCAGAGTTTGATGTATAGGATTCTTGGAAGACATGTGACTTGCCACGAGGTGACATCACAGACTTTTAGGATATGATAAACGACCGCATAGGGGAGGAATATTCTTTCTTCAATGATTTGAAATCTGTCATTTATAGCAAGTATGTGTGAAGATCCATAGTGTCATAAGTGAAGTGACTTAGCATTTAAAGCATGCTCCAACGCAATCATTTCAAAGTAAGGTCACACGAACAAAGAGTAACGAAGACAGTTTTTGGTAATGATGGGTAAGATTTTCTCGGCTTTAAAACTAAGTAGTTGTCACGTCGAGATTATCATTTTCTTTGGAAAGTTTTGAGAAGAAGTTTTTGGAGCGGGAGAAATAGACTGCGACAGAGATTTGCAGATGTTAGAGGAAGGTATGTTCAACAACTTTCTCAATTGTTGCAGTTTGCTTTAAAAGATCTAGGTATTTTGTTAGTTGTTTGTTTCCATTTTTCCTTTCCTTCTTTGCCTGGGGTAATTGGGGAAAATCACGAGCTAAGAATGAGGCCTACTTTGCCCAAATTAGTGAACTCGTCTTCCCTTGTACGCTCTTTACCAGAACTAGGTGACACAACGTTAGTTCAACTGGATTTAGATGTTTTTCTAGAAAGAGTAAGGAACCCAGCCGCAGATCCTATGATGAGAGATATTGCACAGAGAGGATTATTAGAAGCAGCCACATTTCCCACAGTTGCTCCTTGCCTTAAATTAGTTTTAGAATGTATGAATCATTATGACAAGGGTAATAGATTCATAAGGAAAAACAATGGTGAGGTTTTGTTATCCATTCATAGACAGATAGTAATGGCAGCCATGGGTATCCCACAATGGGAACCCTATGAAGATTGGACGATTGGGAAATCCTATGGAATTTTCTCTGAGAAAAAGAAGTATTGCAGAACTGTTATTTCACGGAATTGGCTTCTAAGATTCCAAAAAGGAGGCTCAAGGCTGCCCAGACCTCTAACCCGTGAACATTTAATTCCCGCAATCTGAGACTTGGTAATATTGTTAAGCAGAGTAAAGGGCAATTCCCACTCTTTATTTTTGGAGGATTGGATGTATTTCTTCATCCAGGTCACTCTGGATAAAAACCGGTTCATCGACTAGGGAACTGTTATCGCGGAAAGGTTATACAAAGGTTTGAGTAATTATCTTGGAATGCCTAACTTTTATATGTCTTCCTATCTGTTATATATGCTTGCCTGTGTGAGAGAATGGTCTGGATTGTCCCATGCAAAATGGGTTCAAGGCATAAGAATTTATGAGTATCATCATAATTTGACTTTAAAAGGGCATGTTGATGATTATCTCCATTGGAATGATATTTTTGCTGGGAGGTTGACCTTTGAATTACAAGGTAACTTGCATAGAAGGATGTCTGCAGAAGCTGTTGAACTTGTTAACATCTACGACAGTTTCTTTACATAGTTTAGTCACTTCACTTACCTAAGGGTTGGAGGATTTAAAGGTGAACCCTTTAGGCTACCCAGGTATGTTTCAGACTCCTGTATTTTGATTGAAATTTCCAGGCAGCTTGCCTATGTCGCAAAGGATTATGGTGAGGATTATGACACAAGTGGGATTTTCCCCATTGATTTACGCCATTACAGCTATAGGTCTGCCTCTGATGTGCTGAATCTTGAGCTGGAATTTAAAAGATTTCATTTGAAGACCTTTGTGAAAAGAGATAATTTTGATAGTAAAGGTTTCATTGCTCAATATGTGAAGAAGATGGTGCCTGATCATCATGTTCCTCAGTTGCAGGATTATTGGGAGGGTTGCCAGGATGAATTCGAAGTAAGAAAAAGGAGTTGGTCCAGGTTAACCTTGAAACAAATTCATGACATGAAATTGCCAATGGATACTTCAGGTGTCACCACTGATGATGAAGATATACTTGATTCTGAGTTTATGAAGCGGGAACATAAGGAACCTCTTCCAGAGGTGGATTGGAGAAAAAAGATGGACGATAGTATTCAGACATGCACCTTCAACGTAATTCGCAGGATAAAAAATTGGCTTAGAAGTTGCCGATTTCATCCGACACGAGCAACCAATTCAAGAAGCAAAAGTGGGAAGAGGAATACCGCAAGAAAAACTTCTATTTTAACTAACACTCCAGTTTCTATTGCAGGAAAAAGGCAGGCAAAGATTAAAGAAGAGAAAATTGACACTAAGGCTGAACTTTATGTTGGTGGTCGGGTTACCAGGTCAAGGTCCAAGAAGAGTTTTCAGCTGTCGGCTCCTCATCTCATTCTTGATTTGGATGCAGAGGAAACACTGCGCAATATGGCATCCCCTTTTTCTGATACAGACAAGGTTTCAACTGGGGTAGATACTGCCTTCCAGGATTCAGGGACACTTGATATCTGGTCTCATGTAGACAGTGCCACACCGCCACCCTTAGCAGGATCTCCACCCATACCATCTAAGGAACTGACTCTGGCACCGAAGTGGTTGAGTGAATCAATTACCCGAAAAAGGAACGTGGTCCCTATTTTGATATCAATGGAGGATGCTATGAGTAAATGTCTGGGAAAGTCCACGAAGCCAAAAAACTAAAAATGGAGGCTATGATTGGTTTTGATGAAAATACGAAGCATTGGGCTACAGACAAAGATGTTGTTACTGTTTCAGAAGCAGACTATGCTATTGAAGGAGTTGATTTGGGGGTCAGAACCAGAGCCGTGGATGTGAAACACTTGGAGACTTCAACCAAACGAATTATCTCTCATACTTGGAAGGATGAAAGAGACAAAGCTGAGTTAAAGCAGAATTTAATGCAAATGGCTCAGTATATTCATGCACTGCAGAACAACCCATTACAGTTGTCCCAAAGTCCAGGGCCATTTATCCCGAAATCATCTGGTAATCAGAAATTCTTTGATGAAGTTCAATGAAACAGGATGATCGCTGAGGTCTTCTCAGAATGGCTCACCTCGATTATGCACCAAGGGACCAATTAGATAATTGATTTAGTCCAAATTTTTAAAGATGCTAATGTAGTCACCAAAGAATTGGATTCTGATTTAATCTCGTGGCAAAAAGAGAAGGCTAAATGGGTAGTGATTTCAAAATAGATGCGCGACATTCAACGTTATGGCCTAATGCATTTTCTTGCTGAAAGGCAAGTGCCAGGGTTAAATGAAGACGTAATGTTTATTTGCAAAGAGAGCATTGAGTGACATAATTAGATTATTGAACATGGCCATAGTGAATCAACCAGTTTGCGTGGTGAATTAACAACCTTAAGGACGACCATGCAGAAGGATCTCCGCTGCGTGGATGTCCAATTGCTTAAAGAAGACAACCAAACTCTGGAAGATATTGCAGAGATGATTAACCAGTTTAGCAGCCACATTGAACAAATCAAGGTGGAAAAATCCTTGGTCGTGGGAGATTTTACGAGGATTTCCAAAGTAGAATCAATGCTCACAGTTTGTCTTGATTACCTAGACTCACACAGGGACAAAGTGCAGATGGTAAAGAGAAAGAAGGAGCTCTGGAAGCAGAGAGTAATTCACATCAGTTTGCCCCATGTAACCGTAATTCAGGAATTTTTGAAGGTGCATCGAGAGTGGAGTGCGGCAAAGGCGGTGATGGTGTCTGTCCAAAACACCAACCCGAGCGATCACATCGAGATGGAGCAGACGACATGACTAGCATTGCTAGCAGTTGTTTGCCAGCGAGTCTAGTCCATTTATATTTCGGTTATGCAGTTAGGGTAGTTTTCTATTAACTCATTTGAGTTAATTTTACTTTGGTTTAAAAACTATTGGTCTGGCGACCTATATATATGTTTTGCAATGACTTTATTGAGGTTCACTAAGTTTTTGAATAGACTATCTTTAAAATTGGCTAAACACTTTGTGTATGTAGAAAGTGGATGATCATCAATGAATGAAAATCTTGTTAATAGTTATCTTCGATTTCAAATCTGTGTGTTTGATTTTTGAAGTTTGGTTTCTGTGAAAATCTGTTTCAAAGAAGGGGCTGTTATACTTTCTATATGTGCAGAAAACTATTGGCAAATTTCATCTTTAAGAGATTTTCATTTTGTTTTAGTGTACATGTGAAGTCTGTCAGCTTTATGTAAATAGTTATATATGAATCAATGCTTGCATTCATTTTGTATTGACTGGTGGATGCAATTACCGTTTAGTGCTTTCTGGTGAAAAGCATTCTATTGATTGTGTGTAATTTGGAGTTGATTGAATATTTATTAGAGGGAGCTGTAGCTTAATTCAGAGGTTAATCAATATAATGATTTTCCAATTGTTTGGTAGAAAGTTTGTCTTTCTTTCCTTGACCCATAATGCATAAAGATTAAACAATTAAAAGGAGACAAATTTGTTTACCAACAGATACCATAGATAATAGACCACACTGCTCCAATCCATGGCTGACCTAATAGGACATGAAAATAGTGTAGAGAACTAATGCCATTAATAGATATGTATAGGGTGTTTGGTCCGAATTAGATAAAAATAGTAATGGAACCCATTGTTTGGATGGAAAGTTCATCATTCATGTACACAAAGATGTTAGTGGGATCATATATACATCTCTATGTATTTGGCGAACACATAGAAACTCCTGTATGACTACATTCACTATGTTGATTAAGTCAACTAGTTTATTAATGAATGACTTTGTAGTTTATTTGAACATGAATATATGTATGACTACATCGACATGAGAGAAGGGGATGATAGGTTGAGGGATATTTTAGACCTAATTAGATATGGATTAAATATCTACCATTCCAATCATAGAATAATATTGTGACAAAGAAGAAATAGATTAGTATATAATATTGGAGGATGAGAATGGAATGTGGATATAAATGATGATGTGTTGTTGAATCAACAAAGTTGGTAGAATTATGTGAGGGAATAAGATTGGTCGATATTTAGATATTTTGATCTAGTTAGTCTACATAATTATTATCTTTATAATTCATGCTCATGACTTGGATAGCGTTGATTTAATTAGATCATGAATTAAATCATTTTTGTTATATTATGTCTAGGTACACAATTGAATTGGCAAAAGTATTTTGACTTACATTTTTAGGAAGAGGTTTGTTTGTATTTAAGAGGAAAATTTCTAGTAGCAAAACTATTTTTAAATTTTTTTAACTAAAGATGGTAAAAGGAAGTGAAAAACAAGAGATGGGAAGGTGCAATGAGAATGATTTACAAGCTGAAATAAAACATTTATCATGGAACATCAATGCCAACATTGTGTGTTGTCTCTAAGATTTAATATTTTTCAAGATTTAGTTACTTGTGTCTTCCTTAATGCACTTAGACATAAAAATCTTTATTATTTATATATATTTAAAAATATAAATTATTATGAAAACTCATTATATAGGTATCATTTGTTTCATGTATTTGTAGCTTAAAAAAAAGGTTAAGAGAGCCTAAACGTGTATTTGTCCAGCCAAGAAGGAAAACATCAAAATTCAAATAGCCGTTGAGAGTGTTCGAGAGAAAAACATAACCGAAATTCAAATGTGGAGCGGGCAAAAGCATTTCAAGTGACGATATAAATGAACAATTCAATTTCATTCTGTTTTTGACAATGGTTTTTTCTATTGCTTTTCCCTTTTCTGCTAATGGTTTGTTCTGTTTTCCTGTTCTTTTTTTCTCTCTGTTATTTTGTCAGTTCTGTCTGTTCAAGTTTTTTAGGGTTTGTTTTGATTTGATTTTTTAAGGGTTTGTTTTGTTTCAGTTTTCTTGTAATAGTTTGTTCTGTTTTCTTGTTCTTTCTTTCTCTGTATTTTTTTGTCACTGCTCTGTCTGGTCAATTTTTTTAAGGGTTTGTTTGTTTTCAATTATTTTAAAGGTTGTATACAGTGTGCACATTGGTCTGTCAATGTTATTTATCTATTATTTTTTCTATTTTGTTTTGGGTATTAAATTGTTTTTATAGCAAATATAGAGGCAGAACAGGTGAAATGACAATTGAATGAGAGCAAAATTCTTTTTCCAGGTAATTATCTTTATTCTTTATTATAGGTACTAATGGATTGTTGTTTGTCTTACTAAAATTAATAGAAATCATGGTGGAGGCAAAATTATTTTTCCAACCAATTCTTTATATAAATTATCTTTATTATAAGAACTAATGAATTGTTTGTCTTGCTAGGGCAAAGAGGAATAGATTGTTTAATATGGATGGTTGATTGAACCCTTCAAATTTGACCACTTCAGAGGCTATTCTTCTCTTAATCTTCCAATTTGTACATGATGTTTTAATTTTAATTTTTTCATTTCTAATAGATTGCAACAAAATGCTCAAAAACAAATGGTGGTTTTCTTGGTTTTCTTTATTCTTTTTAATTCTTTTGGGTTGAGATTCATGAGATGCAGATAATAAGAGATGGGAAGTTCATTATGATCACAAATACGCATGGGCAGTTCTGTTTTTTAAGGACTTCTCTTCCAGTTAAAAATGTCTTCTCACTAATCCAGATGCAAATTCGCTACATAGGGAGGCAGGTGGAAAGGATAATTATGCAAGATATATTGTTTATTTAGTCTCGTCTAGCCAAATTCGTCAGGATTCTAAGGTGAATCCAGCTATAAACAATTTACATTGTTGCCTTCTATTTAAATAGATTTGTATGGCCCTCATCATTTTGGCACGGATTTAAAAAGGGAAGGGTTTGCTGGACTTCTATTTCTTTGCAGGTTCATCTCCATAGATGTGAATCAGCAGTTCATTGACCTCATATGACGTTCAGCTGCAATGTCCTATTGGGCTTTTGGTAGGTCTGCACATGCCCTGATCTGCACTTTTTTGTACTGATTGAAGGCAAAATTCCTTCCTGTCAGTTGTTTGTCTTTGTCTTGCTAGGACGAATAAGAATCACAGATATGACCACTTCAGAGCTCATTTTCTCTTAATCTTTTAGTTTTTACACAATCCAAGGAGCCCATGTTTTAATTTGGTTTATTTTCATTTCTAATAGATATTCTCATGTTTATTTTTATGTTCTTGGAAAGGTAAATGGTGGTTTATTTTTATGTTCTTGGAGAGGTAAATGCTTTATATATGAGAATATAGCTGGGAATTCTTCATGATATATTGTTATTTTAGTCTACTCTGGCCAAATCCGTGAGGATTATAAGAAACCCAGCTATAAATATACTTCTTCCAAATGAAGTTTATACTCTTTAGACAACTGTCATTGCTGCCTTTAATTTAAACATAAATTTGTATGGCTCCCATCCTCTTTGCATGGATGCAAGAAAGGAAGGTTTGGAGTTCAATTATTGATCAATAGTGCAGTGGATGAAGGAAGGTTTGGAGTTCTATTATCGATCAATAATGCTGTGGATGTATGTTATTTGTGTTTTGCTAGACTTCTACTTAGATGTGGATCAACATTTCATTGGCCAAGGATGTCCAACTGCAATGCCCTATTGGGCTTTTGGTATGTCCATACATGTCCTGCTCATCAACTTTTTGGTGCAGCATTGTATTTTTATTGGGTTTACAATATATTATGGAACTGACAAATCATCTACAATGACACCCTGCTCAGCGATTTCTTGGTGTAGCATTGTATTTTCATTGGATTTAAAATATATTATAGAAATGCACTTTTGTGATCTTTTATTTTTTCTATAACTGTGTATTCAGACTCCTTAAAAGGTTTTCTAGCTTTCCGATTTCTACCTTTTTTTTTTTAGGCTTTACATTTTTGTAGTAGCAGATAAGGAGGCACGACAGGTGAAGAGGCAGATAAAAGGAAGAGGCAAGAAAAGAAAAGGAAATGGCAATTGAATGAGGGAAAAAGATGAATTGTTTGCCTTGCTAGGATAAAGATGAATAATAGATTGTTTGTCTTGTTTGATTTACACGTGGCTTTTTTAAATTGTTTTTCCCTTTCCCATTAATAGTTTATTCTATTTTCTTGTTCTTTCTTTTATTGTAATTTGAACATACTGTTCTCTTTTTTCAATAATTGACATAAGCGCAAAATATAAAGGGTATAGGAGGTCATCCCCATTGTGGTAAGCATTTGTCTTCTACCATTGTAGGAATTGAAGGAGATAGTCCCTAGGGTGAATTAAAGTATTTTTCTTATATCATTGATATGTAGGGATTGCATTGTACAAACCAATGCTTATCACGTTAAAATCTAGGTTATGGTCAGATTGCTGGATTTGTATATTTCTGCTGTTGGGTTATAAGTGTTCCAAATATAAGCTTCTTCATGATCTTTTTGTTCAGCTTCATAAATTTATTGTGCCTCGGATGGTGGTGATTTAGCTTTTATGAAAAAAATAGATTAAAAGTTGGGTTTACAGTTCAAGTCAGTACTAACTTTTAAGCTGTTGAATAATCTTGTAATTAAGAAGAGTATGGTTAGATGGAACTTCTCCAAAGGTTTATTAGTGATCTTTTGAGGTTGACTGATTCAGTTTTCATGTTTGGGCACTGTTATTTTATTTTGATTTGGTGTTGGGTTTTCTAACATTTGGTTTTTCATTGTCATTCTCTCATGTCATAATTTCTTTGAAGCATTTTGCCTTTCTTGGGTATTTTATCTTTAAGACTTTTTGTAGGGTCTCATAAAAAATCTTCTTAAGATAGTGTTGTCACGAAGGATTACGCCCTGAACGCTTAAGCTCGAAAGCTCAGCAATCCTGCGCAATATGGGATCATCTCTAAGCCTGTGGATTTCTTATGATAGAGATGAACCTCCATATTATGGGCTGGTTCCCTTAAGATACCTCCTATAACCACTAAAACTTGCTTGGGAAAAGGGGAGAAAGATTGCTTGAAAACTTAAGTCTTAAACTACTACTAATAGGAGGTGATGCACCAAAATTACTGATTTTTGACTTACAATCTAGCTCAACAAAAGCATAAACTTGCTCACAACTCGATTAAGATCACATAGTACAATAGCGTTTCATAACTTTCATATGAATGTCTTCTTTTTCAAACTTTACCTGAAAGAAACTAGGTTTCACAACTCTAACTTGATTGAGAAAAATGCAACATATAACCTGTACTACTTATGAAATTTCTTGTTTCAGCATTATAAGAATGAGATGAATTAAAGGATTTATGAGAAAACCACAGTAATCAAATCAGATCATTCATTGACAATAGTAAAACAAGAACAACTTTGAAGGAACCATTGCCTTTTTATTGAATTTGAAAGAAGTCTTTTGCTGCTACAAAATGAAAAAGCTCTGAAATTTGAAAGAAATCTGCTGAGTTACAATTCTTTTACTGCTGTGTATGCAAGCAAAAAAGAAAGAACTAGAAGAGAAAATGAAAAAGAATGAAGACTTATAGAAGAGAGCAGCATCCTTGACTGACTGAAAGAAGAGACTTAGATGAACTCCAACTTGGAACTACTTAATGAACTTTGAACTAGTGCTCTTCATCCTTGAAATCTCCTCCAACTTGCATGATATAGTCAGCTTGGGTTGAATTTGATCTAAAGGCATGCAAAAAAGGGCTGAAAACTGCTCTGAATTGAGTGTTAGTGGGCCCAAAACTTCCCCTAACTCATGTGCAATCCATATGGGGTTCTTAACTGACCATGAATTGCTGTAGTTGCCCTCAAAAACCCTTTTTACCTCTCTTGGATTAATGCATGAACTGAAAAGTCTACCTCTTTATGCTTAAGAATTTGGAGTTGGTCTTGAAGTTTGCTTTCTCTTATACTTAGGTGAAGGAGAAGTTCAAGAATAACAGATTGATGCATGATAGGAGGACTTGTTTTGAGCTTAAAGCTTGAGTAGCCTCTTAGGCGTAGGATGTCTCAATCATTTCATTTTGTTTTGCATTGTTTATCATTATTTCCTGATTGGGACACTTCATGATAACCTGCACACTTGGATAGGTTCACAGATGCTTCACCAAATCTTGCTCTGCATGTATCTAAAACTGCAGAGTGTTCTTGAGATCTGAATTTGCTTTGACTGCTCTTAGAACCTCAAACTTGATTTTGATAAGGATTGCAAAATATCATTTGTGCCCTGTATTTTGTTCACTGCATTTTTATGTCCTTGGGACTATGACTATCATTTGGTGTTCATTTTAGGGGATTGAAGATGCTTATGTCCTTGGGATTTGCAGCTTGAGTACTGATGTGTCATGGTTATACCTCTCTTGTATCTGGCCTCTTTCTTTATGAAAGTCTTTTGTTCTTACTTCTTAGACAGGGGACTGCAACTCCTTCCTTAACCTCTGATCTGACTTGTTATCTTGACAATACATTCGCAATCCTGTGAAAACATGCCAATCCTTTGTTTGTTTAGGTGCACAATGTCCTAGAAATGATAAAAGATCTGATGACTGTTTGTACCTTATTCATTCACTGGCTATCCTTCCATCATATCTTTGCATCAAGTATCACCTGTGACAGGGCTATATGCCTTTTCAATTTTTTTGCTTTGGACTGTGACCTTTGATCTGTAAACTGCTCTTAGGTCATTGACCTTAACACTGTCTTCCTTTTACCACTGTTATTGTGGTGATCTTGGGTTGTAACTTTCTTATGATGCTTTGGTTAATGACAAAACCTCACTGTCCCTTTATTCTAGAAGCTTTGTATTGTATCATCTCTGATCTGATTGTCTTCCACTTGTTCTTGATCATGAATGCTTATTGTTTCTTGGCACTATGACTGTCCTTTAATTTGTAATATCCTATTACAAAGTTCTTTCACTGTATCCTCTGACTGCAACTTTATGCTGTCAATTGTTTCATGACATTGCTCTGTTATGACCTCAATCTTCTATCCTGACAGCAATGAGATTACTATGATCAGTCCTTCTCCGTCACTGTTCTTTATGGACTGCATTCTGAGTTCTAGGTCTCTGTCCTTGCCGATCTTAAAAGGAAATAGGCTATCATCTCTTATCTCTGCACATTTTTGTGACTTTTCTTCATTCACTGTGGTTGTTAGTTATCTCATTTTTGTATTCTTGCTTGAATCTGATCATTGTTTCATGGTTTTTATATAACAGTGATAAAGAGCCTTCTTTATTATCTCATTGATGTTTGAGCTATGATTGACCTTATGATAGTGGGGTGTCCTTGAACTGTGAATGCCTTGCTCCTTAGTATCCCACTAACATCTGGCCTGCAAAAAGCTTTGTAAGCTGTGGTTCACCCATCTTTGATATCCTTGATGTTTGGTAATCCTTATAAGCCTTCTCTTTCATTCATTACATCCTCTAAGAACAATCATTGATGTTGCAGTGCTTGTATTGTCTAGGCATTTGACCGAACTTTTTTCATTGAATGTCATTACATCCTTTGATGAAATTGTGTTTTACCCTTAGATCACATTACCTTGCCTTTATGATTGTTGCTGCTCACCTTTTCTTACCTACTACTATCACTGTGAAGGATTGAATCTTTTGATGTTTACCGTCATTTCTACTGCTGAGTGACAATTTTTTTGAGACTGCAAGGTCTACGGCTGCTACAGGTACCTTGACTGCTCTTTAGTCTTGTTGATGTGTTTTTAGGCACACCTCTTTTGAACAAAATCTCTCGGATGCTGAAGATTAGCTTAAGGATCATTCGGGATGACTCCAAGGTTCATGAATGTAGGGTCACTACATGTGGATAAGCTTTGTTGGTTGATGTGATTATTCTGGAATCACAAGGGGACTTGTTGGTGTCTGTTTTATCATCTACCAAACATTAGAATAAGATACCCAAAGGTATTCTATCCTCTCCTGAAAAAACACTATTTATTCCAAGGTCTATATGTGCGAACAAGCGACTTTAGTGGGATAGCTACTTGGGTAGTGTATGCTGAAAATCTCAAGGGGACTTACGTTTACAAATGTCTTTCAAGCTTTTGGACTTAGATGAATTTGCAATTTTAGGTTCTCTTTTTTGGATTTTTTAAGATTTAGACTTTCAAAAAGGGGAAATGGGAATAGGGTTAAGAAAGCTGATCTAAACTTATGAAACCTGGAGACGGTATTAACTAGGTGTTCTCGAAAAACCACACTTTTCTTCGCCACAATAAGGACAACTACACAAAGCAGGTGCAATCTTCAATGGGTTGTGCTTATGATCGAAGTTTTGGCATGCACAGGGGATAGGCTTAGACTAACTTTGCACAGTGAAATGGACATCATCCATTCACCAAAAGTATGCGCAGAGATGCACCATTAATTAATACTTATCAAATCCTTCATTCAACTCTAACAACTTGAAAGCAAATCTAAATTAACTTTTAACTAATGTGTTAAGGAAATTGAAACCATGCTAATCACTCAAATAACAGAGATTACAAAGCCTTAAGAGAAGCACATGCAATGTATTATTTGAAAAATGACTTTCACGCAACAATATATCAAAAACCTCACACTCTCCAAATGAGAGGAGGTAGCCTTATATAGTTTTCCAGAAAATAATGAACGACTGAGATCAAACAGTGATCAAGGGCCCAGATTGAAAGTTATAAACCCTAATTAGAGTTTCTCAAAACTCTTTTAGTTTAGACAAACAAAAGAGTGACATGTGGCACAGTTGCTGTTATCACTGAGGTGAGTGTCCAGTTTCCCTTTTTGCAGATTCAACGTATCTGGACACAATGAGTCGAACCTCTTCCATAGTGACACTTAGCAAATTACTAATTTGGAAGTCAACGACGTCCACATCTTCAATACACGTGGTGAGGATGTACTCCCACTCAACAACCTGGGCAAGAAAGTTTTCATCAATGAAGAGAAAATTCGCAATTCTTGAGAGATCCCTTTTATCAATCATTCTCGAGGCTTTGAAAAAGGTTGATTGAATTTTGGCTCTCAAGTTCTCTGCCTGCAGGTGTTTTTCTTGCATGCCCTCCCTTTGCCAAATTTTTGATGCCACACAAAACACTTTACTTAAAATTTTTTTCAATTTCAAAACACTTAGTCTCAGATTTCTTCAGGACCTCAATCCTGGTGACGAAAGCACAATACCAAGTGTTAAAATTGTACTTCTCCCCAGCCTGGATGCCACTTGCACCTATGAAGTCTTGCTGTGACAGACCTCAGATAATCCTCAATTGTGGAAGTATTTTGTCTTGGATTTCCTCAATACCCTCCCAATTCGCAAGCAAGTCCTGAATTCTGCTGACCAATGAAGAAGCCGACTCATGTGCTGATACCAAATTTTCTACAAGTATGTCAGCACGTGCCGAAGCATCTGAGGTCCATTCCTTAACTTGCCTGAATGTGCCCTTCATGTCCTCATAATCTTTCATCGACTCTTGCAGAAGAGGTTGCAGAGGGGTAATCGGTATCTCATGATCAAGTGGCTTAGTTAGATGGAGAACATATTTTCTCCATTGCTGATTCTCTTCCTCAACCTTAATTCTTTTCTCCTTTTCCTTGGCTAGTCTTGCCTTGAGGGCGTTGCAAGAATCTTCAAAATATTGGATCTCTTGAGCCTAAGTAGGCTTACCCAAATCTACTATAGTGATCTATAATCTTTTGGAGCAACATCACTCTGGGTCTTTCCTTCCTTCGGTAGAACTATTTGAACCGTTCTGAACCCTGGACTATCCCTCTGAATCAAAGAGAATTTTCTAGTTGGGTTAGGTGGTTTAATCACAACTGGTTCTTTCACCTTTGCCAAAAATGTTGCAGAATTCTCTTTTGGGTGGGTCTCATCAAGAACCTTAGCCCTTATCCTTTCTCTCAACCATTCAGGAATGGTTGATTGCTCCACAGTATTTTTATCAAATCCATCATCTATATCTCTGGGTCCAGTAACTACACCATCAAGAAAAACCGCTAGAGGCTCAGAATCTACAACCTCTGTAGCTCTAGTAAAAACTCGTTCCTTGGCTAGATTTTGGACAACCTCTCTCATTATCTCTTCAATTGAAGGAGAAAGCACTTTTACTTCATTATCCCCTATATTCGTGTTCATCTCTTGTTATTCAATTGTATTCTGGTCAGGCACAACAAATGCAACACCCAAAATGGAATGATCTTCATTTGATTCACGTCTTTCTCCAACAATTTTCTTTCCTTTGGCCTTTCCAGAACTTCCAACAGGTTCTTTTCTCTTCCAGGACCCAACACTTTTTGGATTTCGAGAATTGCCTGAAGAAATACCGTGGTTGGAAGACATAGAGTTATCCATTCCCATTAAATCATAGGTCAAGGCAACACCTTTAGACTTTAGCTGCTTTGTCTTCTCAGATGTCCACCACTTGGAGTATTCGACCACTGACTTCATAAGGTCTGCCAAATTTGACCTTTCCCCATTTGCCCAATCAATCAGGAAAGTGGCTCATTTCTTATCTTTTCGAAACCCGGCTGTTCAAATTTCAGGATTGTCTTCTACTTGATTAGCGACCTTGAACACTTCCGTTTCTCTTAGCATACTTAGGGGAATTGTTGACCAAAATCTTCTTCTGATTTCAAAAGCCCAATAATCCTCCAAATCAGATTTGTGCTCAAATACAATTCCTTCTACCTTTTTCATCTTACGGAATGGATCAGAGTTCCTTCTTGCCTTGTATTGGTAGAAGGGGTACCATGCCAGCGCTTTGTCCATACTGGCAGCAGCTTGTGCTGATGGACATGTCTCCAATCCATTTCCAATAGTGAGAGAAGATGTTCCTGCCTTCTTCTGCTTCTCTCTCTGAACTGTCATGAAGTTCTCCAATTGCCTCACAACTTGCAGCAACACAACTTGGTTGGTGGAATAAATTGGGAGTTTGTAGGGAGATCCAGAAAATCCCTGAATTCAGATATAGGTGAATCTTGGGTATTGGATATACCAATACCCGAATTTGCTTATGAAATCCTTAGACTCTTGAGAGAGTCTTTGATGTAATCCACCTTGCAGTGTTAGTGTGATATGCACCAAAAATACATCATTCACCCTCTTGAAATGTAATTTTTCTTCCATATGCAGCTAGGGGTAGTAATTGTAAAAAAGAAACTGATTCTCCTTGTTTCCCACCTCTCCTTTGCAGGTGAGGCCTCTGTATCTATAAGTTCTAGCAAGGGAATAGAACAAATATGAACTCATGTCAAAGATTCTATCTCCCTCCAAATTTTTCAGTTGGCTGTCCAAGTTGTTGCTTATCATCTGAGTCTAGTCAATCATCTTGACTCCATGCATTATCTCATTTATGAAGTAATAAATCCAAGGCTCAAATGGAGCACCTTGGGGATTACTCATTATTCGGTTCAATAAGACAATCATGTCTCCAATATCCTCTTTGAAATATGCTCTCACCAAGTTTTTCTTTGACAGCTTAGAGGCACCCTTTCTTGGTTTCTCCAGCTATGAATGATTGATGATGGCCTCGTACTCTTCCATGTGGTCTTGATACGTTTGAGTGGCCTCATCCTTGGTCACATATACAACATTGTGATATTTTGGGATTCTAAATGCTTCCCTTATGGCTACATCACTGATATTAGCCAACACTCTTCCGTCTGGTGCTATAACATCTCTACTATCAGGGTTATAGTGCCTGACACACTCAACTACCAACTTTGTGCACTGCATAGTAGGGAGAAAGCCAACAACATGCACAATGCCACTCTTCATCATCTTACGTGCGGTCACAGTAGGCACAAGGTTGTCCAAGCCGAACATCCTTTTCTTAATCTCCCTCAAATTGATATGTCCAAGGTTAGTATCACTGACATCCTTCCATTTCGAGTTCATCCTTGATTCAGGAGGAGCATCCTTGTTTCCTTGAAACTTCATCGTGACTGAAATCTGCGAAAACACATGAAGCCTAAGTTAGAAATAAAAAATTCAACTTAAAATTTGAGGTTTTGAGTGACTAAGTGGTTGAAGTTTTTACTTCATTTTTCATACTTAGTTGCAAAAATGGAGTTTTCACGTGTGCGGATTTCGAAAACAATACTAAAACTCCTACTCTAAATTCTGATTTTAATCCAAAAACTAGGTCCTTCAATCAAATCAATCTTATCCAAACTTGCTTTGAAAGGCGGGAAATAAGAAAGAAGGTATGAATATCTAATCTTAATATGATCCTTCTGTTGGTTGAAAATTTTGTACACTTGGGGAAATATACAAAATTGTGGCTTCAACCATAGTGTGTGAGTAAAACTCTCCTAATTAAGGGAAGGCTCCCCCTATCTATCTAATACTAAAACTCTAAGTTACCGGTTCCGGTTCGGATTCGGGTTCGGATTTGGGTACGGATTCGTGGATTCGGCAAAAAAAATTTTTTTTGGGTACGGGTACGGGTTCGTCCATACATATATATATATATATATTTTAATTTTTTTTAATATATATATATATATATATATATATATATATATATATATATATATATATATATATATATATATATATATATATATATATATATATATATATATGTTCAAACTTCAAACATCAAAATTATATATGTTCATAGTTCAAACATACAAATATGAAACATCAAACATACAATGTAACTTTCCCATACAATGATACATAAATGATAACAGATAAATCATAAATCATAAATCCATAATTGCCAATGCCAATAAATATTCAGTAGATGTAATTATAAGATTAAAAATATTGTTTTTTTATTGTTTTTAATTGCTTGCTAACCCGTGGGCCCCGTTTTTGGGAACCCACGGGCTTGGGTTCACCCGGGTCCTCCTAGGTTCGCAGGACCCACAGGGAACCCAGCCGCCTGGGCAGGACCCGGGTGGGACCCAGAGCGAACCGGACCAGGACCAGGACCGGGCACGGACCAGGACCAGGACCCAGCCAAAATAGGGGAGAACCGGTATCTGAGCTAAAACTAAAATAGGATGGAACAATAGTCTTTCTTCTTTTTTCCAAGAAAGCCAATATCCTTTTCTTTTCACAGAAAAGGGATAGCAATTTAACATAAAACAACAATAACAACTTTTTGAAATGAAATGAGAGAAAGGAAATGAAGTTTCTTGAAAGTTCAAAGACTTCCATCACTTCCTTCGGGACGAGACATCAATATCAAGCTCAAAGTCTTGACTATGTGAAATTCTATCTACCCTTTTCTATTTTAATGATATCAAGAACAAATTATGACAGCACAAAGTCTGAAATAACTTATTTCTTTCTACACAAGACAACAAGAACTAATGTGAGTTCAAAGTTTCACAACTATTTCTTATTATAAAAAAACACTTAAGTTGCAGCATGTGAAGACATGAATCCTTCGAACTTCTGGATGATCATTCGTAGCTCAACAGGATTCGGCTCATGAGTGTTCTTGGCAACAATCATGGTCTTCACAATAGTATTATGGCTGATGAGCCTAAACAATGGCTCTATTTTTATAGATTTCTGATATAATACTCCTACTTAGGTCTTATGATTAGATGACATTTGGATTATAATGTTTTCCTAAGATGATACCTTTCAAGTGTTTTTGAAACTGGTTTAACCTATACCTAAGGATGTCATATAGTGGTTTTAAATGATCTGTCTACGCAAATATCTAAAGTGAATTATAAATATGGTTTATGTTATATCATGTTAGCATTAGTATATACACATGTTGTGCATATTAATATCTTGATGCAGGGTCAGCAAAGGTGAGGAAAAGACAGATGGTGGTTCAAAAGATTATCAAGTACGTAACCGCAATGCAGACCTAGTCAAATAAATGCAATTATGATCAGGATCACTGGACTGGTTCTTCAACAAATTGATTTATGAAAACATTTATAACTATTCCTAGTGGATCTTAGATCTAGGAGGTGGTCATGCTATATTTTCTCAGCTGCAGGACAGATGTTGTTCTGCTGTCTTTGCTGACTTCTTCTTCTTCTTTTGTTAATAAATTCTGTTCACCTATTCCGTAGGGATGTGGGCAGTTAGTTAGAAGTTTGTTGTAAGCTTTCCTATAAATAAAAGGGATCTCTCTCCTCTTGGGGATAGTAGAGAAAAAGATAGTATTTTGTAATACACAACTTTTTGGTGTTATGTATGTATTTTCTAGTAAAGATGAAATAAAGAGATCAAGTAATATTGGATGATTAGATAAGTGTAATTTGAAGTTCTGGAAATGCTCACTCAAGGGGGCCCACTTGGTGAGTAATCCTTTATATGTTTTAAACTAGTTTTTATACTTCTGTAATAGTTGTTTCTGCAGTTGTCTGTTCCCACAGCCATAGGAAATAGTTCCTGTGTCTGTTCTTGCAGCCACGACAGCAGAGTAGTTCCTGCTGCTCGCTAGAACTTTATCTTTTAACAATAATTGTTTAAAGCAATTTCCAGTTGTAGGATTAAGTATTAGTTTATTAGAGATTCCGTGTGTTTATTTTAAGAAGAATTCCCTTTCCTGTAGTTATATAAAATGGTTGCAATATGAACGTGGTGCACATACAGTGTTGGCCCATTTCAAGTTTACGTCCCTGGTTGATAACTAAATGAGCCTTTGCCATAGGAAAAGTTAGCTAATCAAGGATATTCAATCTCTGAATTGTGTCTTATCACCTAGTTGCCATTCCAGTTGTGAGGACCAACAATGGCATTGAAAAGCATAGAGTTGTTCTTTTCCAAAGTGGACTGGATTTCATGCAAGAAGATTTGATGTTTCATCAAAACCTGAATTGAGGCAGCTGAAAATTTCTCACTCCACTCATTATGAATCTTCATCTGTAGATCTGCGAGCACTTCTTTTTCTGGTATCAACTTCCCATTCTGACCCATGATATTGCAAGAGGCCTTCTCATAGTGAGAAACAACACCTTGGAATAATTCAACTCGCAATCTCATTGCGTCATCAATCTCTTCAATGAGGGTTTTGGGAACGAGGGCTTTGTTTTCTAGAAGCTCTTCAAATTCCAGACACATGACCCTGGAAGGAATAATGGCATGCTCCTGAAGAACACTCAATTGTTGTTGAGGCATCTTGTGCCAAATCGTCAAGCAACCTTCACCCTTTCAAAGTTCTGTTTGAAAGTCTTGGAGGTATCATTCAATTTTTCTTTAATAGTCTCAAACTTAACCATCATTTGGAATGTCTTTTAGCACTTGCGCACACAGATCATGAAGTTGATCCACTCAAGAGTCTAATGCTTGTACCTTTTGAGCAGCTCTTTCAATTCCCCGAATTGATTCTTGCGCCTCGGTAGAAATTGAAGGATTACTCACTTTACCAGCAGGTTTTGTGATCTTATGAACAACTACAACATGTTGCCTATTCTCCTCTTCTAGCTTGTCTTTCTTTGCTAGAAGTTCATCATACTGCTCTACAAGTGAAGCTACAAAATACTGGGCATCATGCTTTACCAATTCATGAGTTTGCTTACCCAATTCTACCCTTGTGACCTGTTGTGACCTTTTTCACACATCACCCCATTGAGAATGGGAACCCTCTCCTTTCCTGCTTTCTAGGGTTTTTGTTAATGCCCCGTGGCCTTCCGCTTCAGTTTTTCTTTGTTTTATCAAGTTTTGAATGGTTTAAGTCCTAAGGATCGAAAGTCAGTTTGTGCAAGCCAAGTGATAACAGAGTCTAGACACTGTCAAAGTGCCTAGAAAGGCCAAAGGACGAAGAATGCAATTGATTTGAACACATTCAGACAACTTTCTATTTTTAGAAAGTTTGCTGTTTTACTTTTACCCATTTTGTTAGGAAGTTTCGTTTTTGGCATTTTTAGCTCGATCCCCGATATGGCTACTTTTAGAAAGTTTTCTCTATTTTTTAGGGATGTCTGCTTTTTGCTTTTTCGGAGTGGGGATCTAGGGTTTACACTGGTACCATCTACCTTCATCGATCGCGATCAATTTTTTTTCAAGTTTTGACCCAAAAAGCTAAGTTCCTATATTTTAGGGGTCGTAACGCTTCAGATGGGTTACTTGAGTGTGGATTTCAAATATCATTCTAATCTGACGAAAATTGATGAAGTTATCAAATTGTGCAGTTTTTTCAAGTATTTCTCTAAGTTTGGCTAATCAATGTTTGATGGTTAATGTATGTCAGGAGCTCTACAAACTCTACCCTATGGATGATGGAGAAGGTCATGTTCTTCACAAAGTCCTCCCTACTCCTGATTGCAAAGTGGCGTGGAGGAGAGAAAGTTCGGCCAAGGTACAAAGGCAATGATCATGTTCTCAGAAAGTCCACCCTCCAAAGTGCACAAGTAATCCAAAGTCCGCCCTCCTAAAACCATAGTCACTCAAAAAGTTTGCCAGGATGGAGACTCTCCAAAGTTTGCCCAAGGTCGTGAACTTCAAAAAGTCCACCCTCCAAGCAAAGTAAATGGTGTTGTGAACTCCAAAGTCCACCTTGAAGCATGAGCTAAAAAGTCCGCCCAAGGTGAGTGGTGTTGTGAACTACAAAAGTCCGCCTAAGTTGAGTGGTACCTAAGACTCACAAAGTCCGCCCTTCAACACTCAAAAGTCCGCCCTCAAGGTGTATGATAGAGGTATCAAGTGCCCAAGGCAAGAAAGTCCGCCTTCACCTTGAGTCTGCCATGAATAGGATGCAATAAAGTCCACCTTGGAGGTATTTTAAAGGGTCCAATGCAAGCTAAATCATGGTCATAAAGAGACTAAAGTCCGCCTAAAACTGGTTTGCATAAGAGAGTGAAAGGCTTAAAGTCCGCCTTCCTTCTTCGAGATAAGACAAGTAAAAGTCCAACAAAAGTCCGCCCTACTCTTGATTGCCTTGAAGATAAAGTCCAAAACGTTCGCCCAAGCAAGATGTTGTGAACTCCAAAGTCCGCCCTAAGGTGACATAAGAAGTAAGCAAAGGGTGCTATAGACTCACAAAGTCTGCCTTAAGGAAGGTTTGAAGGCCAAGTGTAAGGCAAATGAAGTCCGCCCTATAGCCTATAGAAGTAGCGTTCAAAGCAAAAGTACACCCTCATGTGCTAGAGGTATCAGGTTTAACAAAGTCCACCCTAAGGAAGGTTTGAAGGCAAAGTGCATAAGGTAAAGAAAGTATGCCTTAGGGGTATTAATAAAAAATATGAACCTGGTGCTCAACATGAGGAAAGTCCGCCCTAGCATGGTAAATTGTGGAAAACTCCAACTCCAAAAGTCTGCCCTGCTTGTGGTTGAGGTTAAAACAAGTCAAAGATCACCGACTAAGTTTGAAAATTGGAATATTCTGAGTGATGTCAGCAAGATCTTGGAGAATATGAACTGAGAAATGAAAATAGAAAGTTTCTTGAGAGATGAATGTTGCAGATTGAGTGGATTTTGAGACTGGAATTCAAATTAGAAAGTTGCATTCAAAAGAGTTCGAACTCAAGGATGATGACATTGCAACTCAAAATTAAATTAGAAACATTCCCTGCAGATTCGAAACACTGAGGGAGGATTAGAAAGAAATTTTGAAGAGGATTTTGAGTTTCTAATTGCAAATTCGAACTCTCATAAAAATACTTCATTCACTCTTTCATTCTTACACATGAAGTTCAAAGCTTGTAGAGCAGGTTGAGAGTGAATTTCAAGGATTTTCTGCAGGTTGAGAGTAAATTTGAAGACATTTTCAGAAGCTTTTTGCAGGTTGGGTGTATTTTTGGTGAAGATCTGAGTTTAACTATCATTTTAAACTTAAGCATTCTCAGATTTTTAGAGTTAAACCTGCTGATAGGAGGCAGATTCATCACGTTTTTTGAGTTTTCATTGGGTTCTCTCTATCTTCTTGTCTTTTTCTTCTCATTCTATCGAAGGTGAAGTTGGTTTTGAAGGCAGATTTATTAGATTTTCTGAGTTTTCTAAGTTCGTTGGAAGAGATTTTAACAGATTTGTCCAAAATTTCAATAAGAAATATCATGTTGGACTGAATATTCACACCTTCTTTCTTACTTCCCGCCTTTCAAGACAAGTTTGGATGAAATTGATTGTATTGCAGACCTGGTTTTTGGATTAAAATCAGAATTTAGAGTATGGAGTTTTATTATTATTTTCGAAATTTCTACATGTGAAAACTCTATTTTAATGACTAAGTATAAAAAAAAATCAAGTAATCAATTTCAACCACTTGGTCATTCAAAACCTCAAATTTTAAATTGAAATTCTGATTTCTAACTTAGGCTTCATGTGTTTTCGCAGATTTCAGTCGCGATGAAGTTTTAAGTAGACAAGGATGCTCCTCCTGAATTAAGGATGAACTCGAAATGGAAGAATTAGTGATACAAACCTCAGAGATATCAATCTGAGGGAGTTTAAGAAAAGGATGTTTGGCTTGGACAACCTTGTGCCTACTGTGACCGCGCGTAAGGTGATGAAGAGTGGCATTGTACATGTTGTTGGCTTTCTCCCTACTATGCAGTGCACAGAGTTGGTAGTTGAGTGTGCTAGGCAATATAACCCTGACAACAAACATGTTGTAGCACCAGATGGAAGAGTGTTGGCTAATATCAATGATGTAGCCATAAGGTAGGCATTTAGAATCTCAAAATATCATAATGCTATATATGTGACCAAGGATGAGGCCAATCAAATGTATCAAGACCACAAGGAGGAGTACGAGGCCACCATCAATCATTCATGGCTGGATAAACCAAGAAAGGTGGCCTTTAAGCTATCAAAGAAAAACTTGGAGAGGGCATATTTCAAAGAAGACATCAAAGACATGATTGTCCTTTTGAACCGAATAATGGGTAATCTCCAAGGTGCTCCATTTGAGCCTTGGAGGTACTACTTCATTAATGAGATAATGAATGGAGTCAAGATGATTGACTGGGCTCAAATAATAAGCAACAACTTAGATAACCAGCTGAAAAATTTGGAGGGAGATAAAATCTTCTATATGAGCTCATATTTGTTATATTCCCTAGCTAGAGCTTATAGGTACAGAGGCCTTACTTGCAAAGGAGAGGTAGGAAACAAGGAAAATCAGTTTCCTATTTACGATTGTTACCCCCAGTTGCACATGGAAGAAAAACTACATTTGAAGAAGATGAATGATGCATATCACACGAACACTGCAAGGTGGACTACATCAGAGACTCTCTCAAGAATCAAAAGACCTTATAAGCAGATTCAGGTATTGGTATATCCAATACCCAAAATTCACCTATATCAGAATTCAGGGATTTTTTGGATCTCCCTACAAGCTCCCAATTTATCCCACCAACCGAGTTGTATTGCAAGAAGTTGTGAGGCAGCTGGAGAGCTTCATGACGGTTCGGAGAGAGAAGCAAAGGAAGGTAGGAACATCTTCTCTCACTATTGGAAATGGATTGGAAACGTGTCCATCAACATAAGTTGTTGCCATTGCTGAAAAGGAGCTGGCATGGTATCCCTTTAACTTATACAAGGCAAGAAGGAACTTTGATTTGTTCCATAAGATGAAAGAGGTAGAAGGAATTGTGTTTGAACACGAAACTGATTTAAAGGATTATTGGACTAATGTAGTCGACAGTTACGAAATTAGAAGAAGATTTTGGTCAAGAATTCCCCTAGGTATGGTAAGAGAAACAGAGGTATTCAGGGTCGCTGATCAAGTGGAAGACAATCCTGAACTTGAACAACCGGGTTTTGAGAAAGTAAGAAATAAGCCACTTGTCTTGATTGATTGGGCAGATGGGGAAAAATCGGATTTGGCAGACCTAATGAAGATAGTGGTCGAATACTCTAAATGGTGGATGTCCGAGAAGACAAAGTAGCTAAAATCCAAAGGTGTTGCCTTGACTTATGATTTGATGGTAATGGATGACTCAATGTCTTCCAACCATGGTATCTATTTAGCCAATGCTCGGAATCCAGAAAGTGTTGGGTCCCAGAAGAGAAAGGAACTTGCTGGAAATTCTGGAAAGGCCAAGGGAAAGAAAATTGTTGGGGAATGACGTGAATCAAATGAAAGTCATTCGACTTTGAGTGCCGCATCTGCCGTGCCTGAGCAAAATACTATTGAGGAACAAGAGATGGACACGAATATGGAGGATAATGAAGTAAGAGTGCCTTCTCCTTTGATTGAATAGATAATGAGAAAAGTCATCCAATATCCAACCAAGGAGCAAGTTGAGCCTCTAGTAGTTTTTCTTGATGGTATAGTTACTGGCCCTGGAGAAATATATGGTGAATTTGATATAAATACTGAGGAGCAATCAACCATTCCTGATTTGTTGAGAGAGAGGATAAGGGCTAAGGTTCCTAATGAGACCCACTTAGAAGAGAATACTGCAACATTTTTGGCGAAGGTGAAAGAACCAGTTGTGATTAAAACACCCAAGACAGCTAGAAAATTCTCTTTGATTCAGAAAGATAGTGCAGGGTTCAGAATGGTTCAAATAGCTGCACTGAAGGAAGGAAAGACCTAGAGTGATGTTGCTCCAGAAGATTATAAGATCACTATAGTAGGGTTGGGTAAGCCTACTCAGGCTCAAGAGATCCAATATTTTGCTGATTCTTGCAATGCCCTCAAGGCAAGACTAGCCAAGGAAAAGGAGAAAAGAATTAAGGTTGAGGAAGAGAATCAGAAATGGAGAAAATATGTTCTCCATCTAACTAAGCCACTTGATCATGAGATACTAGTTACCCCTCCGTAACCTCTTGAGTCGATGAAAGATTATGAGGACATGAAGGGCACATTCGGGCAAGTTATAGAATGGACCTCAGATGCTTCGGCATGGGCTGACATACTTGTGGAAAATTGGGTATCAGCACATGAGTCAGCTTCTTCATTAGTCAGCAAAATTCAGGACTTGGCCACAAATTGGGAGGATATGGAAGAAATCGAAGATGAAATACTTCCACAATTGAGGATTAGCCGAGGTCTATCAAAGCGAGACTTGATAGATGCAGATGTCATCCAGGCTGGGGATAAGTATGATTTTAACACTTGGTATTGTGCTTTGGTCACCAAGATTGAGGACCTGAAGAAATCTGAGACTAAATGTTTTGAGATTGAGAAGAATGTCAGGGAAATATTAAGTAAAGTGTTTCATGTGGCATCAGAAATTTGGCAAAGGGAGGGCATGCGAGAAAAACACTTGTAGGCAGAGAACCTGAGAGACAGGATTCAATTGAGCTTTCTCAGAGTCTCGGGGATGATTGATAAAGGGGATCTCTTAAAAATTGCGAGATTTCTCCTCATTGACGACAACTTTCTTGCCCATGTTGTTGAGTGGGAGTGCATCCTTGCCACGTGTACTGATGATGTGGATGTCGTCAATTTCCAGATTAGTAACTTGCCAAGTGTCACTATAGAAGAGGTTTGACTCATTGTGTCTAGATACATTGAATCTTCAAGGAGGGAAACTGGACACTCACCTCAATGACAATAACAACTGTGCCACATGTCAGTCATTTATTTGTCTGAATTGATAGAGCTGCGAGAAATCCTAATTAGGGTTTGTAACTTTCAATTTGGGCCCTTGATCACTGATTGATCTCGACCATTCATTATTTTTTGAAAAACTATATAAGGCTACCTCCTCTCATTTGGAGAGTGTGAGGTTTTTGATATATTGTTGCGTGAAGGTCATTTTTCAAATAATGCATTGCATGTGCGCTTTCTCTTAAGACTTTGTATTCTCTGTTAATTGAGTGATTAGCATGGTTTCAATTTCCTCAACACATTAGTTAGAAGTTAATTTAGATTTTCTTCCAAAGTTCTTAGAATTGAATGAAAGATTTGATAAGTATTAATTAATGGTGTATCTCCGCTCAAACTTATGGTGAATGGATGATTTCCATTTCACCGTGCAAAGTTAGTTTGAGCCCATTCACTGTGTATGCCAAAACTTCAATCATAAGCACAACCCATTGAAGATTGCACCCACTTTGTGTAGTTGTCCTTAGTGTGGCGAAGCAAAGTGTAGTTATCCTTTAGTGACAATTGATTGAGGTTTCTAAAATCAAGATAGATATGTATTTATCCATTCTTCTTATGCACCGAAACTATATTTTCCAACCATGTTGAATGATGGATGGGAAAAATAATCCAAGCATCAAGCATTTTCTGAATTTCAGAAAGAATGGTACCTGAGATTTTTGGATTATACTGGCGCTACTTTTGTCTGAAGGGTACTGCACCAAGCTTAAGGGGAATATCATGTTGCACCTCCTTAGGTTGGAAGGATTTAAGATCGTCGTATGAATATGCCAAGACATCACAATATTGGTTCAAAAGCTGAATGAACTGATCTCTTTCCTTCGGAGTGCAGTTATTGCCAATATTGACAAATTTTGGGTCTTCATATGAGCCAATATTATACTTCTCATATCCCATAGGAGAATCAACACTTTCTTGTTGTCGTCTCTTGATATAACGATCATGTTGCTAGCCAATATTATACTTCTCATATCCCATAGGAGAATCAACACTTTCTTGTTGTCGTCTCTTGATATTATACTTCTCATATCCCATAGGAGAATCAACACTTTCTTGTTGTCGTCTCTTGATATAACAATATAGCTTTCATTTGCTTCCATTTTTGTGTCATTCGGAGTTGATTTGGGAAAGTTATGAGCATTTTGGGGTGTCCGTAGCTTGCTGGTCTGCGTGTTTTCTGTGCGTGTTATTGATTTTCAGAATTTCATAGTTGTGTGTTAGAAGAGATTTTTGGTGTGAGTAGTCTAAGTTGGTTTGGGAGTGATTATCTATTATTGTTACAACTGTTGGACTTGTTATCAACACTTGATTCTTCATTCTATCTGATTGTAATGCTGGTTAGTAGTACTAACAACAAAGTTATGTTATTTCTTAGTCCCACTGCATAAGTGGAAGAGGATGGCTATGCCGCCTATCTTTGGGATAGTGTATTTCAGGTATTGATAGTCCATAATGTGCATTGTAAAGCTAGTTAGTAGTACTAACAACTATCTTTTGGATTATTGCTTGTAGTCCCACTGCGTAAGTGGAAGAGGCTGGCTTAGCCGCCTATTTTGAATATTTTGTAATGGTGTCCTCCCGCTGCATAAGCGATTGAGGTGATTGTAATGTTGTCCTCCCGCTGAATAAGTGGTGGAGTTGATAATAAATTTCATTTCTAGTCCTCCCGCTGCATAAGCGGTAGAGTGATTGTTCTTCAGTTTCTTGTATTATCCTTTGCTGGTTTACCGCCAAGTGATCTTCAATATTTTCCATATCCTGCTGAAAAGTGGAAGGGGTTGGCTTGCTGCCTGAGCATTGTATTATTTCTAGTTATTTGAAGCTAACGATCCCCTCAACACCATATGCTCTCACCTTCCCATAATGGGCACTTGGTGATCAGAAAGTGGAAGGGTTACAACTTCAGCATTATTGTATCTTGATTTCCTAACCTTAATAGGTTCTTGTTATGATTGTAACTGGAAACAAATTGAAAAAAAATGTTGGGGATATTACAACATGAAGATTTATGATTCCTCTCTTCAATGCAACGCTCATTCCTAACAAAAGCGACTCATACTCAGCCGTATTATTAGTATTAGCAAACTGCAATTTGAAAGAATAAGGGAAGATCTCTCCCTTAGGAGATATAAGAACTACACTAGCTTCGAATCCATTTGTAGCACAACTACCATCGAACTCAAGAGTCCAAACATCATTTGAACTGTTGCTTTCATTAGAGTGACTAGTGCTACCCTCATCTGGGATAGATGCATTATGAAAAGAAAAATTATCATCTTCTTCCATAGGAGAAGATGAACCTTCTTCTTGCGTAGGAGAAGACTGAAATTCTTCTTCTTGAGTAGGCAATTGAGCATTTTCATCGGCAAGAAAAGATGAAGCATCTTCAACCATGATATATGAACTGGCAGATCCATCTTCCAATGCTCGATCTTCTTCAGCATTTGCAAATATTTCACTTGCTGAAAGTAGTGAAATATCAGAACTACTAGAAGGCCAATCTTCAGCAAATTTTGAGACTTCATCTATGTGTAGATAGTAATTCCCAAAACCAGCAAACTCAAAAAGAATTTGAGCATAAGGATCATTAGATTTGACAACTGTGTATTTAGTCTCTCTTTCAGGGACTAACTTCTGCACTATACCTTTGACGGTATCCTTGCTTCGGTCATATCCATGTTGAGTTCTCCTCCAACATCCTTGCAAAAATTACGGCTAAGTAACATTCCATATGATGCACGAACGCCAACTAACAAGACAGTCATCTTTATTTTCTTTTCTGGAAAAACTGCAAATGCAAATTGAGCATCTTTGATTTGCCTAATAAGAGGCACTTGTTTGTTTTCCATTGAAAAGCAATGACCAAAAGTTTTGGTCAAGGTCATCCCCAAAGCTTGTACAACCTTAGCGGGCATGACATTATCAGAAGCACCGGAATCCAAGACACAATTGCTCAACTGAAAACCATTTATCAGTAGGGAAATATAAAAGGGTTCTATCTTTCTTGGGGTAGCGGATGAAATGGTCACCAAATGATTGGGCAAATTCTTGGGTTCTTGTGGGGTAGTATTTTTAAGTATATGAGGAGTTTCCTTATTCTTGACAAAATTAGCTAACCTATCAAATTGATCAGGATTAGCTTGTAAATACTCAACTTCAGACATTTGAATTTTGGTCTTCCTAACATAATCTATAATGTCAAAAGCTTGGAACGAACCAGCCGAGGAGGGATGAACATTGTCCGATTGTGGTATGGAGTTAGGCATATTGGGCTTGGGATCAACGGAAGAAGCAAAAGGAGGATTATTGTTACTTACTTGACTTTTCGCTACATCCTTTGGAATATAGGGCAGCGATGTTCCTCTTTTAGCAATAATAACAGGTAACTAAGAATCACTTGTAACTTTCATGGCTTCTTCTTGTTGAGCCAACCGATTCTGGGATCTTGTCATTACGACAAATGCTTGACAATGAGAGTCCTTTCGGCAGCAACAGAGTCATCATAGCGTATAGTAGAGTCGCTAGTTGCATCTTCTTCTTCTTGTTGAGGAATAGCAACATCATCAGACTGATAATCAAAATAAGAAGACTCACTTTGATCAGTGTCATAATAACCAACAACTTCCTTAGAAGGAGGTGGTTCAAGCACAAGCCTCTCGGGAGGAGGAGGTAGCTTGGATTGGTTCTTAGCAGCATAATTGGTAGTGATATTAGGATATGCCCGCCTTGGGATATCCTTGTATGGTGTAGGGTAGGAATTTTGAGATATTTGCTTCTTCAAAGCAAGGAGTTCATTTGCTAATTTTTGCCTCATTGGATCAGTAGAACTAGAAGATGAACTCTCCATATGAGAACCTCCTTTTGACCGATTAGGATCCCTTTTGATTTTACCAGCTAGGATCAAATCGTCCTCAATTTCAGTAGCCATTGATTGAGTAGCAGCTAAATTTGTTGGAGAAGCTCGCCTTAGGAAGAAACCCGACCTCTGACAACTGAGTATTGATGAAAAAGCACTTAAGATTCTCAGAAGTAGGTTGAGAATTGGTAGGAATTCTATTTGCTAGTTTGTTAAACTTAGCAATGAATTCATGCATGCCTTCGTGGGTATCCTTCTTCATTTGGGTCAATTGGGCTAGCAAGGCATGTTCATCTTCTGTGGGCTTGAAACGTTCCTCGAACTTGTCTCTTAACGAGTTCCATGATACAATTGAACTAGCAGTGAGATTGAAAAACCAATTCATGAAGTCGGTTCAAATGGTTCATGAATGTTCAAATCAGGTGGGTCCCATAGAAAAGACTAAACGACATGATGGTGCATTTATTGCTAAGTGTGATGAAGATCTGGTCATATCTCGGGTGACATCAACCAACCGATTTTTGAAGGCAAGTAATCATTTTTGGGAATTGGCAGTTATGCCGACGAGTGCTATCGTGCATTCAATACACACGCGTGATGTCAAATCCCAATGCTCGACTCATTTGAGTTGACGGCTAAAATTAATGCACTAAATGAGCTTTTGGCGCTTCATTTGTTATAAGGTATGAAGTGATTTATTTTTGAAACCTATTCTTCATTGCCGCGGAGTGTTTGGTCGAAGGTTTTTTTGCTGGTAGTCGTTTGATTGGTTTCAGCCATGAAGGTGAGTTTTGACTCCTATCTTCTTCAGTGATTTTTAGCTGCTTTTCTCTCTCGTAATAAAATTGCTCTGAGAGATAAGGGTTGTTGGTTATAAATTATGAAGTCCATTCTAAATCTTTTCGGAAATATTTTCAGTCTTGCTTGCACAGAACCCATTGTCAGTGACACAGATCTGAAAGGGGAGAATTTGGAAGCCTTGAAGGAAAGGACGTTTAAAGGTATTCATAGTTCTTTTGGTCTAGAAATTCTAAGTAGTGGCTTGATAGAGGCAACAGCTTTCCCACCTGCTATTCCTTGCCCAGAATTAGTTAGGGAGTGCATTGTGCAATATGACCCTATTTCTGAAACTATCAAGAGGGACAATGGTGAAACCCTCCTCGTGATTAATAGGGAAGTCATTTCTTTTGTTTTCAAATTGTCAGATTACAAGTTCTCAATTTTTTCTCCTGCCCAATCAATCACCGAGTTCAGTGTAGACAAGAGTGGACACCAGAACAATATAGCGAAGCATTGGTTGATAGTTCCTCAGAAAGGTGGCTCTAGGCTACCTAAACACCCCAACAAAAATCACATGCTTCCCCATATTCATGATGTTATGTTGTTGTTACATTGAGTTAGAGGTTCAGCTGAAGCCTACAGCCTTGAAGACTAGATTTACTGTTATGTGCAACTGGTTTTGGAGGGAAAGCAGCTCCTTGACTGGGCAGAGCTTATTGCTGACTCTATGAGAGAACAGTTGAGCATGGCAAAGAAGTTCAAACAAAATTTCTTCATGTCTTCTTATTTGATATATTGTTTGGCATGTATCAAAGAAATAATGGGAATTCCTAGGCAACCTGCTGAAGGGGATGTTTTTGTATATGACTTTTACCCCATGCTGCAAAGAGATAATGCATTACAAGATTTTAGGAGAGTGCATAATGCTTTCCTGGGGGACCTGTGCTATGAATTGAAGAACATGAAATCAAAAAGAATGTCTGAAGACGCCCAGGCCTTGGTGAAAAGATATGGTAGCTTCTTTGTTCAATTTCCTCGTTTCTGTTATATAAGGGTAGGTGGTTTCGAAGAAGAACCTTTCAGACTTCCTCATTTTTGTTCAGATTGCTTTGTCCTTGCTGAGATTTGTAGACAGTTGTCTGCTGTAATTAAGAAAGCTCAACCCAAAGATAAATAGCTCAGAACAAAAAGAGTCTTGGAGAGAACTGCAGATTGGGTTAATAAGAAAAGAGCAATGAAATCAGACATCAAGATTGGTCCTGCAAGAGATAATGTGGTTTCTCTACGTTCTCCAAAAAGCTTTTCCAACCCCACTTCTATGCCTGTTCATGCAGGTAAAAATAAGAAGTCATCTCACACCAAGCACGAGCCTAATCCTGCTTTGAACTGTCCTGCTCCTCGATTTACAAGGTCACGGAGTGTTGCACAGAAGAAAATGGACCTGGTCAGAGACACAGAGGTGAAAGACAAGATCCTCAATCCTTAGATTTTTGAGGTCGAGGACCTTGATAGTGATATTGTCAACATCACGGATTCCCATGCAATCACTGTAGCCATGACACCGCCACCTAAAGTAACTGGAAGAACAACTAGTTCAAGCACAACTCCCAAATGGTTAACTACTTTAGTAAGTAAGAAACGGAGCTCGATCCCAGTGTCTATCCCAATTCAAGATATGGTGGTCAACTACATGGAAAAAGGTCCTAAACAGAAGAAGTTCAAAACAACCACTAGGCTGGACGTTGATGAAAAGACCGGGAGATGGGTTGGTGAAATTGCTTCCTATAAACCCAAGGATGAAAGTAAAGAAATAAATGCAGAAGATTTTGAAGTCACCAAAGTAGATTTGAGAAACATGAGCAGGGACTCTGATAACCACCTTTTCAATGTGACAGCTAAGAAAATTCTCACCAGGTCAGAGAAAGATGGACAAGAGAAAAAGGAACTGAAACAACACATCAAGGTTTTAGCCCAATTCATTGATAGCCTAGGCTGTTTTGGAGCACTCCCTATATCGCAAGCTTTAGAAAACTTCGATCCCACTTCACCGGAGAACAAGAAATTGATGAATCAAGTTCAGCGAGCCAAGAGCATCGCAGGGGCCGTAGAAAAATAGATTGAAGGGGTGATCAAGGATGGCAAAAAATATATTACAGATTCCAGGAAGCTATGCGATGAAATTCAAAACCTCATTGCGGAGATCCAAAATCAGGTTGTGCATTGGGAAAAGGAGGAGCATAAGTGGGAAAACGTATTACCCATGTTTGCCAAGATACAAAAATATGGAGCCACTGAGTTTTTAACAGAAAACTCAATAACGTTGGTAATTGATGAGTGCCAGCTCTTTGTGTTGAAGAAAACCATAGCATGGCGAGTAATTACATTCAAGGCTGTAATCTCTGATGCCAAAGCCTCCATTTACGAGCTCTAGGAACATCAATATAGCTTGGTCAATGATAATAAAGTGGTTAACCCAGATCATGATTGGCAACTAGGACTTTATGGGCTGAATACACAGGACGCGGTAAAGGCATTTAAATTGCACATGGAGAAAATTAGGGCCAAAGGAAACTTTACTTCTGAAGATATAACACAGATTGCCCGAATTGAATCCATGACGTTCATTTGCAATGATCAGTTACCTAAATATGCCGAGAAAATGGTAAAACATAGATGGGAAAAGGAAGCTGCAAAGGCGAAAACTAATGCCATGAAGAATCCGAGTTAGTCTATGATTCAGGAGCTTACAACCGCCCATGATGCCTAGAAAAGTGGAAGAGGAGATGACGCTGGAGATGAAGCATAATTTGATGCTTATGCTTTGATTTTAATTTTAAATGCTTTTCAAAAACCTTGCAATTACTTCGAGACATCTGTCCCCTAAATACTCTGTTAGTTTTATAACTATTTCAGAGGAGGTCGGGTTTTTAGGGAGACCTCCTCTGTTCTTCAAAAAGACTACTATAAGTTAGATGAAGAAGATTTTAGAAGGGGTTGGAACAGTAGACTGAGAGATTAGAAAATTTTGTTCGTCTGAAGGAAGTGATCAGTTTTTCCAGAATCTGAAATTGGAAGGAACTTATGTGTGTATCTTTATGTCTTTGTTGCATGGAATATACATATGAAGATCATATGCTTTTTGAGGTTTTAAATCTTTGAGTTTGAATCCATGGAGTAATGTTTCTTTGCAAATATTAATCCAGTCAAATTGTCTGTGATTATCTTTCTGATGGTGAATGCTATTATTAATCTGGAACTTCTTTCTGTATTGTTTAGAAAGATATTTGGTTGAAAAGAGATTTTGTTTCTCTTGTTTATTTTTATGAAGTGCTGAAATCAGTGTTATTGAACTTTGCTTTGATTACTTTTGATTTTCGTGGTGAAGCATCTTGAAGAAAGTTTTTTATGAAATATTTGCATATTACCAACCTCTCATCTAAGAATGAAGTAGGCAGCCTTATGTGCTTTCAGGTTAAAAGCATATCAGTTTTATTTAGTTAGATTATTCTCTGAATAACTAATGGAGGGAGCTGTGCCTATCTAAAATTTAGAGGGAAGTGATGTATGTCACACTTACCCAATTGTTTAGTTACTTATGCATGAATTCGATAGAAATCTTAGTTCATACCATTAGGAAATAGTTGATTATTGTTTCCTCTGCATGGTTAGTTTAAATCCCTTTTGTGCTAAGTTCAGTTATTAGATTTGGATAAATAGGTGTAAGAGCCTATCATTCATATCTAAATAGCTTGAAAATGATTGCACTGGTTTTTACCTAGTTGTGCTAATTAGCTGGTGAAGTAATTTCTAGTTATTTTGAGATTTCTGTCTATGTGTTGAAATATGCTGTCTTAGTTAGAATTAGTTAGTTGTTCTTATTCACTCTTTATCCCTCTCTCCTTTTTTCCTTTGACATTAAAGAAACCCTCCAGTCAAGCTGAAATAGCATCAATCAGAGGCAAAATCAGATGATACAGGATTGTGAATTTTAGGGAACCTGTACGAAACCAATTCCGTCTAACTGTAAGTCCCCTTTGTGTTTCCAGCAAAACACATCAAACTACTAAGCTATCCTGCAGTAAAGACCTGACAACCAAAACATTGAGGTCATCCCCATTGATCAATTTCACACAGCATAAGGGATTTCCTTATCTCAAGAGAGGATAGGATTTTTAGTATTTCTATTCTGCGTTGGTCGGATGAAGTCGTAGTCTGCAATTTTAGACACGTCAACACTGTGCTGGATGCAACACAAGGTATTGATCAATTACCTGACCAATTACAACTTAGTATATACACGAAATCATTGAGGTCATCCCCATTGATCAAATTCACACCCCTAGGAGACACTTCGCTGATCAGAAGATAGTTCGTTGATCAAGAATACAATTTGCTGCTCTAGAATACAATTCGCTGTTCAAGAACTGATTTGTTGATGAAGTTCGCTGAGTATTACTGCTCTGCTGGTAATAGATTGAATTATTTGATTGTGTATTGTATGTTACAAATGCATCTCCTTTATATAGGAGGAAGACAACCTATTCACAATAGGTCGGCCTTCAAAGAAAACATTTAATTATATTAATAATATAATGCTCTCAAATTGGCACCCATTATAGGGTCACCCCTAATTACAAGTTACGTTTAATTTATTGCACAATATTGTGACTAAGGCTGATAGGCCAATTAGTCACACACAAGTGCTAGGTCGGATAGGTCAGCCCTAGAAGGAATCCGACCTAGCTACAAAACATCAACACTCCCTCTTAGCTAGGGAGGAGACCTTCTTAGAATCTGAGTCACATAGTGACAACCATCATTAGTACTTCCAGAGGGTGGGTCCATCATGGCTACTCCCATTGATCGAAAAAACAAATGAACACAAGTGCCCATCACGGAATCCTCAACGTGATGTCGTCATCTCATGATGACGTTCACCATGGCTACTCCCAGAGGGTGAATAAACACAAGTGCCAAGTCATGGAGTCTCTCACATGACATCCACCATACCTACTCGCAAAGAGTGGGTCCACCATACTGTTGACGTGTATTTTGTACACAATCATACACAGAATAAAATACCTACAGGCATCTTATCCTCTCTTGAGAAAATAGTCTCTAACTGCTGAAGATCTGCAAAAAGGATCAGTTAGATGGACTCCAAGGTTCTTTTAGTGGGGTCTCCACGTGTGGACAAGCTTTTTAGTGGTATGATGTGATTTGCTGTTTCCTTCAAGGCGTCTTACGGATTCAAAAGCTCGAAGATTTTACTAATCTAAAAGGAACTTTCAAAAAATGGAAAAAGGACAGGGTTTAAGGAAGTCTAATCTAGCCTAACCCTATGAACGACTTAGCATGAATGAGATTTGGCAAGATTCAACCAACTTCAATTTTGCCATAAGATAACAACTCAATTGAAATTAGTGCGATCTTCTAAGGTAATAATGGTATTCAATGCATCAAAGACCAAGGACACTACTACGAAGGTACATATCCTAGATACGAAAAATGCTTGAAGGTTAAGGACTCAAAATGTTTTCCAGTCGACCACACAAGGCGTTCCTACAATCAGCAAGAAGCTAGTGGTTTGGATTGCGAATCCCACCAAATATCAAATCTCACACTTAGTCTTTCAAATTAACAAACTACTTCGATTGAGCGTGATTCAAGTACATCCAACAACCATGAAGATAACTCAAGAAACTTGCAACAAAACACCATAACTTCAATATTTAATTGATTTCCAAGTCATCATATACAACAATTGCTTGAATTTCTCTCTTCAAGACTCAATCTTGCTACAAAATAAAAATTGCTTCTAACTCTAATCTCTCTATTACATCAACTATTATCTCTCACACTATTCACTATTTTTCTATTATTACCAAATGAAATGGAAAATGGGGGTATAAATAGCATCCCCAGTTACAATGAAAGGTCCAGATTGAAAGTAAATCAATGGACAAGATCATGACACCTAAACCCTAATTAGGGTTTGTTACAAATGACCTCCTTTTTACTGAACAACATTAAATACATAGCCAAATATTAAATTTGGCACAAAAATATAGGAGGTATCAACCAATGAGAAATAAGATGTCATGTCATCTGTAACAACCTTTCATCTAGAATCTTATTCCCTTTCCAATTCTCTTTCTTAGCATATGCAATGAATTTTGTCACGATTCCTTCGATTTCTGTGCTTGGAATCTCGGGAAGATTCTTGATACTCTCTTCTAAGTGGATAACCTGATCAAATGCATCTAGAAGAGCTGTGTCCCAAGTAGGTTCAAGTTCCTTTGTTTTATCAATCAGGAGCATGGTGGCATACATCTGATCATACTGCTCATCTGTAACATCTGCGTCCTTGCGAAAGATGATCTTGATTCTATCCTCAAATTCTTGTAAATCCGCATCTGTCTCGACCTCGATCCTTCTGCCAAGAATGGTACGAAGTACCTCAAATACTCTGTCCTGGATCGGATTGATCACCTCCTCAACTTGACCACATCTAACACTGATGTCCTCAAAGAGAACACTCTTTATATGGAGTAAGGTTGACCACTGAAACAAACTGTGAGAATCACCTTCTAAGATCTTCTCTTGTGCTAAATTTCTTCTGGATGTGTGTCTTATAACTTTCAAGACAGGGATGACAACGTCCTTGGTATGAGCAAATGCAGCTACTGTTGCCATCAATCTGTGAATAATCTCAAGAACTTGGATAGCCTGGTGGGTGATCTTCGACATCCTTGAAACAAACTCTATGGCCACCGTGTGAGATCTATCCATCCAACCACATGTACGCTGGACCAGGTTCCTGAATCTTTCAGCTTCATTGATTGATTGAAGGGGCAATGCCTGCAATGGTGATCTGACTGGATCCTGATGTCCCAAAGGTTCATTGATGTGACTGAAATACGTCCTCCATGCACCTCTCTCTCTCTCAAGCTTTCTATTCTTTTCCACTTCTTCTCTAAGCTTGTCCTTCAATGCCTCAAATGTGTCGGTGGCATCATCTAAAGTCTGCTCTGCTGTGGAAGGTCCTAACTCAATAGTCTGTATATGATAGTCTTCTGCTAGGATCTCACCCTCATATTTGTCTGCTGCCGGTGTAGCTATCTGCAATTTTCTAGATCCAGTCTCATCTCGAATCATCTTGGACATCTTTGTAGCCTTCTTCTTCTCTATTGTCATATGTGAACGTCCTACGAGGCTCTCTAAATCAATTGCACTGTCCTCGTCCTCAATTACGATCACCTTAGTCAATCTTTCCTTCAACCAATCTGGGATATTTGATCTTGTCTCTTGAACTTGAATCTCTTTATGTACTATTTCTTCTTGTCTGGGAGGAGATGTTACTTCATTATCATTATCTAAATCATAGTCTTGGAGAGATCCATCGGATGAAACATACTGTGCCTGTCCTTCCTCCTGTCTATCATTCTGTACCATCGATTCCATGGACTCTTCTACTCGAACTGCTCTATCTTCTGGTCTGGAAGAAGTACCTGGTGTTTGATCTTTGTTGGCACCTTGCTTTTTCTTGGAAGGCTCTTTCTTTTCTGATCTTTCCTTTCTCTTTGAACCTCTCGAATGGAGATTGCCCTCACTGGCACATCGAAGGTTACCTTCACTTGAATTCCTAGGATTAGGATTGCCTTCACTAACACTGGCTCCACCTTTGGCTGGCTTTTCTTCCAAAGTAAAAGACATGGCTATGCCCTGTTCTCTCAACTTCTGATGCTGAACGTCTACCCATCTGCGAGTACAAGACAAGACTGGTGCCATCAAATCATCTAAATCCACGGCCTCGGGCTCATTCCAATTCAAACTCATTGTCTTGCTTTCTCTATCATATGAAGATTGGATGTGCCTGCCGTTGTCCTGAGCTTGGTCGGCTACTCTGTAAATCTTACATTTCCTGATGAAATCCAAAGGCAATCTAGAATGTATCTTACGTTTCACTTCAAGATCGTCTAGGAGATTCATCATAAAATCTTCAATCTGGTACTCATGTCTAAATCTTCTACCGACCGTCTCCTCTAAATGTCCATGTGGATCAAAACTATTCCTCCAAGCAAAAGATGAAAAAGGATACAAGGCTAACTCCTTCTCTGCATCATCCATGGCTAAGACATTAGGACATACCTCAACTGAATTACCCAAAATAATAGGTACTTGAACTCCATTCTGATGTCTGTGTCTGAATGCCTTCACATATGCTGCCAACTGCCTTGTTACTTCAAGTAACACAATTCTATCTGTCGGGTATCTCGGCAACATGTATGGAGGTAAAGGACATCCATACACTCTAATGTAAGTGAACTTGGGAAACTGAATGAACCAAGCACCGTACCTCTTGATGAACTCCTGGGCATCCTGAGATAATCTGTTGTGAATCCCTCCTTGCAACGTCCTTGTGATGTTCATCGTGAAAGTATCATTGATTAACTTGTAGTTCTTCCCTGGTGGATGATGCAAGTAGGTATAGGATTCACAAACTCTGACCTCGCCGGGTCCTCTTCCAATCACTCCTCTGTGAGGTAGTCCTGCGTACTCAACGCTCCTGATTAAGGCATAGATGACGTATGAACTCATGTGGAAGGACTTAGTAGCCCTGAGTCTTCTCAACTGTACGTCTAAGCAGTGGCTAATTATCCTAGCCCAATGTATTGTACCCTTTCCTTGAACAATCACCTGGATGAAGTAAAACATCCATTTCTCAAAATAGAAGGCACGAGGTGCTCCTGTAACTCTGTTGAGCATGGTAATCAAATCTCTGTACTCCTCTTGGAAATCAATCCTGTGTGGTGTGTTCGGTACTTTGCTCAGACGGGGACGACTCTTAAGTAGCCAGTTCTTGTTGATTATGCTTAGGCAAGCATCTGGATCATCATCGTACACTGATCTGGCTCCTTCAATGCTCTTGTATATCATGTCCCTGTGCTCTGGAAGATGGAAGGCTTCACTTATGGCTTCCTCTGAAAGGTACGCCAAAGTGTTTCCCTCATTGGACACAATTGCCCTGGACTGTGGATTGTAATGACGGGCACACTCGATCATCAACTCGTGGCACTGAATGGCTGGAGGAAAACCGGCCGCCTTAATGATGCCACTCTCTATTATCCTCCGGGCGACAGGTGATGGCTTGCCGATGTAAGGGACCTCTCGGAACTTCTTCGTGCTAAAGTTCCCCAAGTTGGTATCTCCAATGTTGCTCCATTTCGACACGATCTTGGTCTCCACTTCTTCGGTCTTCTGATCTTCTTTCATGAGAGCCGAGCGACTGGTGGATGCTCCCGCTTTTGGGGTCGCCATACCTACACAACATTTCATTATAAGAAATAGATTTTGCAATAAATAACGTAAATAAGAGAGATAAATTTTAGGAAACCTCATGATAAGTCTCTAGAGTTATCATTTCCTAAAATACAACGATTGAGCTAAGAGATTTCAAAACTCAAAATTTCAAAATTTGAAATATGACGATGAATGAATAAAGCAATAACAATTAAATCACCATACCTCGATAGAGAGCTAACTCTAGAATGCAAAAACAAAATTTGCCTAGGCAAAATTGAGGTATAAGATAATCTTCAATATGATCTCCTCAAAATTGACTTCGCCACCTCTGGAGAGAATGTGATCTTCAATTATCGCACTTTGACGTGGTTTCAAATGGATCTTCAAATTTGCACTTTGGCGTGGTCTCCAAGTCCTTAGCAAATTCGCCTTAATGTATCCTCAAGCTCGCACTTGGTGTGGTCTTCAAATTCGCACCACCTTTTGATTGCTTACGCCACCTTGGATGGAATTCGCACCTCTTCAAACACACTTCGCACTCCACACAAGATGATACTAGCGCCACCTTTGGTTTGAAATCGCACCACCTTTTGATAACTTAGCGCGCCACCCTTGGATGAATGAAACTCGCACTATATTCGCCTCTTCAAAATTCGCATGAAGGAAGGTAAAATAATGATGTAGAAAATGAAATCTCTCACCCCTTATATAGCGCGTTCATCCTTCACCCCTTAGGCCGACTTGATAAAATATAACAATTTCAAACGATTTTTAAATGATTTTTAAGTTAAATAACAAGGCTGACCTCCATATATGAGCGCTCCAATTCGATTTTTTATTAATTAAATAATTAACTATTAATGCCTTGCGTTTTTTAAATGAGAATTTCGATTTTTAATCAAGGCGAAATAATTAATAAATGCTTAACGCCATATTAAATGCCAATTTAAATAGGATTTTCAATTTTTAAATCGATTTAGCATTTAAGGAAATTTGAATTGTTTAATTTGGCGCCAAAAATATGAAAATAAAGGGACGTACCTCATCGCTCTGGTCCCTTGGAGAGGGACAGGAGCGATTCACCATCTTTGGCATGATTCTTGCGTTTTCAACGTTCAACTCCTTCATTTCCACGTCCCAAATCGATCATCTGGTGGTCCTTCGAATTTGAATTTCTTTCTTGTGCGAGCAAGTGCATCTTATGACCATTATCGCCCTGGTCCCTTGGAGAGGGACAGGAGCGATCCTAAGTTTTTTGCTTGAAATTCTCCATTTTGGTACGATCCTTTCCTTGTATCATCTTCCAAATGCCATTTAAAACCTTGTGCGTCCTTGTCTTAACGTGATTTTCAAAGAATATCGTGTGTTTTGCCTAACATCGCCCTTGTCCCTTGGAGAGGGACAGGAGCGATCTCCATGTCTTCGCGTTCATCTTGTATCTTTTGACTTTCGAACTTCCATTGTAGGGCGAACAACGTCTATGCTCATTCCTTTCGCGCTTATTCCATTTGTCTTCATTATGTGTTTGGACGTATTAAAGGGACCATCGCCCTTGTCCCTTGGAGAGGGACAAGAGCGATCCATTATTTCTCCTTGATCTTGGCGACTTTTAAACTTCGATCTCCTTTGCAATGTCCTTCAAACGTCGTCCTTCGCACTTCCTAACCTTGCTTCGCCTTGATCTTTGAAGGAACGTGAGTGTTTTGATAGTATCGCCTTGGTCCTTGCCCAAAGGACAGGAGCGATATGGGGCTTTTACACTATTTGGCGATGTTTAGACGTTCAAACCCTTGCAAATTATCTTCAAACGATGTCTTGGAGCATATGTTATCTTAGGGCGTCTTGACTTAGCTTGATCTTGAAGCAAAACAAGGAATCCAAAGCCAATCGCCCTGGTCCCTTGGAGAGGGACAGGAGCGATCTAGTCTCCATGCTCAAAATGATGATCATTTCACGTTCAAAACTCTTGTTTATCATCTTGTTGTCATACCATGGACCCTCCAAGACGTTGCGAACCCTTGATCTTACGTAAATCTTGCATAAAATGGCCAATATATCCAACATCGCCCTGGTCCCTTCCTGAGGGACAGGAGCGATCTTCATCATTGCGAGCTTGTTCTTGTTTTTACTAACTTGCAATCATCTCCATTACGTGAAATGACATCCTTTAAGTCCTCTTGGTAACTTAATATTTGCTTGTCCTTTGAAATCGTTGCCTTAATGGAAATATCGCTCTGGTCCCTTGGAGAGGGACAGGAGCGATCTGGGTCTTAGAGTGCACATTCCTTCCATGTGATGACCTTTACAACCTTGCGCTTGATGGAAATGCTCTAAAATGTCTTCGCCACCCTTCGTCTTGACTTGGATCGGCCTTGAACCTTGGAGGAACGACCTTGAACTTGCGTAGAGAGTATTATCATCATCATCGCCCTGGTCCCTTGGAGAGGGACAGGAGCGATCCTTCCCTTGTGGCCACTATCTCACTTTGCCAGGTTCCAAGTTTATATTCAACGGACTCGTCCTTCTTCACTCTATTCGTCCATGCCTTGACATCATTTGTAACTTTGCAAGAAAAGCAATTATATCAAAAATCGCTCTGGTCCCTTCCTGAGGGACAGGAGCGAACTAGGCATTTAACACTGGTATGGACGTCCCAAAAATCTTCAATTTATATTCAATGCGTTCATCTCATGTTCTCCTTGGTTTTTGAACGTAAACTTGCCTTGACCCTTGTCTGGATTTTGCAAAATGAAGGAAATCGCTCTGGTCCCTGGGAGAGGGACGAGAGCTACAAGGTACCTCGCCCTGGTCCCTTGGAGAGGGACAGGAGCGATTTAGTCAATATAGGTCATTCTCCTTTGTTTTTGCATCTCAAATTATATTCATTTGGCAAAGCATCCTCTCTTGGACGTCCTCAAATCATTAAGTTGTCGAAATCTTGCAAGGACAAGACGAAATTTGAATTGTAGCTCCGGTCCTTCACTGAGGGACAGGAGCGATTTTCCTCCTGGAGGCATGTCTGTGCTCATGAAAATCTTCAATTTATATTCAATGGAAAGATCTTGTCGTTCTCCATCACTTCAAACGTAAAATTTGTCTGGATTCTGCAAGAATGATGAGATATTTGAAAATTAGCTCCTGTCCTTCACTGAGGGACAGGAGCGATTTTGCTCCTACAGGCCAAAATGACAAGATTTTTCACATTTTAACACTTCACGAGGCGAAAACAAATTAATTCCAATGCCCAGGATCAAAATTCAAAAAAGTCAAAATTCGGTCAAAATATTCAATCGGACAAAAATTTACATTGACGGTCAACACTTAGACAAATTTAAGCTCTGCATGAACATTCCAATTGAAATTTAGACCATTTTGGCGAAATCATTGCATTCAAAATTTGCATTCCAGAAAAGGAAGCTCAAAAGCTCTCAAAAAACAACTGGATTCTGGCTTGAAAAGGCAAAATTTAAAACCCTAAGGCTTGGCCCTAAATCCAGACAACCAACCAACTAACAAAATCCTAAAAACAAAGCGAAAACGAGCGAAAAACAAGCAAAAAGAGGGGTCCCCATTTGCGATGGGGCGATGTGTGAAATGGTCACAACACATACCTACTCGCAGAGGGTGTAACAAGGGCTTTCAGCTCAAACTTCTCTCACAGAGAATAATGCACTAACAAGGGCTTGCACGTCAAACTTATCTTGCAGAGAAGAAAACAAGGGCTTGCACCTCAAACTTCTCTCACAGAGAAGAATGCATTAACAAAGGCTTGCACCTCAAAATTCTCTCGCAGAGAAGAATGCATTAATAAAATTTTCAAGATGATGTGGCTCCCTCTGAAGCTGGAATGTCAGGCTCCCTCTGAAGCTGATATCAACCTTCTGACATCCTTGTCCACCAAGGTTGCCTTTGATGAATTGTCAGACTTCCTCTAAATGTTGATTCCTCCTCTTCGAAGAAATGTCTTCACCAACTCAGTGTCATGGCAGCAAGCATCAAGTTCTTCCTTCCTTGAATGCAATCTCTTATGCTTCTTGGTTTATTCTTTTATTGTTGGTACACCATTGTGCTAGATTTGTAGTTGTGACTCATATTTGCCACCTTTAGTGTTGTCATCCTATGCAACCAAAAACACAATTTCATGAGGAATAGGGATGGATGCATCTACAACACTTTCTTTCATCTCGTAACCGACCTTCCAAACATCATCTACAAATCTCCTATTTGCCGGCTTCTCTGCAATGAACGACTAGCATATCATGGGCACCCCCAAGCTTATGCTTTCAATTATCGAGTTCCATCCACTTGCTCCTTCATTTTCTCCACAAACTCATCAGGCAACACCCTTATTCTTGTGTTCTTTGCTGGTTATCTTCCTCTCGATTCGCCATGTTGGAGGATGAATCTTGAAAGTGTTGCCCCTTTCATGTGGTGAAAAAGTTCTTCATTCCATGCTTCACATTTCCTATTCCTTGCTTGCATCAAACCTTTAATTTGCTTATTAGGGCGGACTTTGATGATGCAGGTCTGAATCGGGAAATCTGAATCAAGTCTGCTTCACTCACATTCGGGCTGCTGATGATTTCGCTCCAAATAAACCTCAAAACAGATACACAAGTTTCCCAAATTCCTTCATATCAAACCTTATAAATTCACACCCATGTTTGATATCCAAACTCACTTCCAGGTATAAGTAAATTGCTCCAGAATCTGATGAAGTTCGCTAGCTGGTGTCTAGGTCTGATTTGTAAGTCTGGAAATGCACCTTCACTTCTGGAGATCGATTTAAATCAAATCAAATATTGCCTCATTCAAGTTTGTCCTCAACCTTCAAACCGTACGCCATCCTGAATGCTGGAAATGGTGCGAAGAAGGTGAAGTAGAAGTGTTTCTATCACACAGTCTAATCACAACTGAGTCAACCTGGCTCTGATACCAAGTTAATTTTAGATCAGACAGATAGCAATAACAGAAAATTAACACAAAGAACACAAAGAATACCCTGGAAAAACCTCCCTCTTGGAGGTGAAAAACCCAGCAATTAATCTCAGATCTTATTAGACAAAATCAGTATGTGTCTTTACAAATTTGCTTCAACTCTTGAAGCATTTTATTCATCTGAACTAGGGCAATAAACCTGGCATACACATCAGTGACACTTATCTGCAATATGCTTGAAGAAGATGATTCGCTTAGCCAAGAAATAGGTTCGTTGTGCTGGATGCAACACAAGGTATTGATTCACTGCTCTAGGAATGAATTTGCTGATCACAAGATAATTCACTGCCCGAGGAGACACTTCGCTGATCAGAAGATAGTTCGCTGATCAAGAATACAATTCGCTGATCAAGAGCTGATTTGCTGATGAAGTTCGCTGAGTATTACTGCTTTGCTGGTAATAGATTGAATTCATTGATTGTATATTGTATGTTACAAATGCATCTCCTTTATATAGGAGGAAGACACCTATTCACAATAGGTCGGCTAGGCACCTATTCACAATAGGTTGGCCTTCAAAGAAAATAATTAATTATATTAATAATATAATTCTCTCAAATTGGCACCCATTATAGGGTCTCCCCTAATTACAAGTTACGTTTAATTTATTGCACAATATTATGACTAAGGCCGATAGGCCAATTAGACACACACAAGTGTTAGGTCGGCCCTAGAAGGGATCCGACCTAGCTACAAAACATCAACACTATTGGTGTCTGTTTTATCATCTACCAAACATTAGAATAAGATACCCAAAGGTATTCTATCCTCTCCTGAAAAATCATTGCTGATTCCAAGGTTTATATGTGCGAACAAGCGACTTTAGTGGGATAGCTACGTGGGTAGTGTATGCTGAAAATATCAAGGGGGACTTACGCTTATGAATGTCTTTCAAGCTTCTGGACTTAGATGGATTTGTCAATTTTAGGCTCTCTCTTTTTTTGGATTTTTTGAGATTTATACTTTCAAAAAAAGGGAAAAGGGGATAGGGTTAAGAAAGCTGAACTAAACCTACGAATTCTGGAGATAGTATTAACTAGGTGTTCTCGGGAAACCGCACTTTGCTTCGCCACACTAAGGACAACTACACAAAGCGAGTGCAATCTTCAACGAGTTGTGCGTATGATCGAAGTTTTGGGCATGCACAGGAGATAAGCTTAGACTAACTTTGCATAGTGAAATGGAAATCATCCATTCACTAAAAGTATGAGAAGAGATACACCGTCAATTAATACTTATCAAATCCTTCATTCAATTCTAACAACATGAAAGCAAATCTAGATTAACTTTTAACTAATGTGTTGAGGAAATTGAAACCATGCTAATCACTCAAACAACAGACATTACCAAGCCTTAAGAGAAAGCTCACATGCAATATATTATTTGAAAAAATGACCTTCACGCAACAATATATCAAAAACCTCACACTCTCCAAATGAGAGGAGGTAGCCTTATATAGTTTTTTTAGAAAATAATGAACCGCCGAGATCAAACAGTGATTAAGGGCCCAGATTGAAAGTTATAAACCCTAATTAGGGTTTCCCAAAACTCTATTAGTTAGAATAGACAAAAGAGTGACATGTGGCATAGCTGCTATTGTTACTGAGGTGAGTGTCCAGTTTCCCTTTTTGCAGATTCAATGTATCTAGACATGATGAGCCAAACCTCTTCCATAGTGACACTTGGTAGGTTACTAATCTCTAAGTTGACGATGTCCACATCATTAGTACATGTGGCGAGGATGCCTTCCCACTCAACTACCTAGACAAGAAAGTTTTTGTTAATGAGGAGAAAACTTGCAATCCTTGAGAGATCGCCCTTATCAATCATCCCCGAGTCTTTGAAAAAGATCGATTGAATTTTGGCTCTTAGGTTCTCTACCTGCAGGTGTTTTTCTCGTATACCTTCTTTCTGCCAAATTTCTGATGTCACACGAAATAGTTTACTTAAAATCTCTCTGACACTTTCCTCCGTCTCAAAACACTTAGCTTCAGATTTCTTCAGGTCTTCAATCCTGGTGACCAAAGCATAATACCAAGTGTTAAAATCATACTTATCCCTAGCCTGGATGACACCTGCATCTACCAAGCTTTGCATTGATAGACCTCGGATAATTCTCAGTTGTGGAAGTATTTCATCTTGGATTTCTTCAATATCTTCCCAGTTTGTAGCTAAGTCCTGAATTTTGCTGACCAATGAAGAAGCTGACTCATGTGCTGATACCAAATTTTCCATAAGTATGTTAGCACGTGCTGAAGCATCTGAGATCCATTCCTTAACTTGCATGAACGTGCCCCTCATATCCTCATAATCTTTCATCGACTCTTGCGGAAGAGGTTGCAGAGGGGTGACTGGTATCTCATGATTAAGTGGCTTGGTTAGATGGAGAACATATTTCCTCCACTGCTGATTCTCTTCCTCGACCTTCATTCTTTTTTCCTTCTCGCTGGCTAGTTTTTCCTTGAGGGCGTTGCAAGAGTCTTCAAAGTATTGGACTTCTTGGTCCTGAGTAGGCTTACCCAACTCTACTGTAGTAATCTTATAATCTTCTGAGGCAACATTGTCCCGAGTTTTACCTTCTTTCGGCACAACTATCTGAACCGTTCTGAACCTTGCACTATCCCTCTGAATCAAAGAGAATTTTCTAGCTGGCTTAGGTGGTTTAATCACGACTGGTTCTTTCACCTTCGCCAAAAATGCTGCTGTATTCTCTTCAAAGTGGGTCTCATTAGGAACCTTAGCCCTTATCCTTTCTCTCAACCAATGGGGAATGGTTGATTGCTCCATAGTATCTTGATCAAATCCACCATCTGTCTCTCCTAGTCCAGTAACTATACCATCAAGAAAAACTACTAGAGGCTCAGGTTCTTCAACCTCTGTGGCCCTAGTAAGAACTTGTTCCTTGTCCGGGTTTTGGACAACCTCTCTCATTATTTCTTCAATCGAAGGAGAAGGCACTCTTACTTCATTATTCCCTATATTTGTGTCCATCTCCTATTCTTCAACTGCATTCTGATTAGGCACAATAGATGCCGCACTCAAAATGGAATGACCTTCATTTGATTCACGTCTCTCCCCAACAATTTTCTTTCCATTGGCCTTTCCAGAGCTTCCAACCAGTTCTTTTCTTTTCCGGGACCCAACACTTTTTGGATTCTGAGCATTGCCTATAGAGATACCAGGGTTGGAAGACATAGAGTCATCCAATCCCATCAAATCATAAGTCAAGGCAACACCTTTGGACTTTAGTTGCTTTGTCTTCTCAGATGTCCACCACTTGGAGTATTCGACCACTGATCTCATAAGGTCTGCCAAATCTGACTTTTCTCCTTCTGACCAATCAATCAAGGCTAGTGGTTCATTTCTTATCTTCTCGAAGTCCGGCTGCTGAAGCTCAGGACTGTCTTCTATTTGATCAACAACTCTGAATACTTCTGTTGCTCTCACCATACTTGGGGGAATCCTTGACCAAAATCTTCTTCTGATTTCGAAACTATCGGCTGCATTAGCCCAATAATCTTCCAAATCATAAATGTGTTCAAATACCATTCCTTCTACCTTTTTTATCTTATGGAATGGATCAAAGTTCCCTCTTGCCTTGTATTGGTAGAAGGGGCACCGAGCCATCTCTTTCTCTGCAGTGGCAACAACTTGTGATGATGGGCATGACTCTAGTCCATTTCTAATAGTGAGAGAGAATGTTCCTGCCTTCTTTTGCTTCTCTTTGAACTGTCATATAGGTCTCTAGTTATCTCACAACTTCCAGTAGCACAACCCTATTGGTAGGGTAGATTGGGAGCTTATAGGGAGATCCGAAAAATCCTTGAATTCTGATATAGGTGAATCTCGGGTATTGAATATACCGATACCCGAATCTGCTTATGAAGTCCATAGACTCTTGAGAGAGTTTCTGATGTAATCCACCTTGCAGTGTTCGTGTGATATGCATAAAAAATGTATCATTTACCCTCTTGAAATGTAACTTTTCTTCCATGTGTAGCTGAGGATAACAATCGTAGACATGAAATTGACTCTCTTTATTTCCCACTTCCTCTCTATAGGTGAGGCCTCTGTATCTATAGGTTCTAGCAAGGGAATAGAACAAGTATGAGCTCATGTAAAAGATCCTATTTGCCTCCAGATTTCTTAGCTGGTTGTCCAAGTTATTGCTTATCATCTGAGCCCAATCAATCATCTTGACTCTATTCATTATCTCGTTTATGAAGTAATACATCCAAGGCTCAAATGGAGTGCCTTGGGGATTACCCATTATTCTGTTCAACAGGACAATCATATCTCCAATATCCTCTTTGAAATATGCCCTCACCAAGCTCTTCCTTGACAGTTTGGAGACACCTTTTCTTGTCTTGTCCAACCATAAATGAATGATGGTAGCCTTGTACTCCTCCATATGGTCTTGATACATTCGATCAACCTCATCCTTGGTCACATATACAACATTATGATATTCTAGAATTCTAAAAGCTTCCCTTATGGCCTCATCATTGATATTGGCCAACACTCTTCCGTCTGGTGCTACAACATCTCTACAGACAGGGTTATAGTGCCTAGCGCACTCAACTACCAACTCTGTGCACTACATGGTAGGGAGAAAGCCAGCAGCATGCATGATACCACTCTTCATCATTTTACGTGCGGTCATGGTAGGCACAAGGTTATCTAAGCCGAACATCTGCTTCTTAAACTCCCTCAGATTGATATGCCCAAGGTTGGTATCATTGATACTCTTCCATTTTGAGTTTATTCTTGATTCAGGAGGAGCATCCTTGTCTACTTGGAACTTCATCGTGCCTGAAATCTGTGAATAAACATGAGGCTTAAGTTAGAAGTCAGAACTTAGATTAAATATTTAGGATCTTGATGACTAAGTGGTTGGTATTCTCACTCTATTCTTGATACTTAGTCACAAAAATGGAATTTTCACATGTAAACTCCACACTCTAGGGATATTTATGATTTCAATCCAAAAACCAAGTCTTATAACCTTGAAAACCCTCATCCAATTCAATCCAACATGATCTTTCTCATTGAAAATTTGGATAAATCCATAAAAATCACCTCCCACAAACTTGGAAAACTCATAAAATTTAATAAATCTGCCTTCAAAACCAACTTCACCTTCAATGGAGAGAGAAGAAAACGACAAGAAGACAAGAAGACAGAAGGATCTTTAGAAAAACTCAGAAAATTCGAATGATCTGCCTCCTATCAGCTGGCTATACTCCAAATCTGTCAGCGTTTATGAAGAACAAGATTGGAAATGATGATTAATGCCTTCAAAACTTCCAAAAATATGCTCAACCTGTGAAAATCTTCTTCGAACCTCCTTCAACCTGCAAGAATAATTCTTATTTTTGCTCTCAACACTTAGGAAACTCGAACTTGTGTGCAGAAATGAAAGGAGAAATGTCTTATTTGTATTAGAGTTGGTTTTCACAATTAGAAACATGCAAATATCTTTCCAATTCATGTTTCTAAATCAGTTTCAGTCTTGAATATTCAAGGAGAAAGTTTCTTATTTTATGTGAGTTGCACAATCATCTTCATCTAGTTCGAACTTTCACAAGTGCAAGTTTCTAATTTGAGAATCAGTCCTAAATTCGAACTTGATCTCCAAATATCTTCTTTCCAATTCAGATTCATGGTTCAAATCTCTCACAAAATCAAGTTTCTATTCGAATTTTCCAGCTCCCATTCGAACTTAATCTTCAAATATTCCCTTAAAAACTTTCTAATTTGGAACTCAGTTCAAATTCCATGAAGATTTGGATGACATCACCAAGGAATATTCCCTATTCTTCAATACTTAGCAAGTATCTTTGACTTTTGTTTCCCATTGTGTTGCAAGGTAAGTCAGACTTTTTGAGAGTGGGAACTTTCCTTATGTCCATGTACACTTTATGTTTTAATTTGATCAAATCTCCTTCAAGGTGGGGTTTGGAGGGTGGACTTTCATGTCTTCCTTGTACCATCATCATCATCTGTAAGGCGGACTTTTCTGATCTTGAGCACTTTTCACTCACAACCTAGGCGGACTTTGTGCTTATTATGCACCTTTGGAGGGTGGACTTTTCTGAACCTAGGAACCATCTTGCACATCTTTCAAAGCGGACTTTGGAGTTAGGCACTCTGGGCGGACTTTGGAGGGTGGACTTTTCTCTTCTCTATACACCTTCAAGGTGGACCTCTGGACTCCCTCTCCATCACCTTGGGCGGACTTTTCTGATCTTGAGCACCTTTCACTTCATCCATAGGGCGGACTTTTCAACTTAGGTGCAAGGTAGGGCAGACTTTATCCACCTTAGGCACCAAGGAGGGCGGACTTCATGAAACATGTGCACCTTCCATTTTAACTAGATCTCCCTCAAGGCGGACTTTGGAGGGGTTGGATTTGTGCACTCAAAACCTTGCAATCAATACAAGGGTGGTCTTTAAGGCATAGGTGGAACAAAACATGGAACAATCCTCAAGAAAGAGGACTTCAAGCCACTCCTTAAATTGCATATGTTCATCCTAAGGCAGACTTTGTAGGCTTCATGACACAAGGCAAGGAAATATTTTATTCATCCTAAGGCGGACTTTCAAGAGCTCAAGGAAAAACACTTAGAAACTTTTCTTCACTTTACAAGGCGGACTTTGGGAGATAAGTGGAACAAGACAAAGCACCACACCTAGCATAGGGCGGACTTTAAGCAATAAGTGGAACTAAACAAGGCACCACACTTGCTCATAGGGCAGACTTTGAAGGCTCTATGTCACAACTCTTGGAACCTCCATCATCATGCTTAGGCGGACTTTCTTGAAGACTTGGAACTCAACCATGAAGAGGGCGAACTTTTTGGCTTCCTAGGCAGCTTGGAGGGCGGAGTTTGAGGGGTACACCTATCAGGGCGGACTTTGGAGAGCTTGATCAAGAGTAGGGCGGACTTTTGAAGAGACTTCATCATGGCAGACTTTGGAGTTCAACTTGGGCGGACTTTTGATCTCTCCTGTTATAACATTCACCATCACACATTGATTAGCCAAACTTAGAGAATTTTGAAAAGAAATTTCAAAATTTGATAATTTCTTCAATTTTAACCAGATTAACTTGAAATTTGAAATCCATACTCAGGCAAACCATCTGAAGCATCATGACCCCTAAAATGTAGGAACTTAGCTTTTTTGGGTCAAAACTTGAAATTTTTGATCGCGATCGAAGTCGGTTAGTGGTACCAGTGCAAACCCTAGGTCCCCACTTCGAAAAAGCAAAAAGAAGACATCCCTAAAAAATAGGCAAAAATTTCTAAAAATAGCCATATCGGGGATCGGGCTAAAAATGCCAAAAACGAAACTTCCTAAAAAATAGGAAAAAGCAAAAAAGAAAACTTTCTAAAAATAGAAAGTTGTTCAAATTCGTTCAAATCAATTGTGTTCTTTGTCCTTTGGCCTTTCTGTTATCACTTGGCTTGCACAAACTGACTTTCAATCTTTAGGATTCAATTCAAAACTTGTCAGAACCGAGCAGAACTGAAGCGGAAGGCCACAAGCACTAACAAAAATCCTAGAAAGCAGGAAAGGAGAGGGTCCCCATCTTCAATGGGGCGATGTGTGAAAAAGGTCACAACACGTCCAACCTGCAAAAAGCTTCTGAAAATGTCTTCAAATCTGCAAGACAACTCCTTCAACCTGCTCTCAATACTTAGAAATTCGAACTCTTGTGTGTGTTGAAATGAAAATGAGAATGGCCTCTTTGTATTTAGAGTTGGAATTTGTAATTAGAACAAGTGATTGCCTTCTAAAATCTGTTTCCATTCTCATTTCAGTCTTATCCACTTTCGAAGAAAGTTTCTATTTTCATTTATAGTTGCATAGTCATCATCCTTGAGTTCGAATCCTTCCAAATGCAAGTTTCTATTTTGAATTCTAGTCTCAAAATCGACTCAATCTGCCAGATTCATCTCACAAGAAACTTTCTATTTTCAATTCTAAGTTCGAATTCTCTAAGATCTTGCTGACATCATTCAGAATATTCTATTTTTTAAACTTGGTCAGCAATCTTTGACTTGTCTTGACCTCCATTATGAGCAAGGCGGATTTTGTAGATGTTTGTCTTGTCATTAGTCACCTTGGGCGGATTTTTTCATACGTAGGAGTATAAGGTGGACTTTGTAGCATTTAGGAATCTCTTTCTTCCTAAGGCGAACTTTACTTGATGTGTGCACCTCATATGTCTTCCACCTAGGGCAGACTTTGCTCATTTCATGCATAATAGGGCAGACTTTGATGACACTTTACCTCAAGGCGGACTTCTTAAGACTTGATACCTTTAGCACACACCACGAGGGTAGACTTTTTTGCTTTGAATGTTACTTCCATAAGTTGTTGGGCGGACTTTACTTGTTCTCTTCCCAAGTAGGAACGTGGACTTCAAGTTTTTCACTCCCCAATGCAAACTAGTCCTAGGCGGACTTTACTTGCCTTATGTACTTGGTCTTCAAATCTCCCTGAATTCTGATTTTGTTAGACTTATGCACCATTTACTTGTCTCTTATCTCACTTTAGGGAGGACTTTGGAGGGGTTGATTACCCTTTTTCTTTGGACTTACCCCTAGGGCGGACTTTGAGAAACTTGAAAAACCTTAATCTTTCATTGCAAGGCAGACCTTATTTGATCCATGATCTTAGGAGGGCGGACTTTTTGCTTCCTCCAAACACTTAGAAACTTCCTCCAACTTTGTAAAGGCGAACTTTTTAAGACTTGATACCTTTAGCACACACCATGAGGGCGGACTTTTGGCTTTGAATGTTACTTCCATATGTTGTTGGGCGGACTTTTGTGAGTCTCCATCATGGGGCAGACTTTGAGAAGGTCATGACCATGCTTCCCTTCCATTAGGATAGACTTTTGGCGTTCCTGTCATAACATTCTGTGAGATTTTGCCAAGATCAAGAGGCAATGGAAAGCACAAATAAGAGAGAACAAAAGAGATGATAGAAATAAACTGTATTCTATCAAGATGAAAAATATGATCAATTGGATCATTAAGCATTACATACAATGAATATAAGCCTGCTTATATAGGCAAGGCTATATGGATATGTGAGCACACAAACATGGCATGTGGCTCAATAAGAAACAAGGGTAGGTAGGAAATAGGTGTGGGTAGGTAGGAGAAACAATATAATAGTCCACATGAGGTGGATCACCCACTGAATGTGGAGTGTAACAACAAGATCAACACCATAAAAGGTGGAAATTCTCCTACACACACTATCACAATGTGGCACAAACACCCAAGTGTCTCATACCCAAACTACTATGAAATGCATTTCCTAAGTAAACTTAAGTAAGTGTAATAATATCCAAGATGAATAATTATTTACACCAACACCCCCCCTTAAGTGCAACTTAGGGGAATGCACTAAAGTCTACAATGCAACTAAGCAATGCAAGATGGGTCCCGGCTATGAGGCCATGTTAGGTACCCATGTACAAATGCAAATGCATGCAAACCAATGCGATGAAACTAGATACAAAGAACTCTCATAGAAGTATGTGAAGAACAAAACCCCATGTGAGGAAAAAGTCCCCCCCATATGAGAGAAGAAGAAGAGAGACTAGGAAGCCCCCCCTCAATGTGGAATCTGCACCAATGATAGAAGCTCGAAGATGAATGAAGAAACTGCTCCATGAACGTCGAACCACGTTCCTCCCCTTAGGAAGAAACAAAACCAAAGGTGGATCCAAAAAGTCTCCCCAACCATGAAGGGAAGATGAAGCAAAAATACTCAAGATGAAAGGACTATGTGGAAACTGCTCAAGTGTCCCCATGTCGATGCTGAAAGGTACCCCCTCCAAAGGTGGTAAACTGTGCCACACTACTGAAAAAGGCACTCCAAGATCTAGTGGAGATGAATGTAGAACAATATCCAAAGACTCATATGTCTCCTCAAAAGATAAAGAGACCTCCTCCAAGTGTTGTACAAAAGTATCCACAATCATGTCAACCTCTAAAGATTGATCATGTAGAGAATGCACAAGAGGGTCAGAGTTATCCCTCGCAACAATCAAAGAAGGATCATCTTCATCAAAGAGAAGATGAATGTCATCAATGATATCTCCCAAATCTGCAATGTAGGAGTCCACAAACAAACCTGCAATGTTTGTCAAGTAGGCAGCCCAATCAACTGAAGCTGGAAGACATGAAATATCCTGCTGCATTGAATCATAAGAAGGTAAAACTGTCGCACTAGCTGCATCATCAGGTGCAATAGGTGGTGTGATATCAATAGAAGGAGATGAAATGCAAGGCTCAAGAACGGGTTCACATGTGAAAATCCCCAAGTTCAAATGCCCAAAGTTCTTCTCAAAATCTGAATCGTCAACATAGGAAGAATCAACCTCACCAATAGGACCAAAATCTGAAAAAGAGTACAACCGAGATGCATGATCAACCACCCCAGTCGCAATGATAGCTCCACTCTCCAAGTCTCTAATGATAACTGAATCAGGTGTGAACTCCACAGTTTTCCTAGTTGCCCCATGTGTGATTTGATAGATGGAAAGAAGATTATTTGTCAAGTGGGGTACACACAACACATCATTGAAGGAGTTATCCCCAATGGCAATAGATCCTTTCCCAATCACATCCATGTATGTATGATTGCCCATCAAAATTTGCGGCATGTGGCAAGGCTCAAATGTAGAAAACATAGACTGTGAAGATGCCATATGATGAGAAGCCCCTGAATCTAGAAGCCATCTCCCTGAATCATGACTTGTAGTAGCACAAAGAGCTTGTCCCTTTCCTTTATCTATCCCAAAAGAGTGATCCTTTCCTTTATCCTTGGAAGAAGAAGCCGATGTAGACATTCTAGAAGGTAGGTTGATTCTATTCTTCTCAAGAAGATTCTTCAACTCATCAATATCCTTCTTATAACAATGATGTTCATCATGTCCTAACTTCTTGCAATATCCACAAAAAAGATTGTCCTTATATGGTTTCCTCTTAGGTGAGAATGGTGAATCACCTTGTTGTGGAGAGGAAGATTGTGCTCCATCTTGTTGTGGTTTAGACTTAGGTTGCTTTTGATTCTTGCCTTTTCCTTGATTACTTTGATTCCCTTTGTTAGCCACCAAAGCTTGTGACTTTGAAGATTTGAGAATCCCCATCGTGGTCAACTTAGATTGCTCAAGTATCAACATCTCCGTGAATGAATCAAATGAGGGAGAAGTGTATGAGGAACTTTGAGCTAACCTATGGGTGTGAAAGCTAGATACAAAGGCTGCATACTTTGAAGGAAGCTTGTCCAACAAGTTATAAACCAATTGAGCATCCTTTTTGTCAATTCCACAATCTTTTAGCTTTGCTCTTAGCTCAGTTGCTTTTGTGACATAATCTTGGATTGTATCAAAATCCTCGGGATCCAAAGTTGTGAGTTCACTATCAAGCTTGTAGCCCTTAATCTCATCAACTTGACCATACAATTTCTTAAAAATATCCCAAGCCTCTTTAATTGTTGTACACTTATCAATATGAAAAATGAGGTCATCTGATACATACTTTCTAAGTGTTCCAAGTGTCATAGCATTCTTAGTAAGCCATTCAATTTGAGCATTAGGATCGGCCTTAGGATCAGGTGGTGCTGTAATAGTTTCATTTACATAATGAATGAGTCCTTTTTCCATTAGTTTACTCCATGCCTTAATTTTCCATGATGCATAATTATGAGGAGTTAAAAGTGGAAATTTAGGAGAACCCATAGCACCAAAATGAAAAAACACAAGATAGAGAGAGGCACAATCACACAAGACACCCCCCCAAAATACTTAATCAAGAAATCCCCCCAAAATGGTGATTTTGGCATTTTATACTTAGTGCGTATACAATGGGCCACTTGCAAAACAAGGCAAAGTGGACTTCTGATTTCAATTTACAACTTTCTCAAAATGAGATCTAAGAGACTTCAACAAATACTGCTAGTGATCTAAACTGAAATACAAGCAAAATGCAAGTACCAAATATGCCAAAAATGGCCAAATACAGAAAGTACAATTTCTACTTAAAATCACTGCAAACAAAAAGCAGATTATGAAAGTAGATGAAAAAATATGCACTTTCAAAAAAAATGGCACCTGAAAAGGAGTCCATATGAGCCCAAACGAAGCCTCCAAAGTTGTAAAAATCGGAATTTCATGATTTCTGAAAAACCTGTATCCGAAAATCAGAAAAATTCTGCACCACTGTACAGATCACGAAATTTTACCCCAAAACAAAAAAAATTGCTCAAAAAAACGAGTCCTGATGAGTGAGATATCGCTATTTGAAAATTGCCTGCAAAATTATAATTTCTGGAAAATTTCCGATGCAGCGTCAAACTTCAAATGCCTCTAGATTTGGCCTCCAAAGTCTGATTTGGATGAAACAAAAGGCAAAACTGACTTTCTTGGACCTCTTAAATCCAATGGTGACCTCAGATTTGACCCATCAAGCTTCAATAATAACCTGCAATAGAAAGTTCCAAAATGCAAACCCCAAATAGCATCAAATTTCTCTTAATTAGCAAACCAATGACACTCTAATGGCTCTGATACTATGTGAGATTTTGCCAAGATCAAGAGGCAATGGAAAGCACAAATAAGAGAGAACAAAATAGATGATAGAAATAAACTGTATTCTATCAAGATGAAAAATATGATCAACTGGATCATTAAGCATTACATATAATGAATATAAGCTTGCTTATATAGGCAAGGCTATATGGATATGTGAGAACACAAATATGGCATGTGGCTCAATAAGAAACAAAGATAGGTAGGAAATAGGTGTTGGTAGGTAGGAGAAACAATATAATAGTCCACATGAGGTGGATCACCCACTGAATGTGGAGTGTAACAACAAGATCAACACCATAAAAGGTTGAAATTCTCCTACACACACTATCCCAATGTGGCACAAACACCAAAGTGTCTCATACCCAAACTACTATGAAATGCATTTCCTAAGTAAACTTAAGTGTAATGATATCCAAGATGAATAATTATTTACACCAACACATTCACCACCAAACATGATTAGCCAGACTTAGGGAAATACTTGGAAAAATTCATAATTTGATAACTTCATCAATTTTAGCCAGATTAACATGATATTTGAAATCCATACTCAGGTAACCTGTAATGTCCCCTTCTCCGCAGTGATTATTTCAGTGGTCCATTGGCCTATTCCAGAGACCCGTAGTCTATTTGGAAGAGAGAATTAGGGTTTCCAACCTTTGTGGAGTTCTACACGAGCTTTTTAGGGTTTGTCAGGAGGGAATTCTTCAGTTCTGCTTATGGTTTCCTTCTGGGTTTTCCATGAACTCCAAGGTGGCATAACATGCATTTGATTCTTTGGTGAAGTCGGAACTTACTATTTTTAGTAAGTTAGGGTTTGGCTGTTTGGTCGATGCAGTTCTATTGAGCTTTCCAAGCTCTTTCTCTAGGTGTGAAGATTATGTTTTTCGGAGCAGTATTTCTTGACTTACTATTTTTAGTAAGTGGCTGTCTTGAGCATTTCTATTTTTAGCAGTCTCGGACAGGGTCCTGACTCAGCACAGTTCAGTGGTCTTCATTGCACAGCTTCATCCTTGATTTTGGTATTAATCAGTATTGGAGTTATAAGTTATTTAATTAAATATTAATTCCTTATCCTAAGGTTTGATATTTAATTATTTTTATTACTGATTAATTGTGTTATGGGGCAACTTAGGAAAAATATCTATCTGCCAGCAATATTGTTATTTTCCTAAGTCAATGGCATTAAAAAAGATGGCGTTGAGAAAGATGAAATATTTCATGTTTTTATTATTTTATATTGCAAAGTTGTCACCTAGGAAAAAGTTCGAACTTTGCCTAGGGAATTTGGGAAATTAACGCCATGTCTAGGGGAGGCTATGACATGAATTGAAATTGAATTTCAATGGTTTTGGGTGCCATTTGCATTTGAATTTTAGAGGGAAAAATCTATAAATACAGGTGCTTGGCCTCTCATTTGGTATCAAATGAATTTGCATCGTTATGCTGCCGAATTGGCGATTGAAAAATTTGAGCTTCGAAGTGTGGCTTCCTAGCTAAGTCTCAGTTTCGTACTTGCAAGATAGTACCTAGCTGTGTTCATGTATTCCCAGTGTTGTTGGTGAGTGAGTTCCAGATTGTGGAGTGTTTTGATTGAGATTGGAGTGTTTTCTGGTTGCTGGTCGCGGGACTGCTGAAAGTGTATTTTGCTCACACCTCTTGGCCGGGCGATTCCATCATTCTGGGTACCGGCTCATCCTTCCTTCCTACCACTGGTGATGCATATTGTAAGTTTGTAGCATCTTATTTTGAGTGTGGATTTTTATATTGAAAATCAAACTTCCCAGGTTAGGCGTTGGGTTTAGTGAATGCATTGGGAAGCGTGCAAAATAAATATGGGTGTTTCAATGGCTTTCCTTGGGTTTATTTTCATTGTGGCGGGTATAGCAATTGTTTAGAACAGATTTTGGGTGAATTGGGTGAGTAATGAGAGAGTTATGGGCGTTTTAGTGAATCCATAGGCTGTTGGTTTTGCAATTCCAGCTTGCAGATTTTTGATGTTAGCGGAAATTTCATGTTCTTATTTGGATGTTCAGCATTACTCTCTTCTCACATTATCTTAATTATTGTAAGGTTAAGTAGTAGTACTACTAACCAATTCTGGCTTTTAACTCTCACCCTGCTGAAAAGTGGAAGAGGCTAGCTTGCCGCCTATTTTCAAGTAAATTATAATTCAGTCCTCCCACTGCATAAGTGGTCGAGTGATGTCTGAGTGTAATGGTCCTCCTGCTGCATAAGCGGTTGAGTTGAGATTGTTTTGTAATTTCAGTGCTCCCACTGAAATATCGCGGTTGAGTGATTTGTGCTTTTGTATGTTTCTCTTGGCTGGTTCACCGCCAAGTTTCTTGCATTCCCGTTGGATAAGTGGAAGGGGCTGGCTTGCCACCCAAGCATTGTATTGTTTCCAGTTATTTGAAGCTAATGATCTCCTCAACACCGTATGCTCTCACCTTCCCACATTGGGCACTTGGTGATCAGAAAGTGGAAGGGTTGCATTTTCCAACAAGTTTTCAGTTTATGCTTTCTAACCTTAATGGGTTATCTGTTTGTGGATGATTATTATTGGCCTAAAAAATAAAAAATAAAAACTGGGATATTACATAACCCATCCGAAGCGCCATGACCCCTAAAATGTAGGAACTTAGCTTTTTTGGGTCAAAACTTGAAAATTTTCGATTGCGATTGATGTAGGCTAGTGGTACCAGTGCAAACCTTAGATCCCCACTCTGACAAAGCAAAAAGTAGACATCCCTAAAAAATAGGGAAAAGTTTCTAAAAAAAACCATCCCGGGGATCGAGCTAAAAATGTCAAAAACGGAACTTCCTAAAAAATAGGAAAAAGCAAAAAAACAAACTTTCCAAAAATAGAAAGTTGTCCAAATTCGTTCAAATCAATTGAGTTTTTCGTCCTTTGACATTTCTGGGCACTTTGACGGTGTCTAGACCATAGAAACGGGACTCGCCCAGACTCTCGGCGAGTCCGAGTACGAGTCATGCCCGGCGAGTCCCAGGGACTTGGACTCGGACTCGTCCAAACTCGCCAGACTCACCGAGTTGGTGAGTTTGGCCCAAACTCGCCAAACTTGGTGAGTCCCGAGCCCCAGACTCGGTCGGCATCCAACTAAACGTAAAGACAAAAAAAAAAAGTTTGCAATTCGTTTTTAAGTCCGTTTTTTTATGTTAATTATCTTCTATCCCTAAAAGTGACTTTCATTTCATTCACTTGCAAAAAAAGGAGGAGTAAAGTGAGTTGGGAAGAAAAACAAGGGTGCATAGAAGAAAAACTAGCAAGGAGGAAGCTCAAGTTTTCTTCAATTTGTCATATTGGAGCTGCATTGTGTTTCGATTTGGTGCATCAAGAGTTGGATAGGAAGACTTTGTAGCTCGTTTCAAGCTTGTTGTAAGAGGTACGGTTGTTTTTTTGAAGATTAGTTTGTTTCTTGTATGCAAAAATTCCATTTTCTATTCATTTATTTTGAAAGTTTTACATTTTCTTTCAAAATCTTTTGTATGTTTGTATGTAGCATGTAGTATGTAGTTGTAGTGTTGTACTATGTAGGGTTTGTAAATTTCTTTTTTTTTAAAAGTAGGGTTTGACAAACCCTACTTTAGTTTTTTTGAATGTATGTAATATGTATTAATTTTATTTTGTATTTGTAATGTTTTATTGCAGCAAACTTCACTTTATTATTTGCCTATCCTAAAATGTCTACTTCAGCTTTTAGACCCCCCATTAGAAAGGACCCTGCTTGGAAATATCATGAGGATTTTCCAGGGCAAGGAAAGGGGCAAACAAAATGTATGTTTTGCAAAACAATATTCCATAGAGGTATATATAGACTGAAATACCAAATTGCTGGTGTGCGTGGACATGATGCCGAACCATGCCTAAAAGCAATCGCTGAGGCCGTACATGAATGTTATGTAATGGTTGAGGAGATTGAAAGGAAAAAGAAACAAAAGGAGGATTGAGTGGCCATTGGGAGAGAGACAGTTTTAGGAAGAGGGTGTTAATGTTTGTAGCTTCAGTCGAATGATCATTTAGAATACATATAATATATGTTGATTAATAATAATATATTATTATGTTATATTATTATATTATTATTAATCATATAAAATTTAATATTCAATATTAATCTATTATATTACTCTAAATTAATAATTGATTGATGAAACATTATAATATTAATTAAATTATTATAGTTAAAGGAGAGACATGTCCGTTCAAGGACATGCCTCTCCAAAGGAATATATATAGTATAATGTTATTCAATTTGAGAACACATAGAATTCCAAGAATGCAAGTATCAGATTGAATCAAATATATACATTAAAATACATCCAATAAAACCTGGGAAAATCAACATGGTATCAGAGCTCAGGCCTGTGAAGTTTAATTTGGAGGTTGGAGAGGGTTGGAGAATTTAGTTTTTTCTAGAATTTTCAGTCTGAAATATGCCATTGTACGGCCCTTGGTTGGCCTCAAAATGAGAACTATAATATATGGATGGAAAGATCCGTGTTTCTAGTTTTCAAATATGTTTATCTCATCAAATTTGATTCAGTTTTGTGCAAGATATGATGAGTTTGGTGCAAGTCACTTGAAACCCTACCTAGGGTTAGCAGTTTTGGGAAAAATTTCATAACTTTTGTTTTAACCGTTGGATTTGGCTATAACTTGGAGGAAATGTTTGTAATTAGATTTTCTAACATCTCACCGAAGAGATTGGATAAATTTGGTAAATTGTAAAAGTTATTAACGACTGTGTGTGGCAGATCATAATGAAAGTGTTGATCAAAATTATGAAAATGTTCTACATCATTCAAAGGGAATTATGATGAGAGATGATTCATGCTTGATATTTCTTATATGGGCTCACCTTATGAAAGGAAATGTTTTAAACTTAAGATAAGTATTCCATGTTTTATTAAGGCACATGAATTATTGAGTTTGTAATTTATGCTATAATATTGGCTAGTAAAATCTTGTATGCTTCTATCATTGGTATTTCTGTTCGAGATAATTTAGTTTATGAGCTATTTGTAATCTCTCTCTAACATACCTTCAGGACGAAAGCACGATAAAATTGAATTAAAGGGAGAAATAAATTGATGCTTATAAACGAATTGATGATTGAGACCAGATGCAGAGGGAGTTTGACATTTTAAAAGAGGACAAGAGGTTGATACAAGAACTTGAGCTTCAGAGGGAGCAGATGGTTCAGTCAACTTGTGACAATTTCGATCATAGTGATTGAGAGGGATTTTCAATATTGAAGGTGAAACACTTATGAGGTAAAACTTGATTCAATTGATTATTATACTAATGAAATCATTTAATGCCTTATGGGCCCTGTGTAAATCATAAGGAAGTGACGACTTCCAAACGATTTCCACTTGTATTTTTGAGGTTATTGGAAGGTGACGATCTTACAATAACTTGAGCTTGTGGATAGAATCGCCGACAAAGGCAATCCACATGAGAGCTCGTGGATAGAATTGCCGACTGAGGCAATCCACATGAGAGCTCATGGATAGAATCGCCGACTGAGGCAATCCACTCAAGAGCTTGTGGATAGAATCGCCGACTGAGGCAATCCACGTGAGAGCTCGTGGATAGAATTGCCGACTAAGGCAATCCACATAAGAGCTTGTGGATAGAATCGCCAACTGAGGCAATCCACGTGAGAGCTCATGGATAGAATCGCCGATTGAGGCAATCCACACAAGAGCTTATGGATAGAATCACCGACTGAGGCAATCCACGCAAGAGCTTGTGAATAGAATCGCCGACGGAGGCAAATTCACACCTTGAGACTATGGTTGATGCAAATACTCCCCTGTGATGAGCATCATATGGTTGATGCAAATACTCCCAATATCATGAGATGATATTTTTGAGTTATGGTGAATATCATGTGCCTTGATATTCTTGTTTATACCATACTTCCTAATATCATAGTAAGATAATATTTTCTCTATTCCATAATTAATCTAGACTTAATGTATTTGCATTGATTTTATCTTCCCTAGCTAAGAGGGAGTGTTAATTATGTTTTGTGTAGCTATGGTGAGGGCCATAAGTGTTGACATGGGAGATCACTACACATTCTGTCTGATCATCCTCCCTAGCTAAGAGGGAGCGTTAATGTTTGTAGCTTCAGTCGAATGATCATTTAGAATACATATAATATATGTTGATTAATAATAATATATTATTATATTATTATTAATCATATAAAATTTAATATTCAATATTAATCTATTATATTATTCTAAATTAATAATTGATTGATGAAACATTATAATATTGATTAAATTATTATAGTTAAAGGAGAAACATGTCCGTTCAAGGACATGCCTCTCCAAAGGAATATATATAGTATAATGTTATTCAATTTGAGAACACATAGAATTCCAAGATTGCAAGTATCAGATTGAATCAGATATATACATTAAAATACATCCAATAAAACTTGGGAAAATCAACAGAGGGACACAGTTAGGTTGTGTTGGAGGCCCTTCTTCCTTACCTCCATATCGTCCCACTCAGTTTGCTACTTGTTGACGTGTATTTTGTACACTGCCTAACACAGAATAAAATACCCAAGGGTACCTTATCCTCTCTTGAATAAAGCCTCTGATTGTTGAAGATATCGCGAAGAAGGATCAATCAGGATGACTCCAAGGTTCTGTAATGTAGGGTCTCTACGTGTGGATAAGCACCAGTGGTCGTTGTGAATGCTGTTTCATCAAAGGGGCCTTACGTTTCCGTTCAGGAACAGATTTTCCTAAAACTAACAAGCTCTCAAAAAGATCAAAAGGTAGGGTTTGCAAGAGACGAATCCTAATCTAATCCTAAGAATGATTCAATGTAAGCTAGACTTGGCAAGACTCGACCAATTTCAGTATTGCCAAGGAATTACAACTCTATTGAGATTGATGCGATCTTCTAGGGTGATTATTGATTTTCAAATCATCAAGAATCATAGACACTACCATGAAGGTACATGTCAATAATTCAATAATGACTGAAGGTTTAAGCAATCCAAATATCTCCAGTTGACCACACAAGGCGTCCTTACAATCAGTAAGAAGCTAGTGGTTTGGAACGTGAATCTCACCAAAGATCAAGCTCAACACTTAGTCCTTCAAATTTAAACACTACTTCGACTGAGAATGATTCAAGAAAGTAAACAACCATGAAGATAACCACGAGAATTGCAATAAAACACCATAACTTCAATATTTTATTAATCTCAAAGTCAACATAAACAACAATTGCTTGAAATTCTTTCTTCAATGCTCAATCTTGCTACAAAATAACTTTCTTCTCTCCAAAATCTCTAATTCTAATTCTAATATCTCCTTTCTAATTTCTTTCTAATATCCAAAATGAAAATGAATGAGGGTATATATAGCATCCTCAATTACAATGAACGACCCAGATCAAAAGAAGATCAACGGCTGAGATTTTGACACCTAAACCCTAATTAGGGTTGATCATGTCATCTTCAAATCACTTTCTAAACGTAGAATATCACTCCGCCTTCCATCTTGAGTCTTTGAAATGAAAGTGGCATTCCAAAATGTTAGGCCATTAAGCAAATTTGAAGATTTCGCTCTGGTCCCTTGGTGAGGGACAGGAGCGCCCTAGCCATTTTTCATCCAGTTTCGTGGTCCTTGCAACTTTGTTCTTCCTTGAAGCACCTTAAACATCATCGCCATCTTGTGCCTTGGCCTGGATTTGGAGGAAAAGACTTGATAGTGTGTTTTTCGCCCTGGTCCTTGGGTGAGGGACAGGAGCACCTTGGCCATTATAAGCTCACTTATGTTTTGCAAACTTTCAAAATTATCTTCAATGGATCGATTACGCCCTCCTTTACTCATCTTAAACGTAAAACTTGCTTTACCTTTGCCCAAAATTTGCCTTGTGAGAAAATCGCTCTGGTCCCTTGGAGAGGGACAGGAGCTTCCTTTGAAAATCGCTCTGGTCCCTTGGAGAGGGACAGGAGCGCCTATTGCAACTTGGGTCGATTTTCTCCATTGTGGCCCATTCAAGTTATATTTAACGAGCAAAACATACTTCCCTTGTCCTCTTCAAATCGCGAAATCACTTAAATCTTGCAAGGATAATGCAAATTTGGAATTCGAGCTCCAGTCCTTCAGTGAGGGACAGGAGCGCCTTTATCTTCCTAGGCCAAAAGTTCAACCTTTCATTGCTAACGACTAAGTTTGGATACTCCATTATGCTCGCTTCATCTTTCCTTGCGTCCTTGATGCTCCAGTTTGATCAACCAAGACCCAAAATGATCAAAACAAGCCATTTCGCCTTGGTCCTTCAGTGAAGGACAGGAGCAATTTTGCCTTAAACCTTACAAACTTGTCATTTTTGAGTCTTCAAAATCTTCAAAATCTTCAATTCATGTTCAATCATATCCCTTGGCGACCCTGCACAAAAACATTAAAACAAGTCAAAAACCAAGATGCACAAAACATCATTTTCGCCTTGGTCCCTGGGTGAGGGACAAGAGCGATTTTACTTCTATAAGCCAAAATATCCAAAATTTAGGTCTTCAGTCACTTCACAAGGCATAATTAGGTCATTTCCAAGGCCAGGAATCGGTTATCAAGCTATCAAGAATTTGGTCAAAAAATACCCAGACAAAAAAATGCACAATTCCATCATTAAAATGCTAACACTTAGACAAAATTTGAATGTGCCCTCAAAAACCCTGACTAGACCTATCCTGAGACATACCTGACCTTCCTGACAGGCTCATCTCATTTCAAAATTTGCAACCTTCGGGAGGATGCTCAATAACCTTCAAAAACTCGACTAGACTCGGCTTGAAAATATCCAACAGAAACCCCTGAGGCTTAACCCTAGTCTAGACAACTCACTCACTTAATCAAAACCCTAAGAGCAGAGAAAAGAACGGGCGAAACAAAAGCAAAAAGAGGGGGTCCCCATTTTAATGGGGCGATGTGTGAAATGGTCACAACACTACTGCTGGTGCTTCCGTTTCTGCTTCTGCTTCTATAAGTGGCAGTGCCACCGCCACTTCTCATGCTCCTACCACTAGTAGTTGTAGGTGGGAGTGTTACCATTGGACCTAGGATTCATAAATCTAGGTTGGATTGCTTCTTTGTGCCTCGCACTACTCCTGGGTCCCAACCGTCACTTGAGGGCATGGGTTGGAACAAGGAGGTCCATGATGCTGCTAAAATGGCAGTTGGCAGGTTTTGGAGCTACAGCTGTATTCCATTCTTTGTAGCTAGGTGAATGTTTTACTAACTTTTATGTTTGATAACTTTGATTGTTTTAGTTTTTATACTTAACTTATCTCATTGAGTTTCTTTGCGACAGGTCTCCTTATTGGCAACAAATGGTTGATGCCATTACCATATGCGGGGCGGGGTTCAAAGCCCCTAGTGAGAGTGATTTGAGGGGACCCATTTTGTCTCAAATGGTGGATGATGTGAAGAAGGATTTAGATGAACAACGCCAGATATGGAGCACTAAAGGTTGCACCATCATGACTGATGGTTGGATGGATAGGAGAAATAGAACTCTCCTTAATTTTCTTGTTTCTTCCGCAGGTGATTGATTAATTTTAGTTTCATATAGTCTTTAATTTTTTATTTTTTATCTAATGGTTTATTGAATGATCATTGAGCTAACTTTATTTTTTTATTTCAAGGGGCACTGTTTTCATCAAGTCCACTGATGCCTCCGCCCATTGCAAGAATGCCACCTACCTATGTGAGCAGATAGAGAAGGTGATTGAAGATGTGGGTGAGGAGAACGTGGTACAGGTGGTGACCGACAATGCAACAAATTATGTTGCTGCAGGTAAACTTTTGATTACAAACTAATTTTGTTTGCAAATTAATTACTATCTTGTAGTTTGTACCTCCATTAATTACAATTTACAGTGCAACAAATTATGTTGCTGCAGGTAGACTATTGATGGAGAGGCACCCATCTATAGTTTGGACTCCATGTGTTGCTCATTGCATTGACCTCATGCTGGAGGATATTGGAAAAATCCCAAGGGTCAAGAGATGTGTAGAAAGGGCAAGAAATGTCTGCAAATTTGTATATAATCATTCATGGGTGTTGGCTCTTATGAGACAATACACAGAGCAGAAGGAGTTAGCTCGTCCAGGAATCACAAGATTTGCCACAAACTTCCTCACATTGCAGTCCATGCTTAGGTCTAAGTCTGCCTTGAGACATATGATTGTTGGTGAGGAGTGGTCTTCCTCATCCTATGCTACCACCCCTGCAGGGAAAGATATGGCAGATTGCATTTTTGATGAGCAAGGCTTTTGGGTCCCTTGTGATGAGATAGTGAAGGTAATTTTTTTATAAATTCTACAATTTAACTTGATGTTTTATAACTTATTATATGTATTCTCTTATTTGCTCTTTTTTCTAAAGTACATAATATTTTCAATTTTGCAGTTTGTTAAGCCCTTGATGGTTTTGTTGCGAGTTGCAGATGGAGATAAGCCCGCAATGGGCTATATATATGAGGGCATGGATAGGGCGAAGGAGGCCATCAAATTCATCTATGGAGGAGATGAGAGCAAGTATGGTCCCATTTGGGAGATCATTGATAGGAGATGGCATCATCAGCTTCATAGGCCCATCCATGCGGCAACCTTTTATCTGAATCTGACATTCCGTTTTATCCCTTCTTTCAAGGCTGATGTGGAGGTCCTTAATGGGCTATATGCAATCATGGAGAAGATGGGACTTGCTGGTACTTCTCAGATAGACCTTTTTCGAGAGCTATAGTTGTTCTCAGATGCACAAGGGGAGACCTTCTCTCGTCCTATCGCCAAAGACAGTAGGACAACTATGATGGCAGGTAAAAATAAATTGTAAGGCTTAATTTTAGTTTTATTCAATACTATATTGTAACTTGTTAAATGAGTTCATGAGTGAGACTGATTTTATTTATTTTTCTCATTTCAAACTCAGATCATTGGTGGAGCTTTTTTGGCCTAGAGACACCAAATATTCAGAAGTTGGCCATTCGCATCTTGAGCCAACCATGCAGCACATCAGGTTGTGAGCGCAATTGGAGTATGTTTGAGCACATACACTCCAAGAGGCGCAATAGATTATTTGTGGAGAAGATGAATGATCTCATCTTTGTTCACTACAACCTCCGCTTGAGAATGAGAAAGAATGCATTAGTTGACATCTCTCCTATCATTCTAGATGAGGTTGATCTTGAAGCAGAGTGGGCCAATGAGAATCAGATAGCTCCTGGGACTCCTACAGCTATATTTAGTGATGATGACATTGATTGGATCGACCAGGTAGATATAGACGCTGAGGTTGTAGCCATGGCAGAGGAGGAGCAGAGAGCACGAGTAGAGACAGGAAATACTGAGACTCAGAGTGACACAGCTGTTCCTGATGTTGGTGAGCATGACACAACTGCTCCTGATGTTGGTGAGCATGGCATGGTGTCACGGGGAGCGACTATGGCTGCTGAATCATCCAGGACCTACTTTAAACGCCTTCGCAGGGGGCCAGGGCGAGAGAGTGCACGACCCTCTGAGCCATAGGCTTGTACACTTGTAGTTGTATTTAGTATTTACTATTTACCTTTGGTATTTGTATGAAACATTTGATGATGATCATATGATGACATGGTTTTTTTATTCCATTAGTTTTGTAATATTGTATACATTTGACAATATTTATATATCTATGTTTGTTATTTTCTTCAGCTACAATTTACGTTTATGCTTATGTGATTGATGTATACTTGTGTATGTAATCAAATGAGCCGAGTTTGATGATGTTTTTGTGTCTTTAAGGTGTATTCAATAAAGGGTGTCTGAAACAAGTTTAAAATCTTTAAAAATCTCTAAATTTCTTGAGTTTTTCACTTTCCCGAGTCTAGTCAAGTCTGGAGCCGAGTCCCGAGTCCGAGTCTGAGTCAGCCTTGCCGAGTTCGAGCCGAGTCCGAGTCCCGTTTCTTTGGTCTAGACTCTGTTATCACTTGGTTTGCAAAAACTGACTTTCAACCCTTAGGACTCAAACTGTTCAAAACTTGACAAAACTGAGCAAAACTGAAGCGAAAGGCCACGAGACACTAACAAAAACCCTAGAAAGCAGAAAAGGAGAGGGTCCCCATTCTCAATGGGGAGATGTATGAAAAAGGTCACAACAGGACTTACATTCGAATGCCTGAATGCTTGATTTGTTGGAACTTCAATCATCTGATGTTGCTATATGGTGATTCAGAAGGTCTATTCTAAGGTCTAGAATGTAAGAACATAGATGAATGACTATATGGAATCCTACCGAGCGAGGTCTCACCATCACCTTGAACAATTTGACACAAGCTCAACGTAATCTTCTAAGGACATTTCAAAGATGTTCGAATCAATACCATCAAACGTTGATCACCATTCAAGTTAATGCATAAGCAATGAATGTAGAACGATTCGAAGTTAAGCTCATATCATTCCAATTGACCACACAAGGCACACTTACAATCAGTAAGAGGTTAGTAGTATAGACTAGGTGGATTACACACAAATGCATTCAACAAATTCTTCCATTCAATTTAATTATTTATCTAACATGAAGATCCAACAAGAAACCATGCACGTTATAAAGAAACAACACACTTCACCATAATTTCAATGAAAATGGAGTTCATTTATAACTTAGGCAACAATTTCTGCCTTCTCCTCCTACTCTACTCTAATTACTATTCTATTCTTCTATTCTATTCTCCTCTTGCTACTAACTATTCGCTATTCACTATTAAACTTTACAAATGAAGAGTGTGAGCCTTATATAGAGAGCTCAATCACAATTAACGACCAGGATTGATTCTCCATTAATGGGTAAGATTTTACAATGAAACCCTAATTAGGGTTTCTTACAACAAACTCTCTTTAGCCAATGAGAATTATATCTAGTGACTGTGGACCAATAGATATCAAGGGTAGGTAGGTACATCAGAGTTTGTGCATCCATGTATGAACTAGGTGCATTGCATCTAGACATGCTGATATGGACTTCATTGACTGGAGGAATGGTGATTGGGACGCCATCTGGGATGCCACTTTTATCCTGCTCTTCATAGACTTGATTGGATTCATCATCATGAAGGGATATCAAGAGATATCTCTTGATACTCAACATTATCTAGCTCGATCAAAGTAGTGGTGATGGGAATTATTGATGTAGCTGAGTCCTTCTTCTATCCTTGCTTGCTTGCCTTGGAGTGATTGTATGACTTCTCCTTAAGATCCCCACTCCAATCTTCTTCCAACCTGATCCTTTGATCTCTTTCCTTACCTCCTACAAAACAAACAATTGAGCATCAAACTTATAAGATGTATAGCTTATATAATCTCTTAATTTGATATAATCTCTGATTCCGATCATATGCGATTTTCTCCAAATTTGATCAAAGAGAATTGATAAAAATCAATAAATTCATTGTGTGGAAGATAAGTTAGATGACTTAGGACAAATCTGGGTTGTCTTAAGGTAAATTCGTGTTGATAAGCTTGTTGGTTGAGCAAATTCGCTTCTTTTTGGTGCTCAAATGATGAATCTTGCCTGCTTCAAAAGATTAGACCTGCATCTCCAATGATGAAATTCGATCTTATGCTGATGGAATTTGCGGATGTTCTGCTCAAGTTCGCTGTTCAATTGGAGTAATTTGCTGGCATGCTGACAAAATTCGCTTTTAGAGAGGAATTATGTTTTGAATTGATGCTAAAATGATCCTTTTGACTTCTCTTATATATGCGATTTAGGGTAAAGGTGTGTCTTTTGGGGTATAAGGCTGACTTACTTTGACAAAATAATAAATTGTCTTCCTCCAAGGACAAGGTCAAGGTAAAGATTCATTTTAGGACTCCTCCAAGGTACACATATCCAAGTTCGCTCTGGACCCTTAGTAAGGACAAGGCATGAAGTTCGCCTTAGGACCTTCGGAAGGACATCAATTCAACATTCGCCTTAGGACTTATCCAAGGAATTTCACTCAATGTCCTTAGGAAGGACAAGGCATGAAATTTGTTCCAGGACCCTTGGAAGGACAGGGTCAAGTTCGGTCTAGGTCGTTTGGAAGGACAAGGCTCTTGATAAGGAATTTCTCTCTTTGACCTTGGCAAGGACGGGGTCTAAATGATAATTTCGCTCCATGTCTTTTGGAAGGACATGGTCTTGATAAAAATTCTCGCTCTATGCCCTTTCTAGGGACATGAATTGAATCAAAATTCGCTTTAAGACTTCTAAGGTGCATATTTTCAAGGACCTTGGCAAGGACAAGAAACAAGTTCGCTCTGGATCCTCTCCAAGGACATCAATTCAATATTCGCTTTGGATCCCTGACGAGGACATTCACCCTAGGACCTTAGCAAGGTACATGACAAATTCGCTTTGGATCCTTCAGAAGGTACGGGAGTCTATGGCCTTAGCAAGGTACGGGGTCAAGGTACTTAGGCAAATTTCACTCTAGTGAGGGAGCAAGGTACTGTTGACGTGTCTGAAATCGCATTGCTGCAAACTCCATATGGCCAACGCAGAATAGAATAAACCTGCTGAGTATCCTATCCTCTCTTGAGATAAGGGAATCCCTAATGCTATTTTATACGTTTGATCAAAGGGGACGACCTCAAGGTTTTGATTGTCAAGTCTTGACTGCGGGATTACTCAGTGGTCGATGTGATTTGCTGGGAGCACAAGGGGACTTACGATTTGCAACAAGCTGGTCTGTTGCGATTCTCGAATTACGCAATAAAGAGCAAAAGGAAAGGTTTAGGAGATCTAAAATTAACAACACGAGTATGCGGGTAGACGGATTCAACATAACCAATTCCTGCTTGGCCAGAATAGCTCACAACCTTGCAGAAATGGTGCAATCTTCAAAGGGACTTGGAAGGTTTTCAGACTGGAGACGCACGGCTAAGCACCCAATTCTGGCGCAGCTCAGACAGACACCTGCAATTGATCTATGCACAATTAAAGGCTCAAGTTAACCATACAAAAGGATACACAATCAGTATATCCTCAATGGTATGAGCCTGAATCTATCAAATACTTGCACACCCAAAACAGAAAGATCTATCTAAAATGCTTAGAGAAACCATGCAAACGGGATGAAAACAAGACAATAAACACCAAATCAATGTCTATATATTGATTTCAGCTGCCTATTACAACAATTTCTGTAGCATCTCTATGCTACTGCTTAAAATCTAACCTATTCTAACTCTAAAATCTAACTCTCTCACCAGAGTCTAACTATTTAACAATCTCTAACTATCTAACCATCTAACCCTTTACAAAAGAAAGGCCTCTGCCTTTTATAGATATTACAATTTTGAATCGAAGGCTAGGATGGACTGTATCCAAGGGTCCTGATCTGCCTTCCAGAAACTAGTAGCCTTAACCCATGCCCATTAAATTCTCACTCATCCATTCAACCACAATTTCAACTACCTGCCACTATTTGGCTTCAATTTGAGTCTATTCGGTAGTTGGACATAACTGTCCACAACTGACTTGTTTCCCCTTTCTTTCAAAATATCTGAGTGGTACCTACAAGTAGTTTTACAATAAAACAATTTCAGCATTTTAGAAATTGAATTCCTAGAATTAAATCCAGCTGTGTGCTTTTTCTCGAGAAGGCATAAACTTGCAGCATTCAGAGTGTTCTTTGGTCTTTGGTCCAGATGGTGGACTTCATCTTTGTTCAGCGGCACGGTTCCCAATGTTTGGTTGCTCTTGCGCTCCTGCAGTGCGTTCTCACATCTTTTTTCTTTTCCAGTCTTCAACGCCTGGCCTTGATTGCGATCCTTCTTCGATTTGCGTTTCAGGTCTTTCTCCTCGTTCTCTAATGACGTCCTGCGACCTGCGAACGATCAATTTCATTTCAATAAATCAATTTGAAAAATTAATTAATTAATTTAACAAATATTAAAATTTAATGCCTGGAGGGTCATTTGAAAATTTCCCAAGTTTTAACGCTTTACTCCTGTGAATTTAGTTGTTCCTAGCAATTTCGGGCAAGAGGGCCGTTCGAAAAGTTTTAAAAACTTTGACATTTCACCCCTTAATGGTGAATTTCGGGATTTTGGGCACTTTTGCAAACTTTGGGATTTGGAGTGTTTTGCCAACTTTCACTTTTTAACATTTTGGCTTAAAGGTCCGAATTCGGCCCTTTGGCCACTTTTTGCAAACTTTTCACTTTTCAAATTTTGGCCCCAGGGTCCGAAATTAGATGACTTAAGTGAATTTCGGACCTTTGGGGGTCTTTTGCAAATTTAAAGGCATTTTCGAACCTTTTGCCAATTTTGTTAACTTTTGAATTTTTTTTTGAGAATTTGACCCCAAGGTCTGAAATTCGGCCCCCTAGGTGGTTTTGGCAAACTTTTAACCTTTTTAAAATTTTGGCCTCTGGGTCCGAAATTCGGCCCATAAGGCAATTTTGGCGACTTAAGTGAAATTTTGGACCTAGGACCAGTTTTCGCCAGTTTCGCAATTTTGGACCTTTGGCCCATTTTGGGAATTTAACGAATTTTGAAATTTCTCTCAATTTGGCCCGAAAGTCCGAAATTCGCCCTTGGAGTGATTTGGCGATTTTAACTTTCTCCTCGAGAAGCGCGAGCTTGGGCATCTTGGGCAAGTTTGTCAATGTTGGCACTTTGCATATTTTATCTCCCTTGTATCCCTTGGCAAAAATCGGCATTTCAACGTCATTGCAGGCTTTAACTCCTTCACATTTAGGCGATTTTGCGAGAATTGGGGAGTTTTAAGTTCACAATATGGGCCTAGAGGCCGAATTTGGTTTTAGCGGCACTTGACCCTTCATATCCCCTTCCTCTTCCGCAAGGACAGAAAGGCACAAATCGGGGGGTCCCTGTCCAAGATGGGGATGGGTGTGCGATTCGCACAACAACTACGTATCCTTAGGAAAGACTCTTGACTTAATCCTTTAACCTTACTTTGCTCAATTTGTTCAATCCTCAAGTTTTTCACCCATAAATCATTCTTGCAACATACTTGATGACTTACTTCACTCCACTCAGGAGACCAACCTGACATGATGACCATCTAGATACTTGAGAAACTCTATCCCTTCAATGAAAAGACTAATAGAAAAGACTCTAACACAACCAAGAAAGCAAAAAGTGGGGGGTCCCCATTTGCAATGGGGCAATGTGTGAATACCTCACAACAAGTCTGACAGTGACTGTCACGAAACCTTGTAGATTGCTGTAACTTTGTCCTGTTTTGGGTTCTGTTGATGTGTTTTTTTATGCACATGCGAACAGAAAATACAATACCTCAAGTATCTTATCCTCTCTTGAACAAAATCTTTTGGATGTTGAAGATTTTCTTAAGGTTCATCCAAAAAAGACTCCAAGGTTCCGAATGTAGTATCTCTACGTGTGGATAAGCTTAGTTGGTTTGATGTGATTATGCTGGAATCACAAGGGGACTTACATTCGAATGCCTGAATGTTTGATTTGCTAGAACTTGATCATCTGATATTTCAATTGGGTGATGCTCTTTGTCCTAGATTAACTTAAATTGAAAAATGGCAAAGGATGAAGGGTTGAGAGATTCTATTCTAATCCTAAGAATGTAGGAATATGAGTGAATGATTAGATGGAATCCTACTGAGCGAGGTCTCACCATCAAAATGAACAATCTGACACAAGCTCAGTACAATCTTCTAAGGACGTTTCTAAGATGTTCGAATCAATACCATCAAACATTGATCACCATTCAAGTTAATGCATAAGCATTGAGTGTAGAACGATTTGAAGTTAAGCTCATAACATTACAGATGACCGCACAAGGCGCTCTTACAAGCAACAAGAGGCTAGTGGTATGCATTAGGCGGATTCCACATAAATACATTCAACAAATTCCTCCACTCAAATCTAATTACATGAAAGCAAATTGAGAAGCAAAGACCATGCGAATTGTTGAAGCAACAAATCAAATTCACCATAACTTCAATGAAATCAATTGTTCTTTACAACCATGTTTGACAACAATCTTTGCCTTCTTTTCCTACTCTACTCTAACTTCTATTCTATTCTCTTAAGACTATCTACTGACTATTTAACTCACTATTAGCTATTTGCTGACTATTAACCTTTACAAATGAAGAGATTGAGCCTTTTATAGTGCTCTCAATACAATTCAATGGCTTAGATCAATTCTCTATCAACGACTAAGATTTTACAATGAAAACCCTAATTAGGGTTTGTTACAACAAACTCTCCTTAGCCAATGAGAAAATTACATTTCATGAGTGTGGACCAATAGATATTAGGGGTAGGTGCCTCAGAGTTTGTGCCATTACTAGTGAGTCAGGTACATTGAATCAAGACATGCAAAGGTAGACCTTCCCTGATTGGTGAGTGGTGACTAGGATGATGACTAGGACGCCTCTTCAACTTGCACTTGTAGAGTTGACTTGTCACCATGAAGGGATGTTGAGAGATATCTCTTGATACTCAACATTATCTAGCTCGCTCAAAGTAGTGGTGTTGGGAAGTATTGATGTAGCTAATTCTTTCTTCCATCCTTGTGTTTCTTGGAGTGATTGCACGATCTCTCCTTTGCCATCTTATGATCTCTCCATGTCGATGAAAACCTTGAAGATAACCCGCTATTGCTTGCAATTGTTGAACACTCAGAGTTTTTCAACTTCTTAGTACTTTGAGTCTTCTTCATGCATTTGAGGCGTTCTTGATGATGACGAAGCTTCTTGAAGTAGTCCCCTTGTATCTTGTCCTTGGTGTTGCATAGTGATGATAGGAAGTGTTTGTCATGATCGAGTCATCCCTCCATCCTTGCTTGTGTCTCTTGCCTTATGGTAGTTGCATGATCTTTCCTTCCATATCTGCAAAACAAAGCAAGTATAATATTAAACTCATATGATTTCTTAATTTTGACACAATCTCTGATTTTGAATAATTGCAATCAATAAGTTCATTGGGTAATTTGAATATCCTAGAGAAAATCTAGGCTGTCTAAAGATGAATTTACTGGTTGATAGGCCTCGTAGCTGAGCAAATTCGCTTTTCCTCAATACTTAAATCATAAATTCGCCTTTTCAAGACATCAGACCTGCACCCTCAATAATGAATTTCGTCTATAGGCTGGATGAAATTCTTTGTCTTGCTGGAATAATTCGCTGACCTACCACTGATGGAGAGAAAAATGTTTGAAGTTTTGAATTGATGCTTAGAATGATTGATTTGACCTCCCTCTATATGCGATCTAGGATAAAGATACAAGGCCGACCTGATTTAGTATGAATAAAAATAACTTTCAAAGTGCTGGCTAACTTGATCTCTTCTTAGCAATTTGAAAATTTGAATTTGTTTAGGTGCCAAAATACTTGTCTTGTTGAATTTCACTTTGGATCTCATGCAATCGCTCTATGTCCTTGCCAAGGACGAGACCTATAATAAAGTTCGCCGGCTGAACTTTCTAAAAACAAGCCTCCTAAGGCAGTTTGCTCTCTGACCAGCCTAAGGACAAGTTCTAAAACATAATCCGCTCACTAACTTTTGAGAGGACAAGACCCAAATGAGATTTTTCGCTCTCTATCCTTGCTAGGGACAAGACCTATATTCAAAATTCGCTCACCCTCCTCTTGAAGGACACGACCTATATGATAATTCCGCTCTGTGTCCTTTCCAAGGACAGGATCTATAATGTTGTTTGCTCCAAGACCTTGGCAAGTTACGCTCATGATTCTGGACAAAGTTTGCTTTATAACTTCTCCAAGATACATATCCAAGTTCGCTTTGGACCCTCAGCAAGGACAAGGCAAGGTGACAATTTCGCTCCATGTCCTTTGGAAGGACATGCCCTATATGACAATTTTCGCTCCACGTCCTCTCTTAGGACATGGCCCATAATGGAATTTGCTCTATGTCCCTTGGAAGGACAGGCCCTATAACAAAACTTGCTTCATGTTCTCTCCATGGACAAGCTTCATAAGGCAGTTCGTTCTCTGTCCTAGGCAGGAACAAGACCTATAATGACATTTTCGCTCTATGACCCTTCTAAGGACAAGGTTGATTCTAGACAAAGTTCGGATTAGGACACATTCTAGTTCGGTCTTCCATCAGCAAGGAAAAGGCATGCAAATGATTTCGCCCAATGTCCTTTGGAAGGACAAGACCTATATGATAATTTCGCTCTGTGTCCTTTCCAAGGACAGGCCCTAAAATGGAATTTTCGCTTTGTGTCCTCTCCAAGGACAGACCCTAAAATGGAATTTTCGCTATGTGTCGTCTCCAAGGACTCTCTGAGCCAAGATCAAACTCGGGCCATTAGTATGATTCTTTTCAATACAGTAGGCATTGAACCGACTGAACCATACGAATAGTAGCCCCCCCCTCAATTCCATTCTAGCTATTATTAATGGGTGAGAGGGGATTATAGTTAGGTTAGAAGAAGTAGTTGCGTTGGGGTGGGTGGGAGGCCCTTAAATGGATTTTTCGCTCCGTGTCCTCTCCAAGGACAGGACCTAAAGACAAAATTCGCTCTTGACTCTTGGCAAGGTATGGGAGCGAAAATGATAAATTCGTTCTAAGACTTCTCTAAGGACAAGGTCAAGGTAGGAAGTTGTTTGACAAGTTAGTATTTCTGTCAGGATTCATCTATGGAACATAACATTTAAGTGTAAGTGAATACTTTAAGTTATATTCCATATATATCGTCAGGATGTTTGAGAGTGGTTTCAAACCTCCATGAGTTATAATGCAAAATCTAGTTTTTGGAGGATCCTTCAAATTTCCAGACAGTCAAATTTCAGGGCACTTCAGGATCAAGATGACATTCTAGACTTCTAAAGTGAGTTTTCTCTAACCTTGATGTAAGGGACAAGACCTAGGACACCATGCATTTAACCAAGGTTTGATTTAGCAACTTGAAGCCTAACCAGATAGTACACAAAACCCTAGGAATGATCTAAATAACCCCTAATCACCCAACTAACTTGACTTCCACTCCACCCTGAGGAGAACCACCTGACTTGATGACCTTTGAGAAACTCAAACCCTTCAATGCAAAGGCTAAGACAATAAAACGAACAACAACAAAACTAAAAGAGATAACCCTAGAAAGCAAAAAGTGGCGGTCCCCATTTGCAATGGGGCGATGTGTGAATACCTCACAACAGGTTCCTTATGGAGGAATGTGTTTGTGCACTTTGTTCATGATATGCATTGTTTCTGCTCTTGGCCATTGTAACCCTGCCTTTGGTCTATCACTGACATTGAAACATAACCATCATAACCTGCAGACTGCCCTGAGGTAACTGCTTGTTTTATTTGACCTTACTGTCCATACTGACTGTGCTAATCATGTCTCAGAATCATTATTTTCTGCTATAAGGCTTTCACTTCACAGCCACCTACCTCTCAGGGTATCCAATTTGTAGTCAAGGCATCATTTTACTCTTAATAACTTCAAAAGATTTTAACAATATTAATGAATCTTGACTGTCATATCATACTTTTCTAGGTCTAGGATTTCATCTGCATGTTCACAGTCTCAAGACCCTTTTGACTATCATTACTGCTGTGACTGTCTTTTCTAACTTTCATGCTTTTCCTTTAGATATGATTGTAAGAACATCTAATGTATGACAATACAAGACCTTTGCTTTTTTGAAAGTAGGGTATTGAACTCCTACCTTCTAATGTGGATCCTTGCATGGGTTGAACTCGCAAAATCTGAACTTTACTGTGCACTTCCACGCATGAACCTTTGCATGGGTTAGATAACTTCTCTTTGATGATGATGCAGAGGTGTAGAACGGTTTACATGGGAGAAAACTCAAGTTTATTGCAGCTTATCTCACAGATAGCTTCAAATCCATGATGAAGAACAAGATGAAAGAAAAGCTCAAATGTAAATGTTGAAGAAAACCCTAACACAATAAAGTGGAGATAATGATTTTATTTTTTCTTTTAGCTCTTAATTTCCTCCAAAAATAACTTTCCCTTGACTCCATGAAACGTGGGATGATTTCACTTGTAGAAACTTTGAAAGCTTTGACTTAACAAGAGAAGAAAATAAATTCTTTAAAACTTAACCATATTAAACCAAATGCATTTTATTTGGGTAATTTGACTCCTCCTATCATTTAAAACCCCTCTGAAATTGACTACCAGGACCTAGGATCCTGTGTGGGACTACTTTTGACCTGAAGGGCAAAAAAAGGCAACAGGTAGTTTTAGAATTTTAGTGGCTGGGTTTTTTTAATTGAGGGCTGAATGATGGAAGGTTTAAAGTCATGTACAGATTTGAGAGTTTGTCTATTTTCAGAAGCTCTAAAGTCATGCATAGATCTTGTTACACCCCACTTGTGCCCTAGTAATTTCTGTGCAGTATTTTCGTCTTGATACATGTTAACCCTAGTGCATTTTGATATACTCGTATGATGTATGATGTGCCTAGTTTCTATGCTTTAAATGATGGATTTGTTCAGATGATTATGCATTTGTGAATATTGATTATTATGTTTTCTATGCAAAATTGATGTACTTTGATTTAGTAAATTGAGGAATTTCAGTTAGCAATATGATATCATGTTTCACTTTTATCACGGCTTATTAATTGTCAGAACTAGACAAGATTTGATCTAACCGATTTCCATGGGCCAAGTGTATGGAAGAGACCGTCGTCCTCTACAAAAGGAGGGAAAGTATCATCAGGTCGGGAGGTGAAAGAATGGAAGAACTCAATGCAGTTTGAAAACCCTAGCCTAAGCCAAGTAAACCTAGGTGGATCTTGTCGAACCTTGATTAGCCAGTGTGTCAGTTAACCTAGTAGGTCAGTGCATAGAATCTGAGGTTTGTCGTTTTCTGAAATAATTATTAATTATTAATATTAATTAATTATTTTGTTATTTATTAATTAAGTTGACTGGACTAATATGACTTTTCAATATATATAAATATAAATAAATATGTATTAGTAAATTTAACTATAATTGCTTGGCAAGTTTTATTTTAATTAAATAAATTATTTTATTGGCCAACTTTAATTGGCAACTCAATAATTAAGTAGACGTAATTATTTTCTTTCATAGTGTTGAAAGATATAAGACTTAAATAAAACTTTTGAATCTTATTAATGTAAGCCATTACATAATTTTTATTTATTGAGCAAGCCTTAATATTTTATCGGGCTAGTTGGAAAGTTAATAAGAGCAAAAAAATAATGTAAGATAAACCTAGTGTATCGCCATCCTTCATTTTGGAGTTATCGGGCATGAAAGGAAAGAAAGGAAAAAGGTTAAAGTCATTACGCATCTTTATTTATGATGGTGGAAAGATATTTTTGGAATTTTTATTGGGAAGAGCTTTGGATGAAAATGAAAGCCAGTCATGGGAAATGCAAGCATGCCCTGCGTGACTCCTTGGGCGGATTTAGAATCCCGCTTGGTATTAGGGCGTAGGAAGTAGGATAAACGTTTTGGCAAATACATATAACGGGAGGAAAACAAAGGGTAACTTCATTCTCCTATTTTCTTGGACGGCTAAGAATAAGGGTTGCTCTGCAGTTTTTACCAGATTTCGGCTCTGTTATTGGGTTAATACTGCTAGGAATCAACATCTTTCTGCTCCACGTTTCCCTGGAGTAGGGGTTTTCCGATAGAGGAGGCATTTGAATATATATTGACGTGATTCTTTGGCTCTCAGGTCATGTTATCTTCTTTGCTCTGCGATTTTACCCTTCTCTCTTACTGTTATTTTCTTATTTCGAATATATAATGGGAGGAATGCATAAATATATCAGTTGTATGTAAATTGCTAGGAGTTTTAGAGAATTTCATGGAATTCCATATGTGTTTGAAACCCTTCTGCATTCTGATAATGTACATTAGCCATTGTTTCAGTTTTTAACAAGTAATAACCAGCATGATGTAATTCTGTGTATTCTGTTAAGGCTTATTGGAGATTGAAATTTAAAAGTAGATATACGTATTTCATTTACCATTATTCTGCTATTAAATTGAGTTTTAACTCTGTTCCTGGAATGTAAGGAGAGGGTTAATGTAGTTCGGGGTATATTATATTTTGTGTTATCTCTGTGAGAAGATGTATGATATGTATACGTATGTATTTGTATATATATATATATATATGTAAATAAATACGTATATATGTTGTATATCTGGAAAATTCCTTTTGTATCTCTTTAATCTGGTTATAAAGCGAGCAAAGTAATTCTGAATCTGTTCTACTGATTTTGGGTAAAGGGGCTTGACTATTTCGCAAATTAAATGAGGAAGGGTAATGTGTCTTACCCTGTTTTCTGTATCATGAAAAGTAGAGAAGATTTTGAAAAATTCTGTATTATCCTCGTAGGAAAGTTGGGTAGAAAGTCTGAACTTATGTAAATGGTTTCTGCTTTCTGTCATATCGCAGATTCGTACAGATTTATATTTATATATGTACACACATGTATAGCAACATACTTATAAGATATATATGTATGTGTATGTATAGATATAATAGGTGGTTTTGGAATAAATGATTGAATGTATTTGATTCCTTTCTTTTAAAAAAAAATGGGTTAATGTATAAGTCTCTTAAAAGGAGCAGTCCATTTTATATCAGTTATAAAAAATTGGGGCTGCCAATTTGTATCATTGTTTTCTTTTAGACCAAACAAATAAGGGTAGATGTAGTGTTATATACATTCTTACAAATAAATACAATCTGTATAGATATGTGCATATGCATGGGTGTCTGTGTATGTAAGCATGGAGATATAACACTTCATACCGGTGTGGGTGTAATAAGTGGATTCAAACCCTTAAATTGTGTAACCTGCTGAATACAATTATGCCAGCAACATCCTTGGGATTTAGATTGGAAAACCTGCAAGGTCTCGTGTTTTGAAGACCATCGACACCTTAATTGAGCTTCCTTAGATTTTCTTAATTTGATCAATCCGAACAGCAGTGTCGAACACACACTATCTATTTGAGATTACCCCTCTTGGTTATAAAGCTAACCTATACCCTAGCCTAGGAAGGCAGTGGGTAGAAGAGCACTATTGTACATGTTGCAGTTAGCTTCACAATTGGGAGGTCACTCTCAGGAGGCCCGGACAGCGGAAGCATGCTCAACAAGATATATTTTTCCATACTTAGGAATTATGTGTACAATTGGCGACTCTTATGCCTCCTAATTTCCCAAGCCAGGGATTCAGTTGATACATCGTAAAAACATTGCAGTCGTAAATGAGAAACAAAATAACGATAACACCTTAGAGTACTAAAATTGTGTCTTTTGAATGCTAACACAAAAATTAGGCCTTAGTTCCCTGTTGAGTTCAGTTGAACTCCTAGAACTTAGACTTATTGCCGAGAAGGGTGAGATCATTGATAGCAAGTAAATTCGTGCTTAAAGTGTAAAACCTTGGCCAAGGTGGTGCTGTGTAATGCATGCACTTGTCTGATCTTTAGCACCCGATACACCCTTAGTCAGATCGTCATACTAGTAGGGAGTTACCCTTAGTGTATGACCAACTAAGTGTGTAGGTCCTAACACCGAGTCTCAGATGGCATTGAGTTTTCGTATTCCTTTACGTCTAGGTTACCGGGTTCGCCCGCCCCTGGGACGCCCTGGTACGGGTCCGGGTTCGACTGGGGTTTGAAAAAACCCAGGGTGGGTTCGACCTTGGTCGAACCCAGTCGAACCTGGGGTCGAACCTAGTCGAACCTGGGCGGACCCAGTGGAACCTGGGCGGCTGGGCGGCCCATAAAGTCAAAAAACAAAGCAAATTTTTTTTTTTTTCAATTCCGCCTTGTAAAAAGTGAAAGTTATAACCTAAAAAACACTTCTAAAACATTTTATTGACTCATTTCACCTCATTTGTGTTGCAAACAAAATTTTTATGAGAGCAGTTGAAGAAAAGGTGAACAAAATTTGGCTTCCAAGATCAAAGAGGAGGAGTTGAAGACTGATTTTAGAAGCTTCAACAAGTGTTGCAGCATCATTTCCATACATTTTCAAGCTTCCATTGGCTGCAAGAGGTAGGTTTTGAAAAAAAAATTTCCAACTATTTTTGTTTCACAAATTGTCAAACATGAAACTTGAATTTTTTTTCATTATTTAGTTTTTGTTTTTGAATATGTTTATTTTATTTCTTGCCATAGGAACTAGAATGGCATCTACATCTTCCTCCATTGGCAATGAACAAATAATTGCAAAACAAAGAAATGATCCAAATTCTCCCTTATGGAAATATGTGGACATTATAAAACAACTTTCGGGAGGTTGGGGATTCCGTTGGAAATGCCATGGATGTGATATTGAACGTAATAGTTCATATTATCGGGTGGTAGGCCATTTATGTGGAATAAAAGGAAGAGGCATCAAAAAATGCTCTGGAAAAAATGGTAAACCTATACCAGATGAGACAATGATGAAATATATTAGGGAGCATGAGGCGGCAGAAGAGAGGGAAGCCCGTAGATTGAACCAAACCGCATCAAAGAAAACAAAGGGAATGCAAGGCCCTTCTAATCCCAGTATTGTAGTAGAAGACCACCCCTTCTTTGCCACAAATGAACCTTAAAGTGAACCACCCTTGACATGTAAAAGAACAAAGGGGCCTTTAGAAACCGCATTCCAAAATGAGAGTAGAGACAATGCTGATCAAGATATAGTAAGGTGCATTTATGCAAATGGGTTGTCATTCAATGTTGTTCGCTCCCCATATTGGAAGCAAATGATAAAAAGTGTTAATGAGGCACCAAGAGGGTATAAGGGCCCCGGTTATGAGAAGGTACGTGGAACATTATTGGAGAAAGAGGTGAAGAGGGTTGAAGATGCATTGAAACCCATAAGGGATTCATGGGTTGAGACAGGTATAACAATTGTTTCAGATGGGTGGAAAGATGCTAAAAACCGTCCCTTGATCAATGTCATAGCGGTGTCCCCTAAAGGGGCAATGTTTTTGAGAGCTGTGGATTGTGAGGGCCAAATAAAAGATGGCCAATTTATTGCAGAAATTCTCATCTTTGCCGTTGAGTCTGTGGGACCCCACAATGTTGTCCAAGTCATAACGGACAATGCAAAAAATTGTAGAGCTGTTGGTTTGTTGGTTGAGCGACGCTATGATCACATCTTTTGGACACCTTGTGCGGTACATTCACTCAATCTTATGCTACAAAGGATTGGGCAAAAATAAAATGGATCAGAGATGTGTATGTAGAGGTTGAGGACATCCAGATGTTCATCACAAACCACCACATGTCTCAAGGGATTTCTAGAACCTATTCGAATTTGGAGCTATTGAAGGTGAGTGAAATAGTAATTTAATTTTACATTTTCTGATTTTTTTGAATTTTCAATGTTAATAATATCATTGTGTAAGCTATATTGTGTATTCTTCTTTAAAGTTTGGCTTTATTTTTTAATCATTTGGCATTAATTTGTGTTATAGGTTGTTGAGACCCATTTTGCATCAAACACAATCGTCTTAAGACGACTTGTGAAAGTTAGAGTGGCACTATGCAATATGGTGATCAACACCAATTGGACTGTATGGAAGCAAAGTAGCACTGAGAGGGCAGAAAAAATTAGGGATAGAATATTGAATGAGAAATGGTGGGATCTTGTTACATATCTCCTAAGTATCATTGAGCCCATCATGAGCATGATTCGCTATACAGACATGGATAGGCCTTGCATAGGTGAGATTTATGATGGCATTGATTCAATGCTTGAAAAAATAAAGGTCACTATAAATGAAAAAGAGAATGATCATCAGGAGAAATTCTTCAAAGAACTGGAAGTAATTATTGTAGAGAGGTGGAATAAGATGACCACTCCTTTGCACCTTCTTGCCTATGCCTTAACACCTAAGTACTATAGCAATCAGTTTCTTGATAAACCAGGAAGGATTCCACCATGGAGAGATCTAGAAGTATCTGATGGGTACAAGGCAGCATTTCTTAGACTATATCCCGATGATGATTTGCGAGATGTTGTTACAAATGAGTTCATAGAATTCGCAAATGGGAATGGTCTAAGTGTTGATGCACTTCGTCATAGATCCAAGAAAGATGCTCATAGCTGGTGGTACTTCCATGGCACATGCTTCCAACACCTACAACCCCTCGCTATAAAAGTTTTATCACAAGTAAGTTTAATTAATTAAAATTTTAAATTTACAAGTTTTAGTTTATTTATAGTTTACTTTGTCTTCATAGGTTGCTAGTAATTTTATTTTTATCAATGTATAACTTTAATTGTTTACTTTGTCTTCATAGGTTGCTAGTTCATCTGCTTTAGAAAGAAATTGGAGCACATACTCTTTCATCCACTCAGTAAAGCGCAATAGGCTGCTATCAAAAAGAGTGGAGAATTTAGTATATGTGCATTCCAACCTACGTCTTCTTTCACACAAACAACATGACTACACACAAGGGGAAACAAAGATGTGGGATATAGAGCCAGAGCATACTGATTTGGATGCTCCTGCTTCTCAGCTTCTTGCATTGACACTTGATGACTTGGAAATTGAGCCAACTTATAGTGCAAGTGCAAGTGGCATTGGCTCATGTAATGTCAATGTCAATGAGGAGGAGGAGGAGGAGGAGGAGGAGGAGGAGGAGGAGGATGAATTAGATGATTAAACTTTAAGTTTATATTGTTGAAAGTTGAAACAATAATACTTGAATATTTTGTCATTTTGATATTAAACTTGATGTATATGATGCTATTATCAATTATGGTATGATCATGATGCTATGATTACAAGTTTATGTTTGTTTTGTTGTTTATATGATTCTATGTGACATGAATATTTTAATTCATGCTTATAGGCTTCACAAATATCAATATATATATATATATATATATATATATATAAAATTTACATGTTTTTGTACTAATGAACCCAAACGAACCCAAACCCCTTTTCAAAATTTTGCCGTATTGGCGTACCGGGTTCTTCGAACCGGAACTGGAACCCGAACCCGAACCGGCAACCTAGCTTTACCTCCCTGCGAAGGGTCGGGCCAGTCTAGAAGGATATGGCACGGGGGACTAGATAGTCCGTGGTTGGGCGGAAAAGCGCCCTAATGATACTTTCCGTTCCCACCAATATCATGACAGAGTATGAAGTTCAGAATTAGCATCAGTTGAAAATTACTCTCTAAACCCCATCTCTCTTTCATTTCATGCAAGTTAATTAGTTCTTAATATTGCATGTATGCTTAATTTTTAGTTCAATGTACTTAATCTTTAGTTATAGTTATCCATGTTCCTGTTTGAATTAAAAAAAATATATATATATCCATCTTGCTATGCTTATGTTAACGGCTATTCTTTTGCAACGGTTAGATTATTGAATTTAAATTTCTTTCATATTTTTCAGCATGTTACACATGGTATCAGAGTGCCGGGTTCAACACTGAACCTTGGGCTCACCACAACAAGAACAAAAAAAAAAACTTGAAAAGAAATTGAAACGAAATACTTGGCATTGTCCAAGATGTTCTGCACAACCAAAAGAAAACAAGCACGTGACCCGGTTTACCTTCGGTTGGGGAAGGTAATCAATCACAAGTATGATTACTCATACTGCTCCATGTCGTCTGATAACGAAACCCTAGCCGATGCCCTAAAAAGAATCGTCAAGGAAAGACGACCTTGGATTGCCAGCAAGGCAGCAGTACGAACTAAAATACTAGCAAACAAAGCACCGAAACTAGTTAAGCCTGCAACCGAAGAAATGAAGTATAACACCACTGTCATCCATCTTGAACCTAAGGAACCAAAAAAGGTTCACATACCCCGACCTGGTTTTCGTTTGGTACCCTTTTCCGACTTTGAGGGGCAAGAAGAGCCCATCACAGGATTAGAGAGTAGGTCTTAGATAGAGAGCTTTTGTGTATATATTGAAACCTAGGCCAAACTATTTTTGAGAGTAACCCTGATAGGGTTACATTGTATATAATGAATTTAAACTTCCCTGCTTACTTTTGACAACAATTTCTGAAAACATTTTCATGATATATATGTGGATGGTTAGATGGTTAAAATTATTATTTTTTTATTTATGTTTGCATCCCATACTTTTAATGTTGAATGCTAGACAAAAACTAAAACTGCATATTTTTGTAATATCAAGTGTCACAAGAACTTTAACATGTCTCATCACCTGAAAGGTAGGGGAGAATCCGGAGGCCTGGAAACATCAAATGATAAACTAGATAAACTCATCCAAATGGTTCAAAACACGCAAAACAGGCTCCAAGGCTTGGAGCAGAGAGTAAGAGACCATACCAAAAAACCCAGCGTGGAGTTGGAGTCTCAATTTAGGGACCAGTTTACTGAGCGGGAGCACACTCTTCAGAGTGAGTTCCAAGAAACCCAAAACCGTAACTAGAACCCTAAGGGAAAGCATCTTATGGGGGTAATATCGAAAGATATGAAGAAAGTAAGACCTTTGCAGTATGATGGGGCTGAAGGAGGAGACGTTGTTGAAGCTTGGCTTACAAGCATGGAGAAGTATTTTGAGATTAGAGAGTATACTGAAAACATGAAGGCCGTTTGGGGAGCCTACCAACTAACCGGAGAGGCTGCTGATTGGTGGGAGAACAAAAAGACCGAACTTGGCCTGAGATCAGACAACATAACCTGGAGTAAATTTGTGGAGGTGTTCAGACAAAGATGGCTGCCTCAATTATTCTTTGAGCAAAAATTGATAGATTTCCAGGATTTGAAACAAGAACTTTCTGTGCATGCTTACTGGGAAAAATTTATGCGTCTCTTGAAGTATGTACCTCACTTCCAAGTAGATGAAAGTTATAATATCAGAAAGTTCATTATGGGCTTAAACAATCGAATAGGTGGTTCAATAGATGTTTTAGCTTCGACTACTATGGATGAAGCTATGAGAAAGTTGTTAGGCAAGAACAAAAACTCTGTAAGGACGATTCCATCAGAGATAGAAGCAGAAAGAAGAGTAACTGGGGACAGTCGTCACGAAACTTCAACAAGAATGGAGACAGATATGGAGTCAACAATAAAAACAATAAAAGGCGCCAAGGAGGACAACAAAACAACCATAGAGAGGGTAAGAGTTATGATAAACCCAAGAGGGACAATGGTGGGAATAGTAGCAAACCAAAAAAGAAAGGACCATCAGGTGGTTGTTTTAATTGTGGTGCTAATCACTATGCCAACCAGTGCCCAACTAAACCATCAGGAGGGCAACATCAGAGGAATCCACTGCCACCTCAACAGGTAGTTTTTCAACAAAGAATTCATGTGGCGGTTGATAACTGCCAAGCTGAGTACCAATTCACGCTAGTGGAAACTCTAGGTACTTTATATGGTATACCCATTAATATACTCATTGATACAGGTGCTACTGAAAATTTCATTTCGCCAAAATTGCTTAGTAGATTTCCTAGGAGAGCTAGTTTTATGGCTAATTCATGGATAGTGGAATACGGCAACCAGTCAAGAGCTCAGGTAGAGCAATGCCTGTTTGGGGCAAGAGTAGAATTTCCAAACTTCACTACTGAAGTTGACTTGTTTGTAGCACCACTAGGCATGTATGATGTCATCTTAGGAATGAAGTGGTTGGGTCAGCATAGGGCAAGGGTAAATTGTTTCGACAAGTTTGTAGAATGCCGGTATGATTTGGGCAACAAAGTACTCTTGCGAGGCATGCAACGAGAAATTAGATTGCGGCAACTCTCTGCTATGCAGCTGAGACGAAGCGAAAAGAAAGGATGTCAGATATTTGCAGTTAAAATGGATGAAATCAAGGATGCAAAGGATGTCCTATATCAGGATGATATGATGATGTATGAGAACTGTAATCGTCATGAAAAGGAGTTTGGTGAAGTTGAAGAACCAGAAGAGCCTTTTGATGTGAAATATCCTTACCTCCAGGATTTGCAGGATGTATTCCCAGAGGAATTGCCTGGCTTACCACCAAAAAGGATATTCGATTTTTCCATCGAATTATTACCAGGAGCAGCACCTGTATCCAAAGCCCCTTATTGGATGACAATGGTCGAGCTGATGGAGTTAAAAGACCAACTTCAAGAACTCCTGGATAAGGGATTGATAAGACCTAGTGTGTCGCCTTGGGGGGCACCAGTAATCTTTGTTAAAAAGAAAGATGGGACTCTCCGACTTTGCATAGATTACAGGATGTTGAATAAATTGACCATCCAAAACAGATATCCTCTACCCCGCATTGATGATTTATTTGATCAAATGTGCGGAGCAACAGTCTTTTCCAAGATCGATTTGCGATCAGGGTACCATCAGTTGAGGTTAAAGGATGAGGATATCCATAAGACTGCCTTCAGAACTCGTTACAGACATTATGAGTTCACGGTTCTACCATTTGGACTTACTAATGCACCAGCCGCTTTCATGAATTTAATGAATAGTGTATTCCATGACTGCCTCGACAAGTTCGTCTTGGTGTTCTTAGATGACATTTTGATATACTCAAGGAATGAAGAAGAACATCTGCAGCAATTGCGGTTTGTTGTACAACGATTGCGAGAAAACAAATTATATGCAAAATTATCCAAGTGTACCTTCTTCCAAAAAGAAGTACAATACCTAGGGCATATAATCTCAGCTAAAGGGATAGCAGTAGACTCGACAAAGATTAAAGCCATTTCTGAATTGCCAACTCCCAGGAATGTGCATGAAGTTAGAAGCTTCATGGGGTTAGCGGGATACTACAGAAAGTTCGTAATGAACTTCTCACGCATCGCACACTCCATCACATCATTGCAGAGGAAAGGCAAAAGATTTGAATGGTCAGAAAAATGCCAGGCGGCGTTTGAACTCCTTAAAGAGAAATTGAGCACGACACCAATTCTAAAAGTGCCAGATCCAGACGACCAATACTTAGTAGTAACTGATGCTTCAAGGGAAGGATTAGGTGGAGTCTTGATGCAAAGAGGACAAGTAATTGCCTATGAGTCCAGAAAGCTCAAAAATTATGAGCAAAATTATGCACCACATGACCTTGAGCTTGCAGCAATAGTACATGCTCTACAAATGTGGCGTCACTATTTGCTAGGCAAGCCTTTTGAGCTTCGGTCGGATCACCAAGGATTGAAATATATTCTCACTCAACCCAACCTTAATGCACGACAGAGACGATGGTTAGAACTAATCTCAGATTATGATTTTGAGATCAACTACATCAAGGGTAAGGAAACCGAGTGGCAGACGCGCTGGGTCGTAGACGCCATATTAATGCCATCACTGCAGTGCATACAGATTTCCGGAATCGTGTCCTGCAATTGCTAGGAGGGGATAGATTTTACCAACAGGTAAAAGAGGCTTTACAAATAGATTTCTAGGATCCAAGATATGACGGTTTCAAAATTGAATTAGACGGACTTTTAAGATACCAAGGTAGGATGTATATACCTGAGTCCTCCGAGTTGAGAAAATTGGTGTTGAAAGAAGTGCACTCAGCACCTTACTCTAGACATTCGGGAGTAACTAAATTGCTTGTTGATATCAGACCCTTATATTTTTGGAAAGGAATGAAAAAGGATGCCGCAAGGTTTGTGGCTAGTTGTTTTGAGTGCCAGCGAGTTAAGGCTGAACATCAACACCCACCAGGTTTGTTGCAACCTAACGTAGTACCCAACTGGAAATGACAGATAATAAGCATGGACTTCGTCCAGGGATTGCCTATGTCCAGAAATAAGCATAATGCCATTCTAGTGGTGGTAGATAGACTAACCAAAGTGGCTCATTTTATACCAGGCAACTTATCTGATGGGACACATACTATAGCTTACAAATTCTTGCATGAGATATTTCGGTTGCATGGTATACCAGAGAAAATAATCTCGGATATGGATGCCAGAATGATGTCTAGATTTTGGCAAACTCTATTTTCAGCTTTAGGAACTCAGTTGAATATAAGCTCAGCCTATCACTCTAAAACCGATGGTCAGACGGAAAGAGTTAACCAGGTTTTAGAAGACCTTTTGAGAATGTATTCCATGGATCAACAGTACAAATGGGAGGTATACCTTCCATTGGTCGAATTCGCCTATAACAATTCCTACCAATCATCCATTAAGATGGCGCCCTTCGAAGCACTATATGGAAGGAGGTGTAGAACTCCTATCAGCTGGGATAAGCTAGAAGACAGGATAACCCTTGGTCCAGAAATGCTCTCAGAAATGGAAGAGCAAGTCAAGCTGATCAGAAAAAGATTAGCAGAAGCTAATGATCGACAGAAAAGCTATGCAGATGCAAAGCGTACCCCCAGACAGTTTGTAGTGGGAGAGAAAGTGCTTCTATGGGTGAAACCAAACAGGAGTAGCATAAAATTTGGGAAGTCCTCCAAATTAGCTGCTCGATATGTTGGTCCTTTTGAAGTATTGGAAGTTGTAACCCCAGTTGCCTACAGGATTGCTCTACCGCCAGCTCTTGCTCGGTTGAATGATGTATTTCATGTTTCCTATTTGAAAAAGTATGTTTCAGATTTTGCACATATGATTGATCGGAACTCCTTGTAGGTACAGGACCGAGGGGTGGTCATGATCGAGCCAATCAGGGTGCTCGAGGTAAGTAAGCAACGCTTACGTAACAGAGAAGTTACTCAGTGCAACGTCCAGTGGATCAGTACACTGAGGACAGTACCACCTGGGAAGATTATAATGAAATCCATCAACGATTTCCACACCTGTTTAATGTTTTTAACAGCTAAACAAAACTTCTTTTGTTTCTTTAATACTGGTTAAACATTGTTATGTTCATAGTTGTTTTAAATGATACTTGAAAATCATCGAGGATGATGATTCACAAGGGGAAGGATATGTTACATTCCACTTGTGCCCTAGTAATTTTTGTGCAGTATTTTCGTCTAGATACATGTTAACCCTAGTGCATTTTGATATACTCGTATGATGTATGATGTGCCTAGTTTTTATGCTTTAAATGATGGATTTGTTCAGATGATTATGCATTTGTGAATATTGATAATTATGTTTTCTATGCAAAATTGATGTACTTTGATTTAGTAAATTGAGGAATTTCAGTTAGCAATATGATATCATGTTTCACTTTTATCACGGCTTATTAATTGTTAGAACTAGACAAGATTTGATCTAACCGATTTCCATTGGCCAAGTGTATGCAGGAGACCATCGTCCTCTACAAAAGGAGGGAAAGTATCATCAAGTCGGGAGGTGAAAGAATGGAAGAACTCAATGCCGTTTGAAAACCCTAGCCTAAACCAGGTAAACCTAGGTGGATCTTGTCGGACCTTGATTAGCCAGTGTGTCAGTTAACCTGGTAGGTCAGTGCATAGAATCTGAGGTTTGTCGTTTCCTGAAATAATTATTAATTATTAATATTAATAAATTATTTCGTTATTTATTAATTAAGTTGACTGGACTAATATTACTTTTTAATATATATGAATATAAATAAATATGTATTATTAAATTTAATTATAATTGCCTGGCGAGTTTTATTTTAATTAAATAAATTATTTTATTGGCCAACTTTAATTGGCAACTCAATAATTAAGTAGACGTAATTATTTTCTTTCATAGTGTTGAAAGATATAAGACTTAAATAAAACTTTTGAATCTTATTTATGTAAGCCATTACATAATTTTTATTTATTGAGCAAGCTTTAATATTTTATCGGGCTAGTTGGAAAGTTAATAAGAGCAAAAAAATAATGTAAGATAAACCTAGTGTATCACCATCCTTCATTTTGGAGTTATCGGGCATGAAAGGAAAGAAAGGAAAAAGGTTAAAGTCATTACGCATCTTTATTTATGATGGTGGAAAGATATTTTTGGCATTTTTTGGGAAGAGCTTTTGATGAAAATGAAAGGTAGTCACGGGAAATGCAAGCATGCCCTGCATGACTCCTTGGGCAGATTTAGAATCTCACCTGGTAATAGGGCGTAGGAAGCAGGATAAACGTTTTGGCAAATACATATAACGGGAGGAAAGGAAAGGGTAACTTCATTCTCTTCTTTTCTTGGATGGCTAAGAATAAGGGTTGCTCTGCGGTTTTTACCAGATTTGGGCTCTGTTATTGGGTTAATACTGCTAGGAATCAACATCTTTCTGCTTCACGTTTCCCTGGAGTACGGGTTTTTTGATAGAGGAGGCATTTGAATATATATTGACGTGATTCTTCGGCTCTCAGGTCATGTTATCTTCTTTGCTCTGCAATTTTACCCTTCTCTCTTATCGTTATTTTCTTATTTCGAATATATAATGGGAGGAATGCATAAATATATCAGTTGTATGTAAATTGCTGGGAGTTTTAGAGAATTTCATGGAATTCCATATGTGTTTGAAACCCTTCTGCATTCTGATAATGTACATTAGCCACTGTTTCAGTTTTTAACAAGTAATAACCAGCATGATGTAGTTCTGTGTATTCTATTAAGGCTTATTGGAGATTGAAATTTAAAAGTAGATATATGTATTTCATTTACCATTATTCTGCTATTAAATTGAGTTTTAACTCTGTTCCTGGAATGTAAGGAGAGGGTTAATGTAGTTCGGGGTATATTATATTTTGTGTTATCTCCGTGAGAAGATGTATGATATGTATACGTATGTATTTGTATATATATAGAGAGATATATATATATATGTAAATAAATACGTATATATGTTGTATATCTGGAAAATTCCTTTTGTATCTCTTTAATCTGGTTATAAAGCAAGCAAAAGAATTCTGAATCTGTTCTATTGATTTTGGGTAAAGGGGCTTGACTATTTCGCAAATTAAATGAGGAAGGGTAATGTGTCTTACCCTGTTTTCTGTATCATGAAAAGTAGAGAAGATTTTGAAAAATTCTGTATTATCCTCGTAGGAAAGTTGGGTAGAAAGTCTGAACTTATGTAAATGGTTTCTGCTTTCTGTCATATCGCAGATTCGTACAGATTTATATTTATATATGTACACACATGTATATCAACATACTTATAAGATATATATGTATGTGTATGTATAGATATAATATGTGGTTTTGGAATAAATGATTGAATGTATTTGATTCCTTTCTTTTAAAAATAATGGGTTAATGTATAAGTCTCTTAAAAGGAGCAATCCATTTTATATCAGTTATAAAAAATTGGGGCTGCTAGTTTGTATCATTGTTTTCTTTCAGACCAAACAATTAAGGGTAGATGTAGTGTTATATACATACTTACAAAGAAATACAATCTGTATAGATACGTGCATATGCATGGGTGTATGTGTATGTAAGCATGGAGATATAACACTTCATACCGGTGTGGGTGTAAAAAGTGGATTCGAACCCTTAAATTGTGTAACCTACTGAATACAATTATGCCAGCAGCATCCTTTGGATTTAGATTGGAAAATTTTCAAGGTCTTGTGTTTAGAAGACTGTCGATACCTTAATTGAGCTTCCTTAGATTTTCTTAATTTGATCAATCCGAACAGCAGTGTCGAACACACACTATCTATTTGAGATTACCCCTCTTGGTTGTAAAGCTAACCTATACCCTAGCCTAGGAAGGCAGTGGGTAGAAGAGCACTATTGTACATGTTGCAGTTAGCTTCACTATTGGGAGGTCACTCTTAGGAGGCCCGGGCAGCAGAAGCATGCCCGGCAAGATATATTTTTCCATACTTAGGAATTATGCATACAATTGGCGACTCTAATGCCCCCTAATTTCCCAAGCCAGGGATTCAGTTGATACATCGTAAAAACATTGCAATCGTAAATGAGAAACAAAATAACGATAACACCTTAGAGTACTAAAATTTTTTCTTTTGAACGCTAACACAAAAATTGGGCCTTAGTTCCCTCTTGAGTTCAGTTGAACTCCTAGAACCTAGACTTATTGCCGAGAAGGGTGAGATCATTGATAGCACGTAAATTCGTGCTTACAGTGTAAAACCTTGGCCAAGGTGGTGCTGCGTAATGCATGCACTAGTTTGATCTTTAGCACCAGATACACCCTTAGTTAGAGCGTCACACTAGTAGGGAGTTACCCTTAGTTTATGACCGACTAAGTGTGTAGGTCCTAACACCAAGTCTCGGATAGCATTGAGTTCTCGTATTCCTTTACCTCCCTGCGAAGGGCCGGGCCAGTCCAGAAGGATATGGCATGGGGGACTAGATAGTTCGTGGTTGGGCAGAAAAGCGCCCTAATGATACTTTCCCTCCCCACTAGTATCATGACAGAGTATGAAGTTCAGAATTAGCATCAATTGAAAAGTACTCTCTAAGCCCTATCTCTCTTTCATTTCATGCAAGTTAATTAGTTCTTAGTATCGCATGTATGCTTAATTTTTAGTTCAATGTACTTAATCTTCAGTTATAGTTATCCATGTTCCTGTTTGAATTCAAATATATATATATATATATATATATATATATATATATATATATATATATATATATATATATATATATATATATATACATAAGGTTTGCAACTTATGCAAATGGTTTCTGCTTTCTGTCATATCGCAGATTCGTACAGATTTATATTTATATATGTACACACATGTATATCAACATACTTATAAGATATATATGTATGTGTATGTATAGATATAATAGGTGGTTTTGGAATAAATGATTGAATGTATTTGATTCCTTTCTTAAAAAAAAAATGGGTTAATGTATAAGTCTCTTAAAAGGAGCAGTCCATTTTATATCAGTTATAAAAAATTGGGGCTGTCAGTTTGTATCATTGTTTTCTTTCAGACCAAACAATTTAGGGTAGATGTAGTGTTATATACATACTTACAAATAAATACAATCTGTATAGATACGTGCATATGCATGGGTGTATGTGTATGTAAGCATGGAGATATAACACTTCATACCGGTGTGGGTGTAATAAGTGGATTCGAATCCTTAAATTGTGTAACCTGCTGAATACAATTATGCCAGTAGCATCCTTTGGATTTAGATTGGAAAATTTGCAAGGTCTCGTGTTTAGAAGACTGTCGACACCTTAATTGAGCTTCCTTAGATTTTCTTAATTTGATCAATCCGAACAGCAGTGTCGAACATGCACTATCTATTTGAGATTACCCCTCTTGGTTATAAAGCTAACCTATACCCTAGCCTAGGAAGGTAGTGGGTAGAAGAGCACTATTGTACATGTTGCAGTTAGCTTCACAATTGGGAGGTCACTCTCAGGAGGCCCGGACAGCGGAAGCATGCCCGACAAGATATATTTTTCCATACTTAGGAATTATGCGTACAATTGGCGACTCTTATGCCCCCTAATTTCCCAAGCCAGGGATTCAGTTGATACATTGTAAAAACATTGCAGTCGTAAATGAGAAACAAAATAACGATAACACCTTAGAGTACTAAAATTGTGTCTTTTGAATGCTAACACAAAAATTGGGCCTTAGTTCCCTCTTGAGTTCAGTTGAACTCCTAGAACCTAGACTTATTGCCGAGAAGGGTGAGATCATTGATAGCACATAAGTTCGTGCTTACAGTGTAAAACCTTGGCCAAGGTGGTGCTGCGTTTTTAGCACCAGATACACCCTTAGTCAGAGCGTCATACTAGTAGGGAGTTACCCTTAGTGTATGACCAACTAAGTGTGTAGGTCCTAACACTAAGTCTCAGACGGCATTGAGTTCTCGTATTCCTTTACCTCCCTGCGAAGGGTCGGGCCAGTCCAGAAGGATATGGCACAGGGGACTAGATAGTCCGTGGTTGGGTGGAAAAGCACCCTAGTGATACTTTCCCTCCCCACCAGTATCATGACAGAGTATGAAGTTCAGATTTAGCATCAGTTGAAAAGTACTCTCTAAGCCCTATCTCTCTTTCATTTCATGCAAGTTAATTAGTTCTTAATATTGCATGTATGCTTAATTTTTAGTTCAATGTACTTAATCTTCAGTTATAGTTATCTATGTTCTTGTTTGAATTCAAAAATATATATATATATATATATATATATATATATATATATATATATATATATATATATATATCCATCTTGCTATGCTTATGTTAACGGCTATTCTTTTGCAACGGTTAGACTATTGAATTTAAATTTCTTTCAAAATTTTCAGCATGTTACAGATCTGAGATTTTGCCTATTTTCAGAAGGTTTGGTAGTTCAGCGGACAAGGATTTTGTTGTTTCAATAGTCTTTTATGTTACTTTTTAGTATTTTACAAGAAGTGATAAGCACAGCGTGTAGGCTTGTACAAGGTCATTTGATGTTTAAATCTATTATTGATAGCAGCTTTAACATTCTCCACTTGTTCATAGGATCTTGGGGATTAGCTTTTATTGTTGCTTGGCTGCTACTTTGAGGTTTAAGATAATACATTTCTATCTATTTTAGTAATTGTATAATTTTGAAAGTAAAGATTGATTTGTTTAACCCATGCTTGATAGGGTAATCAAAGTTTCCATTGGAAGTCCTGAAGTCCTGTTGGTTTGCCTTCATAAACCTCGTTGTTTAATGATTGTTTCATTTGTTTTTTCTGGCATTCCATTGGTTTCTCCATACTCTTCGACTGGTTATGAATTTAGGTTTGCATGGTTTCATTTGGCCTTGTGTGGCATCAAAAAGTTATGAAGCCATATGGCTTTTATATGGTCTGCATCATTAGTGCAAGGTTTTCTTCTCAGTTTGAGTTTATGTGGTTGTTTGCAATGGTATCCAGTTGTTGGAAGGAAGTTTTTTCATCTTTTTGATACTATTCTATTACTAATAGATTTCTTCTTGATATCTATGCAAAAAATGAAACGAACCAAAATTTGGAAACGAGTTCTAGAATTTTCAAAAGAAAATCTGAAAATTTGGATCAAAGATGGTCTGAAAATCTGCAAATCAAATTTCAAGAAACAAAAAACAATAAAATTCTTTACTAATGCCTCTGGTACACAAAATAACCAAGCTCACGGCCAAGTCATCCCTAATTCTCAATTCAAATCAATCTTTGGTATTTTAAGCACTTGTCCAGCTAGTTTGCATAGCTGAGAAAGATAATTTATTGAACTTTCACGGTGTAGGAAGCTTGATTATGCTACGCCAAATCCTCAATTGTGCCTGAAAAAGTACACGCTGAAGCTGTAACAGTCTAGAAAGAACATGTAGCACAATTTCTTAAATTGGCTGAAGAGTGTCAATCTTGTAAACAATAGCTTCAAAGTTTGAAGTGCATCAGAAATTTGGATTCATGGAGGGAATTACAGAGCTCCAAATCTGTTCCACTTAAACAAATAAGGCTAGTGCCTCTCTTGTAATTTTTAAAGAAACTTTAGTAATAAATTTATATTTCACTTCGTAGGTTAAGCCCCTGAAAGTGCTGCAAGTGTGATTTCAATGTTACCAACATTGGGGCCATGATTTTCAAGCTCAATAAAGCAGTTGTATATGCTTCCTTTTTCTCATGTAGACATAGTCTTTGAATTGGGGTACATGTAGCATTTATTTGGACATTGACTCGTGTACTTTTTGCCCCCCTTTGTGATGCCCCATTCCTAAGGAATTCCCCAACAAGAAGCCACCAAACTTTAACAATCATTTTTTTGTTAATCTCATGTTTGTACAGATCATTACTAAGGTCTGGATCGTTGTCAACAATTTCATATATTGATCTACTTGCACCCTTGGTCATGGATATTGTGGCAAATTTTCAAATTGAATAACCACCTGCTTTTATCTTCTACAAAATTGATAAAGCTCAATACATGCCAAAAACAACGTCCTTAACAGAATCTCTAGCTGTTAAGTAGGAGGTATTTTCCATAGCAAGTCAAACTATGATATTGCTATTAGGGTTCAACTGTGTATTTTTTGAGTCAAACTCATTGACTCATGTTTCATGAGTAATGGTTCACAAGAACCCCTCTCTCATGAGAATGAATGGTCCACTTAGCACTCATTGCATCTAGGTGATGCTCACAGGGGTGAAGCATTGGGACTTATCGGGAGGTCACCCATCCTAGTACTACTCCAACTCGAGCACGCTTAACCAAAGGGTTCGCTCCAAGGTTAAACCCACTTAGCTTGCAACCTGTTGACATGTATTTTGTACACTATCAAACACAGAATAAAATACCCAAGGGTACCTTATCCTCTCTTGAATAAAGCCTCTGATTGCTGAAGATATCGTGAAAAAGGATCAATCAGGATGACTCCAAGGTTCTTGTATGTAGGGTCTCTACGTGTGGATAAGCTCTCTGTGGTATGATGTGATTTGCTGGAATCACAAGGGGACTTACATTTGATGCCTGAACGTCTGATCTGCTTTGAATATTGCTGGAACATAGGCTCTTACTGGCTTTGACTTGAAAAAATGGAAAAAGGATGAGGGCGAAGAGAGGATCTAATCCTAATACTAAGAATGTAGGAGCAATGATTGATCTTTGATGAAACTCTAACTAGGTCTTGTTTTGACATCGCAGGACCATCTCCACAAGGCTAGTGCGATCTTCGAAGGGAAGCTTTATGATGTTCAAATCATCACTGCAGGCATAGACACCATCAGGTTGATGCATATCAATGAAGAAGCGACAATTGAAGTTAGGCTTAAGCTGAATGATTCCAGTTGACTACGCAAGGCAAGTCTGCAATCAACAAACTGCTAGTTGTATGGATGTACGAATTCCACCATCAATCAAGCACATTTCTTCCACTCATCTAATAACATGAAATCAAATACGAGAAGTATAAAGACCATGCAAATTGTCGAATCGACCCATAAATTTCACCATTTCTTCAATGAAGTTACAAGTCTTTTACAACAACCTCTTGGCAACAATCTTTGCCTTCTCTCTCTACTCTACTCTAATTGCTATTCTATCAACTATATTCTAACTCTTCCAACTATCTTCTAACTCTCTAGCTATTGCTAATTAGCCTTTACAAATGAAATGCTAGGGCTTATATAGTGCCCACAATACAATTCGATGGCTTAGATCAATTCGAGATCAATGGCCAAGATTTTACAATGAAAACCCTAATTAGGGTTTGTTACAACCATTACATAACATTTAATGCTTGACCAATGATATAATTGTATTGCTTGGACACATGTCCTCTCTGGAAAATTCCACCAATGGATAGCTGGGGTAGGTACATCGGAGTTTGTGCCACCTTCCATGAGTTAGGTACATTGAATCTGGACATGCTAAGGTGGACCACACTGACTGGAGGAGTGATGACTGGGATGCCACCTCATCTGACACTTGTAACTTGGTAGATTTTCAACTTGATGTTGTTGAGAAGCTATCTTTAATTAACTCTTTTGGAATTATTTGCTTCTTCAACGAACCCTTTGCTTTGACTTCTTGTGTCCTTGATTTGCAGGATGATGATGTACCTCGCCTTGGAACACTGGATTGGAAGAGGTCGCCCTTGTTGATGTTTGATCGAAGAAAATCGTCCTTGTCGTTGCTAGGCTGGATCGAAGAAGGTCGTCCTTGTCCTTGCTTGATCGTCCTTGATCTGGCTTGATTTTCCTTGAGGAGAACCTTCCGACTTGCAGATCCTTCGAGCTTGGAGTCGCCATCTTGATACCTACACAACATTTCAAAATTAGTAATATATCTTGAAATCTAAAAATTAAACTTTAAAAGGAATATTCAAGATTTTAATTAGGAAACTTCATGATAAATCTTGAGTTATCATTTCCTAATTAACCATGTAATACTTAGATTTTTCCCAAAAATGCTTAAAAAAATCAAACCTTGAATAAGGGTGTCAAGATGATTTTGCCATACCTCTTCTTGAGAATTAACTCTAAAAAAAATAGATGAATTTTGGCTAGGCAAAGTGTAGATCAAAGCTCTCCCTTGGATAAAATTGCGCCTCCATTAGCTAGCTTCTTCAAGATCTGGAAATTCGCCTTCAAATGTAGCAAGAAATTCGCCTCTCCCATAGCCTTCAATATGAATTTCGCCCCTTTCCTCAATGAAATTCGCACTTCCTCCTTGTCTTCTCCAAATCGCATGCAAAGGAAGTTTGAATGATGATTTGAAAATGAAATAACTCACCCCTCCTTTATAGGCGCTCACCCTCTCATTTACCTCTAGGCCGACTTTGTAAAAATAAGGCAATTAAAACAAATTTCAAATAAAAATCAAGGCCGACTTTTATAAAATATAATCCAAGCGCACCAATTTTATTAAAATTAATAATTAATTAAAATGCCTTCGTGATTAATTTTTTTGAAAAAGGCAAAATTAATTAATAAATGTTTCATGCGTTAATTTTTAAATGCTATCAATTGAATATTCCAATTTATCGATTTTTCTAGCATTTAATAAAATTCAAAAAAATGTTTTAACGCCAAAACTTGGAGATGGTGGAAAGATACAAACCATTATCGCCCTGGTCCCTGACTGAGGGACAGGAGCGAACTTCCATTTTAGCCTTTGATTTTCGCCTTTGACATTCAAAATCTCCATCTTTACGTTGAAACTGGCATTTTCGCTAAGAACCTCGAGCTTGATTGATTTGATTTTGTGGATGAGTGCCTCCTGAGGTTGATATCGCCCTGGTCCCTTGGTGAGGGACAGGAGCGATCTTGGTGTTTTCTCCTTGATCTTGCTTCTTCAATCACCAATCTTCATTATATGGCAAGCAATGACGTTATCCCTTCGCTTCATGCATATTCTACTTGTCGTTAACAAGGCATATTCGATGTTTAAATGGTTTTCACCCTGGTCCCTTGGTGAGGGACAGGAGCGAATTTTATGCTCTAGCCAACATTTGCTATCTTTCAACCTTTGCTTCTTGTTCGTTGCCTTGCAAATGATATCTTCGACCTTGTGCAACCTTGTACGTCCTTGACTTGGCGTGATTTTTGAATGAACTGGCTAATAAAATGAATATCGCCCTGGTCCCTTACTGAGGGACAGCAGCGAATTTGGACTTGTAGGCTCCATCACACTTTGTTAACTTCAAAAATTATCTTCAATAGACTCGTTGTGTCCCCTTTCATTCATCCTTGGCCGGGAGTTTGTTCAAACTTGGCGAGAAATTGACCTAAGGCAAAAATCGCTCTGGTCCCTGGGAGAGGGACAGGAGCGCCTAGGACAATATGGGCCTCACTTGGTGTTTTTGCAATCTTCAAATTATCTTCAACGGACTCGTTACGCCTCCTTTGCTTGCCTCAAACTTAACACTTACTTGATCTTCGCCCAAAACCTGTCTTATAGGGAAAATCGCTCTGGTCCCTGAGAGAGGGACGGGAGCTATCACTTAAATTCGCCCTGGTCCCTGGCAGAGGGACAGGAGCGATTTTGCTTCTAGGGTCAATTTTCCTCATGATTGCGCTTTCAAGTTATATTTAACTGATAAAATGTATCTCCTTTCATCTTCTCAATTCGCGAAATCGTTCAAATCTTTCAAGGGCAAGGCAATTTTGGATTTCAAGCTCCGGTCCTTCAGTGAGGGACAGGAGCGATTTTCGCTCTCTAGGCCAAATCGTTACAATTTTCATCAAAAAAAGTCTTGGCTAAGGAAGATATCATCTTACTTCATGCTATGAATAAAAGTTAATGTCCAAAAAAGGTCTAAAATTGTGCATATAAAGAAAATCGCTCTGGTCCTTCAGTGAGGGACAGGAGCGAATTTGACCTTCTAGGCAAAAACTTCATCATTTCATCGTTTTTGATCAAGTCTGGATGCTCTATCATGCTCATTTTGCCCTTCACCATGCCTTTGATGTCTCAATTTGTCCAAACAAGGTCAAGAATGACTCCACTAAGCTTTTTCGCTCTGGACCCTTGGTGAGGGACAGGAGCGCTTCGCCTTGGTCCTCCTGGGAGGGACAGGAGCGAAATTCGCTTTGGATCCTCAGTGAAGGACAGGAGCGAAATTTGACTTTTCGAACTCTCTATCAGGATAACTTTTATGGAATATAACAAGTATAAGTGACATTTCCTTCTATGTTTCTTCTTTCTTATACTTTAAGTTATATTCCATATATACTTTCAGGATGTTTGAGAGTGGTTTCAGACCTCTAGGAGTTATATTGCAAAATCTAGTTTTTTGAGGTCTTTCAGTTTCTAGACTTAGTCAAATTCAGGATCAGGACATTCCAGACTTAGCCAAATTTCAGGATCAGGACTTTCAGACTTAGCCAAATTTTCAGGACATTCCAGACTTAGCCAAATTTCAGGATCAAGACATCACTCAAGCCGGACTTGCTTATCCATGATCTTCCCGACAGCACTCAAAATGCAAAGGCTAACTAACAAAACCCTAAAAAACCTAAAGAACAAACCCTAAAAAGCAAAAAAGCAAGGGTCCCCATTTGCAATGGGGCGATGTGTGAAATGGTCACAACACAACCCCATTTGCAAAACCTTCAGCAAGTGAATGGTTCATAAGACACAACACTTGCTGAAGGTTTTGCAAATGGAGTTGCAAGCTAAGTGGATTTAACCTTGGATGGAACTCCCTGGTTAAGCGCGCTTGAGTTGGAGTAGTACTAGGATGGGTGACCTCCCGAGAAGTCCCAATGCTTCACCCCTGTGAGCATCACTTAGATGCAATGAGTTCTAAGTGGACCATTCACTCATGAGAGATGGGTTCTTGTGAACCACTACTCATGAAACATGAGTCAATGAGTTTGACTCAAAAACTACATAGTTGAACCCTGATAGCAATACCATAGAATCTCTAGATGTCTGAGATCATGGGTTTTGCAGCAAAACATTAAGTTCCTATAATCACCACCTTAAACCTTCTACAGAAAGCTCAATATTCTGAAAACAATGCTCTCTAATAGAACCTCTAGTTGTCTGAGTTCATGGGTTTTGCACAAAATATCAAGTTCCTATAACCATGTCCTTCGATCTTCTGTACAAAGCTCAATATATTCTGAGAACAGTGCTCTTTAATAGAATCTCTAATCATCTGAAAACAATTCGACTGCTAGGGGTTTTCCCACAAATACAAGAAAGTGGGCTCTTAAACCAGTGAAATCTAAAATATGAAATCATGAATCTGGAAAATTTTCAAATCAAAATATGAAATTTCTGCAAACAGAGAATGATAAAAAATTTGAAAAAAACAAATTCGTAGAAACATGAAACACTATGAATTTGTTCTACTGTGATAATCAAACAAAACAACAGTAAGGTCCACCCTATTCAAAAGAAAAAATAATCTTTGGTGTAGTAATTACTAATTAGTTGTTCAGCTAGGTCACATAATTTAGTAAAGGTTTTGCTTAATCTTATTATATCCTCCTAGAATAAGCTTATTTCTTTGTTAATATTCAATATTCTATCTTGTTGAGAGTTCTCTTAGTGAAATGAATGGGGCTCACCGCAAAAAAAATTAAGACAACAGAAACATGTATGAAGCCTTTGATGTTCATTTAATGTTGTTATATTGTGGCTCCCTAATTTGAGGCTTTAACCAAGTTGCCGCTTGCATTGGTGAGTAATAACTGGCTTGAAGGTCAGATTATTGTGTATGAAGTGCCAACATGCCACACACAAAAGCATATTAATAAATGCAAATAGGTTAGGTGACCCAAAGAACTGACCTGAAGGCCATATATAGAGAGAGAAAAAAGATCTTGTAAACTCTAATAATAATGATAGCTAGAAATCAAAACATTTGCTACAGGCGTAAGGATGGATTTCACTGAATTAGAATCATTAAAGCAGTGAAATAGAAATCAAAGTACCAATGCAATGCTTACATTGCTCATTGTTTACAAGCCATGTTAACAGTTTTGGTTTGGATCTTGATTGGGTATATATATGTATATATTTGCAGCCTATGTGAAGGAATATTAGAAAATAGAAACACCATACATGTTTCTTATTACTTTTTATTACAAATATCATTATACAATATAATATATATTGATTGATTGATAACATGAAAATTTTTAGTTTGGCGAGAGTCAATTGAGGTCACAAATGGGGGACCTCATTCCCCAAATAAACGCATTTCATTAAAACTTTTAACTAATAGTCCAAACCTGCGAGCTTAGTAGCTGGGTAGAGGCACAAAGTCCGCAAGCACACCAGCCCAAGGTTTTAATGCATGAAGTCACCAAGATGAATACGAACAGCTTCAACTTGAATGTTCAAACCTGGAAGCACAGTGGATCAGTGAGGGCAAAATGCCAATGATCACAATGGCCCAGCGGGGTATTGAATATTGGTAGCTACAATGACAATGCCGCGATTCAACAATTGCACTATGCTGTGAACGACTATAATATTGTAAATATTAAATATAATAATATAATATTTTAACAAAAAAATTTAGTATTAATAATTGTGGTTGCCTAACGCACCAAAATGGATCCTAAATCTGGTTTGTTCTGGACCTGGATCTGACTGGACAAGCCATGGATCTGGTAACATAGTTTATAACTTATAAGCACTAGTTTCTTGTCATAAATATGCAAAACTCTCTTCTTCCTCACTGGTCCTGTCTGTAGTTGAGAAAGTGGAGAGAAATAAATCATATTGGTGTCAACTAATGACAAATAGTAGGTCAGTGGGACTCAAAGAGTACATTCAATTACAATAGACAAACACTAGGACAAATGAGACCCTAGATTATGAAAAGTAAATAAATAATCTATATGTATTAGTCATTTTTGTCTGATTTATTGGTCCAAGACAGCAGGTTGGGCAACAGGTTTTAGCAAATTCAAAATAGCAATAAATTCACTAGGTTCCAAATATTAGGGGATTTTTATAATCGATTATGACAACAATCACTCAATATAGACGTACTAGAGTAAATGATACCATAGATTATGAAAAGAATATTAACATTGCTATATTATTATTATTTTTTTTCTTGTTGGCTGGCTGACAGCAACAGGTCATGTAAATATTAATAAATTAATTACTAATGAGGCTTCAGATACGATGGAATTTATATGTCGATAATTACAACACAACTGTTCAACATGTCATAGACATGATAATGAATTCGTTATGTTCCAAATGCTATAGGATTTATATGTTAATTTAACAATGGTACCCTAAAAAATGTCAGATGTGATATCATAATTCAAATAATGAGATTATTATATTTTATTCTGTAATGCTTTGCATGCTTATGGAGGCAAGATTGCTGTTGATATAAGCAGTCTATAACCCCCAAGGATCTCATACATCGTTCATTTATTCATTAATGTAAACTAAGTGAAGATAAACTCTTTGCAAGATCTTGTTGAAGCAAGCATCTAGGATTTGTTAAAGAAAAATCAATCCAGTGTTATCGAAGCAACTGAAGTATAGTGTTTCCTTGTTGGATGTTGCATCAAAGATAATGTCATTTTCACAACACGGACCTCGTGCAGTTTGCATCCTTTCAGCAAATGATGCCATTTCTAATGTGACACTTCGTCAACCTGCAACTTCTCGTGGCACTTTGACATATGAGGTTTGATATTATGTTATTAATTTGTACTTCTTTATTCTTTTCGTTCATTATAATCAAGAAGTGAATATTCGCTCCAAGCATTATAGATCTGCTAGCTCCTGTTTTGGTAGGTTCTTTTCTTATTACAAAAGGAAGAGGAAGACAAAAGAAATGACAATTGAATGAGGGCAAAATCCTTTTTTAATGCAATTCTTTATATTGGTTATCTTTATTATAAAATTAATGGGTTGTTTGCCTTGCTAAACTGAATAGGAATCACATTTAAGGAAGTAGCAATAAAATGGAGGCAAAATTCTTCATCCAAACACTTCTTCATATAAATTATTTTTATTATAAGAACTAACCAATTGTTTGCCTTGCTAGGATACACAAGAATCATAGATTGTTTACATATGGATGGCTGATTCAACATTTCAGATTTGACCACTTCAGAGGCCATTTTCTCTTAATCTTTTAATTTTTACACCATGTTTTAATTTGATTTGTTTTCCTTTTGGTTGAGATTCTAATGTAGTCATGAGATGCAGAGAAATAGAGATGGGAAGTTCGTTATGATCACAAGTACTTGCTCTAGAAGGAAGATAGATATACAAAACAGCCAACCTTGTGTTTGAATTCTCTGATGCCTAGGCTCTATAAAATTTGATAGATCTAACAAATTTCTGCAGACCAAATTATGCATTTAAAAATGAAGAATTAAAGTAGACTTACATGTGGGGACTTTTGTTTTTTCAGGACTTATCTTTATTAAAAATATCTCCTCTTGACAATTTCATCAGGATAATAAGGTAAACCCAGCTATAAACAACTTACATCGTTGCCTTCAATTTAAACAGATTTGTATGGCCCCCCATCTTTTTCACATGGATTTAAGAAGGAAGGGTTTGTTGGACTTCTACTTCTTTGCAGGTTCGTTGAACTGCTAGTTCACTGACCTCATAGGATGTTCAGCTGCAATGCTCTATTGGACTTTTGATATTGCCCTGATTTGTAATTTTTTGTATTGAGTGAAGGCAAAATTCCTTTTCCACCTTATACTTCTATAAGTTGTTTGTCTTGTTAGGATGAATAAGAATCTCGGATTTGACCACTTATGATGTAATGTTCCGGACCTGTACGATGCAGATCAACCGTATGGTGGAAGGGGACACTCGTGCGGTGACTGGGTGGACGTACGGTAGGAGAGGAAGACCGTATGGTAGGGGATTGAGAGCACAGTGTACGGTGTAAATGCCGTACGGTGGAGTGAGGGGAGGCGTATGGTATAATAGTCATACGGTGATGTCAAGCGGCTGTACGGTGGAGCCCAAAGGGTCGTACGGTGGTGAGGAGGGTGTATGGTGTGGCCATAGGAGGCCGTACGGTGGTGAGGGAGGTGTACGATGGGGCCAAAGAAGGCTGTACGGTGGTGATAAAGGGAGGGGTGGTAGTACGGTGTGTGGCTGTGAAGATGCGGAGGTACGGTGAGCCTCAGCGGTTGTGTGGTGACCTTCCGAAGTAATGGATTCTGAATATTAGGAGTCCTCCTTATGCATGTAAACCAGATTAACAGAGACGCATAGAAAAGTAAACAATGATAAAATTCAAGATTTGCCAGATCCGGAATGAGTACAATGACAGAATAGGGTGAGAGATGAACCTCACTGAAACTGCAAATACCAAATAGGGAGGGTCTTTCACCTCCAAAATGGCGGATAACGGGACTCCAACAGAAATTCGCACAATAGAGAAAAGATTCCAAAAATTCGCATACCTACAACAATGACTAACACGGCCATATATATGGGCTCCGGGAAACTTCCCAAAGGGTTACAAACGGGCCGACACGACCAACCAAAACTTGTCTAATCTAATTAAATAAAAGGGCCCGAAAGATTTGTTATTAAATTTGGGGCCTTACAATAAAATAATTAGATTTATTATTTAATTATATCGGGGACATCACATATGATGTCATTTTCTCTTAATCTTTCAGTTTTTACACAATCCAAAGAGGCCATGTTTTAATTTGGTTTATTTTCATTTCTAATAGATTTGCTCATGTTTACTTTTATGTTCTTGGAGAAAAATTTTGGTAGCTAGATGCAGAGCAGGTGATGAGGGAGAGAAGAAGAAGAGACAAGAAAATGAAATGGCAATTAAATGAGGGAAAAATTCTTTTTTTTTTCAGGTAATTCTTCGTATAGATTATCTTTATTTTAAGAATTAATGAGTTGTTTGCCTTGTTAAAATGAATAGGAATCACAAATAAGGAAGCAGCAATTGAATGGAGGTAAAATTCTTCAAAATAATTCTTCATATAAATTACCTTTATTATAAGAACTAATGAATTGTTTGTCTCTTGCTAGTATAAAGAGGAATCATAGATTGTTTGCCTTGTTTAACTTATATGTGGGTTTTTTTAAATTGGTTTTCCTTTTCCTATTAATTGTTTATTCTGTTTTCTTGTTCTTTCTTTCGTTTTAATTTTTTATTCTGTTTTCTTGTTCTTTCTTTCGTTTTAATTTTTTTCTCAATGCTCTGTTAGTTCAATTTTTTTTCAGGAGTGTTTTTTATTGACTTTTTTAAAGAATTTTTCTTTTTCTTGTAAAGGTTGTATACATTGTGCACACTGGTCTGTCCATGTTATTCATTTATTATTTGTTCTAGTCTCTTTTTTTCAGTATTATATTTTTGTGGTAGCAGATAAAGAGACAGAGTTGGTGAAGAGGCAGAGTAGAGGAAGAGGCAGAGAAAAGGAATGACAATTGAATGAGGGCAAAATTCGTTTTCCAGGTAATTCTTTGGTTATCTTTATTATAAGAATTAATGGGTTGTTTGCCTTGTTAAAATGAATAGGAAACACAGATAAGGAAGCAGCAATCAAATGGAGGCAAAATTCTTCTTCCAAACAAATTTTCATACAAATTATCTTTATTATAAGAACTAATGAAATCTTTATTATACTAATCACAGATAAAGAGGAATAATAGATTGTTTAGATGGTTGGTTGAACACTTCAGAGGCCATTTTTTCCTCTTAATCTTTCAATGTTTACACCCTGCTTTAATTTGACTTGCTTTCATTTCTAATAGATTGACTCGTGATTATTTTTATGTTCTTGCAGCAAAATTCTTGAAGGTAAATGATGGTTTTGTTATCATGCTTAATCCTTTTGGTTGAGATTCTAATGTAGTCATGATCACAAGTACCTGCTTCAGAAGTTATGATCACAAGTACCTTCTCTAGAAGGAAGCCAGATTTCCAAAACAGCCAACTCCATGTTTGAATTCTCTCATGCCCAGACTCTATAAACTCTTGTAGATCTAACAAAGTTCATTATTCTCTTAATTTTTTAGTTTTTACACAATCCAAGGAGACCATGTTTTAATTTGGTTTATTTTCATTTCTAATAGATTTTCTTATGTTTATTTTTACGTTCTTAGAGAAAAATACTGATAGGTAAATAGTGGGTTGAGCAAAGAACTAATGAAGTGAGATTTCAATGCAGTCATGAGATTTGAATACAGGGGTAGGTAAGTGGACTGGGGAAGAGTTCACATAACCAATGCTCTGATAGATCTAATGTAGGGGCAGGTAAGTGGAAAGGACGGTTATAGTATTGATTATTTTACATTTGAGAATAAAGTTGAAAATAATGGGATACGGTTAACAGATTTGTGTAGAATAGAGAATGAAATCCTAATTTCTAACTTGGAGATGTTTAGAATTTTCTGAAAATTTAGGTGGACGTCATTGTATTATTCAGGAAAACAGTTTGCATGCAGGCTGACTGATTAATATTCCTCCAAAAATTTTAAGAAACCAAATATGATCAGAAAAAGACTTCTTTTTTATTTTCTATAACTGAGTATTCAGACTCACCAAAAGGTTTTCTAGCTTTCTGATTTCTAGTATTCATTTTCTAGATGGATTATAAATTATTGATATTATCTATTTTACTATCTAAATAACTTACATTATTTTTAAATCTAACTTTTATATTTGCTGCAATTTAGTAGACTAATTTATGACTAAATTGGTATGACAGGGTGGAGGGTTTACACACAACCCTAGCAGACAGTGCAAGATCACAACCTTTCCGGTCGGAGTGACATTGATCATTTCTTTAGTAAAATTTTGGTCAAGCATATTGATCTAGCATCATTGTAATATATACAAATATAATGTTTAATAAAAAAAGTTTATCAGAAGGGGCTAACAACCCCTTCTAAAGACTGAGGGAATAGCCGGTGGCCATGGTTATTCCTCAAGGTCAAGACAACTAAAAGAATGGTTGATAGGCCAAGACCATTCTTTAAGGTCTCCATCTCATTTTATTTGCATTTTCATTTAGGAATTTGTTAATTTTAATCTCAACACAAGTTACAAATGATGATTTTGAAAATAAATTTATCATCCATAAATCACAAGACGAATCCCTTTATAAATGTTTGATGAATAATTGCTTAAACAGTTCACAAAGAATAATCATAAATTACCCTTATTAAAACTTAATTTACTCACTTTATGAATACAATTCACACTACATAATCATACTCCATTTAAAAAAAATGCATTTAAACAGATTTGTATGGCCCCCATCTTTTTCACATGGATTTAAGAAGGGAGTGTTTGTTGGACTTCTTTGCAGGTTCGTCTTAGTAGTTCACTGACCTCATAGGATGTTCAGCTGCAATGCCCTATTGGACTTTTGGTATTGTCCTGATATGCAATTTTTTGTACTGAGTGAAGGTAAAATTCCTTTTCCACCTAATACTTCATTTAAGTTGTTTGTCTTGCTAGGACGAAGAAGAATATTGGATTTGACCATTTTCTCTTAAATCTTTAAGTTTTTACACAATACAAAGAGGCTGTGTTTTGATTTGCTCATGTTTATTTTTATGTTCTCGGATAAAAATGTTGGTAGGTAGATGTGGTGAGGGAGAGAAGAGGAAGAGGTAAGAAAAGGAAATGGCAATGGAAATTTTTTTTTTTTTTGCTATTTTTTTTTATAAATTTTTATTTTAAGAATCAATGAGTTGTTTGCCTTACTAAAATAAATAGGACTCACGAATAAGGAAGCAGCAATCAAATGGAAGTAAAATTCTTCTTCAAAATAATTCTCTTCTTATAATTATCTTTATTATAAAAACTAACGAATTGTTTGTCTTGCTAGGATAAAGAAGAATCATAAATTGTTTGCCTTATTTGACTTGCATGCGGTTTTTTTTAATTGTTTTTTGCTTTTCTCTTAATGGTTTTTTCTTTTTTCTTGTTTTTCTTTCATTATAATTTGTTTTTTGTGTTCTTCAATTTTTTTAAGAGTTTGTTTTGTTTTGATTTTTTTGTTTTAAATTTTCTTTTTCTTGTAAAGGTTGTATAAAGGTTGTATACAGTGTGCACTGGTCATTCGTTTATTATTTGTTCTTGTCTCTTTTTTTGGTATTATTTTTTTGTGGTAGCAAATAAAGAGGCAGAGTTGTTGAAGAGGCAGTGTAGAGGAAGAGACAGAGAAAACGAAATGAGGGCGAAATTCTTTTTTCAGGTAATCCTTCATATTGGTTATTTTTAATATAAGAATTAATGAGTTGTTTGCCTTGCTAAAATGAATAAGGAAGATACAATTCCCTTGCTAATCCACATTAATTATCTCAAATACATGGACATGTATTTAGTATTTTATATTTAAAAATAAAGTTGAAAATTATCCATGATATAAACCCAGCTATAAACTCTTTATACAACTGACATTGCTACCTTTAATTTAAAGTTAGATTTGAATAGCTCTCATTCTTTTTGCATAGTTCTATTGTTGAACAATAATGGGATGGGGTTTTGCTTGACTTCTTATTTTTTACAGGTTTGTCTTGATCAACAGGTCATTGACCTCAGGATGCCCAGCTACAATTCAGGATGTTCATCTACAATGTTTTCAGACTCCTCAAAAGGTTTTCTAGCTTTCTGATTTTTAGATGGATTATAGATTATTTATATTATCTATTTTACTCTCTACATAGCTTACTATTTTTAAATGTAATGTTGATATTTGTTGCATTATAGTAGATTGATTTATGGCTAAATTAGGCTGGAGGGTTGCCAACAAGAGATTGAGATAAACATGATCATTTCTTTAGTACATTGTAACATGTACAGATATTATGTTTAATAAAAAAAGTTTATCAGAAGGGGCTAACAACCCCTTCCAAAGACTGATGGGAATAGCTAGTGGTCATGGTTATTCCTTAAGGTCATGTGTTTATCCGATAGCTTAAAGAATGGTTGATAGGCCAAGACCATTCTTTATGGTATCTATCTCACTTTCTTTGCATTCTTGTTTAATGTTTACTTTTATTTAAGATTCCATTAATTTTAATCTCAAACAAAAGTTACAAATGATGGTTTTGAAATTAAATTTATCATCTATAAATCACAACTCAAATCCATTCTAAATCTTTTTATGAATCATTTCTAAAATAGTGCACCAAAAGAAAATCATAAACTACCCTTATTAAAACATGTTTTGCTTACTTTATGAATACAATTCACACTACATAACCATGCCCCCAATATTTTAAAAAAAAATGCATTTTAACTTGTCACATAATTAACATTGTTGTAAATGTTTTAAAACAATTCATAATAGACAATAATAAATTACACTTGCAAAAATATAATTTAAAAATGTGTCATGAATTCACTTTACAAATACAATTAAAGGTATATAAATAATTTTTTTATAAATAAAATAAAATTTGTGTTGTATTGTGGTGTGTTGTGTGGTGTTTTGTTTTATTTTGTTGTGTGGTGTTGTGTTATTTTATGTGGTGTTGTGTTTTGTTTTGTTTGTGTCGTTTTGTGTGGTGTTGTGTTGTTTGATGGTTGTCTTAGGTCCCTTAGGGGAGGCCATGCAAGCTTCCACCTTCACGTGGTTGACCTTGTTAGTAGAGGATGTTTAAATAAATATTCTTGAAGCTAAGGGAAGCTTATGTTTAAATATTTTCATTTAAAATAAATAATGTTTAATACATCAAAGATAGTACATATTTTATGCATGGTGAATTTAAATATATTTTAATTATTAATTGTATTTTAACATAATAATTGTCTTTAAGATTTGAAATAATGATAATAATTTCCTTTAGGATTTGAAATTTTGTTTATAACCTCAATAAGAGAACAAATTATTTTAAAGACCAAATTGTTTTTTATTAAAAAGCAGCGTTAAGAAGGGCGTTGACCCTTTACAAAGCCAAAGGCTATCAAAAGTAAAAGACCAAGCAAGGGTGCAAACCCCAAAAGGACAAAGTCGGACAAGCCAAACCAACTTGTCAAACCATCAACAACCCAACCCAAATCAAGAGGGGGAGAAAACCCCGAATCTTGACAAAGGAGGGCTTGGGAAAGGGGGTTAGATTTTCCTTTCCGCCTATGACAAACAACCGTCTAGGCAACACTATCATTAGGAACTTTCAAAGAAGAAACAAGCGGGGAAGACCTTGCAGAGTCACTGTCACACTGTTGTTGCAGAGCGGCAACAAGCTGTTGCAGCGGAGCAGCAGCAAGAGAAGAATCGTCAGGAGCAGATTGAAGGTGGGAAGCATGAGCAACAGGTGTAGGAACCAAGGGGGCGAAAGGGACCGCAACAACAGTAACATCAACCGGGGCTTCATCAGCAGTAAGGGGCACCTCATCTTGAGATGAGTCCACCGAAATAGAATCTGAAGCATTAATCGTCAAGTGGTCTTCTGTAGCATCCTTCCACCAAGAAGCAGCACCTTTGCGACGAGAGAGAGAACAGTCAGAAGCAAGGTGACCTGTTGAGAAACACCTTCGACAGCGAAACGGGAGGCCCTCATAATCTTGATTTTCATAATCTTAGTGTGTTTATCTTGATAAGAATAGTAATCTTTGGATTTAGTTCAACCTCTCCATGGTATAATCTTATGAAATCGAGGTCTTCATAGGAATTGTTAAAATATAAGCTCATCAAGTTATTAATGATACTAGTGTTCGACAATCCAAAATAATCAATGTTGAATTTTTGAATTAGACGCATTTTAGTTTTGTTAAGACTTTTGGAACCTACAAGTTTGTCTTTTGTTTTGTCTTACCCTTAAGAATAAAAACATTTTCTAATAGCAAAGAATTGTGAAAGAATATATGCACCACTCAACAACCAAATAAAACACACACTCAATAGCTCATGTATTATTTAAATAACTAGAAATATTCCAGAATAACATTAAAAAGCTGATAGAATATTGACATATTAGCAATAATATCCTCTTATTTTTTAGTCTCCTTTGAGTTCATAATATTTTCTAATCCTTATTCTCTTTTAAGATTGACTCTTTAATCCTATGAACTCCCCCTAACTACTCAACTTACTACCTATTGTGATGTATTCACACATCGCCCCATTGCAAATGGGTACCCCTACTTTTTGCTTTCTAGGTTTTTAGGGTTTGTCTGTTAGCCTTTGCATGCTGAGTGTTGCCAGAAGGATCACTAGGATGGCAGGCTCTGCTTGAGCCAGGGTGAGTCCCGAGGGCCGCAAAATTAGGGTTTCTTTGAGAGTCTTCCTTAGGGCCTGGTTTTGCTCTTGTTGTTAATTGTGTCTTGCTCGGTGAGTGAGTATCATCCTTGAAGGTCTAAGCTAGGTCAAGTTGGTGAGTGATGAAGTCTAGAATGTCATCCTGATCTTCAAAGGCCCTGAAATAAGGCTAAGTCTGGAATGTCTTCCTGATCCTGAAATTTGACTAAGTTTGGAAAACTGAAGAATCCTCCAAAAACTAGATTTTGCATTATAACTCCTGGAGGTCCGAAACCACTCTCAAACATCCTGACAGTATATATGGAATATAACTTTAAGTATAAGAAAGAAGAAAGATATAAGGAAATGTCAATTATATTTAAATGTTATATTCCATAAAATAATCTCGACGGAGAGGCCAAAATGTCAAATTTCACTTCTGGCCCTTCCAAAGGGTCCAAAGCGAATTTCGCTCCTGAACCTTCCAAAGGGTCTAGAGCAAAATTCTCCATAAGACATTCTAGTTTGACCCAAACATAGAACTAACTCATTCCTAGGCATTATTGAGGGCAAAACACTTGTTTGGATGGAGAAATGTGAGGAATGAAGTCAAGATCTAAGCCTAAATGTGAATTTCGTTCTTGATCCTTCCAAAGGGTCCAGAGCAAAATTCTCCCTAGACACCTTTTTTCTCCTTGTTTGCACTGGAAACCTTGATTCCTGGGGCATGGTAGGGGCAAATTGACATATTCTTGCCTTAGGAAGTGATTTGAGGTGTTTGAAAGTGTGGATTTTGTCTAAAGCATGAATTTTGCTCATGACCCTTCCAAAGGGTCCAGAGTGAAATTCACCTTTTCCTCTATTTTTCTCTTTCATATGGCCAAGTTTTGGATTCTTGAGGCATGATTGAGGAGACTTGGATGCATGTTTGCCTTAGAGAGGAGGTTTAAGACTACAAAGTGATGGAAATTAGACTAGAGGAGGAATTTCGCTCCTGACCCTTCCAAAGGGTTCAGAGCAAAAATCCTTATACACCTCAATTTCTTCTTTGTCCAAACCAATTTCCTAGTTTTCAAGGCATGTTTGGAGGTGTTTTGAAATGTTGTTTCCTTAGGGGGTGATTAGAGTTGGGAGAGATGAAGGATTTTAGCCTAAAAGGTGAATTTCGCTCTTGACCCTTCCAAAGGGTCCAAAGCAAAATTCTTGAAAACACTCATTTTCCCCTTTGACAAGATCAGGACCTTGGTGGAGATGCAAGAAGAATGGTCTATGTTTGCCTCCCAAAGAGGATTGGAGTTGGAAGAATCAAGAATCAAGCTCAAAACATGATTTTCGCTCCTGACCCTTCCAAAGGGTCCAGAGCGAAAATCCTTATAGCTCTTATTTTCTTCCTTGTTTTGGCTAGGCGTTGGCGTGTTGGAGGGTGAATTGGTATGTTCTTGCCTTGAGAGGGAGTTGGATGCTTTGAAAGATGAAGATTTTGCCCAAAGTGTGAATTTCGCTCTTGACCCTTCCAAAGGGTCTAGAGCGAAATTCATTATAAACCTCATTTGCTCCCTTGTTTGGGCTTAAAAATTTGTTCCTTGGGTGAAAACGATGAAATTTTGTCTTGTAATGAAGAATGAGATTGAAAGGATGAAGAACCAAGTCAAGAATGAGATTTTCGCTCCTGACCCTTCCAAAGGGTCTAGAGCGAATTTTCTGAAAACCTCTCTTTTCTCTCAACTTTGTGCTAGATCAAGTGTGGGCTAAGGTAAATTCAAGAAGGAGATGCCCCTAAGAATGACTTTGAGTTGCTAGTGATCCAAGGATTTGAAGGAATTGAACAAAATAGTGAATTTCACTCCTGACCCTTCCAAAGGGTCCAGAGCGAAATTCCCAAAATCACCTGGTTTGCCCATGATGAAGGTCAAGTTGTGGATTCCTAGCCTTTGGTGAGGAGAAGGATAGCGTATGCTTGCCTTGGAAGACATTTTGGAGTAGAGACATGATGGTATTTGTCCTAAAATGCAAATTTCGCTCCTGACCCTTCCAAAGGGTCCATGGCGAAATCCTTTGAAATTCTTGTTTTTTTACCCTATTTGAGCTAGGCAAAGGGCTAGTTGTGAGATTATGATGAGAAGAAGTTTGAAGGCAAGGCCTAAGATTATGAAATGATTAAATGAGGTCTAAATTGGCCAGGAATGCAAATTTCGCTCCTGACCCTTCTAAAGGGTCCAGGGCAAAATTCTTATAGGGCCCGTCCCTGGGAAGGATTTTGAACGAACTTTATTTTAAAGTCTTCTTGTTGACGATTTAAGGTGAAAATGCTTTGTTGAAATGAATATGTCATATGTACTTAATCACCTTTTGGTTTATTTTGTAGATGGAGAAAACCAGTCCAACATCATCAAGGACGACCTCTTCCAGCCCAACATCATCAAGGACGACCACTTCCAGTCCAACATCGTCAAGGACGTTCCACAGGCAAAAGGAAAGACTCAAGGCGCTTTGAAGCATTGGAAGACTCAAGGTGTTCGAGGAATCGCCAGCTACCTCCTGAATCTCAACTTCGCCTCACTAAGGAACCACAAGATGACAAGGAAAGGCGATGCCGACATTTCAATGAAAGGTACACCATCAATCCTGCACATCAAACACAAAGGAGGTCAAAGAAAGGGTCTGTTGAAGAAGCAGATAGTTTCAGAAGAGTTAATCAGAGTTAGCTTCTCAGCATCATCAAATTAAACATCAACCAAGTTACAAGTGTCAGACAAGGTGGCATCCCAGTCATCATTCCTCCAGTTGGATTGGTCCACCTCAGCGTGTCTAGATTCAATGTATCTAACTTATCGGAGACGACACAAACTTCAAGGCACCTACCCCTGCTTCCTATTAGTCCTCACCCTTGGAATGTAATTTTCTAATTGGCTAAGGAAGTTTGTTGTAACAAACCCTAATTAGGGTTTATATCTTATAATCCTAGCCATTGATTCTAAATCAATCAGAGTCGTCTATTTGTAAAGGGTTTCTCTATATAAGCCCTGGCGTCTCATTTGTAAAGGTTAATAGTTAGCTAATAGTTAATAGTTGGTTGTGTAGGTCTTGGAGACAACGGTAAGAATTAATGCATGAAACATAAGCACAAATTCATCCACAACACATGACACCAATATTTGTATGTGGAAACCCTGTAAGGGGAAAAACCACAGTGGGAAACCTTACCCACAATCAGATGATACTACTGCAGATAGTAAGTGTACAAAAGGGGTCTGCACATGCAGAAAGGCCAACAGCTTAGAGCTCATTGCTCAATCACAAATGGGAGTCACACTGACTACAGTTGGATGGTTAAATCCAATGAGAATGTACTGCACAAAATAGCATCTTCATATGCTGGATTCAGTACCGGTGTAATGTTGATATGCTTCTACAAAAACCTAACTTCACCTTCAAATGATGTCTTCGTGTATATCCCTGCTTGATCTCGCATATACCTTTCCTCAGATCTTTTTCGCATTTCACACTTGATCTTACAAATAAGATCTTACATTTATACCATACCCTAAGACCAATTTTAGTAGGTCGGCTCTACAAGATATTACAATAAAAACATTTTACAAACAATACAATATCCGATGCAATAACCGATTGAACATGTTGGCTTAATGCATTTACAACAATAATAAATCATCTCCATAGCGTGCCATGCTGATCTGGAAAAGATAAACCTGTCGGTGTAACCCTAGATAACCTGGACCTATTTGCCGGTAAAAGCAAATATGCAAATGAGAATATACCAATGATTATTACTTCAAAGTAAAGTGTCCACATGATGTCTTCGACATTACCAAGTGTCTTCCATGTCAATGCAGGTACCGGTGAACATTATATCCTGCCGGTTAATCATATATCGGTAACTGTTTGCACAGTTTACTGTTTGCCGGTGAATGTTGCTGGATCTCCAAAGTAGGTGTATTTAGTAGGTGTTGACATCAATGACAAAACCATACCAAAATACCAACAATCTCCCCCTTTGGCATTGATGGCAACACAAGATGGAAAAACCATCAAAGTGCCAAAACAGAAATGCCAAGTACAAAAACCAATTCTCCCCCTGGGAGTAATATGTGTTTATACCAATCTCTCCTCAAAAAGATAATGCATTTTTCATACATCTCTCCCTAATGTTTTTCCATATATCTCTCCCCCTTTGACATCAAATGCCAAAGTCACAAAAGGTCAAGTTCATACAAAATACCAACCAAGTCAATATACCAACTACTCCCCCTGGGAGGTAGCTTCCTCATCAAATATCGAAATAAAAGATTTGTCCATTTATTTCTACCGGTTGATGACAATCATCAACTATCTAAGTCTCTACCGGTGGAGGTAAGACTCCGAGCTGATCTCTGAGATACTCAAAAGTTTCCTTAGGCAAAGGTTTTGTGAAAATATCTGCAAGCTGTTCTTTAGTATTCACATAAACCAGTTTTATCTCTTTTTCTTCAACTATTTCCCTTAGAAAATTCAGTTTGATAGAAACATGTTTTGTTTTAGAATGTAATACTGGATTCTTAGATATATCAATTGCTGCAGTGTTATCACAATATATAGTAATAGGTTACCTTTATGTCTTTCAACATTTGCTTAAGCCAAAGTACCTGTGTACAGTTTGTTGCTGCTGCAACATATTCTGATTTCGCTATTGATAAAGATGTACAACTTTGTTTCTTACTTAACCAAGAAACTAATCTCTTTCCAAGAAAGAATGCTCCTCCAGTGGTGCTTTTTCTATCATCCACATCTCCTGCCCAATTTGCATCTGTGTATGCATATAGATCAAAATTTTCATCTTTAGGATACCATAATCCAAGATTTGTTGTGCCTTGTAAGTACCAGAAAATCTTTTTTACTACTGATTCATGATTTTCCCTAGGATTACTCTGAAATCTAGAAACTATACATACTGCATTCATAATATTAGGTCTGGTTTGTGTCAAATACAGTAATCCTCCTATCATAGATTTGTATCTAGTTGGATTAATAGGTGTAGATTCATCCCTTTGAGATAATTTGTCATTTGTAGTCATAGGTGTGCTTACCGGTTTAGAGTTCTCCATCCCAAATTTCTTAAGTAGTTCTTTCAAGTACTTAGATTGACTCAAAAATATGTCTTTATCAGTCTGTAAAATCTGCAATCCTAAAAAGAATTTTATTTCTCCGATCATAGACATTTCAAATTCATGCTGCATTTTAAGAGAAAATTCTTTGCATAATCCATCTTCTCCTCCAAAGATTATATCATCAACAAATACTTCCATAATCAAGATGTCATCATTAGTTACTTTATAGTATAAATTGCTATCTACATTTCCTTTAGTAAAACCAATCTTTAAAAGATATTTATCCAATCTTGCATACCAAGCTATTGGAGCTTGTTTTAATCCATACAGAGCTTTTCTTAATCTGCAAACCATATCATTGTCATCTGTCAAGGAAAATCCATCAGGTTGTTCAATATAGACTTCCTCTTCAAGATCTCCATTCAAGAATGCACATTTAATATCCATTTGATAAACTTTGTAATCCTTGTGAGCTGCAAAGGCCAAGAATAATCTAACTGCCTCAATTCTGGCTACCGGTGCAAAGGTTTCATTGTAATCAACTCCTTCTTTATGAGAATATCCCTTACAAACTAGTCTTGCTTTATTTCTGACAACCTTACCATCTTCATTGAGTTTGTTTCTAAATACCCATTTGGTTCCAATTACATTTTTATTTTCAGGTCGGGGAACTAATTTTCAAGTATTATTTTTCTCAATTAGTCCTAATTCTTCTTCCATAGCTTTAATCCAAAATTTATCTTCACATGCCTCATTGATAGATAATGGTTCAATTTGAGAAATAAGACATACCTCTTCATTCGCCAATCTTCCTCTTGTCATGACTCCTTTAAATTTGCTTCCAATTATCTGATCTTCAGAATGATTCAGTCTTACGTACCGGGGTGTCTTAGTTTGTTGTTGTTCTTCAATTGCTATGGAATCCTCTGATGATACCAGACTAACTGGATCATCATTCTCTACCGGTGGATTTACTGTTGGTTCATTTGTCATAATTTCTGTTACCGGTTCAGAGTATATACCTTGAAGTTCCTCTGAATTGTTCATCAATCTTTACATTTGTACTTTCAACAATTTTCTGTAATCTTTTATTAAAACATCTATAAGCTTTACTCTTAGATGAATAACCAAGAAATATTCCTTCATCACTTCTAGGATCAAACTTGCCAATATACTCATCTCTTCTAATATAACATTTACTTCCAAAAATTTTGAAATACTTAAGAGTAGGAGTATTACCAAACCATGGTTCATGAGGGGTCTTACCGGTTTCACCTTTGATGTGAACTTTGTTGAATGTATAGATAGCAGTGTTTACTGCCTCTCTCCAGTACACATGTGGTAGATTTGCTTCAGATAACATACTTCTTGTTGCATCCAAAATAGTTTTGTTTTTCCTTTCAACAACTCCATTCTGTTGTGGTGTCTGAGGTGCTGGTAACTGTCTTTTGATTCCATTTACTTCACAGAATGTATTAAAATCTCTAGATGTGAATTTTCCTCCTTGATCTGATCTTAAACATTTAATTTTCTTACCGGTTTCATTTTCAACCATTGCTTTGAATAGCTTGAACTTCCCAAGTGCTTCTAATTTTTCTCTGAGAAAAGTAACCCAACACATTCTAGAATAATCATCAATAATTAGCATGAAATATCTATCACCTTGTAAGCTTTTAGTTCTAGCTAAACCACATAAATCAGTGTGAATTAAAACAAGAGCATTTTTCTGGAATACTTTTGAAACTAGCGCTAACTTGTTTTCCAAATTGACATTCCTTGCAAATTGTATTCCGAGGTTTCACAATTTTAGGTAGATCTCTAACTGCCTTAGAAGTACTGATTTTTATCATGCAATCAAAATTTACATGACATAGTCTTTTATGCCATAGCCAACTTTCATCTATATGTGCAATTAAGCATGTCTTTTCACTGTTATTCAAATGAAAGATATTAGCTCTAGTCTGATTACCGGTTGCAATTTCCAAACCAGTTCTATTCATGATTTTGCATTTTCCATTTTTAAATTGTAAATGAAAACCTTTCTCAACTAATTGACCAACACTTAAAAGATTGTGTTTTAATCCTTCAACATAGTAGACATTGTCAGTGTTATGTTTACCATCAAGAGATATTGAACCCTTACCTTTGATTTAACAGGCTTTGTCATCTCCGAATCTTACTAAACTTCCATTGTATTCTTGAAAGTTCAAGAATTTACCTTTGTCTCCAGTCATGTGATGTGAGCATCCTGAGTCAATAATCCATTCATCCTTGGATTCAACTTTAGTTGCTAGGGCTTGTTCTACCAATTGAGCAATAGGTACCGGTTGATCTTCTGTTATAGTAACAAAGACCCATCCGTTGTCTGCTGGATCCTCATCAGAATCATCAGTCACACCTTCATCAACAATGTAGCAAGATTTATCTTTGTTTTTCTTAAATCTGTATCTCTGATATTCAGGATTAGGTTTGTATGTCCTTCTAGCTTCTTCTCTTAGTCTAGCATGTCTATCAGGGCATCTTGAAGCCATATGACCAATCTTATTGCAGTTGAAACATTTAAAGGGTGCTTTACCTTCATACTTACTTCCAATTGGACCTTTTGGCATTTTTCTTGCAAATAGTGCTTCAAGTTCTTCAAGCTCTTCATTCTCCTTCCTGGTTTCTTCAAGTTCTCATGCATAAAAGGCTCTCCAATCTGATTTGTCGAAGGATGGAGCAGATGATGTTGATGCTTTGAAGGCCAAATCAATTTTTATAGTAGCAATAGGACCAAATTCTTCAATTTCAAAAGCTGAAAGTTTTCCAATCAATGTATCCCTAGTTACTGATGTATTAGGCATTGTTCTCAACTCATTTATAGTAGTAACCTTCATTTTGTATGCCGGTGGTAAACCTCTTAAGATTTTTGAAACAATCTCATCTTCACTCAAGGTTCCTCCACAACATTTGATACCCAAACAATTTCATTTACTCTTTCCATAAAAGCAGAAATCCTTTCATCTTCTTCCATTTTCAGATGTTCATACCTGACTCAGAAGCTTTCAAGTTTTGCAATTTTGACTGTGGAATCCCCTTCATTTAGTGTTTCCAAATGATCCCAAATAGCTTTTGCAGTGGATCTATCTGATAATCCTATGATTTGTTGATCTGATAATGAGCTCAAAAGTGCTTCTCTTGCTTTGCAAACATTTTCTTCATCTTTGGCTAAAGTAATGGGAGCAGTCTGACCAGCTACAACAACAGTATAACCATTCTTAGTAACTTCCCAGATGTCTTTACCAATGCAATTCAGATGTGTCTCCATTCTGATTTTCCATATCCCATAGTTGGTTCCATCAAGTTTAGGACTATCCTTTCTGAAATAATTAGTAGACATTGGATCTCCTCAAGTTGTTAAACTTCTGCAAAAAGAAGACTAGGCTCTGATACCAATTGTAGGTCCCGGAGACAACGGTAAGAATTAATGCATGAAACATAAGCACAAAGTCATCCATAACACATGACACCAATATTTGTACGTGAAAACCCTGTAAGGGGAAAAACCACGGTGGGAAACCTTACCCACAATCAGATGATACTATTGCAGATAGTAAGTGTACAAGAGGGGTCTGCACATGCAGAAAGGCCAACAACCTAGAGCTCACTGCTCACTCACAAATGGGCTTCACACTGACTACAGTTGGATGGTTAAATCCAATGAGAATGTACTGCACAAAATAGCATCTTCATATGCTGGATTCAGTACCGATGTAATGCTGATATGCTTCTACAAAAACCTAACTTCACCTTCAAATGATGTCTTCGTGTATATCCCTGCTTGATCTCGCATATACCTTTCCTTAGATCTTTTTCGCATTCCACACTTGATCTTACAAATAAGATCTTACATTTATACCATACCCTAAGACCAATTTTAGTAGGTCGGCTCTACAAGATATTACAATAAAAACATTTTACAAACAATATAATATCTGATGCAATAACCGATTGAACATGTCAGCTTAATGCATTTACAACAATAATAAATCATCTCCGTAGCGTGCCATGCTGATCTGGAAAAGATAAACCTGCCGGTGTAACCCTAGATAACCTGGACCTATTTGCCGGTAAAAGCAAATATGCAAATGAGAATATACCAATGATTATTACTTCAAAGTAAAGTGTCCACATGATGTCTTCGACATTACCAAGTGTCTTCCATGTCAATGCAGGTACCGGTGAACATTATATCCTGCCGGTAACTGTTTGCCGGTGAATGTTGCTGGATCTCCAAAGTAGGTGTATTTAGCAGGTGTTGACATCAATGACAAAACCATACCAAAATACCAACAGGTTGATAGAGAATAGATAATAGTGAATAGTCAGAGAATAGGAAATAGTTAGAGTAGAGTAGAAAGAGAAGGCAAAGATTGTTGCCAAGGTGTTGTTGTAAAGGACTTGTAAACTTCATTGAAGAAATGGTGAATTCTATGGGTCGATTCAACAATTTGCATGGTCTCTATACTTCTCAAATTTGTTTTCATGTTATTAGATGAGTGGAAGAAATGTGTATGATCGATGGTGAAATATGTATATCCATACTACTAGCAATTTGTTGATTGCAGACTTGCCTTGTGAAGTCAACTGGAATCATTCAGCTTAAGCTTAACTTCAATTGTCTCTTCTTCATTGATATGCATCAGCCTGATGGTGTCCATGCTTGTAGTGGTGATCTGAACATCATAAAGCTTTCCTCAGAAGATCGCACTAACCTTGTGGAGATGGTCCTAGGATGTCAAAGCAAGACCTAGTTAGAATTTCATCAAAGGTCATTCATTGCTCTTACATTCTTAGTATTAGAAATAGATCCCGTTTCAACCTTTCTCCTTTTTCCTTTTTTTCAAAATCAACGGCCAGTAAAATCTCACGTTCCAACAATATCCAAAGCAAATCAGACGTTCAGGCAGTCAAACGTAAGTCCCCTTGTGATTCCTGCAAAATCACATCATACCACGAGAAGCTTATCCACACGTAGAGAACCTACATATCAGAACCTTGGAGTTACTCCGACTGATCTTTCGGCAAGATCTTCAGCAGTAGAGAAACTTTGTTCAAGAGAGGATAAGGTACCTTTAGTTATTTTATTCTGTGTTTGGTCGTGTACAAAAGACACATCAACACTACCCCCTTAAACAAACTTGACCAAAAGCAAGTGAAGACAAATCAAAACAAACTATTGAATCTATCCTTAAAAATAGTAATCTAAAAGTCATAAATGATTGAACAACCACTCAACCAAGTGAATATGGGAGGAGATTGTTATAGAATAAATTCTTTGCATTATTTGATACTTCTGTCCTCGATTATCTCAAGCTTTATTTTCTATTATTCACTTCCATACTTCTTCTCCTATGTTTTCCATTCTCCATGCTACCCGATTTTGACCTCCAAACTGCCCTTACATTACTTCCTTCTATTACCTTAATAGTTGTTACTTATAATATCCAACATAACACCAATGTTCTCTCTCATGCATCTATTCTCCTTCTAATATCTGCCAACCCATTGCCAATCATGTTCTCTCTTTAATTTTCATTTCTATAAGTCCTCCCACCATCAACAATATTACTAAAAGACATAATAGAATGCAACCATGGTAGACACTTGTTGTGACCAAATCACACACCGCCCATCACAAATAAAGACCCTCTTTGCTTTGTTGTAATTTAGATAAAGTGTCAAAGTCTCTTTTGAGATAACCCAACATGAAGTGACCTAGAACGATTCACCTTCAAAATCAATTTTTTTTCACTAAAGCATTAAAGTAAGTTTGTCGTACTGGACTAGAACATCACTCGTGCTAGGCTAGAACACTAATCGTTCCAAACTAGAGCATCATTCGTTCTAGGCCAGAACCGTTTTTATCTTTTGACTTAGAACATTTATACAATTGCATGTTCAGCTCGTTCTAGACTAGATCATCAATCGTCCTCAGCTAGAAAGCGATTGCATCCTAAGTCGCAACAAATTCATCTGTACATGCTGCGACTTCTTTCATTGATGATCGTTCATAATCGATGGCACCTTGAGCTATAGCGAACTCATCTCATTTTGATCAGTGAATTACCATCATTTTGAACGACGAATTTGACCTTTTCTTAGACAGTGATCTGATCACACATATCAGTCGAATTCATTGATGAAGAGGCGAATTCATTCTTTGCAACCAGTGGTTTTGTCAAGACGAAAGGTGAAGCTGCTGAGGTATCGAACTTGTTTATCTTCCACATCGAATTGGTTTCTTTCAAACAACGAACCTTGTTTCATCCAGAAAGCGATATTGCATTTATCAACAAGAAGCACAGGGAGATTATCAATTCTACAACGGTGTTGCCTTGATACGGGCGATTTTGACAAGTCACTGGGATCAAATTAAAGTTACCAGCCCATTTTATATTAGTTCGCAGGTCCGAGACAGGTAATTTTGTCATATCAGGTCTGATTTCAGTGCTGGTATACCCTATCATTCATCAATTTTCATCTTTGAAGTATTTACTTAGAGCATTTTGATCATCTTTAAGCGTACACGAGGACTAATTATTATCATATATGATCATATCATATTTGGCTAAGGGTTGGAGATGCAGCTAGGGTTTGAATTCATGTTATTCATCCCAGGGTTATGAATCCTAGTTTATGCAATTAGGTTTTGTTTGCAAATTAATCATCATTTTACAAAACAAACTTAAACAACTTTCACAAGTGCAGGATGCCAAGGAAAATTTAAAGAACGTCATCATGGAGTCCAAAATCACATCATTTTGGGGCAATGTGGGTGATATCAACTTAGGCTAGATTGACACGAACAAGTTTCAAGGCCCACTATACACTACCAATCCAACAGGGTGCTCCAAGGCAATGATGGATAGCGACATTGTGAAGGTGGCAGGCTTCCCTTTAGCACTGCAATGCAACAAACTCATTGTGGAATGATCCGAGCAAGAGAATGATGGTAGCACCATATGGAAAAGAGCTCGCCTCCCTTTTTGAAAATGCAATCAACAAGACTTTTCACATACCAAAATTCAACAACATGGTGTACACGGGCAAGGATGCCGCAAAGGTGGTTTATGATGATGATCTCGACAAATGTCAACAGATTGTCAAGAGATAATCAACAAGTATTGGGTACTAAAGAGTAGACCACGTCAATACAAGCTTCTAGGAAAGCTCCATAGGATTGATTTCAAGGAATAATTTGGAGATTTGATCATGCTTATTAGCCGAGTCTTTGGGATCCCACAAGCCTTCTAGTTCAAGACATGGATAATCTACTTCATGGAGATCATTTCAACAAGAAAAGGGAGAATCAACTGGGCAAGAATTATCAACAACGACATTGATGTATAGCTCAAGAGGCTAGAGCGGACACAGACATTCTACATGGGCTCATATGTCATATATTCACACGCCAGGGCTTGTGAATATGCAGGATTAACATACAAAGGACCAATTGGTACAAGATCAGGATAGTTGAGAGCATGTGAATCTTACACCCAATTGCACTACCTTAACAAGGCATACTACAAGAGAGCAAATGATGCTTTCACTATGCATATCACAAGGACACTACAAGGAGGTATTCACCAAAGGTTATCACCAAAAGCAAAGGAGTTAGCTGAGAAGTTCGGTGCATGGTACATTCAGTTTCCTAAGTTCACTTATATAAGGGTCCAGGGATGCTCTTGCCCACCTTATATGTTGCTGAGATATCCTACTGATAAACTAATATTGCTTGAGCTAGTGAGGCAACTAATGACCTATAACAAAGTACAAAAGATCAAGTTGAAGACAAAGATTTCATTTCCCATTTCACTAGGACGATCCTTAGAAGTATGTCCATCACTACAAGTAGCAGGGAAGATAGATGAAGATGGAAGTCTTTTCTCCTAATGTCGTATACTCTAGAGACAATTTTGATCCCTACATCAACATCTAGAAGACTAGCAGAAGGAAGCATAAACACAAGCTACAAATTGAAGATCATTTCTTGAATGCACTCGATGATTTAGAGATTGACTCTTGAGGTATGATGATTTTTTTGACATACAAAAAGAAGAGGATAAAAGAGAAATAGGTCAGAAAGATGTGTAGATGGAATTCATTGGTTTCCATCAATTTGTCACTATTGATTTGTATGCATGTGTTGAAGATGATAAAGTGGAATCGAAAAATGAACCGTGGTATAGTTCATGTTACAATGAGATGAATTTTATAAGAGGGATTAAGAGAGAAAATATGAAGTGATAGAAAGGTGCACATTAAAGTGAAGAAGAAATAACAAGTTAATAAGGAGGAACGTTGGATCCAAAACAAGCACAAAATCTTCAAATGTTCATGACTTCCAACTCATGGAAAATTTCACTTACCCTAGGTATTTGATGCAAGAGAATCTATGGGTGTTAGATAATCTTGCATCTCCCCAAGAAAATAATTTAAATAAATTTTGATTTTTTTTGTGAATTTTTAGTTGTATGCAAGTTTTTAGCACTCTCAAAGCATTGAAAATAACATTTATAATATTGAATGAATTGTTTTATGATTTCTATATAATCCCTTGGGCGAAGCAAGGGGATAATTAATTAAAATTTAATATTTTAATGTATCTCAAATTTTGTATTTTGGTGGGCCACAAATTGCATTTAAAATGTCAAAAAATGTAAAAAGGGAGAAAATTGCAACTCCCCAAAGTTGGGATTTGTTATATTTTGATGTAATTTAATTATTCTCAACACCAAATTGCAGCCATGCATCAATTTTGGACATCTAGGAGTTACATGAAGCTATTTTCAAGAGTTACAATGCATTGCGAGTTATAGATTTGAATGTGGTTGTCATTTTTTCCGGACATGCATCCATGAGAGGATTTTGTCACTGTATTTGGGGCTGGATACATAATTTATTTGTTGTACAAGATTAATCAAAAAAGATCCCCAAGTACTAAATTGAAATCATTTTTTACAAGAGGTAGAAGTTGGGATTTAGGAAAGAAGTTGCAGAGAAAGATTTTCAATATTCCATGTTGAGAGTTTGGGAGTGTTAAGGAACCAATGTGTAGGTCCATTTGCTGATTTATTTCAGATTTATTATTTATTGTATTCATGAGGAATTTTATGAAATTATTGTGTAATTTAAGAAATCAATCGAAGAAAATAAAGTTGCATGTAGAATGGATTTGCAAATTTTGTGAATGGAAATTATTTTTATTTGTTTGAAGGGCTCTTATATATGTTATTTATTTAATTTGTTTCTTGGATGGGTTGTTTGACAAAACCCCCCATCCTTCTACTACTTTATGATGAATAATGATGAACAACTAAGGTCCTGACCTGTACTGAGAGGGGGGGGTGAATCAGCACACACAGAAAAAACTTCACAACATTTAATCATATTAAAACGCAGCTGACTAGTTGTCTTCACCACTGAGCATAACCATGGCTATACCGGTTAAGCACAAATACTTTAGGGAGCATTCCATAGATCTCAAATCTTGATGACTACTTTACTGATATAATCATGCATGAGTTGTATCTACAATACCACAACCATTTAACACTGCTTGCATAACTAACTTAATAAAAAACACACAATCATCACATGAAAAACTCACAACCCATAACACAGAGATTTTTCACGTGGAAACCCAAATGGGAAAAACCACAGTGGGGATGAATACCCACAAGCTTGTTTTGAACTATTTTGAAGTTCGCTCTGTTAGGAGCCTAGTCAGGTTAAAGACTTTACAATAAGGTTCTGTTAGGAACCGATCCTATTAGGGATCAGCCGGTTAAGGGATGGCTATAAACCCTGTTAAAGGTTACCTCACTAGAGGATTTAAAGAGCTCAATGAACTTGAGTCACCTAGTTAGAGGATTTGCAACAAGCCTGTTAAAGCTACCCGGTCAAGGGATTTTCCTTCTATTGAAATGGTTAGAAGTCAACTGGTAAAGCTTTGATTTGATAACATCACTACTTGCTAAGGAAGATCCTTTTCAGCTCCTCTCCTCTGCAATCACACTCTGCAGATTCCACACTCTGGTTTGGCAAGTATCTCAACATGCAGACACAAACACATCATTTGCCAACACAATCAATAACAAACATCATTGACCTTATAGACAACAGCATAAACCCTAAACCCTAAACATTTTAGGTCTACAAATACAAGTGGTCCAATCCTGACCATTGAATCCATTGCATAGAATAAAACAATCTAAGACAGATCTCAAGACATTCTGTATTGTCCAATCTTCACCGCATCTGGAAAACGGAAACCCATCACGCACTCTTCATACACCGCTTATAACATCGTGCATTCCCGAGATAAGCATTCAATGCATTCAATCTTCACCGCAAGATCCTCAAGGAAATTCTTCACGTGCACACAGTTGACGTGGCATCCCGATCCTTATCCTTATTGTTCACAAAACACCACCGGTTGCACCGCACAAATCATACCGGTAACCCTAGAGTTGAACAGAGACTACCAACCAGTAGTCACACTTAGTGAACCTTGACACCGGTCCACTCCATCCCGGTTGACCATAACCACTTCCAATCTTCATATTGGTGCATATCGGTTCCTGCTTGAGCACTTATTGACATCAATGACATCATACATTGTCACATCTTTATCAGATGCCAACAATCTCCCCCTTTGGCATTGATGGCAATACTCAGTGTATCATTGCTCAGTATATGCACCATGCTCAATAACATATACCGGTTGACATATTCCGGTTCAAAGATCACAACCACCACCATCTGGAATGGTCAGTGTGCACTTTGCCATATGTCTTCATCATCAGATATCTTCTCTCCAAACAATATATCTTTTCCCCCATAAATCATCAAATATCTTCTCCCCCTTTGACAACAATGCCAAACTGGAGGCACAAGCTTCCAAGCTCCACTATGTTGCTCCCCCTATGGAGTAGCATCCTTCAACACATCAATCTTGTAAGATCTGACACGGTAATACTTGACTGATATGTAAATGTAAATGTAGTCTTCAGTAAGGGCTTAGTGAATATGTCTGCTAGCTGCTCCTTACTGGAAACATGTTCTAATACAACCTCTTTATTCTAAACCTTTTCTCTCAAGAAATGATACTTGAGTTCAATGTGCTTAGTCCTAGCATGCAATACCAGATTTTTGGAAATATTGATTGCACTAGTATTATCACATAAAATACTCACCGGTTCGGATATAGGCACTTTGAAGCCATTCAGTACATGCTTCATCCAGATTGCCTGAGTGCAGTTCATAAATGCTGCCACATACTCTGCTTCACCTGTAGACTGGGAAATACAGCTCTGCTTCTTGCTCGTCCATGAGACTAGTCTTCCACCAAGGAAGAACGCTCCACCAGTTGTGCTCTTCCGATCGTCCACATTACCTGCCCAATTTGCATCGGCAAACACTTTGAGATCAAAGTTGCCATTGTATGGATACCACAATCCATAATCAACTGTCCCTTTCAGGTATCTAAGAATCCTCTTTACTGCTACCAAGTGGGATTCTCTTGGACTCTTCTAAAAATGGGCCACTATGCCCACTGCATGAGCAATATCTGGTATGTTGTGCACCACATGGTGCAGCTTACCGATCATTGATCGGTACTCCTTCTCATTCACCAACGCTATATCATCCTCCTTTGTCAGTTTGCAGCCGGTCACCATCGGTGTTCCAACCGGTTTACTCTCCTCCATGCCAAAGGTCTTTAATACCTCTTTGATATACTTGGACTGGGTAATAAAGATACCCTCCTTCATCTGCTGAATCTGTAGACCAATGAAGAACTTTATCTCTCCAATTAGAGACATATCAAACTCTTTCTTCATTTCATCTGTGAATGCATGACTCATTTCATCATCTCCTCATCTACAAATACTTCACAGATCAGAATCTGGTCACCTTCAGATTTCAGGTAGATGTTGTTGTCCTCACTTGTTCTCTGAAATCCTATCTTCACAAGATGAGAGTGTAACTGTTCATACCATGCCCTTGGTGCTTGCTTCAATTCATACAGGGCCTTGTGTAATCTACACACCATGTTACTATCTTCTGACAAAGCAAACCCATCTGGTTGCTCAATATACACTTCTTCTAGGATTCCATTCAAGAATGCAGACTTCACATCCATCTAGTATACCTTGAATCCCTTGAATGCTACAAATGCAAGTAGCATTCGAACACCTTCTAGTCTAGCCACTAGGGCAAAGGTTTCTCCATAGTCTTCTCCCTCTTCCTAAGCATATCCCTTGCATACAAGTCTTGCCTTGTTCCTTACCATTGTGCCTTCTTCATTCAGCTTATTCCTGAAGACCCATTTGGTACCTATCACATTCTTGTGTTCGTACCAAGGATCATGTTGCATTCTTTTCTATCTAGTCCAGCTTCTCTTCCATTGCCTTTATCCAGTCTTCATCGGTAAGTGGGCTCAAATTCTAAAATCATGCAAGAGTTTTCTTTCACCTTTCTCCTTGTGAGTATCCCTGCATCTTTATCTCCTATGATCGGCTTCGGATCATGATGTAGTTTCACATACCTAGGAATGACCCTAGCTGATTCTGCTTGCTTTTCCTCTTCTTCTTCTACTCCATCTTCTTCTTCACCTGCTGCAGCTTCTACCGGTATAGGAACACTGAGGTCTTTCTGGTGTTTGCAACTTGTTTCCTTCTTAACCAGTTCCCAGAAGGCTACACCCGGTTCATCTTCTGCTTGCTTGCTGCAAGTTTCCTCAGGCTCCTCAGGGGATTCATCAACCCTGACATTGATACTCTCAACAATTTTCTGAGTCTTGTTGTTGTAGCATTTGAGAGCTTTGCTTTTAGTGGAATATCCCAAAAATATTCCTTCATCACATTTAGCATCAAACTTGCTCAAATGCTCACCTCTCCTGATATATCACTTACTGCCAAATACTTTAAAATAAATCACATTAGGAGTTCTTCCATTCCAGTACTCATAAGGGTTTTTGTCTTTACCTTTCTTAATGAGTACCTGGTTCATGGTATAGACTGCAGTGCTTATCGCTTCTCTCCAAAAGGTGTGAGCTACCTTTCCTTGGATCGGCATTGTTCTAGCCACTTCCACTATAGTCTTGTTGTTCCTCTCTGCTATGTTGTTCTGCTATGGTGTCCTTGGGGCAGACAACTGCCTCTTGATGCCATTCTCTTCACAGTACTTGTTGAATTCATCAGAAGTAAATTCACCTCCTTGATCGGTTCTTAGGAATTTTATTCTTCTGCCGCTCTCCTTCTCCACCAATGCTCTGAAGGCTTTGAACTTTCCAAATGCCTCAGACTTGTCTTTCAAGAATGTGACCCGCATCATTCTTGAGCAGTCATCAGTAAGAATCATGAAATACCGATCTCCCTGAATGCTTCTAGTTTTCATCAGACCACACAGATCGGTGTGTACTAGACCAAGTAAGTTCTCTGCTAAAAAAGACTTACCTTTGAATGTTGAGGAAGACATCTTTCCAAGTTGACATTCTCTGCATAAAGCATTCTCCGGTTTGTTCAGCGAAGGAAATCCTCTTACTGCCTTGATCTTACTAGCCTTTACAATATTATCCAAATTCATATGACAAAGTCTCATATGCCATATCCAATTGTCATCAAACTTCGCCATCAAGCACTGACTAATCTTGGCATTTAGCTGAAATAGGTTTCCTTTGGTCTACTTACCGATGGCAATAAGTTCACCACTTTTTCCAACTATTCTGTAGACTCCACCTTTGAACTCCAGAATGAGTCCTTTGTCGTTCAGCTAAGCAACACTCAAAAGGTTGTGCTTAAGGCCTTCCACCCAGTAGACATCATCTGCATTGCTCTTTCCATTCAGTGAGATGGATCCTTTTCCTTTCACCTTGCAAGGTGCATCGTTGCCAAATCGAACAACACCTCCATCATATTCTTCCAGAGACAAAATCTTTCTCCGGTCACCGGTCATGTGGTGAGAACACCCACTATCAATGATCCACTCATTAGAGTTGTCAATGTGAGAGACAAGGGCTTTCTGATTAGACACCTCTTCCTTTACAGCTACAAACATTATGTCCACGTTCTCTTCATCAGTAACACCTTCATCTACTGCAACAAGACAATTTCTCCTACCTCCTCCTTTATACTTTCTAAATCTTTTCGGTTTATCCTTATTGTCATTGTTAGAACAGTTAACAGCTATATGTCCTATCTTATTGCAGGAAAAACATTTTAGAGGAAGCTTACCTCTATATTTTTCGGTGCCTTTTGGAAGTCTCTTGGCAAGAAGAGCTTCAAACTCCATCAGAATCTCCTCATCATCCATATCTCTGCTTGGCCTAGATTCATAACTAGTGCTGACCTCTTTTCCTTTTCTGGTTGGTGTGGAGGAAATAGATGCTCTAAAGGCTAACTCTATCTTCTGAACACTACCATCATAGCTATTCAATTCATATGCAGTCAACTTTGCAATGATAGAGTCTAGAGATACCTTTGTCTTGTCGATAGACCTTAACTCCTGAATAGTAGCAACCCTGATTGCATAGACCGGTAACAATGATCTCAGAACTTTACTGACAACAGTGGCATCATCAATTGTTCCACCAGTGCTCTTGATATCTCTAACCACAGTCTCGTTCCTTATGCCATATTGTTGAATGGTCTCACTTTCAACCATCCTCATGTCTTCAAATTTTTCTCTGAGGCTTTCTTCCTTAGCCTTCTTGACATGCTCATCACCGCCATAAATGGTTTCCAGTGTGTCCCATACATCCTTAGGATTGTCCTTATCTTGTACATCAATGAACTCAATATTAGACAGGCTGCTAATAAGGGCTTCCATGACTTTCCCATTTTCTTGAATCTCTCTTTTTTGATCATCGGTTAGAGTGCCAGTGGGGATTACATAGGTATTCTCAACATAGCTCCAGTGTTGAGCACCCAAACTATTGATATAAATATTCATTCTATCCTTCCATATTTTGAAGTTATCCCTATTGAACTTAGGACCTTCCCTCTTCATCATTAAAGCAGGATCTTTTGCCTCAAGCGGTTAAGCTTATATCATTGAGGACTTGGAGTTGCTCTGATACCAATTGATGAATAATGATGAACAACTAAGGTCCTGACCAGCGCTGAGAGGGGGGTGTGAATCAGTACACATGAAAAAAACTTCACAACATTTTATCATATTAAAACATAGCTGACTGGTTGTCTTCACCACCGAGCATAACCATGGCTGTACCGGTTAAGCACAAATACTTCAGGCAACATTCCATAGATCTCAAATCTTGATGACTACTTTACCGATATAATCATTCATGAGTTGTATCTACAATACCACAACCATTTAACACTGCTTGCATAACTAACTTAATCAGAAACACACAATCATCACATGAAAAACTTACAACCCATAACACAGAGATTTTTCACGTGGAAACCTAAATGGGAAAAACCACGGTGGGGATGAATACCCACAAGCTTGTTTTGAACTCTTTTGAAGTCCGCTATGTTAGGAGCCTAGTCCGGTTAAAGACTTTACAATAAGGTTTTGTTAGGAACCAATCCTGTTAGGAATCACCTGGTTAAGGGATGGCTATAAACCCTGTTAAAGGTTACCTCGCTAGAGGATTTAAAGAACTCGATGAACTTGAGTCACCTGGTTAGAGGATTTTCAACAAGCTTGTTAAAGCTACCCGATCAAGGGATTTTCCTTCTATTGAAATGGTTAGAAGTCAACAGGTAAAGCTATGATATGATAACAACACTACTTGCTAAGGCAAACCATTTTCAGCTCCTCTCCTCTGCAATCACACTCTGCAGATTCCACACTCTGGTTTGGCAAGTATCTCAACATGCAGACACAAACACATCATTTGCCAACACAATCAATAACAAGCATCATTGACCTTATAGACAACAATTAGGTCGGTAGCATAAACCCTAAACATTTTAGGTTTACAAATACAAGTGGTCCAATCCTAACCATTGAATCCATTGCATAGAATAAAACAATCTAAGACAGATCTCAAGACATTCTCCATTGTCCAATCTTCACCACATCTAGAAAACGGTAACCCATCACATGCTCTTCATACACCGCTCATAACATCGCGCATTCCCAAGATAGGCATTCAATGCATTCGATCTTCACCGCAAGATCCTCAAGGAAATTCTTCACATGCACACAGCTGACGTGGCATCCCAATCCTTATCCTTATTGTTCACAAAACACCATCGGTTGCACCACACAGGTCATACCGGCAACCTTAGAGCTGAACAGAGACTACCAACCAGTAGTAACACTTAGTGAACCCTGACACTGGTCCACTCCATCCCGGTTGACCATGACCACTTCCAATCTTCATACTGGTGCATACCGGTTCCTGCTTGAGCGCTTATTGACATCAATGACAACATACATTGTCACCGCTTCATCAGATGCCAACACTTTAGGCATAGGCTCTAAAGTATATATGAGGCTTAGGGAATCATTTTTTAGACATGTAAGTCAATTATACACACCACTAGTGCCTCCTTTCTATTTTTGGTTTACAACTAGGTACCTCTCATCCTCTTATTTAGTTTATCATATTTTAAATTTATATCAAATATTTTGAAAAATTCCTCTATAAATTTAGATTATTTGTATTTTTATTACATCCACTTAATTATCATAGATAAAACAAAGAAAATTTTTATTTGGTTTACATTTTTTTGTGAGCCTAACATTTTCTTACATGACCTAGGCTTTTGCCTTAGGGTTTTCCTCTTTTCCATTGAGTTGCAAACCTATACTTTTTAATTTCTTGTATTTATTTCATATTTACTTTGGGTTTGACAATAAAAGAGGGGTAAAATTTTAATGAAGACAAAGAAAGAGAAACAACAAAAGAGGGCAAATTACCCAATAAAGAGAAACCACATCATAGTCTTATCATGACTAACAAGTTGATCTAGCACCTGAGACAACTCTGGAGAGAGTTGTCCCCTATCCTCAATAGACTAACCCTCCCTAAAATCGCAAGCCCATTTGGCTAGACAGTCAGCCACCCCATTCCATTCCTTGGGAATATGCATGAAAGTGACTGACTCAAAAAACTCACGGAGTGAAAGAATTTGACAGATAATCTTCTGAAGCTGCCAACTAACACCATCCCAGCTCTGCTTGTTCAAGAAAGTCATGACAATCTGGGAATCAGACTCAAACACTATCTGTTGCCAACCAAGAGAACAACAACACTCTAACGCAACCAAAATGGCTAGAGCCTCCATATAATTGTTTGTATGAAAACCCTTGTAGATAGAAAAAATAAATTGGACTTGCCCCAAACTATCTCGCGCCACACCACCAATACCAACATGTCCAGGGTTGCCTCTTGAAGACCCATATGTATTGACCTTGAAGATACCTTAAGGAGGAGGGCTCCAATTACCTACTCTAGAAATCTTTCTCAGATAGTGATGACATCTATTATAGTTTTATGTGATCATTTATTACTCTACCTTTTCTAGATTTTGGCAATATTTGATTACTTGATATAATAATCCATATTACGCATCCATCTGTTAGTCTTTAGAATTTTATTTCATATTTGGTTCAAATTTGATTAGTGACTATTTAATCTATTTATTACTCATTATTTCATTTCATTTTAATTCTATTATTTATGGTTTACAAGTACGACTTGCATGCCAATACTCTTCTACATCACCTCTTTGTGAAAGTGCATGCACTTAAATCCTCATTTTTGTCAATCCACTACAAATTGTGTGCCTCGTGATATTTATATTAATTTACAATTTTCCTCCTTTTGATGAGAATGAAATTAAAAATGATAATCATGAGGATCATGTGTGGATCAACAACACTTTTCATGGCTAAAAAATTGTGAATCTAGCTAAATTTGAAATTCCTTCATAACATATGATTCATAATTTGTTGATTAACAAAAAAATAATAATAGATTAAGTATGGGTGAGTGCAATAATTGGGTCCACTTTTAGTGGAAGTGTTGAGGTTGAAAAATATCTTGGGAGGTACAGGTACTTATATAGGATTGGTGTCATGCAGCTTTTTAAAATTTTCTAAAAATAGTAAGTTGATAGTCACAAAATAGAAAATTAGGATCAACTGACATATTAGAAAATAAACTAATTTTTGTGAATCAGTTAATATTAAAATACTATTTAACCACTAAATAGATTTTCATTTAATTATTTTCTCTCCTTTTAGCATGGGGACTTGGGAAGTTTCACATAACCAGCTATTTTGGCTTTTAGTGGTGATTAATAGTTTGGTGAAGTTGGCATTTTCATTGGAATTTGTAGGAGTTTGGAGACATTTCGAAAAGAGGGGTTATATGTAAGGCTTAACTCCTTGGGTGTGGGATTTTGACACCTAAACTTGGGTTTTTGAAGTATTTTCATATATGCATATTTTTGGCACCAGATTTTATCATTCAAGTTATAGATTTTGCTAAGCTTTGGCTTGTCTCTTCAGTGGCTCATAAAGTAGCAGAGGAGACTTATAATTGGAGTTTGAATGCTTCTAGGTGATTTAAGGATGAGAGTTAGACGACTTCTAGGTGATCTAAGACATGAGTCAACGATTACCATTGAATAATCTCATTTAAGAGATTATCAATTTGCTAAATAATTAAGGTTTTCTTCATTTTTGAGTTTGCATGTGTTTCAGAAGCTTATGGAAGCTTAGAGGTCATGGGTTTTCTTCATTTTAGATGTATTTTGTTTTTATTTGATAAATAAATCTTTATCGTAGAGCTTGTGTAAGTTTCCTTGAGTTTGTAGTTGTTGCAAAATGATTTTGGCTTCAATTTGGATCTTTGTTTATGAGATAAATTGTTGTAGATGTTTGTTATTATTGGTTGCAATAATAAATGGAAAATATGATGCATTTCATGTTGAAAATCCATTAAGAACATTTAATATAAGTTGCATGAATTTTTAGTTCTTTTTTCTATGAACTTATCAATATAAGAGGCAAATAATTTTTGACTTATGAGTCCTAATTGTTTGTGTTACAATGCTTTCATCGTGTCCATGCAATGCCTACTTTAGAGAAACAAAAACAAATAGGAATTGAATGAATTCTTTCTAAGTTCCTGAATGCTTGAAAATTCCTCCTACAAATTCTTTCCTGTTATGTATTTTTTTATTGGACTTATTTTTCCATTTATTAATTAATATTTGAGGAAAAGAGACCCTAAACTTGAAATGTCAGGTATTAGTATTTATAGCAATTTTTAAATTTTCAAGTTCTTTTAAAATTATATGACATTAATCTAGACATCATTCTTTACACAGTAAAAAAAATATTAATTTATGATTAGTGTAGCTCAATTTGTAGTACATTAGGGGTTTTCAAGAGTAGTAATTAGTGTCAATAGACAATTAATTTTAAAAATATATTTGAATATTTTTTTATAAAAAATATCCTCATCAAACTTCACTATAATACACCTTTCCACAAGTGGATTTAGAAAAATACTTCTATTTAGGTCAAAATATGCTTGTTGTACACATGCATGTTATGACCCTAAAAATGTGAATTTGTAAAATTTATATTGTATATCTTGTATAAAACTAATTTATATTATCTGTGTATTAGAGTAAGTTTTATATTTGAAAACTACACTCAAAATGCTACATTTCATATTATTGGACTTTCTTAAGATTTTGTGTATGTGCTTCAACTTTTTTAATCCAAGTATGACAAACTTTAACTTTCAAGAAAAACACTTCCACTTTTTAGCCAAAAACTGGACCCAACTTCTTGCACTTAATTGTACCTTAAAATTTATTCTAATGTTAAGGTTTCCATCCCTAGTTCTTTGAAGTTAGTGTATCTACAATTCCTCGTCCATACAAGGACCCGCCTTATATTACCATTTCCCCATTCCATGATATTTATTCATCCTACCTTCTGCTTAATTTTAATCCTTTAATTATATCGATATCATGTATGCAATTTTCACATCCACATGCCATTCTTCTCAACCCACTATTATTATTTTTCCTTCCATCTCCATAACTCCTACATCTTCCATTACCCATACCACATCCATTATTCTTCCCACAATCTCTACTCTCACCATTAACCCACTTCCCTTTCTATTCCTCTTCTTATTCCTCCTTCCCTTCCCATTACATATCTTCATCTACTCTAATACCTTATTTTATTCCCCATTGCACCCTACCTTATATTCTCATACACAAACTCCTTATATTTACAAAGCCTCTACATCGGCTCATCCTTTTAGTTCCCAAACATCTCTTATTACAATTCCTTCCTTCACTCTAGATTTAGTAACTCAAAAAATAGATGAAGTTAAACAAAGTTGATATTATGCCTTATGAACAAGACACTAAAAAGTCTATGAAATCCAAGCACATTCCATTGGAATTCAATGTTTTTACATATCCTCTTCTCATAGGTTTTGTGAAACCTTATTTTGCAATATATGATGGTTCAAAGGTGGCCCTTATACACATTTACATTCATTCACTATAACATGCTTATACTGTGTATACGAGGATAAGCTATTTGATCAATTATTTTAGTGTACTTTGAAAGACTATATTATTGAATGGTTCATTCCATTACCTTATGGTTCTTTTCATTCATTTGTTGATTTAACTTAGAATTTTCTAAAATAATTCAAAGTCAACATAGGCCTTAAAGATACTATTTCTATCCCATTTGAATATATTAATGATTATATCATATGAATAAAAAAATTGTGTTTTAAATTACTTCACCCTTTGCATGGTTGTGAATTGAAAAAAAACTTATCTTGGGACCAATTGTCAATAATGTGTACTTCAATAATTTTACATCTTTATGAATCTATGCACATGTGAAGATATTGTTAAGTTTTGTTATAGGCAACATAAAGCTTGTTTCATTTTTATTTTAGGTTTTGGTTTTAACTGATTCAAAGGGATCCTCTCCCTTTAACAAATCTGATTTACAATAGAAAAGTCAAATAAAAAATCTCACAAAAAGATGCAAGAAATATAGAGGATTTTCTATTCCAATATTGAAATACATTCAGGAAATCCTATTGGATTTCATTTCTAATATGCAAATTTGATTACTACCTACAAAAAAGTGATGCTACAATAACATTCCATCCAAAACCTTCTATTAAGATCTCTCACACTTCCACCTGCAAATTGTAACCATCAACTAGGTCTTCTGCATTCAACTAGCTACACATTCTTCAACCTGCAGCTATAAAACTAAATCATCCATCTCCTATCTTCAATTTTATGAAATGAGATGCCATGAATAATCCTCCTATGGTTACTATAACCCATCATTGGGTTATCCAAACAAATCCCTTGTTGAGATTGAAAATCCCTCCAAAAATCATTCAAATTTTGCATTAAATGTTGTCATAATGCTACATAAGTCCACTCAATTTACACGAATGAAAAATAACATAAATTATCAATGTTGAATCATATTTTCCCCAAATACCATATCCAAATGAAGAGGCCACCATAAAATAATAAATAAAATACAATATGCTTCATAAAGGTTGCCATAAGCCACTTCCTCTAACAACCAATCAGACCAGTCAACTATGATAGCTCCATAACAACACAAGAATCTATTGTAAGACTTGCATTACCACTTGTCACATGGATTCTCACCTATGAAGACATGCTCTTTAAACATAGAAAATGTAATCTTTTAAATAATATGTTGTCATGTAACTCCCAATTTCATGCCAAGATGGAATATTCCTAAGAACATGCTTAGAAGATGTCATTCCTAGGTGTCCAAATTACCATTCTATTGCAACATTACAACTTGGCCAATATTAACAAATATTTAGGCCTCATTAAAAATATTTATTCACTAACAATATTAGAGACTAAACTGTAACAAAATTAAACAAAAATTATTTATGGATGTGCATGATTGTCATACACCTTTGGATGCTCCTGCATCAAACACCCGAGGTAAGAGGAAATGTTTCATGATCTAAAACTCGTGAACATGTGAGAATAGTGTGCTTCCTTTTCAACCACTTTTCTTTCTTATCATCTTGTCCTCTCTTTTTCTTTACCTTGCTCTAAAAGTTTTCGTATTTTCCTTTCTTCTTCTTTCCTCTTTTTCTCCCTCTCATTAAATTGACCTTACTATACAATGGTTCCTCCTCCCACTCTATCTCATAATATTCATCACCTACATTCGAATCAATAGCAACAACCTTATAGAAATTAAAGATTCAATATTATCACATTTCTCATATTTCTATATCTTCTTATTGTCGCACTCCTCTTTTGTCTCTTCATATTTAATTTGTTCACCATTTCATTCAAACATAAATCAACTTGGTCAATATTTAAAAAAAATCAGGGATTACTCTTTCATTCTCCTCTTCCTCTACTACTTTGACATCTTTCTGAATACTCTTATATTCCCTATCTTTCATGTGTAAATTAAATTCATTAAAGAATTCATAAAAATCAAATTTTACCTTTCCTTTCACTGTTGCAATTTTCACTCCACCTTCTATCAATGCTTGTTATTCCTTTTCTATCACCACAATTTGCATTAGAGGATCATCTTCTTCACTCACATATGCACCATCCAACACCTTATTGTCCTCTAAAGGAATCTCATCCACTGCTACAATTTACGTTTTATCATTCTCATTTGTCTTCTCCCCTTCAAACAATATTTCTAATCTATGTATCTCCTCTTTCAACAAGAGATAGTCTTCTTTTTCATATATAAATCTTTGTCAAATATCAAACTATCAAATCCCATTGCAAATTCAATTTTTCACTCTTCCTTCACGCTATCCTCAAAGAATACTACTACAATATTTTCTCAATCCTATTCACTTGCACACACAACTATGACAAACTTCTTGGCTTTCTTCTTTGACATTTCTTCCAACACTTTCCATACACTCTTAATCTACAATTTAAAAATCCTTAATAGAAACTCTGGAAGATGCTTCCTCTACACACTCTCTTAGTGGAGGAACTCTAAACCTTCTACCTAGCCTTATTTCTACTAGAGAATAATAAACACGACCTCTCAATTACAAGACTCTTGCAATAAACTCAAACGCACTCCACCCTTTAGGTCATAGTGTAAATTGCCTCACATTTCGTAGTCTGTTTACACTCTTAGGATTCCCTACTCTAATACCACTAATGCAAAGGGATCCTCTCCCTTCAACAAATTTTATTTATATTAAAAAACTCAAATAAAAAATGTCACAATAAGAAGCAAGAAATATAGAGGAATTTCTATTCAAATATTAAAATAAAACATAAATACATTCAAGCAAGCCTGTTAGCTTTCAATTTTGATATGCAAATATTATTAAAAACTGATATAAACCCACAACAAAATAATTCTACAACAATATTCCATCCAAAACCTTCTCCTAAGCTCTCTCACACTTCCACCTACAAACTGTAACCATCAACTAGGCATTTTGCCTTCAACTAGCTACTCCTTCAACCTATAGTTGTAAAACTAAATCCTCCAACTCATGCCTTCAATTTTGTGAAATGTGGTGCCATGAATAACCACCCTATGGTTACTCCAACCAAATACCACATTGAGATTGAAAATCCCTCCAAAAAATTCAAATTTTGCATTGAATATTGTCATAATGCTCCATAAGTCCACCTCAACTTCCACCAATAAAAAATAACATAAATTTTCAATGTTAAACCAAATTTTCCCAAAATACCATGTCCAAATAAGGAGGCCACCATAAAATAATAAATAAAATAAAAGACGATTCATAGATGTTTTCATAAGCCACCTCCTATAACAACTAATCAAACTAGTCAACTATGACAACTCCATAACTCCACAAGAATCTGTAGTAATCTACATGCACTGCCACTTGTCAACTAGATTCTCACCTATGAAGAGATTCTCTTTAAACATAGAACACATTATTTTTAATAGTTTGTTGCCATGTAACTCCCAATTTCATGTCAAGATGGAATATTCCTAAGAACATACTTAAAAGATGCCATTACCAGGTGTCCAAATCACCATAATGTTGTAACATTACAACTTGACCAATATTTAACAAATAATTTAGGCCTTATTACAAATATTTATTCACTAACAATATTAAAGACTAAACTATAACAAAATTAATTAAAATTATTTTTGGGTGTGCAAGATTGCTATACACCCCTGGATGCTCAAGCATCATTAATATTTTTTGCCTAGTTTTACATGAAGGGGGAAGATGATGAAGACATAACAAAAAATCATATTATTCAAGTGGGAGTGTTTGGCATGTGATCTCACTAATACAATGATCTTATCCATAAGTAGTGGTGGGCCAATGTTTTAGAATACTAACTATGGAGGGTTGGGACCACACCCATAGCCCATTATCCTACTCCAAGGTTGTATATAGCCAATAACTCCTTAGGGATAATTACTTACTAGTGTAAGTTACAAATAATTGATAACTTCTCAATCTAGGTTGAAACAAGTCTCAATAGGGGAGTCCTCAATATACCTTCTTGTACATGAGAATCAAATTCATCATGTAAGGATGTTTTCTAAGGCTTGGGTATTGGTGGAATTAAACCATATGACTTCATGGTGTGCTTAAAATATAACCATTTAGTCAAGAATGATATCCCCTTTTAAGGTTCTATAATATCCACCCCTTGGACACTACAATTTTTATTTTTTTTTTAGATTCACAAGTGTCAAATTAGTTAAACAGATTTCTTGATCTAACTTAGAAATGTCAAATTCTTAATTCCTTCAATTGCCTTAGTGGTGACAATTCTACACCACTACTTATTCTTTCACTCAAAGGTGTTAATTTCTTGAGGTCAGGATCCCCATTAGACCTAGACTTAATCCTCGAGGTTTCATTCCCAATGATCCTACCTACACATCCCTTCAAGGGAAGTTAGAGGCTTCATAGTTCATCCCCGAAGTTTAGAGGGAGTTCATTATCTCCTCTTGTATGAGATCTTTGATCTTTCTTCAAACCAGGACTATTTATTAAAATTTATCCCAACAATAATAAAGCAATATCTAATTTCGTTCAAATAGTGTACATACATACTCAATTACATCGAGGTCATACCCTCCCAAAATTACCAATTCCATAGGAGTGATTCGAGCACACTTCCCATTAACACGTGGTGACTAGCTCAAACATATCACAAGCACAAAATCTAGCTCTGGCTTACATTGCATATACACAGTGACTAGCTCTAGCATACATCACACATTCATAGGGTATAGCTTCAACATACACCATTCATATAAAGCGACTTAGTAGGCATTACATGTACCTAGTGACTAGCATTTACATAGTGAGGAATTGACATATCCATAACAACTAGCTAGCACTTGCCCATAGTGCATCCCAAATAAAAGAATTTATGTCGGTGCACGACACACTACACCGTGGGACACATTATTTCATCCAGTATTTTGTACCAACGAGTAAGTGGGAATAAGTTTTGATGTATTCCATACTACACCGAGTATCTATCCTCGTTCCAACAAAGCCAAGTATGCCATTTCCACATCAAGACACACACAAAGTCTTATAGGTCTAGGATTAATTCACACAACTGCATAAGATCACTTGAATCCAATATAAGATTGTCTCTACTCAATAGATAGACAATTTGACCTTAAAGTGGTCTACCCTTTCAATTTATCAACTGAACTTTAAAAAAAACAATGTATATATGTAGATGAGAAAATATGATCTAAAATCTTATGAGAGAAGATTCAAATAGGTCAATCACCCTGTAAAGCGGAAAATCGCGATCGAACCCTAGTTGCTCTCCCCTCTTCCAACTCCAAGGAGAGAGAAGGGAGATTCACTAGGGTTGATGGTTTTCACTTAGGGGAGAGACTTTACATTCAAAAGAGGGGTTGAAACCCACAAGATCCAATCCCACGCAATGCAAGATTGGATGCTAAATGAGTTTCAAGGGTTATGACAGCAAGGCTACCCTCTTTTGTAAAGAATGTGCATAGAAGAATTAAGCTAGGAATGCATAGAAAGTGAGAAAGATTCGCTTATAAACTAAGATAGGAATACAGTATGAAGCTGCGGACCTGGAATTAGCAGTAAAATGTCGATACGGCACTGTCTTGCAAATTTAAGCAAAAGTTGTCGGGACGATGGCGCCCGGCGCCATGGTCCTCCGAAAAATCCGCGAAACGAAGGGGGATCTGTTCGTCTTTGCACAAGGATTCCAGATCTTCAATTTCAGTCGTGTCCTTGCAACCTACACACAGAAAAGCGAAGACGATTGGGGGGTTAGGGATTAGGGGTTTGCCTTTAGGTCAAACCCCGATTTTGGAATTAACCAAGAAATGAGCAATGCTGTAAATGTAAATGTCTGTAATGTAAAACAAGTACTAATACCTTGTTGTAAGGATGTTTGTATCCTTATGTGCGAAGGTATAGATGTTGTATGTTGTAAGTGATCTCCTCTTCAATGGTTGAATCCTTGTCTTGAATGCAACACTTAGCCTTGAATGGAGACTTGAAATGATCAATTGCTTGAAAGAATGCTTGAATGCTTGAATGCTTGAGTATAGTTTCCACGCTTGTACACATATGACCTCCTTCTTTTTTTCCTACCCAAATGGGAGAGGAAAATGTAGTTTATATACTTGCCAATTAGGGTTAATAGACTGATTTTTCCGACCTTAGGCCGACCAGGAAAGATAATTTCCAATTTGCAAACAAAAAGACCCAAAGTCCCATAGGAGACCGGGCCCAAAATAGGGCCAGGGACCAGGGCGCTCGGTGCCATGGTCCTGGGGGACCAGGGCGCTGGGCGTTCTGGTCCCACCTCCCAGGACAGCAGGGTGCAAAGGAGGTTCAGGCTAGGGTGCTTGAAAATGCAGTTTTTGGTGTCGTGGACAAGTTTTGGGGTCTCCATTCAGGTTGCGTGTTGCGTCGCCATTGTGAAGACCCAAATGCGGTCGAAATTGCAAGTGTCACAATTTTAGGACGCTACATTTAGCCCCCACTTTAGCGGGAGTATGTATGCTCATACTTTCGGTAAAGTACAAGGAAACAATATTGAAAGACTTTCACCACGTCAAGGAGGCAAGACACACCAAGCCCCCAGTGGACTAAGGATCTTATGACTTCGATTGACAAAGTAAAAGGGAAGATCACGAGGGAGAACCATGACTGTCAGTAGTAAGATTCCCTCACTATGAGTCATGCAAGAGAAATACCGAAAATTTTCAAGGCAAAGCTGAGTTCTCCAAGAAATTTTCATGTATCCTGAAGGGATAGACAGGGTGTATGCCCCCCTACGTTAAAGCGATCGCACACACCTCAACGGGGGTGATTGTTTTAACGTAGTGATACACATAAGAAATGAGAAAGGAAAGGAGCACGTTATCGCAAGGATTTAGCCCCCAAGTGTGAGATAAACCCAAGGATAATAGACACAAAACCGCACAAGGTGACTTCGCTTTCCTCGGGGTCAGTATGCTATATGATAATTCATGTATATCATATGTATGTATGCATAATTGTTCTTCATTCCCCAATCAAGGAAGGTCACCTAGAAGAAGGGAACACATGTGTCTTTTGAGTCAACATGAGAGAGATCGAGAGATCTCAATGCTTTGCATCGTCCTCAAGTAGACAACACTAAGGACAACAAATAGAAGAATGAGAATAACATATAGAAGAAGTAACACAAGAGAGGAGGAGAGAATCTGCTATGCTAATGTAACTAGTCTAGCACGTCATCTACCCCCCGATCTTGCTGATCAATGTTTCGGGAAGGCAGGGAACACGCTAGAGGAGGAACATTCAACACAGCAGATGGAGCTATCACAAGATCCAAACAAGGGCTATGTTCATGTTCCAAGCCACGTTGTTCTTGTCTAGGAGCTAGGATAAGTGCTTTAGAAAATTTATTAGATAAATGGTTATCAATATCAACAAGTTCATATTCACTATCAGAAGCAAGAGAAGTAACATTTTCATCTATAACATCATCAAGATTTATAAAAATAGGGTCTTTAATTCGCACAGGATCAAGACCATCATGCATCTTATGTTTAGGAGATTTTGGAGAAAATGGAATAATGCTTGTTGAAGGTGTTTTTGGAGATTGTAAAGTTTGAGAAGCAGCTGCTTGAGCTCTAAGACGACGCTTTCGTCGACGTTCGCGTGCAGAACGATTTCGTCTAGTCTTAGTAAGAAGTGAAGAAGATTGAGGAGGAGGAATGTTCTCATCCTTATCACTTGGGTGTTTAGGTTGTGGTCTCTTAGGCTGGATAATAGGAGAAGAAGAAGGTCTCTTCTCTCTATAAAAAGAAGGAGGAGGAACTGCTCCATATAAGGGAGGAATATTTGGTTTAGGAAGGAGACCAAGTCCATCATGACGAGGAGGGATAGGTCTACTTTTAGGAAGTTTATTAGATATAGGCATAGTCACATCCATGGGAACGGGTTGGGAATCTTCTTGAGGAAAGACATTAGTTTTATCTTTCAAAGGAAGAACTTCCTTCTCAAGAATGATAGGAATATCAAGTTTGGGTGTTCTAGGTTCACTTAGAGATAGGATCATATTTGTTTTCCACTTTTGATAAGATTTGAAAAGATGATCACTTTGTGGAGGAAGAGATTGGAATTGTTTAGGCCAAAAGTAATCAATAGGAACGCTAGAAGTTCTTTCAGCTGGTTTAAAGAGACTATGATTGACAGTAACAACTTCACCATTATGGGGAAATTTCAAACACTTATGAATAGGAGAAGCAATAGCTTTCATGGAAGATAGCCAAGGATAGCCAAGCTTCACACGAAATTGTTTGGAAGATGGAATAATAGCAAAGTTCACATCAAGGGATTTGTTATGGACCTCAATAGGCAATGTAATAGAACCAATTGCAGGAGAAGAAAATGCATCAAATAGTTTCACAATCACATCTGTTTTGTCATAAATCACTTGATTCAATTGCAAAGTAAAAAGAAATTCTTCAGTAATAACATTAACCATGCACGAAGGATCAATAAGCACTCCATGGCAAGGTGTATTCTTGACTTTTGCAACTATGTATAAAGGACCATCAGGTGCCCTGATAGTTTCACTGGAATCAAATGTGATGGAAGGTTCTTTAGGGTTTTCTTGTTGCTCTACAAAGTTAATCACATTCGGAGTCATAGACACGAGATCATCAGGTGAGACAGAGGAATCAGTAGTATCAATCGCATTAGAGGTATGAGAAGGTAATGGATCAATAAAAATCTGAAGATTTTGGTTAGGAGGAGCTACAGATGTGTTGCCTTTATCATGCACTCCAGAAACAGAGATAGTATTATTATCAATCAAATCTTGAATTTTACCCTTTAAAGAAAAACATTTTTCAGTATCATGCCCAGGCTGACGATGAAATTGACAAAAAGCTTTGTTATCAAAATAAGGTGAAGTAATCTTTGCAGGATCAATTTGCCTTATAGGAGGAAGAGTAAGCACATTTTGTTCCAATAACTTATTCATAATACTATGCAATGATTCATTCAAAGGAGTAAACTTTCTTTCTTTCCTGAAAAACTTAGAAATAGGAGGCACACCTGATGCTACATTCACATTGTTGTTGATGATGTTTTCATTGAATTTGATGGAATCTCTGTTCGGTTTAAACTTCCCAAATGGTTGTTGACTGCTATCACCCTTATCACTCGGAGCCATAGGATGTGATTGTTCCATTTGAGTCACAGTCAGTTGATAATTATGAAGAGTTGCACACAACTGTTGGAAAGAAGTAAACTCAGAAAGCAGAAGTTTGTCTCGAATATCTTTTTGTAAATTAGAAATAAAGATTCTTTGAATATCATTGTCAGGCACTGGAAAAGAAATTTGAGCATACAAATGCTTATATCTACCAATGAAATCAGTCATTTTTTCTTTAACACCTTGTTTACAATGCATTAAATCAATCAAAGTAACTTTAGGACTTATATTGTTTTGAAATTGTTGAATGAAAGCATTTGCAAGTTGTTCGAAAGAAGTAATAGAATAAGAAGTCAACGAGCAATACCATTGTAGGGCTTTGTCTCTTAATGTTCTAGTAAACAATTTTGCAAGCAACCTTTGGTCATAGGCAAAATCAGTACAGATTGTTTGAAAAGTCTTAACATGTGTTAGAGGATCACCTTTACCATTATAAAGCTCCAAATGCGGAATTTCAACATGTTTAGGAGGGATAGCTCAAACAATGTCAAGAGAAAGTGGGCTCGCAACATCAAATGTGGGCACACTAAACTTAGATTGATTCATAGAGGCAATTTGTTGCTGTAAAGAGGAGACAGTTTGTGCAAGATTGTTAATGGTCGCTTCAGTCAAAGAGTTCATATTAGATGTGTTAGATTGAGATGGAGGTGTTATGTTATTGAAAGAAGGTAAAGAGTAAGGTGGTGGGACTTTATGATAATTAGTCATAGGAGATGATTGGACAGGAGGAACACTACAAGGAGGAATGGAATGATTGAATGAATTGCCCCCTTGCATCATGTTCATTTGTGGAGATGTAATAGGGACACTCATTGAAGGAATGAATGAAGAAGTTGGATTGAATGAAGGAAGAGGGTTAATTGAAGAAGAGGGATTGCCCCCATGACTCCAGGTGATCATAGGAGGAATGTCTTGTGTTGAAGTAGTCATTATGTTTGATGTAAAAGTAGGTATGCTAGCAATAGAAGTCATCAAAGGAATAGAATGATTGACTTGAGTAGGAGGTTGTGTATAACCCAAATTTTCAGCACAACTCTTCATAGGCATCACATTCGAATCCACAATGTGTGCAATACCACGCAAAATATCAATTCCATTCTTGTCACTTTGAAGCATATGTTTTAGACCCTCAATTAAAGGAAGAGCTTGACTATCGGGGTATTCTTGAGACATCCATTGTCGAAAATCATCAAATTGGTTATCCAATTTCGCAAGTTGTTCTATAGAAACCTCATGGAGAGCTTCTTCATCATTAGGAGGATTAGAGGAATTACCCATGTCCTCGTTAAAAAGGCTATTCAAATTAGGTTCCATCTCCTCAATAATTAAACCTCGGAAAGACTTAATTCTACGGCTTCGTCTAACGAGAATAGTGTAAGTAGGGCTTATTGTTGTAAAACTCATGCACTAGAAAGGGAGAGAAGTTTTTGAATTTAGAGGTAGCAATTTTCAGTAAAATCAGCCAATCTTCTGGATTTAAGCTGTTAAATGCAATCAGGACAATCTCCCGAAATTTCAGAAAAAATGTCAGGGACCGTGGCGCTCGGAGTGCACACGGTCCCGACAACTTTTTTTCAAAATTTGCAAGGATGAAAGTTATGATGATTTTAGAGCTAATCTGAAAAAATTGAGTGATTTTACGATCTGTAGATAGGTCAAATTAAAGTTGCAATCTCAAAATTGAACCCTACCAAGATTGTCGAAAAATGCAAAATTTGAATTTTGAAAAAGAGAGGGAAACTGAAATTTTGAATTTTATGATTTTAGAGGGAATGTCAAAAGAAATGCAAATTTTGAAATTTAAAAGTTGACTCAATTTCACGCAAAATTCAATTTTGAAAGCGGAAATCAAAGTTGTTGTAATTAAGCACTTAATTTCAAAAGTCACAAATTGCAAGAATTTGAATAAAGCATTGAAATTTTGAATGAATGCTAACACAATTTTCAGATTTAGGACAGTAAGAACACAATTTTGACACAAAATTTCAATTTCAATGATTTTTGAATGATTAGAAGCCTTAAACCAAGCAATCACAAGACCAACTTTAACTATAATTTTGAAAGTGTTAGATTTGATAAAATCAGCCAAAATTCTAGATTTTAGCAGGAAAATACAGTAAGATCGTGCTCCCGAAATTTCGGAAAAAATGTCGGGGACGATGGCACTCGGAGTGCACACGGTCCTCGCAACTTTTTTCCAAATTTTCGGGGATGAAAGATATTGTGATTTTATTGCGGAATCCAAAGTTATAGCTGATTTGGAGATCTTTTGATCAGTGAAATTGTCGGACAAAGGTTGAATCAAGAGGGTTTCAAAAATTAGGGTTTTTACACTTAACCACTTAATTTTCAAAATTAAAGCACAAATATGAATTGATAATTTGTAATAGAAGGGTAGATCTGAAACAAGCATTAACATTTAGACATTTCACAAGCTTAATTACTAAAAAATAAAATTTAGGGTTTTTATGCAATTAACCTCTAAAATTTTGCAAAAGATCAACATGGAAATGTAATCAAGGAATCCAATTTTCAGATCTAACCATGAATAATCAGAAAGGATGTTCACGTCGGGTTCACCAAAATGTAAAGCGGAAAATCGCGATCGAACCCTAGTTGCTCTCCCCTCTTCCAACTCCAAGGAGAGAGAAGGGAGATTCACTAGGGTTGATGGTTTTCACTTAGGGGAGAGACTTTACATTCAAAAGAGGGGTTGAAACCCACAAGATCCAATCCCACGCAATGCAAGATTGGATGCTAAATGAGTTTCAAGGGTTATGACAGCAAGGCTACCCTCTTTTGTAAAGAATGTGCATAGAAGAATTAAGCTAGGAATGCATAGAAAGTGAGAAAGATTCACTTATAAACTGAGATAGGAATACAGTATGAAGCTGCGGACCTGGAATTAGCAGTAAAATGTCGATACGGCGCTGTCCTGCAAATTTGAGCAAAAGTTGTTGGGACGATGGCGCCCGGCGCCATGGTCCTCCGAAAAATCCGCAAAACGAAGGGGGATATGTTCGTCTCTACACAAGGATTCCAGATCTTCAATTTCAGCCGCGTACCTGCAACCTACACACAGAAAAGCGAAGACGATTGGGGGGTTAGGGATAAGGGGTTTGCCTTTAGGTCAAACCCCGGTTTTGGAATTAACCAAGAAATGAGCAATGTTGTAAATGTAAATGTCTGTAATGTAAAACAAGTACTAATACCTTGTTGTAATGATGTTTGTATCCTTATGTGTGAAGGTATAGATGTTGTATGTTGTAAGTGATCTCCTCTTCAATGGTTGAATCCTTGTCTTGAATGCAACACTTAGCCTTGAATGGAGACTTGAAATGATCAATTGCTTGAAAGAATGCTTGAATGCTTGAGTATAGTTTCCACGCTTGTACACATATGACCTTCTTCTTTTTTTCCTACCCAAATGGGAGAGGAAAATGTAGTTTATATACTTGCCAATTAGGGTTAATAGACTGATTTTTCCGACCTTAGGCCGACCAGGAAAGATAATTTCCAATTTGCAAACAAAAAGACCCGAAGTCCCATAGGAGACCGGGCCCAAAATAGGGCCAGGGACCAGGGCGCTGGGCGTTCTGGTCCCACCTCCCGGGACAGCAGGGTGCAAAGGAGGTTCAGGCCAGAGTGCTTGAAAATGCAGTTTTTGGTGTCGTGGACAAGTTTTGGGGTCTCCATTCAGGTTGCGTGTTGCGTCGCCATCGTGAAGACCCAAATGCGGTCGAAATTGCAAGTGTCGCAATTTTAGGACGCTACACACCCATCAATGAAGTACCTGCAAAGAACACACATGCAAACCAAAAATCAAAACCGAAACACACATGCATGCTACGAAATCCTACTCCATTGCACTTCTATCAACTAAGATCTCGTGTTCAAGAATGATGCTCTCAGAAGAACACATACAAAAGGCTATGGTGAATGAAGATTTGAGATGATTCTAAAGAAATGCGAAATTGAGAAATACAAGAAAGCGAGAATCAACTATCAAAATGTAAGATATGAATGCAAGAGTTTGATTGCAAAGTCATGGATAGCAAAATGGGAGAGGGGCTCTGCTTTTATAAGCTTTCTCTGGGTGAATCCAGGTTGTGGTGCAAATGTGGGATAAAGAATAGGGTTTGAGAATTTGATCCCACATGTGTGAGGTGGATGCAAATGGGTAGTGGAGAAAGCATAAATGAATAATAAAAATGATTATGCATGTATTTGTGAAAATAGATAAATGATATTATTATTAAACGTATAGGCGATAGATGATAAATAGATGATAGAATAATAATATTATTAAATGTTAAATGGAATAATAATATTAATAATGTATAAATGATAATATAGATATTATTGATAAATAATAATATTAGTGGATAAATAATAAATAATAATATTAATGATAATATTAATAATGGATAAATGATGTTAAATGATAATAGATGGAATAATGCATGAAAAATGAAGTGGATTCACTCAAGATCAAGATGACAAATTTTATGTGTCTACAATATAAATACGAGTTATACGACTTTCTTAACTCTTTCATAATCTTATAATGCCTATTTGGTCTCCTTTGAAGCCTACTAAAGAGGAAAGGTTGACAAGTTAGGAACAACCCCAAACCTTGGAGTTATTTCTCCACCTAGACCCTACCCATATGGACTTGAGATCATCGGGGAATCCTTCACCAAAGGACCACCTACGTTCCCGCTTTCATGTTAGTGTAGGCTTTTATTTTCTTTATGTTAGGGGATATTTATTTTTTCCTACACATATATTATTTAAGCTTGCTTAGGTTAATAGGAGTGGTTTATATGAGGACACGTGGTGAAATACTTCAGCTACATGTGTAACTCTCCACCTCACATGGGTAGTTTAGTTACACACCCTCTTTTGGCTTGTTGTGCCACCTCTCATAACCACTATTTTGTCATTTCCTAAGTGGGTTATGGGGTAGTTGGGTTTCACACCCTCTTTTGGCCTTATGTGCCAACTTTCTCAACCCCTTTCTTGTCTTCATGTAAGGAGGTTATGCCACATGTTTTGGCATTTACCAAGAAGGTAAAACCTCCCACTTTTTATGGGGAATAGGAGTTAATGCACCCCTTGGATGTATATGCTTATATTTTTCTATATAATAAGCACTATACTCTCACCTTCACTAGTCAAGAAGGTGAAGTGATAGCTCGGTGAGAGTATTCTCCAAATTCTCTTCTTTGTCTCTATTTCTCTCTCATATTGAAATTATCTTCATTCAGCTATTTTGATCTTCGATCATCCGTTGTGTGAGGAGTTGCATGTGATCTATGACCGACATCAGATCTTGGCTCGATTCTCGCTTCTCGCAGAATCTCACATGGTATCAGAGCTTATTGTCTGGTATAGCTCATTATTTTTCTTAATTTATTTGAGGGATTTGAGACTTTTATATAGCTAATATTTTCCTTAAAAACTAAGTATGCTCTTCTCCTGCATTCTCGTGTGATTTGGAGAATCAGGACAGTTTAAAGGAAAACTTCTAGTTAAATCTGGTTTACATGTATGTGTCCTTGTAAGATCTAGGTGATTGCAGCTTTGTGGTAATATTGGAAGCTTAATAACAATTTCCAGAGTGTCCATAAGGCTTGACAAAGTCAAAAGTGACTTTTACTTCACCAAAATCAGAGTTTGGAGGACACGTAAAAATCAGAGTAAATTTTTTTTACTAGAGCTGTTTTCATTTTGGCTTTAGTGTTTCAACTTCTATTCACTTTCATGAAAAAAAATTTCTGGGTTTTCTTCTTAGCATTGAAAAACTTCTGGGTTTTGGATGGTATTTCTAAAAAATGAATAAATTTTGCAGAAATCGAGCTTGAATAGGGCCTAAGCCATTTTTCTATCAAGGAAATTCAACAACATTTCTTAAAAGTTGCACAACTTTTGCCTCGGGTGTCAGATTTTTGCAAACAAATACTTGACGGAAAGCTGGAAATGAGAACTCTCCATTATTGCAGGTCTAATTGAAATTTTTTGCCTTTTTCTATCAGATATTAAAGGTTGTATCAGCTGCTTCTTTTTCTCTTCAACTGGTTATATCTTTCTCTTCACAACTTTGTTTTCCAAAAACTAATAGTTGTTGGAAAGGTATTGAGATAAATTAAGCAGTTATAAGGCTGATTTGTTTTAGATCTTGTCTCAAATTATTTGTATTTGAAATGTCTATTGGTTTCTTAAAGAATTGTAATCTGATAAAAATCCTTGTAAATGCACTAATTATAAAGTGCCAACCTTGTAATATTTGGGGGGGTGATTTCTGAGACTAGTGAAAAGGGGGGGTGTCTCTTGTGCCTTCTTTCTTGCACTTTTCCTAGTTCTTTGCAATCTTCTTTTCTACTATCATGGATGCATCTATAGTTCCACTTTTAACACCATATAATTGCTTTGAATGGAAATCTAAGATGATAATATATCTAAAAAGACATGGATATCATCGTGTTACTATGGGACTTGAAACTGAACCTCAAGATGCTGCAGAAAAGATTAAATGGTTTAATAAATGTGATGAAGCTTTTGGTACTCTATGTATGTCAGTCTCTCCAGACCTTCTTTTTCACATTGAATCTGCCACTACACCAAATGCAGTGTGGACCACTTTGGAAAACCTCTTTGGTAAGCAGGATGAGCTAAGAGGTCATCAATTAGAGAATGAACTCATAGGGTTGAATCCAACCAATTTTGATACTATACAAGACTTCTTCACTAAACTTAAGTCTATAAGATTGCAGTTGGAACGGTGTGGAACTAAGAAAGATGATAAGCAACTGATCTTGAGTATTCTTTCTAAGCTTGGTCCTAACTATTCAGTGTTTGTTTCTACATTCTATGCTACAAAATGTGCCCTAGGTACCACATTCAAAATGCCTTCTCTGGATGAATTTGCTGCAGAACTCACTAGGGAGCAAGACAAATTGGTTCAAATGGGTACAATAAAACCCTCTAAGTCACATGCCTTAGTTGTAAATCAAGGCACGAAAGAACAAAAAGGGTCTAGTAAGCAAGATAAGAAACAAAAGAACCAAGGAGAGAAGAAAAAAGATCAGAAATTTGCTACTTCAAAAGCAGATAATCAAACCTCTTCATCAAGAGGTGAACAACCTAAGAAGGAGAAGGTCAAGTGTTATTATTGTAAGAGGCCTGGTCATGATGAACATAAGTGTTTAAAGAAACAAATTGATCACCTTTCAAATCTTCTTGAAAAGAATAATATCAAGGTGCCTGATTCAGTCAAACAGAGTTCATTAGAAGGATCTTCTAAGGATACAGATAAGAGTAAAGGGAAAGGAAAGGGTAAGGCCCTAGTTGTTGTTACTTCACAACCCAATTCTTGGATAATTGACTCGGGTGCTTCGCACCACATGGCTTCTTCAAAAGATGATTTCACCTCTTTAGAGCCATGTTCTATGCCTTCCATACTAATGGGTGATGACACTCCTGTTGAAGTGCATGGGAGAGGGTCTGTTGATGTGGGCGAAGGAACATTTAAGGATGTCCTTTGTGTTCCATCTTTATCAACTAATCTCTTATCTATTTATCAGATCACTCACATTGGTTCTAGCAAGCGAGTTAAGTTCATGCCAGATACAGTGGTAATCAGTGAAATGCATAATGGGTCTACTATTGTTGTGGGAAAAGCAGATCATCAATCCAGATTATATCAGTTTTCTCACTTTGTTCCTGACTCTCCTTCGACAGTTTTACTCACTCATGCAGATGAGATTAGTTGTTTGTGGCATCAACGATTTGGCCACTTGAACTATCGTTACTTGCAACAACTCAGTAAACAAGACATGGTTTCAGGGTTGCCTTCTATTCGATTTTCTGATGGAGTTTGCCAGGGATGTATTCTTGGTAAGCATCCTGAGGAGAAGTATGATAAAGGCAAAGCATGGAGAGCTCCACAGCTATTGGAGTCGGTACATAGTGACTTGGCAGGACCATTTCCACAACCATCTTTCAGTAGGGCTAGATATGTCTTAACATTTATTGATGACTTTTCCAGATTTACATGGGTTTACTTTCTCAAACAAAAGTCTGAGGTATTTGAGAATTTTCTAGATTTCAAAGCTTTTGCAGAGAAACAATCTGGGAAGTTCATCAAGATTCTGCGTACAGATAATGGGGGTGAATATGTTAATAATCAGTTTGAACAATTTTGTGCTTCAGAAGGTATCAACATGCAGCACACAGTTCCATACAGTCCTCAGCAGAATGGTGTTGCAGAACGGAAGAATAGGTCCTTGAAGGAGATGGCAAATTGTATGATTCACTCCAAGTCTTTGGCACCTCAATATTGGGCAGAGGCCATCAATTGTGCATGTTACATCCAGAATCGAGTTCCTCATAAAGCTGTGAAGGGGGTAACTCCTTTTCAAGCTTGGACCGGTCAGAAACCTACAGTTAAGCATTTCAGAGTGTTTGGTTCTTTTGCATGGGCCCACATTCTAGCAGAGAAACGCAAGGCTATGGATCCACAGAGCAAGACTTGCTTATTTGTTGGGTATCCAGATGATGTCAAAGGGTATAGACTTCTCCATCCCTCTACACATGAGTTGTTCATTGAGAGGAGTGTTCATTTTGAGGAGAGTTCTTCTATTTCTTCTCATACCACTTTTCCATCCACTATCACATTGGAGACATTGCATGATGTTGACAGTTCTTCTGAGGATCTTAATCCTCTTAATCCGGTTCAGGAGTCTTCTTCCTCCACTTCAGATGGTGACAGTGATGGTGAGGATTCACATTCTTCTCATAGTCATCCTTCAGAGGTTGATGATTCTCCCCCAAACTCTCCAGCTTCAGTGCCTCTTTGGGCTCGACAAACTTTTGAGTCAGCAGGAGATTGGCTTGGTGATCCATCATATTCGAGAAGAACTAGGTCACAATTTTAGCAAGCTCCACATCTCTTCATTGCTTCAGCTTATGATCCACAGTCTTTTCGAGAAGCTATAGGTGTTCCCGAATGGGATGCTGCAATGCAAGAAGAGTTTAATTCCTTAGAAAGGAATCACACATGGGATTTAGTTCCTCTTCCTAAGGGAAGGAAACTTGTTCGATGCAAGTGGATCTATCGAACAAAATTTGCAGTAGATGGGTCGGTTGATAAGTATAAGGCTCGCTTGGTAGCAAAAGGCTTTTCCCAAGTTCCAGGGGTTGATTACTCTGAGACTTTTTCTCCAGTTGCTAAGATGAATTCCATCCAGCTTGTCCTTGCTATTGCTGCAACCCATCGTTGGAAAGTTCATCAGATGGATGTCAAGAGTGCATTTCTTCATGGTGAGCTTCAGGAGGAAATCTACATGGAGCAGCCACAAGGGTTTTTTCAAGATCCTTCACTTGTGTGTCAACTTCGAAAGTCTCTCTATGGCCTCAAACAAGCTCCTCAAACTTGGTATGCCAAGATGGACTCCTTCCTTCTGACAGTTGGTTTTACTCGATGCCATTCTGATCCAAACGTCTATATTCTGCACCAAGATGATATTCTCACATTTCTAGTTCTCTATGTTGATGACTTGTTGATCACAGGGAGTCACTCATCCACCATCAAGGTAGTGAAAACTGCTCTACATGATATATTTATGATGTCAGACTTGGGTCTTCTACATTACTTCTTGGGAATTGAGATTACTCAATCTTCTTCAGGCATCTTTCTTGGACAACCCAAGTATGCACTTGATATGCTCTCTAGATTTCGCATGGCCGACTGTAAGCCTGCACCTACTCCTTTTTTGTCTGGGGTCAAACTTGAGGCTAAGTGCTCTTCACCCTTGGTTGATAGCACTTTATATCGACAAATTGTTGGGAGCCTCATCTACTTGACTCATACGAGACCTGACATTTCATATGCGGTGGGCATGGTCTCTAGATTCATGCAGGAGCCACATGAGTTGCATTAGAAAGCAACTAAGCAAATTCTCCACTACATTCAGGGTACTCACAATTATGGAATTCAGTATGCAGCAGGCATGGATATTGACTTGGTGGGATATACGGATTCAGATTGGGCGGGTGATTCTCAAGATCGCAAATCCACTTCAAGGTATTGCTTCTCACTTGGTTCTGGTCCAGTTTGTTGGTTGAGTAAGAAGCAGTCTGCAATTGCTCTTTCATCAACAGAGGCTGAGTATCGAGGGGCAGTTAATGCCACCACTGAGGCTATTTGGCTTCAGAATATTCTCACTAAGTTTGGTATTCCAGTTAGGAAGCCTACTATCATCTTTTGTGATAATCAAAGTGCTATACAGATCTCAAGAAATCTAGTTCATCACCAGAGGATGAAACACATTGAGATACATATGCACTATATTCAGGAGCTCATTCAGGAAGGCATCATTGATCTTAAGTATTATTCTACAACAGAGCAAACTGCGGACATCTTCACCAAATCCTTCACCGAAAGCAAGTTTCTTCATTTGCGATCTCTGCTTAGGATACGACAGGTGTCTACTGCAGGAGGGACTTCTTAGTCCTCCTTTCTTTCTCTCCTTATTTAGGGGGGGGGCTATTCCTCTTATGGGGGGGCTTCTTCTTTTGGGGGGGTTATCTATGTACATGGGTACCTAACATGGTTGCATTTGTCGGGACCCATATTTTCACCCACCTAAGCTATGCTTAAGGGGGGCTGTTAGTGTAGGCTTTTTATTTTCCTTATGTTAGGGGATATTTATTTTTTCCTACACATATATTATTTAAGCTTGCTTAGGTTAATAGGAGTGGTTTATATGAGGACACGTGGTGAAATACTTCAGCTACATGTGTAACTCTCCACCTCACATGGGTAGTTGAGTTACACACCCTCTTTTGGCTTGTTGTGCCACCTCTCATAGCCACTATTTTGTCATTTCCTAAGTGGGTTATGGGGTAGTTGGGTTTCACACCCTCTTTTGGCCTTATGTGCCAACTTTCTCAACTCCTTTTTTCTCTTCATGTAAGGAGGTTATGCCACATGTTTTGGCATTTACCAAGAAGGTAAAACCTCCCACTTTTTATGGGGAATAGGAGTTAATGCACCCCTTGGATGTATATGCTTATATTTTTCTATATAATAAGCACTATACTCTCACCTTCACTAGTCAAGAAGGTGAAGTGATAGCTCAGTGAGAGTCTTCTCCAAATTCTCTTCTTTGTCTCTATTTCTCTCTCATATTGAAATTATCTTCATTCAGCTGTTTTGATCTTCGATCATCCGTTGTGTGAGGAGTTGCATGTGATCTACGACCGACATTAGATCTTGGCTCGATTCTCGCTTCTCGCAGAATCTCACATTTCAAACGGGTCAAAGTCACACATGGTTCTCCTTACAAGTTCTCTCAAGGACACCTACACTAAGGTTCCCATAAACAAGATTTCACCACAGTTAATAACACTTAATATGTAGTTAGGAGATCATGTAACCAAACTCACTAAATAATATTTTTTTGCATAGGAACTTCCAAGAAGATCATCCTTTTCTCAAATCGACCTCATACTAATGTTATTCGTATTTCAACATGAATGTTCATGAATCTATTGCAAATATCTTTGAAGGACATATGATCATTGTTATATACTTGTTTTAAGTATGATCATTGTTGGAATCCTACTTCAGAAGGTTTACAACGCTATATTCACAGGACCAATCTATGAAAATATTAACTCAGTAATAATACTACCAATAATATTCTTAACATTCTAACATCCATTTTCTGTATGGTGCAACCCCATATTCTTATGTTACTCTAGATCATAGACTGGATAACTTATTCATAATTGCAATATATATTTTTTATGACCTTGATGGTCTGTAACAAGGTACCCAAAGATGTTGCATAGTATGGCTATATAGTTTTATCTCTTTGATTGATCTTCGCGACACTATCAGCTTGGATGGAGGTTGCTTCCCATTCAGGAGACAAATTTATTGTGGATTCCTACATTTATTATACCCTTCATTCCCATGAAGATTCCCATACTAGGATTCTCTTATTTAAGATTGATAAACATCATGTTGTCATGTTAAGACTTCACCCTCAAATCCCAAGTGCGTTACCTAAAGTGTCAAATTATAATATTTAAGCTATGTTTAATACCATGTGGTTATGGTAACACTAAATTAATATGACATTGCTTATATTATGTTCTTACTACAAAGAAATTTGACACATCAACAATATACAATTAAGGGTCCTTCAAATTTTATGGACAATCCTTACCATTTGGCAACCCATACTATAACCTTCCACCCATTTAGATAATTATCTCAAATTTAAACCTCACCCCATTATTCAACATGAATATCCTAAACCTCTTACAAGTTCACCCCTTTGACTTAAAGGTTGGGTTGATCTCTCAATTCCCTATGATCACATAACTACAGTTATTCTTGGACCAAGACACCATTCCATAAAGGGGCAAAAATAATAAAGTACATTATTATAATCTAGTCACCACTTCCAAAAAGTTATATCTTGATGCCAACCATGTAAGGATTAATTGACTAGCTCAACATGAAAAAAACACCCATTAGACATTGCACTATAGGGTTGAAGTTGCTCATTGCTCTAATTAAACATAATTAGTACCAAAGTCATACTCAAGACATATGGCATCACTATATCTTGTGTAGGTCATCTCATGAAGATATATGTATTTAATAAAGAATATTAATAATCTTAACCTTCTTGGTTTCATTTATCTTAAGGGGTGACCTTATAGGGAATCAATGAGGTATAAATTGTCATATTATGTTAGAGCCAAATGTTATAATTAACCCGCCAATCTAGTTCACATGTCTATGGATAGAATGATCTATTAACTTTCATATAATCAAAATGTAGACAAATCATACTATTACAAAGTCAGTGTCTTCAGTTTAGTTTATAGCAAGATATCTACTCCTAAATAATCTACACATTACACCCTAATGACAAATAATCTCATACCTAACATTCCATAATACCTCATCTCCACTCTTTTTCTAATAAGATTCATTCATTTTTTTTTCTCAAATTACATTGCATCCAAATATATCTTCTTATATAAATAAGACCAAGACAAAGAATTTTTATGTAACAAGCCCACCCTATCCTTTTCTATATGATCAGGAAACATATAGAAATAATATCTATAAACACATGCCAAGTAACGTATTTCATTATGTCCTAATTAGATGCATTAGAAAAGGACCCATAGACAAATCCTATCTGAAACGATTTTATTATTATATATTTTTCCATTGACTTTCTAAAACATTAAAACATGAGATACAACAACTTCCACAAACTAAGAGATGATAACTCATAAATTAATACTAATTTAGGAGAGTAATTAGGGAGGGGTATACTTAGCTCTCACAATGATGTTGAATATATATATATATGTGTGTGTGTGTGTCGAGAGACATCTACAATGACATCAAAATGTCTGTAAACAAAAATCTATTTTTGAAACAATTTAACATGCAAATGATAGGTAAATGCATGAAATTTCAGCTTTTGTGGAGGTGTTATTTTACTACAAATAAAATAGAACCCTCGCCACTTGTCTCTAGCTAGATTCACAACTTTTTGCATTTAAGACTTTAATGGATTTGTATTCTTGGTGTTTAGTATTTTAGAAGAACATATATTTTACAGATGACTCTCTTCTATTATAAGATATCTCTCGACATATTTTACATATATTTTTTAAATATAGATATACTAATATACATATACATATATATAATGTCTCGATGTTGACTATATCTTGATGTGCATGTTTAAAAGCTTATTTAAGGTAGATTCTAAAGATCTTTTGCCATTGGAGAGGACACCAAGAGTGATGCCTTCATGTCAAATTTGAAGAATATTAGAGATATATAGGCATTCATGTGCATTGGGTTCCATCAATTGGAAATGGCCCACTGGTATCTCATACAATCTCCTTTGCTCACATTCCACCATTCTTCCCTTATCTATGCAGTCACGCTCCATCTCTTCCTTGTCCATGTTCTATTCATTGCCCATGTTCTCTCTTTCATGGGTTTTTCGTATCATCAAGTTGCTCCAATCTCTGCATGTCCTGTGATCGTTGCATTACATAAAACCACATTCCTTTCTGTGTACGTGCACACCTTGCACATATGTCCAGTAGATCTCCTTACGGCATGCTTTTATTCCCTTCTCAGCAATCCATACGTGGGGATGTGATAGCTTCATTTACATATTCCGTCAGAACATGAGCTTTGGCCAATGTTTTGTGATGAAATTTATAAATCGTTAAACCCTTGAGCAAGGAAATTAATGAATCCATAATATTTTTATTTTTCAATATTGTCTTATATTATTAAAAAAGAGAATGCACATGTGGACTCAAGATCCCAAGTAGACTCAAGATCCCCTTACAACACAAGAGAAGGAGCATATATGAATTAATCACACAAATAGACACAAGCAAATATAATATATTTGTAATTTGATTATAATTTTACCTTGTTTGATTTTTTTTTTTTATATTGATAATAAGGAGTTCAACAGAGGAGCCCAAAACAGCTCAGAATGAGTACATCAAAAAATGAGTCACCACCGGAAATTACACTTTAGTACATATATGGAGAAAAAGTAAATATAACTTAAAGAGGAGCATCCCAGAAATTGTCCACCCAGGCAGTCCAACCGAGAGGGCCTTCCATCCAGATTATACTTTTGTGAGCTTGCACCTGGGAGAGTAAAGCAATCTCGTCCATCCTCGTATTAGCACTCTTTCTGATTTCTTCCTTGAGTTTATTGCATGCACTTTCAAAAGCCCGTAAGTCTTCAACGGTTCTTCGCCACATATAACCTTTCTTTAGCTCATAGTAATAGAACGTAGCCTGTCCCGCCTTGAGAAACCTTTTCAACTTCTTCCTCTCCATAATCATAGAAACCTGAACCTGCATGAAAATTTTAAAGTGTGTGAGTTTCCTGGAAAACTCCGTAAGAGCCCTTGGCTTACCTTGGTATTTCTCCTCATTCCTGCACTTCCAAAGCTGCCACAAAATATTAGAAGAAAGCATGTTCCAAAACATATTAGCATCTTTAGGAATACCAGAAATATGACCAGTGATAATATCAAGAATACTAGCAGAAATCGGATAGAAAATTCCAAACATGCCCCATATTTCTTTGGCAAAGAGACAGTCAAATAGAATATGCCTCCCAGTTTCGGGGAGTCTACACAATGAGCACAAATCAGAGTCAGAGTTGCAAAATTTAACGAGGAGCTTATCAAGTAAAACCAGCCATTTAAAACAATTAATTTTTGGCTCAATAGGCATCCTCCATAAGAGAGAGAACAGCTTGTTCCAAACTTTAACATCTAAAGAAGAGTACCAAACCTTGTTAACATGATTAATGATATCATGAGACTGATTGAGAACAGCATAAATATCCTTGGCTTTGATTTTTGACAAGACCACACCATTCGGCCACCTGCAATGGAGATATCTATGAGAGTCGACATGGCACATTGTAGGAATGTTTCTGACGGCCAATCGAATCATATTGTATGTCTTCTTTTGAGAATCAGGTATGTTAAACTTGTTTTTGATAGTCTCCCAGGATAGAAGGTGATCAGACTCAAAGAGATCAGCGAACAGCTGGATCCCTTTCATAGCCCAAGCCTTGGCAGAGCATCCTTGCGAAAGAGAAAGGGGCTTCCCATGAACAATAAGATTCCACCAAATAGACCTTTCACCATGCAGTTGGTCCTTATAATAACTGTCCTTATTAGATAAGTGTTTCTTAGCAATATCCCAAGCCTTCCAAATTGACTTAAACACAGCCGAACCTTGAACAGTGACAGGAAAGTCACCAAGAAGAAGATCACCTAACGGGAGATTTTTCCAAAATTTAGCCTTCCTGGGGAACCCTCTCTCAATATTATGTCTAACAAGAACCTTCCAAGGGTTATTACCTTCCAGGGAGTGAAATATCCATTTAGAGGAGAGAGCGATACCCTGAATTCTGAGATCCTTTAGGCCAAGTCCCCCGAGAATCTTATCAACATGACACCAGGACCATTTAACAGAATGATGCTTCTTAACACCTTTGCCATCAGACCAAAGGAAAGTTCTAATAGCACTTTGAATTTCTTGAATTTGGTAGTTGCTAAACAACCAAGTAGACGAGTAATATATACTGTATGATGATAATATTTTTTGGCAAACTTGGATCCTACCGGCTAGCGAAAGAGTTCTATTGTGCCATTTATTAAGCTTATTGAGGATCTTGTCCTTGATCCAAAGCCACATATTTTTGAGGGAGGGGTCCACAGAAAAGGGTATCCCCAGATATTTCACAATTTTACTAGGGCCGCCCCATAAAAAGCCAGAACTAGCAAACCACTCAGGAGGAAACTCATCCCAACCAAGACATATTGACTTGGCATGGGATATACGAGCTCCCGAAGCAGAACAAAATAGATCCAATTTACCTTTAAGAGCATTGAAGTTATTCTCAGTAAGAATGAAGAAAAGAGCAGTGTCATCTGCAAACTGACAATTCAGGAGCTCTTCATTATTAGGAAGGCAGATACCTCTGACATTAGGGGAAACAGAAAAATCTCTGAGGATAAAAAATAAAGCTTCAGACGCAATGACAAATAACGCAGGGGCTAACGGACACCCTTGTCTGATAGACCTACTAAGGGGGAATGAGGGGGAGGGAATACCATTGACCTCAACAGTAGCACAGGCGTCCTTCAGGAGGGTTTGAACAGCAAGGCAAAAAAAAAGGGGGGAATCCAAAGGCTTCCAACATCATTAAGACGAATTTCCATTCAATTCTATCATATGCCTTCTCAAAGTCAAGAAGCAGCATAGCAGCGTTCTGTTGGGAAGCCTTAGCCCAATCCATGGCTTCCCAACTGGTGATCAGATTTTCAAGAATATACCTGCCTTTAATGAAGCCGGTCTGTGAGGGATTAATAAATTTAGGTAGAATATCGACTAATCTAAGAGCAAGGACTTTGGCAAGAACCTTATATGACACATTGAGCAATGTAATGGGCCTCCAGTTTTTGATGAGAGCCTTATTGCCCTCTTTAGGGAGCAGCTTGATAGTGCCTTTATTAATATCTGGTCCTAGGGAGCCTTTAGAAATAGCTTCATTATATAAATCCAGAAGGTCTTTACTAATCCAGTTTAAGTTAGCCTTATAGAATTCCACAGGGAAACCATTCGGACCCGGGGCCTTATCATTATTCAGGGCAAGAACCGTAGCCTCAATCTCACTTAAGGAAATAGGCTCAGCCAGCCTGGTGACATCATTAGGATCAAGCTTAGTGGGGATAAGCGACCTGCACTTGGATCTATAATTATCGGCCTCCATCGAATCATCAGAAGAAAACAGAGTTTTATAGTAGTCAGCAAACGCACATGATATAGCATAAGGGTCGGAGATCTCCTGGTCATCTATGGATAGCATATCAATGTATTCTTTACAATGCTTGTGCTTAAGGAGATTAAAAAAAAACTTAGAACCTTTGTCACCCACCTGAAACCAGTGCGCCCTAGACCTAATCTTAGCTCCCCTAATCTTAATCTGTTGGTGATTTCTAAGCGCATCTTTGGCTGCAAGAACCTGGGATAGCCGATTGGGATCAGAAGGATTGGCCTGCACATTATACTCAGCGATTTGCAAGTTAATGTTCAACTGTTTTTCAGCAAACCTGAAGTCCTTGGCCTTCTTTTGGCCAATCGTTTGAAGGAAGCTCGTCCAGGTAGAAATATTGTATAGCCACATATCTAACTTAGAACAATTCCGAAAATTAAGTTTATTAATACCATTGATAATCTGCAATGCAACCAGGACGTCATCGTCCATAAGAAGACTAGTATTAAGAATGAATTTGTGCTTCCTGGGGGAAGGATTGGCAGGAGTAGAAATGAAGTTAACACGAGCAAGAATAGGGTGGTGATCAGAAAGAGTAGTGGCAATAGTTTTAACGATGCTGCCAGAATCACAAGGAATGAAGGTAAAAAAGAATTTGTTCGCATAAAAACGATCAAGTCTAGAATAGATCCTGGAAGGACCCTGTTGAAAGTTGCACCAGGTGTGCCAAAGGCCTTGGTGGATGGCTTTATTACCAGTCAGCGGGTCGAAAAGGTTCTTGGTACTAATGAATCTATTCCAGTGATCCAACTCATTATTATTCCAATTAAACGAATTACCACCAATTTTATCCTCCTGCGATTCTATCATATTGAAGTCACCCCCAAAGAACCAGGGGATTTCAGGCAGGGAGCATAACCAGTCCCACAAATTACCTCTTTCTTTGGCATCATTAGGAGCATAAATAGAGCATATGCCAAAGGGGAGGTGGTCCTGTTCAAGGATACACCACACCGCCCTTTGACATGGGGAGCAGCCATGTTGGACGATGGACTTTTCCCACTTAGGGTTAGCCAATATGGCGACTCCCCCCCTGCCTCTATCATGATTTGTGTAAAATTTAACTACATCCTTCCATATGAAATTAAGATTAGTATCTAATTTAAAACCAGTAGATTTAATTTCCTGTAACATAAAAAAATCAATGTTCTGCTGAGAAGATAAAACCCGCTTAATAACAAATTTCCTGTCAGGAGACTCGAGCCCCCTAATGTTCCAAGATAAGCAATTCATGAGGAACTTAGTTAAGCTGAGGTGACGCAAAATTACCGCCTTTAACAGAACCAGACTCAACATCCATGTAGGGAGTAACAGCTTGGCTTTCAATGGGTGGACCCGCTGGAATGACTTCCAGCATGTATCCATCCTCAATCTCTTTAAAAATTTTTTGAGGAGTCTCCTTTTTCTTTCCAGAACATCGGGTAGCAGAAAGCGAGACGACAGTCTCTTTCCCCGAATTGATATTGTTACTTCCAAGATTACCCGCGCTCACATGACGGTTAGCGGTAGAGACAGCCCCCAGGTGGGTATTAGTATTATGCATGTTCTTAGTAGTACTCGCCTCTTTCCTTATCCCTGAACCATGATTTGCTTTCCGCTTTTTTTTATCGCGAACCAAAATAAAACCATCATCGGAATTAAGATCAATGCCAGAAAAGTCCACAAGGGATGGTTGGGTTTCCACGGTGGGGCCAGAGACATCACGGGGCGTATTGTCGGAAACTGGTGACAGGGTTGAACACACAGGGTTACTATTGTCAACGGCACTAGTCGGGGCGGATGCATTATTAACCTTAGTACCTGCATCAGTATTTTCTTTGGAAGGAGGGGTACACTGGACGCCAGAAGGGCTTCCATCATTAACAGGTGGGGTAGTATGGACGACTTTAGGGTTTCTAGGAAGATTCCTCTTAATAATAGGACAATCACGCCTAAGATGGCCTTCCTTGCGGCAAAGGAAGCATGCATTCAGACCACCCAAGACCTCAAGAGGACAGGTAAAAGACTCATTCGCAATATCAACCATAATAGACTCAGGGATTTCTTTGCCAGGTAACAGAGAGATGAGCAGTCTAGCGTCCATATTGGGGACAAGCCGCGCAGATTCGTCCATACGGATCGTTTTTCCAAGCGGCTCCATCAACTGAGGCAAAAAACGCCAAAGAAAGGGCGGAACGTTTTTAACTAAAACCCATCTGGGGGCAGCTAAAGCCAGCACCTCGTCATGGAGTACATCCGGCGACCATGCAAGAGCCCTAAAGGTTGATGCACCCACAGACCAGAATTGTCTTTTCAAAACTTCCTTTTGAGCCTCCGAATTAACAAAAAATACAACATACAGACCCTTTTGAATCTGTCTACAGAACGAAATATGGTAACCTAGCTTATTATTCCAGAAATTGTGAAACCAATCATCCATAAATTTCCTTGGCGGGCACTTATCAATTTCAGTGGCCGAAAAGAAAATTGCGAGATTACACAACCTATTCTTTTCCTTTAATATTTCATCCAGCATATCAGAGTTAAGAATAATAGAAAGAGATACAGAGGGAGCCGAGGGGCTCTTACCAGCTACTGATGGCGCTTCATTCGAGCTAGGGGAGATAACATCAAACCTGGCTTTACCATTGAAACCAGTCGTGGAAGCCACAGCCTCAGAAAACGATTTAGGTCGAGAAATGGTGGGTGCAATACCGGCTTCACCGTCATTGCAACCATCAAGTAAATTCTGCACGCGCGATCCATTATGATCGCCTGTGTCTTCATAACGCGTCGTAGAGGAGGGAGCTGGGGAAGCGGGCCGAGGTGCCAGGTGTTGCCCGGAGCCGCCGGGATCACCCGCGGCCGCAGGTGGTGATGCCACCATTAGGCAACTTGCCTGATAGACGTCAAGATTTTTTCAAACTTTCTCTGTAGTTTTTCGCACAATTCGCTCCGTTTTTCGCACAATTCGCTCCGTTTTTCGCACTCAGTGTTCTGTTAATTTGTTTGATTTTTGGGTTTTCATCTAGCATATAAATATTGATTAGTTGATTATAAAATCATTTCAAAAAAAAAATTATATTGAAAATGATATAGAAAATACACAAAGATTACATCATGATTGTGGCAAATAATAAAAATATATTGATTTTTAAGGAATTGGTACATTCATTCGGATTTTTAGTGTGTTGCAAAGTGACTTTATATTGCTTTATTTTCTAGTAATTGCTATCTTATGAGAATATAACTTACCAAAACTAATTTCTAACTTATTATAATAAAACAATATTCAAATACTAAAAAGTCACAAAGGTGACTTTATTTCTAATGTTTAACTATATACTATAGATATAATATATTTCCATCATTTATATTACATTAATGCAAATAAATGATAGAAATTTGCATGGATTGAATACAACAATCCATCCAGAAACTTTGATGAAGTTGATACATCTATTCTCCTTTCTCACCTAAGACAACCCATCAGTGGATGTCCTAACCATCGCAAATCCTCTATACCACATGAGAGACCATCCTTCGTGCATGATGAGAGAACAACTCTTCTATGTGATTCCATCATTCCTCCAGTATGTTGAAATCCCTCCTCTAGTGTTTGCATATGAGAGAAAATTTGTCATATGAAAGTCCACTTTCCTTGAAAATTTCAATATTCCTTCTTCAATGCTATCAAAGCCAAATCCCTTTCTTGGTAATACAAATGAAGTTAAACTAATATAGATACACTAATCCCACTCTATTTTAGAGATTGCAATATTCACAAGTTACATCAAGAAATGTCAAGCTTCTCATTGATCCATAAAGGGACACAAAATGAAATCAGTACTTTTCATGCAAAGTATCATCTTTAAGCAAGAAGCTGGTTTGAGATGATTGTTATACAATTTTAGGCTTATGCTTTAATTGCAAATTATTGGTTCAAAAGTTTCAAGTCTTGTGAAAAGGATACTCTTAAGTCTTAAAATATAAAATTTTCTTGAGTCATTGACTGGAGGTCTTAGGTATAAGGGAGTAAGTTATTTGTCCCATCTATGTGTCTAGTTGGATGTATCTTTGAAATATTAAAAGTGGTCTTAGCTTCTCATTTTATTTATTGCAAATTTTGAAAAAAGGGCTTTGTGTGAGGAACCATATGGTTCCTAATCATGGCTTGGAGGGAATTCCAAAATAATTACACCCCTCATTAAAATGGCTAACTCGAAGGAGAAAGTCACGGGTTCACCTAGAGTTATCAGCTTGCAAAAGGGAAGACCCTAGTTTTGTGTTACTTTGCTGCCAAAGTCATTGAATATACTATTGAATCAGTAGTGTCATGCGTGGGAAATAGTGTTTAAGGGGTAGTTGCATTCATTATGGAAGAAAAACAGCAATAGGATTGCCACGTTTTCTGTCTTCAAATGCATATATGTATACATGTATATGTATGTGTATATGTATGTGTATATATATATATACATGTATGCATATATATACATGTATGTATGTACATGTATATATATAAATGTATATATATACATATATATATATATATACATATATATATATATATATATACGCGTACATGTACATACATACATACATATATATATACAATACATACATACATATATACATACATACATATATATACACATGTATGTATATATATACATATATATATATATATATATTAACACACACATATATATATACACATATATACACATATATATACATATATATGTGTATATATGTGTATATATGTATATATATATATGTATATATATGTATATATATGTATATGTATATATATATATGTATATATATATATGTGTGTGTGTACACATATATCACATATACATATACATACATACTAAAATATTAAACAAAAAGATGTATTCAACAAATAAAAATGAATTTTGAACATCTATACATAACCATACTTTTACAATGATCAACATACATTCCAAAATCTTTACAATAATTATATCCCTTATTTTATCCCTTAATTTCTTGCCACTATTTATTTTTTAATACTTTTTCTTTTTCTTGCAACTATCTTTATATTCTATTGCCAATGGTGTTTATTTATTTCTAACATCTTGCATCAAATTTTTTCACTCCTAACATGTGCTCATTTATATTAAAAAATCCCACAAAGGTAACTCAAAATGCCATTCTTCAGTTGGAATTTAAAGAGATAACAAGCTTGGAAACAAATTAACCACTTAAGTCTCCCTACTCTATTGTGCAACCCTTCTACAACAAATTGTTCTTTAAATACTAACAATTTTTTAAAAGATATATGGATTTTTTTAGTTTTTTATTTTCGCTTTTTAAAACATGTGAATTTCTAAATTTTATAATTAGATAAGAAAGTTTTTACAATTTGATTAAGATTGTATTAGGGTGGTATTAATAAATCATTTTCAAAAAATAAAAACAATTTATCAACAATAAAATGGTGTTGCATTATTTATAGATATAGAAAGGATAAATATTTTAATATAACATCAAAAATGGTAGAGCAAATATACATAGATTACATCATGATTGTTTCAAATAATAAAAATGATATATTATTTGTTCTCACTCAATAATATTTAAATACTAAAAAGTCACTAAGATTATTTTGTTTCTAAGTAAAATTGTCTTTGTGATAATTTTTTAATTTAAGATTAAAAATGTTAATTTTATTTTACAAAATATCAATAAAATATAAAAATCAATTTTAGTTCAAGTGGTTTGGCTAAAAAAATTTAGGGTAAAAGATTTCACTTAAAACTATTTTATCTAACTAGCAACCCATAAGGCAACTGAACTTCTATTTTGGGACAAATTCAACAAAAATAATAATTTCAGCTCAAGTGGTTTCTTCTTGTTGATGTTTTTTGTTCGGTTTATCTTTAAAACTTTTTGATAGGGTTTGGATTCAAACCATCTTGATTGTTTTCTTGGTATCCCTTCTCTCTAGTCTTGATGTTTGTAGCTTGATTGTTGAAGTTTGTCTTCACCTATTTTTTGTTGGTTATCGTTCCATGTTTGTTGTTAATGTTCTTGTTGTAAAAGGTTTTGGGGACCTTTTGAAACTTATTTCTCATTCATAGCCTCTACAAAAAATGTTTACCTTAATTAAAAAAAATCTAGGTTTCTCCATCTAAAGATTATTTTATACACTTCCATAGGCTCCAAATCTAAAATAAGACACATCGTTTTATATTAGAAATATTTGAATTATTAATTTTTTAATTTACTACAAGTTGGTTGTTATAATCAAATATAAGACTAATTGAAAACTCTAAAAAACATATTGAATGTACTATAATTTTTAAAAGAAAATGATGCACTAGAGAAGGGTTTTTTTCAAAAGGGTATTTATTTATGATAAATAGTTTAGACAAAACACTACGTCTCATCAAAACTATAACATTTTGAGTAAATTTTATTTTACAACATATTAAAAATAAATATTCATTAGTTTTTTGTGCATTAAATATTCAAGTTAGATAAGTGAAAAAATAATCAAAATAAATAAATTTAATATATTTTTTTGCTACATCCTATAGACCTCACTTTTGAAAAACAACAACAATTAAATTATTCTCTTAAATTTACAAAACAATATATTCAACTAATTATAAAGATAAAGTACACTTTCACATTTCATAGCTTATATCATTTTAAAATTCAAAACAAATCACGTATTAAAGCATTCCAAGTTGAAGAACTATAGTTACATATTAGTATTTATTTTATAAAAAATCAACATAACTTTGAATTTTCATCCAATTAATGTGAGAGAAGAGATTTATCAACATCATTAGAAGAATATATATATATATATATATATATATATATATATATATATATATATATATATATATATATATATAACCCTAAGAGAGTGGTTATTAGTATTAAAGACGATCTAGAACGCATGGCTAGTCAGGTCACATATGTGAGTCACTACATGCTACTATCACATAAGTGAAATCAAAGTGGTAAGTCCTCCATGACCTAGCTCATGCTCACTAATCAAGAAGTGCCTTTTTGGTCAAATGACATGACAAATTGTAGAAATCATGAAACCTTCATTTTTTAATTATTGTAAACAAAATACATCAAATTGGGAAAACCTTTATCAAATATCTCACCTGACGTATTTCCTTATGGGGTTCATGGACGGTGAACAAGGCATGCCATCTTCATCAAGCTCATCACAAGCTCCATAATTTTTCTTTAAAATGTCCTTCATGAATGTTGCTAGTTTTGGAGATCAAGACCCAAAAAGTGGCTTGTTTTTTATTAAGCAAAAAAAACAAGGGTGTTGACCCTTAGTACAACAACATGTAGGCAGTAAGAGAACAACAAAACATGGGAGCAAGCCCCAAATAAACAAGGTCAAACAAGTGAAAAAGAAAATGTGTCTAACCATCAACAACCCAGATCCAACTCAAGGAGGGGTAGGGACACTTGAGCCTTGACAAGTGTTGTCCTCATTTTTGTTTCCAAAAAATGAAGGACCATAACATAATTATTTTGTGAAAAAATGACCCCAAAAAAATTACTCTATGGCACGCTTCCCAAGGTAGAATTTTGACTAATCCTTGGACTGGCTTAATCCTCAGTCCATCCTCGAACTACGTTTTGAATTTCATCGCATTATGGGCTCGTTTGCTATGCCTTTCCTTCAATTTCGGGTTTTAAATCCCAACTACAGGTGGAGAATTTTCCTTGAACTGCAAGTTTTAATGATTTCCATTGTTTTGGTCTTTGTAGGGAAATTTTTAGCTTATTACATGTGCACTTTATTAAAAAATAAAAACTTGTAATTTGTTTTAAATTTCCCCTTTATTGTTTTTATTGTTTTTTGGCTTTTTTTAGTTAAAATAGGGATTTTTTGGTTAAGTTACAAGTAAACTTGTAGTTCTTCCCCAAAACTTTAATGGTTTTTACATGTAATAGGAATTTTAAACCCCTATTACATGTGTGCAAGTAAATTATAACTTGTTGTAGGGGTTTTATTTCCCCTTTGCAAGTGATTTTAAACTTGCATTTCTCTCCCAAAAACCCGATTTTGCCTTGTAATTGAAAAAGTGACAATTTAAAACTTGCACTTTGGTCTAAAAAACCCGATTTTGCTTATAAAGTGCATTTTTGACATTTTAAACTTGCATTTTGTTCCAAAAATCCCGATTTTGGCTTTGTTGAGGAAAAAGTGAAAATTAGAACTTGTTATATCTTCTAAAACACTTGATTTTCACATGTTCATGCAAATTCAAACTTGCTATTTGTCTCCAAAAACCCGATCATTTCAAGGCAACTTTTGTGGAGAACTTGTTGGAGGAGGAAGGCGTTTAGGATTGCTCTCTATTTTCATGCATGATTGGACACCTTTCACGCCACATGGAGGTTGTGTTTGTTGGTTTTTAGCTTTATAACAATCACCATGTTTTTCTCAAAAACCACGTTTTTTGCCATTTGGAATGCCACAAATCTTCAATGGTATGAATCATTTTGGCTTGGAGTGATAAGGTGTTGAGGGTTAAAGAAGATTCAAACATTTACCATGCCATTTCTCATGCATTTGCTATCACGTTTTTCAATTTTGGACGTTTTTGCAAAAATGTGGCTAGGGTTTGGCATCTTTGATTGTCTCTATTTATTGGATTGTCTTCTTCATTCAAAAGATTGATTGTATTTTTGGAGAAGATTTTTTAGTTTGACTCAAGTATTCCAGGTTTCCAATCAATGTCTGATTTGTCATCATCTCCGGTTCCAAAAAAGATGAAGTACAAGTATGACAAGTATCGGAATGAGGTGGAACCTTCCCAAGTTTCTTCCCCTTTGGATAGTATCAGAGATACAAAAATAGGGCATGTGGATATGTTAGAGTTTGTCAAGAGGGTGGAAGATCCACAAGGTAATAACATGCAGCGGTTGTTGGACAACCATATCCATTGTGCATCTTCCTTCCTGGTGGCTGCTCTAGAACCTGAATTTGTTCTCGCCTGCGCCCATCATTTTGACAAAGAGACAAGAGTCATCAAAAATGATGATGGTGAGGCAATATTCATCTTGATGTAGATACGATCGAGAAGGTTTTCAAAATACCTCCCACACCTGTTTACATGGAAATCTCCAAAGAAAGTGTAGCTGATTACTATGTGAAAAGGGAAAAAGATTGTAAGCGGCATATCAACAGGTGGATCCAAGAGCCACGAGCTTCCTTTTCAAGGTGGGCTAAGTTGTACCGTTGCGATTTCAAATGGGAGATAGGAGACACCATAACCCTTCTCAGCAGGATGATGGGCCTCAAGAAATCTAATGTCTTTGAGCCATGGATGTACCAGTTCATCATGTTCATAAGGCAGCCGCATCATATATCATGGGGAGAAGTCATCAGCTATGCCTTGTGCGAACAACTTGAAGCAGTCCCTTCCACCATGACTTTTTATATGAACTCATATTTGGTATACTTGGCAGCATCACTTAGACACTTTCCACGTCTTTCTACCAAGGGTGATCGCTCACTTATACCAGTCTGGGAATATTACGATCAGTTGCCTTTGAGACCCAGCAGACTGCATTTCTGAAGAGTCCAAGATGCATTCTTTGGATATTTCATTTGTAAGTTTGACTGAACTCTGAGGAACAAAAGAGTATCAGATGAGTCATGGGAAAGGGTGTGCGAATATGGATGTTTGTTTCTACAGTTCCCCACTTTCACCTATATGAGAATTGGATGCTATGGTGGTCAGCCATATGTGCTTCCTAGATACCCAGCTGACAAGATCATTCTTATGGAGTTGGGAAGACAGATCATGGTTGTCCACACTTTTCAGTTTGCTAGACAAAAGGTTGGAATGGGGATCTCTACCTCAAATCCATTGAAAATTGGACGGTATTCCCTTGTCACATTTGTAAAAGCTAAGGCCATGGAGACTGAAATGCAGGAAATCAAGCTCAAAAGGTTTAAACCTAGAGCTGATTTTGATTACAGTGATATGAAGGAGAAGATCAAGAAATCCTTTGTGCATGTGCTTCACATTGAGGGCATCTGGGTAGATCTTCGCACAGAGATCGAAGTTCTAAAGATGGATTATTGCAGGCTCATTGTTGAGCAAATTGTTGATTTGAACTTGGTGGATATCCCACAAGGGATGATTGATGATGGGCACATACTTGATCCTGATTACATTTCTTGGAGGGTTGAGGAAGCTCCACTTCCTTTGATCCAATGGTCACACAAAGAGTGCATATCCATCCTTGAGAGATTTCAGCCTATCTTGGCTAACACCAACGCATGGCTGAAAAATAATGTTGTTAGACTTATAAAAATCAAGGTTGGAAAAGAAGATGATTCTACAAGGCCTCTTGGACGTAAGTCTGAGATTCAAGTTGACAATAAGGAAGGTGCATCATCTTCGGGCACAAGGATCAAGTTGCGAATTAGTTGGGTAGTAGTGCTTCCTCCTGAGGAGATGACAATTCGTGGGAAGGAAAAATCATGATTTCATGTTCAGGTGATCGATCTGGATAATCCAGAAGAAGGGAAGCAATCTGATGATGCTCCTAAGTCTCTAGTTTCAGACTCGCCTCATGAGATCATTCCTCCAGTTTCCATTGAGACGCCTCTTTCTCCTCCTGATTTTCTTGTGGATGAATCTCCTTAGAATGCTATTCCCATTTTAGCATACGAGCCACCTCCTGATCATCAATAAGAGAGTGTGTTGGAAGTTCCTAAGGATATTACTACTTGCGTCCAGTTGTCAGAAATTGATACTTCTACTTCTGATTTCGAAGAGTTTATGAGGCAATCTTCATGCCCAATGGTAATTGAGCAAACCGTGGTCACTGTCCAAACAAATATTCCTCCCAGGATGACCACGGTGATTCAAACAGAAATTGCTTCTCCTTTACCTACAACTGCTACTGAAGGAGAGTTGATGACTTTGCCTCCATGGCTCAACTCTTTTACTCTGAAAAGGAAGAAGTAAGAAATCTCACCTGATGCCTTTGATTATCAGCAACTGAAACAGTCCAGATCCAAAGCTGCTAAGAAGGCCAAGAATATCTCCAGAGTAATTGTTGACAGCAACAAGATGAAGGTAGCTGAAATTGTGGAACCCATTGCAGATAAGCCACTTGAAGAAATGTCAGCTGCCGATTATAAGGTTACAAGGATAGAGTTGGGCAAACAAACGCATGAGGTCATTAAAAATGATGTTCAATTTTCCGTAGCTTCGTTGGTACAAAGGTGTGATGAACTTCTAGCAAAGAAAGACAAGCTAGAAGAGGAAAACCGACAACTTATGGCAGTCGTTCATAAAATCACAAAACCTACTGCTGAAGGGAGTAACTCCATAGGTTCTTTTGGTTCCCAAGAATCAATTCATGGAGTGGAAAGGGTTGCTCAAAAGGTACAAGCACTAGATTCCTAGGTTGATCAGCTTCACGATCTATGTGCACAGGTAATGAAAGACATTTTTCAGATGATGTCTAAGTTAGAGACCATTGAGGAGAAACTGGATCAAACTTCTGATACTTTCAAAAAGAATCTGGAAAGTGTTGAAAAAAGTTTGACAATCTAGCATACCATGCCCAAACAATAGCTGAGTGTTTTACAAGAGCATGCCATCATCTCTTCCAGGGTCATGTACTTGGAATTTGAAGAGCTCCTGGAAAACAAGGCCCTTGTTCTTAAATTCCTCATTGAGGAGATCGGTGATGCAAAGAGATTCTGGGGTGAAGTTTTCCGAGATATTGTCTCACATTGTGAAAGGGCTTCTTGCAACATAGTAAGTTAGGATGGAGAGCTGATTCCAGAAGAAGAAGTTCTTGTTGATTTATAGATGAGGATTCATAATGAATGGAGGAGTGAACAATTCTCAGTTGCTTCAATTCAGATATTGATGAAACACCAAGCCTTTTTGCATGAAATCCAGTCTATCCTGGATAAAAACAACTCTGCGCTCCTCCGGTGTCATGATATTATTGTGAAGACCATGGTTGTTGCCAAGAACACCCATGAACCAAATTTCGAGAAACTACAAATGAGTATCCAGAAGTTTAAAGGATTCGTGTCTTCACGTGATGCAACTAAAGTGTTTTTCAACATGTTGTATTTTTCCCACTTTTGTAATCTTTAGTTGTAATTTTGTTTTGACAAGTTACATGTAAAATAATTTTTTGTTAAAATCAAGTTAACACATTACTTGCACTTTTGTAATTACATGTAAGGCAGCTACAAGTTGTGTCCAATTAGGACTGTAGTTGGAATAAGTCTTAGTTAGTTATTGAATAAGTCTTGGTGGTTGAGAGAATCTCTCAAGTTAGTTAGGATCCTCCCACCTTTTTCTCAAGGCTCCTCTTCTATAAATACTTGAGGGGTCTATTGTCTTTTTTATCTTTTGGAAAGCAAGCAAAAACTCTGTCAAATTTGCAGCAAAGAAGTCTTTGAGCTTTTATGTGTAAATTGAAAGATTGAAAGGAATAGAAGAAAATTACTCAAGCTTTGAGTCTTTGTGCTACATTCTTGAGTTGGTGTTCCATATTTCCTTCTTTGCAAGTGTTTCTTTGAGAGCTTAATCGAATTTGATTTCCAGTCTTTGAGCTAAAAGTTTTGAAGATTAATTTAGTTAAAGTAGAAGTTCTATTGGAAAAAGTTGTAAGCCTTTGTTTTTACACTTGATCTTAAACAGAATTTAGAAGTAGATTGTGTGGGAAATATCTGTAAGTCTTTGAGCTTACACTACTTCTCATTGTTTTAAAGAAGAAAAGAATAAGGTATTTCAGTCTTTGAGCTATCATAACTTGTTCTTTATAGCATTAGTGTAGAAAAGGGTAGATAGGACTTCATATAATCAAGTCTTTGAGCTTGATATTGTCATCTTGTCCTGAAGAAAGTGACATAAGTCTTTGTGCTTTCAGGAAACTTCATTTCCTTTCTCTCATTTCATTTGAAAGTGGTTACTATTATTTATATTCAATTGCTATCCTTTTATGTGAAGAGAAAATGATATTGTCTTTCTTGAAATAAGAAGAAAGATTGTTGTCCCATCCTATTTTATTTTCAAAGTTGTAGTTAGATAGGAGGAGCCTTCCCTTAAGTAGGAGATTTTTACTCACATGTTGTGGTTGAAACCATAATTTTTTATATTTCCCCAAGTGTACAAAATTTTCAACCAATAGTTTTTTGGCGACTCTACTGGGGACACGAACGCATTCAGAAGCTTTCGTTTGAAGACTAGTGTCTTGCTGATTTTAAAGAAATAAATTTCTTGGAATTTTCTGTTGATAAGGGCTTGCAAACATTCTCATTTCTCTAAGATGGAAATTTTGCGTGTTTATGTTCGCCGGAAGAGAGGTGAACATCCTGAAGAAATATCTCCTGCTGAACGAGCTAGATTCCTTTTGCTCACTAGTACATCCTCCCTTTCACGAATCACAAGTTATCCTCCTTCAAGGAGTAAGAAGTCTATCCCAAGTGAACATTCATCTTTCTTTTTCAAACCACATATATCTTCATTATCTAGTATGGCTAATCCACCTCCGCTTCCTCCTTCCGGTCTGTGGGGAGTAGCTTTTGGTCCTTTGGCTTTAACCCCACCTCTTCATCCACTTCCACAAGGTTCTCGTAAAAATCTTCCCAAGTACTATGGAGATGGAAAGCAACATCCCGATGAACATGTCAAATCTTTCTATATGGCATGTGGTGTTCTTGGAGTTGAACATCAAGATGTTGTTGCTCGTTTATTCATAGAGACTCTTCAAGGTATTGCAACCGATTGGTTTTTCAATCTTGCTGTTGGTTCGATTGTTTCTTGGAACTCGTTGAGAGACAAGTTCAAGGAATGTTTCAAGCTTGCGGAAGATGAACACGCCTTGTTGGCCCAGTTGACCCAAATGAAGAAGGATACCCATGAAAGCATGCGTGAATTCATTGCTAAGTTTAATAAATTAGCAAATAGAATTCCTATCAATTCTAAACCTACTCCTAAGAATCTCAAGTGCTTTTTCATTAATACTCAGTTGCCCGAGGTCAATTTCTTCTTAAGGAGAGCATCTCCTGTTGACTTAGAAGTTTCTCCATCCATGGCTACTGAAATTAAGGACGATTTGATCCTAGCTAGTAAAATAAAAAAGGATTCTAATCAGTCCAAAGGAGGTTCACATATGGAGGGTTCATTTTTTGGTTCTACTGATCCAATGGTGCAGAAATTAGCAAATGAACTTCTTGCTTTAAAGAAGCAAGTATCTCATAATTCCTACCCCGCACCATACAAGGATATCCCAAGACGGACGTATCCTAATACTGCTGCCAGTTATGCTGCTAAGAATCAACCCAAGTTACCACCGCCTCCTAAGAGGCTTGCGCTTGAACCACCTCCTTCAAAGGCAGCAATTGGCTATTATGAGATGGATCAAAATGAGTCTTCTTATTTTGATTACCAGTTTGATGACGTTGCGCTTCCTCAACAAGAAGAAGAAGAATATGTGACTGGCAACTCTACTATACATTATATGCACTATGATGAATCTGTTGTTGTTGAAAGGACTCATAGTCAAGCATTTGTTGTAATGACAAGATCTCAGACTTGGTTGGCTCAACAAGATGAAGCTGCAAAGGTCGCAAGTGATTTACAACCACTTGTTACTATTGCTAAAAGAGGAACACCGCTGCCCTACATTCCAAAGGAGGCAGCAAAAAGTCAAGTAAGTAACAAAAATCCTCCTTTTTCTTCATCTATTGATTCCAAGCCTAGTATGCCTAACCCCAAACCACAATTGGACAATGTTAATCCCTCTCTAGCTGGTTCATTTCAAGATTTCGATATTATTGACCATGCTAGGAAGACTAAGATTCAAATGTCCGAAGTCAAATATTTACAAGCTAATCCTGATCAATTTGATAGGCTAGCTGACTTTGTTAAAAATAAGGAAACTCATCCTATACTTGAAAATGCTACCCCTTAAGAACCCAAGAATTTGCCCAATCATTTGGTGACCATTCCATCTACTACCCAAGGAAAGATAGAACCTTTTTACATTTCCCTGTTGATCAATGGTTTTCAATTGAGCAATTGTGTCTTGGATTCTGGTGCTTCTGATAACGTCATGCCCACAAAAGTTGCTCAAGCTTTGGGGCTGACCTTGACCAAAACTTTTGGTCATTGTTATTCTATGGAAAACAAACAAGTGCCTCTTATTGGGCAAATCAAAGATGCTCAATTTGCATTTGCAGTTTTTCCAGATAATAAAATAAAGATGACTGTCTTAGTAGCTGACATTCTTGCGTCATATGGAATGTTACTTGGCCGTAATTTTTGCAAGGATGCTGGAGGTGAACTCAACATGGATATGATGGAAGCTAGAATACCTGTCAAAGGTGTTGTGCAGAAGCTAATTCCTGAAAGAGAAACCAAGTACACGGTTGTCAAGTCTAATGATCCCCATGCTCAAATTCTTTTTGAATCTTTGGGTTTTGGGAATTATTATCTCCATATAGATGAAATTTCAGAATTTGCTGAAGATTATCCTTCTAGCAGCTCCGACATTTCACTACTTTTAGCAAATGAAAAATTTGTTGATACTGATCAAGATCAAGCATCAGAAGATGGGTCTTCCAGTTCATATGTTATGGTTGAAGAAGTCTCATCTCCTGTTGCTGATGAAAATATTTCATTCCCTTCTCAACAAGAAGAGTTTCACTCTTCACCTACACAAGAGGAGAGTTCATCTTCTCCTATGGAAGAAGATGACAATTTTTCTTTTGATAATGCATCCGTTTTGGATGAAGGCAACACTAATCATTCCAATGAAAACAATAGTTCGAATGATGTGTGAACTCTTGAGTTTGATGGTATTTGCGCTACAAATGGATCCGGGTTCAATGTAGTTCTTATATCTCCTAAGGGAGAGATATTCCCTTACTCTTTCAAGTTGCAATTTGCTAATACTAACAATACGACTGAATATGAGTCGCTTTTGTTAGGGATGAGCATTGCATTGAAAAGAGGAATCAGAAATCTTCATGCCCAGGGTGATGCATAATTAATTGTTTGTCGAGTGAGAAATATATAACAAACTAAGAATGATAGACTCAAGCATCACCGCAATTTGGTATGGGAAAATATTGAACATTTTGATTCTTTTAATATCTCAGTTGTTCCTCTTGAGTATAATGATAGGGCTGATTCCCTTGATGTTTCAGCTACTTTGTTGGTTCCTCATCTTGACTTTGTTTAGGATAAATACATTATTGAGTTAATATGCAGACCTAGTGTGCCTGACAATTGGGATCATTGGCAGATCTTTAATGATGACAAGCAGATCAACAATTTCTTGCAAGCAGAAGATGGTTTCAACAATGATTTTGAAGGAAGTAATTCTTCTTCTTCTTCTTCATCGAATTCAATGTCAGAAACCTCTTCTGAGCTAGATGAAGAAATTCTTCAGCTGAAAGGAAATAAGATTCCTAAGGGTTTGGTTTCACTTGAGAAGCTTTTTGATAAACATGATCATTATATTAAGAGGCGACAACAAGAAAATTTTGTATCTTCAATGGGTTATGAGAAATATAATATTGGTTCAGATGAAGATCCAAAGTTTGTCAACATTGGCAATAATTGCACTTCAGATGAAAGATATCAATTTATCTAGCTTTTGAGCCAATACCGTGATGTCTTGGCATACTCACATGATGATGTAAAATCCTTTCAACCCAAGGAAGTGCAGCATGACATACCCCTCAATCTTGATGCAGAACCTTTCAGACAGAAGCAGTGCCAGTACAATCCAAAAATTTCAGGTACCATTCTTTCTGAAGTTCAAAAAATGCTTGATGCTCGGATTATCTTTCCCATCCATCATTCAACATGGTTGGCAAATATAGTGTCGATGCGTAAGAAGAATGGATAAATACGTATCTATGTTGACTTCAAAAATCTTAATCAATTGTCCCTCAAGGATAATTATCCATTGTCAATCATGGATCAAGTTTTACAAACGGTGACAGGTTATGAGATGCTATCTATGTTAGATGGATTTTCGGGATACAATCAGATTGAGGTTAGTGAACCTGATCAACATAAGACTGCATTTACTACTCCATGGGGTACATTTGCCTACCGCAGAATGCCTTTTGCGTTAATCAATGCAGGGGCTACTTTCCAACGAGCTATGGACTTGGCTTTCCGTGGTACTGTGGGAAGATATATTGTAGTGTATCTTGATGATATTACTGTTTTTTCTAAAGATCGTGAGAATCACCTTTTTCACTTACAAGATGTACTTGAAAGATGTCACAAGCATGACATCTCCCTTAATCCCAAGAAGATGGTTTTTTGGGGTGACAGAGGGAAAACTCCTTGGTCATATTGTTTCCAAGGAAGGAATAAAAATTGATCCAGAGAGGGTTAAATCTATTCAGAACCTCCCTTTGCCATCTAATAAGACCGTTGTTCATTCCTTCTTTGGTAAGGTAAATTTTCTGCGGAGATTCATTCCTGACTTTGCAGAAAAGACTCATCATATTGTGGATATGATGAAAGGAAAGATTGCTTTCCATTGGAATTTAGAAGGCAAAGCTGCATTCAATGAAATCAAGGATGCGATTGCTCATGCACCTGTGTTGGTTTGTCCCAACTATACCAAGGAGTTCATCATGTATTGTGATGCTTCTGAGCATACTATGTCGGCTATTCTGATGCAGAAAAATTCAGAAGGGATTGAATCTCCTATTGCTTTCATGAGTTGTCCTTTAAAATCTCATGAACTCAAGTATTCCTCTATTGATAAGAATGCTTATGCGGTTGTTAAAGCAATCAAGAACTTCCGTTTTTACATCCTGAATTCTCATACTATTGTGTTAGTTCCTGATACATCATTCAAGTCTATCTTAACACAACAGCAGTTTGGCACAAAAAGAGGGATTTGGATTGCTAAAATCCAAGAATATGATTTGGAGATTAAGCCTACAAAGCTTGTTCGAGGAAGAGGACTCTGTCAGCTGATGGCAGAAGGTATATTAGAGGAGGAAGAATTGGATGATTCTAAAGATCTTCCCAAGGTGTTGTTTGTCAATACTACTGATGAATGGTACTCTAATATAGCATTTTTCTTGACTTATGGTGAATGTCCACAACATTTGTCATTCAAGGAAAAAAGAAGTATCAAATTGAAAGCTACGAACTTTGTATTATGGGATACTGGTTTGTACAAAAGAGCAATTGATGGTACTTTCCTCCATTGTGTTGACAAAGCACAACAAACCAAATTGCTGGAATCTTTCCATGACAAGGCTTGTGGCGGTCATTTTTCTGCACCAGTGACTACTCACAAAATTTTGAGAGCTAAGTATTATTGGCCTACTCTCTTTCAAGATGCTTTTAGGTGGGTGCGTAGATGTATACATTATCAGCAGTTTGTGGGCAAACAAAAGCTTGCAGCGTTACCGTTGAAGCTGGTTATTGTTGAAGAACCTTTCCATCAATGGGGCATTGATTTCATTGGTGTGATCAATCCTTCTTCAAGTGCAGGTCATTCTTATGTCCTTACTACTATAGATTATTAAGTGGGTGGAAGCAATACTAGTAAAGAATGCTACTTCTGAGATAGCATGCAGGTTCCTTAAGGAGAATATTATTTCTATATTTGGTGTTCCATTCAAAATCGTGACTGATAATGCAACCACCTTTTCTTCCTCTGAAATTTCACAATTTTGCTTTGAATATAGTATTTTGTTAACTCATTCATCTGATTATTACCCCCAAGGTAATGGTCAGGCGGAATCTAGTAACAAAAATTTGATTACTATTATTCGCAAGCTTGTGGAGGAAAATCAAAGGTCCTGGCATAAGGCTCTTTTTGATGCTTTATGGGCAGACAAAATTACACCCAAAAGGGCTATTGGTATGTCACCATTTCATCTTCTTTATGGGATCAATGTTGAAATACCCATCACTTTGGAACTTCCTGCTCTTAAGTTGGCTAAAGCAATTGAAGATCAAACTTATGAGAATGCTTTAGACAAAAGGATCATATATCTTTCTCAGCTGGAAGAACAAAGATCACAAGTAGTGGATCAGATTGCTCGGCATCAGCAACAAGTCAAAGTTCTTTTTGATAAAAAAGCAAAGCAAAGAGGATTCCAAGTTGGTGACCATGTTTTTCTTTGGGATAAGTGAAGGGAACCGAAAGGTTTACATGGTAAATTTGATTCTTTTTGGCGAGGACCCTTCACTATTCACTGTGTTGCTGGAGAAGATAGTTTTATCTTGGCTTATCATGATGTTACACCATTTGTGTTGCCTTATAATGGTCAGCATTTGAAGCATTACTTTGAATAAATATTTGAGGTAACTTCTTGTAAATAACGTATTTTTCTTGTTTGTTTTTCGTCTTTTGTTTGTTTGTTTTTGCTTTGTTTGACTCTGTGACCCAAAGGATAAGAGGAAGGCACTTAGAGTTCTGGATTCTTTTCTTTCACAATCTTGAAGGATAAATGAAAGAATTCCCCAGTCAGAGCCAGTTGTTGTCCTCATTTTTGTTTCCAAAAAATGAAGGACCATAACATAAAAATTTTGTGAAAAAATGAAAAAAAATACTCTATGGTACACTTCCCGAGGCAAAATTTTGACTAATCCTTGGAATGGCTTAATCCTCAGTCCATCCTCGAACTACATTTCGAATTTCGTCGCATTCTGGATTCGTTTGCTATGTCTTTCCTTCAATTTCGGGTTTTAAAATCCCAACTGCAGGTGGAGAATTTTCCTTGAACTGCAAGTTTTAATGATTTCCATTGTTTTGGGCTTTGTAGGGAAACTTTTAGCTTATTACATGTGCACTTTATTAAAAAATGAAAACTTGTAATTTGTTTTAAAAATTTCCCCTTTATTGTTTTTATTGTTTTTTGGCTTTTTTTAGTTAAAATAGGGATTTTTTGGTTAAGTTACAAGTAAACTTGTAGTTCTTTCCAAAAACCCCTACTTTAATGGTTTTTACATGTAATAGAGATTTTAAACCCCTATTACATGTATGCAAGTAAATTATAACTTGTTGTAGGGGTTTTATTTCACCTTTGCAAGTGATTTTAAACTTGCATTTCTCTCCCAAAAACCCGATTTTGCCTTGTAATTGAAAAAGTGACAATTTAAAACTTGCACTTTGGTCTAAAAAACCTGATTTTGTTTATAAAGTGCATTTTTGACATTTTAAACTTGCATTTTGTTCCAAAAATCCTGATTTTGGCTTTGTTGAGGAAAAACTAAAAATTTTAACTTGTTATATCTTCTAAAAAACCCGATTTTCACATGTTCATGCAAATTTGAACTTGCTATTTGTCTCCAAAAACCCGATTTGCAAGAAAAACATTTTTGTTGACCATTTCAAGGCGAATTTTGTGGAGAATTTGTTGGAGGAAGGCATTTAGGATTGCTCTCTATTTTCATGCATGATTGGACACCTTTCACACCACATGGAGTTTGTGTTTGCTGGTTTTTAGCTTTATAACAACCACCGCATTTTTTGCCATTTGAAATGCCACAAATCTTCAATGGTATGAATCGTTTTCGCTTGGAGTGATAAGGCTTTGAGGGTTAAAAAAGATTCAAACATTTTCCATGTCATTTCTCATGCATTTGTTGCCATGTTTTTTAGTTTTGGGCATTTTTGCAAAAACGTGGCTAGGGTTTGGCATCTTTGATTGTCTCTATTTATTGGATTGTCTTCTTCATTCCAAAGATTGATTGCATTTTTGGAGAAGCTTTTTCAGTTTCACTCTCAAGTATTCCAAGTTTCCAATCAATGTCTAATTTGCCATCATCTCCGGTTCCAAAAAAGATGACGTACAAGTATGACAAGTATCAGAATGAGGTGGCACCTTCCCAAGTTTCTTCCCCTTTGGATCGTATCAAAGATACAGAAATAGGGCACGTGGATATGTCAGAGTTTGTCAAGAGGGTGGAAGATCCACAAGATAATAACATGCAGCGGCTGTTGGATAGCCATATCCATCATGCATCTTCCTTCCCGATGGCTGCCCTAGAACCTGAATTTGTTCTCGCCTGCGCCCATCATTTTGACAAAGAGACAAGAGTCATAAAAAATGATGATGGTGAGGCAATAATTTGTCTTGATGCAGATACAATCGAGAAGGTTTTCAAAATACCTCTCGCACCTGTTTACATGGAAATCTCCAAAGAAAGTGCAACTGATTACTATGTGAAAAGGGAAAAAGATTGTAAGCAACATATCAACAGGTGGATCCAAGAGCCACGCGCCTCCTTTTCAAGGTGGGCTAAGTTGTATTGTTGCAATTTCAAATGGGAGATAGGAGACACCATAACCCTTCTCAGCAAGATGATGGGCCTCGATCATTCTAATGTCTTTGAGCCATGGATGTACCAGTTCATCATGTTCATAAGGCAGTCGCATCATATATCATGGGGAGAAGTCATTAGCGATGCCTTGTGCAAACAACTTGCAGCAGTCCCTTCCACCATGACTTTTTACATGAACTCATATTTGGTATACTTGGCAGCATCACTTAGACACTTTCCAGGTCTTTCTACGAAGGGTGATCGCTCACTTATACTAGACTAGGAATATTATGATCAGTTGCCTTTGAGACCCAGTAGGCTACATTTCCGAAGAGTCCAAGATAGAAGAGGAAAACCGACAACTTATGGCAGTCGTTCATAAAATCACAAAACCTGCTGCTAAAGGGAGTAACTACATAGGTTCTTCTGGTTCCCAAGAATCAATTCATGGAGTGGAAAGGGATGCTTAGAAGGTACAAGCATTGGATTCCTGGGTTGATCAGCTTCACGATCTATGTGTACAGGCAATGAAAGACATTTTTCAGATGATGTCTAAGTTAGAGACCATTGAGGAGAAACTGGATCAGACTTCTGATACTTTCAAAAAGAATCTGGAATGTGTTGAAGAAAGTTTGACAATTTGGCGTACCATGCTCCAACAACAGCTAAGTGTTTTACAGGAGCATGCCATCATCTCTTCCAGGGTCATGTACTTGGAATTTCAAGAGCTCATGGAAAACAAGGCCCTTGTTCTTAAATCCCTCATTGAGGAGATCGATGATGCAAAGAGATTCTGGGGTGAAGTTTTCCGAGATATTGTCTCACATTGTGAAAGGGCTTCTTGCAACATAGTAAGTTAGGATGGAGAGTTGATTCCAAAAGAAGAAGTTCTTGTTGATTTACAGATGAGGATTCATAATGAATGGATGAGCGAACAATTCTCGGCCGCTTCAATTCAAATATTGATGAAACACCAAGCCTTTTTGCATGAAATCCAGTCTATCCTGGATTAAAAAAACTCTGCGCTCCTCCGGTGTCATGATAATATTGTGAAGACCATGGTTGTTGCCAAGAACACCCATGAACCAAATTCTGAGGAACTACAAATGAGTATCCATAATTTCAAAGGATTTGTGTCTTCACGTGATGCAACTTAAGTGTTTTTCAACACTTAGTTGTATTTTTCCCACTTTTGTAATCTTTAGTTGTAATTTTGTTTTGACAAGTTTTTGTAAAAAGCAAATTAACACATTACTTGCACTTTTGTAATTACATGTAAGGCAACTACAAGTTGTGTCCAATTAGGACTGTAGTTGGAATAAGTCTTATTTAGTTATTGAAAAAGTCTTGGTGGTTTAGAGAATCTCTCAAGTTAGTTAGGATCCTCCCACCTTTTTCTCAATGCTCCTCTTCTATAAATACTTGAGGGGTCTATTGTCTTTTTTATCTTTTGGAAAGCAAGCAAAAATGCTGTCAAATTGCAGCAAAGAAGTGTTTGAGCTTTTATGTGTAAATTGAAAGATTGAAAGGAATAGAAGAAAATTGCTCAAGCTTTGAGTCTTTGTGCTACATTCTTGAGTTGGTGTTTCATATTTCCTTCTTTGCAAGTGTTTCTTTGAGAGCTTAATCGAATTTGATTTGCAGTCTTTGAGCTACAAGTATTGAAGATTAATGTAGTTAAAGTAGAAGTTCTATTGGAAAAAGTTGTAAGCCTTTGTTCTTACACTTGTTCTTAAACAGAATTTAGAAGTAGATTGTGTGGGAAATAGATGTAAGTCTTTGAGATTACACTACTTCTCATTGTTTTAAAGAAGAAAAGAATAAGGTATTTCAGTCTTTGAGCTGTCATAACTTGTTCTTTATAGCATTAGTGTAGAAAAGGGTAGATAGGACATCATATAATCAAGTCTTTGAGCTTGATATTGTCATCTTGTCCCGAAGGAAGTGACGGAAGTCTTTGCACTTTCAGGAAACTTCATTTCCTTTCTCTCATTTCATTTGAAAGTGGTTACTGTTGTTTATATTCAATTGCTATCCTTTTCTATGAAGAGAAAAGGATATTGTCTTTCTTGAAAGAAGAAGAAAGATTGTTGTCCCATCCTATTTTATTTTCAAAGTTGTAGTTAGATAGGGGAGCCTTCCCTTAATTAGGAGAGTTTTACTCACATGCTGTGGTTGAAACCACAATTTTGTATATTTCCCCAAGTGTACAAAATTTTCAACCAACAACAAGGAGGGGTTTGGGGGAGGGGAGAGGACTTCCCCTTTCACCTACAACAAACTACAGTCCAGGTGATAATGTCATTAGGACCATGAAGAGAGAGATCAAGTGGTAAGGACCCTACTAGGATACCATTAGTAGTGCCAACAAAGTGCTACTGCAAAATAGTTGTCGGCTATTGCAGAACAACAAGGGGCTATTGCTAAATAACAACAGGCTACTATAGAGGAACAACATCAAGAGAAGAACTAGTAGGAGTGGAGTGGAGCTGCAAGTTAGAAGAAATAGGAATTGAATCCACCAGTTTGGGAGAAGCCATTATAGTGCTATCGATAGCAGCATCGACAATAGTAAGAGGCACCTCATCCTCCTGAGAGTAGCCAATCGAATCAGAATCAGCAGCATAGAACCATATCTCCCAAGAGAGCTGAAGAGATGTCAATATCGACTAAGATGCGGGCAAAGGTAGAGTAGCCCATTGAAGACATGGCATCATCAAACCTTTAAGAAATGACCAATAGAGTTTCCAATGGCCCCATAGCAAGAATGCTCCCAAAAATGAAGAGGGGGGTTCGGAAGGTGAACCCAAACTAGACGCACATTAAGCAGTTCAATGAGAGGGTTAAAAGAAGTTGTCCAAGGCTTAACAAAGAGAGAGTGAACTCCCCAAGTCCATAACTTGCCCAAAACCAAAAATCACCTTTCTTCGTCAAATGAGCCAACTATGAAAATGGTGAGAGGTAGGAGGAGAAGGTTGTCAAGAGATTGGTTGTGGTGAAACAATGCTAGCATGACATGGAATTCTATTAAAGTGAAGCTTGCTCACTGCTTGTGACAACTCCCCTAGGGGTTGAAAATTTACCATATCTTTCACCCTATTAGCCTTTGAAATCTAAAGCCTATAACCAATGTTTGAGGACCAACACCTTTAGCTTCAAAATTATGAATATTTATTTTACTAAATAGGTTGCTTGGGTTTATGCTTAGAGTATTGGGTAACCAAGGGAAAATCTCTAATTTTATGGTCTAAGGATTGACAATGATAAGAGCGATTTGGCAAGTTGAGATGCATGGCCCTTTGGTCAAGGCTCTAGTTCCTATTTGCACTTCTACAAAATACTCAAAGTCTTTGGATAGATTAAAATATCAACACATTCTTGAAGAAGTAGTTCTTGTTCAACATGGCAAATGTGCCCCAATGAGGGTGTGGTGTGGCCTATGAAGGGTTAGAGTGACAAGCAAAGACTAGATAATTCAACCTAAACTAGACAAAGACTAATAAAGAGTAATGAATGTATCAAAGGGCATGCTAAAAAATGGCCTTAGTAAAATGACTTTAGAAAAGTGGAAAAGAAAAACCTCCTTAGTAAGGTTTTCAATAGCTTTGATGCAAACCATATTCAAGGCACCCAAATGGTCCCAAATGGATTTGACCTAGCTCCCTAGCCTATTTTAAAAGGGAACTCTACCCACAAAATGTTTAACAAGAGTATATTTTTCAAGCTATTCACATATATTTTCAAAATGCAAAACAATATCAAGAATATAATAGTTGCCTTGTGAACCACTTTTGAAATGAATTTACAAGGGTACTTTAGAGCCATCTTCATGTATGTCCATGCCAATAACCCTAGTATCAAATGCTCAACCACTTTAATTAAAATCCATATAAAGAAATTGCCCAAAAGTGAAAGAGGTTAAGAAAGCTCCAAATAAGTGTGGAGATCTCCTAGCTCAGATCTCCTACCCTAAATAGGAGTTTGAAACAAGTGTGACAAGGACAAAAGGATGACACATGCAAGCCAAAATTTAACACTAGCAAAACTTCTAGGAAATAATTTAAAAGAATACTTTTGCTTCTGTTTTTTTTACATTTTTAAACATTAATAAAAAATTTAACCCAAAATATATTGTACCTTTTCAATGGACTGTTTTGATTTCCATTTAAGGTCCACCATATCTATGTAGGTAAGCTCTTACTCAGTGAAAGGATGTGTATCTAGTTTTAAAATATTAGTTTATGGATTTAGAGAGCTTCAAGAATAGATAAAATCTTGTTCCTACAATTAGAAATTCATAATTTGAGAGTGACAATAAGGATGAAGTGTAATAGTCTGAATGTGTTAACAAAAACTCTATCTTTAATTTCAAATTCGACAACTATTTACATGTCAAAGCTAGATGTTTATTTTAGCGGATTAAACTTCTTGCTATGCTTACATTTTTTTTTTTTTGGGTAATCATACACTTTAAAAAACTAATAAGATACACCCTCCTAACAGAAATGGAAGTTATACAAGAGGCACCGATGAAAAATTTCCTCGATGGAGCATTAATATAATCTTCTTTGAAGGAGGTTTGATAGAAGACAATGTCCTGCAGAGTTCTATTCTTCTTCATCAGTTTGGAGAAGTAAAATTGTTGCAGCATTAATTAGAAACTCACCCTCTAGTTGTAGAAGGGTTTGAGAAAATACATATACTACAGTTCTGTTCTTCTTTATGAGATTGAAAGAGAAGCAAGTGTGGGCTTCAGTTAGTAGTTGGTCTTAAATGGAGTGTAGTGATGAAGAATATTCACCACACCAGCTAAGGATCCCACAAGTGCCGCCATTGTGACAGCGAAGCATAATACATTAAGCAACTGCAGGAAACACCACTTTAGTGTCCATTGGTTGATTTTTTTCTGAGCTATATGCATTTGTACTGGGAAATAGACAGTGAGTGGGAAGAAGGCCACTGCTCCCAACACACCCATGATGGCATTGAAGAAGGGAAGAATCATGGATACCACTGTTGTGAAAACCACAAAGCAGGTCCTCCACACCAACCTGAACAGGTTGAGCTTCAACTGTCCCATGACAGGGATGTCAAGTTGGTATTCATTTTGGATGAAACAGCTCTTGGTCCATGTGTTGGAGCTCCATGCCTCAACAAATGCATATAGAGGCTGGCAGAAGACCTGCAAGAATAACACAAAGATGCACCAAAGAATATGAATGAGCCCTGCTATGGATGCCAAAATTGGTTAGATCAATGAACCCTACAACTTAGAAATGGAAATCATAGCTTCATACTTGAGGATATTGATCCTTAACCAGAAGAGCAATCTAAGGTCCTCAGAAAGGTACCTAAGTTTACTTAAAATTGTTTTTTTTGTTATTTGAACTACATACTTGTGGAATTGGGTCCTTGATGTACAAGACCAATCTGAGGAATTGGATCCTTGAAATACAAGACCAATCTGAGGTTTTCAGCAAGCTACCCAATTTTCATTATGGTTAAGCATAACTTCACGTTTGTGGATAAGGATCCTCTACCAGAAGACCAATCTTAGCTCTTCAGCAAAGGAACCAATTTTCATTAATTGGTTAACCTTAGCTCTTCAGCAAGGGTTTTCATCAAGGTACCCAAATTTTTGAATGAAAATTGACTATTTCAATGAGCCATATAGCTTGATAATTAACATCGGTGTTCAACAAGCCTTAGAACTGATTTTTAGGTGTCTTGAAGGTACCTGATAAGCTCCCACCAAGTGGATTACAATACAAATGTTGGCTATGTCAACCAGCCAGAATGGATTGTAGAATCCGAAGCCTGTTAAAAGGTTTCCGGGTGCATGTTTACCAAATGCTGCATATCCAGCACATCCCACGGACATGTAGAAAAGAGTGGTCACTGTAACACCAATTGTAGATGCCTTCCTCATGGTTTTATTCTCTGCTGGAGGAGACTTTACTGTGTCCTGCAATAAAATAGCAATTGGAGGAACAGGATATTGTTATTATTATCATGAATTGAATGATATGAAATTTCTAAATGAATATTTATATAATTTGATATTGAACTCTGTTTCAACAAGTACTCTGTTCGTTTTGATCTGCCAGTTCAGATAAATTGTATGCCATCCTATACATTTAGTACCATACTTAAGAATCCACAAAGAATCATGCAAAAATGAATAATCCTCTGCTTTTGCTTGCAATATTATTGTTTCTCCAGATATCATAAGACAGACTCATACCAATGCAGATCATTTGTATAGATTTTTTTGGATACAGGAATGACAAACCTGTATTTCAATCAAAATCATTGAAAAAGAATAAGCAAATGCAATATTTCCAAGAGCTTGAAAGATATTCCATGTATCAGTCTTTGACTTGAATACAACTCCAATTCCCACTCCTTCTAAGGTTCCATGAGAATGGCTTTTTTCTGTGGCACACAATACAGATGAAGATCAGTCTATCATTTGAAGAATGTTGGAAAATTTATAAGAAACTATAGTATGTTGATATTTCTTAGAAAGGACAAACCAAAGTAGTGTTGACGTTACGTAAAAGGGATAAACTTAACTACTACCATTGTTGAAGAAAAGAGAAAGGGTAAATGCACCAAACTAATATGCTTTGCTTAAAATTCATATTGATCTTTCAGAATGTGAAAACAGGAGATGATCTTGAGGTTACCTGTGGCCATGCCAATTCCAAGACCCAATCCAATGAATGAATAGGAAAGTGACATTACGGCTGCAACAATGGACAACCACCAAAGTTTGCTGAAATTTGGAATCTGTGAAAGCACCACTTGTGTTGCTCCAAAAATTGCCATGTACAAATTATTTGAAATATAGCAAGAAGAGTCTCTTCCTTTCTCATGAAAGCAGTTTGATCGCCCAATAGCCCTGTCACATTTTGGTTCATTAACCAGAAATTGAGGTGACTTCAAGTATTAGAATTCAGAAACATGAACTTTTCTGGATTTAAATTATAGCATTTCTTCAATAGAAGATACTTGTACTGGTGTGGAGGGTATATACTTACACCATGCTGATAGAAGCAGTGATAGTGTATCCAATAGCTGTTCCCACAAGATTCATATACTGTACAAGGCCGCATAAAAAGACCTTTCTTCCACCTAAGCAAAATCCTTGTTAGCACAAATTTATCCAATATTTTTATCCCACCTAGTCTGACATTATAAAAAATATTTGGCTCTGGATGTCCTCGTTATAAATAGTTTGACAAAAAACTTAATATATTTTGGACTACAGTATCAAATCAATAGTAGAAACTAGAAACTACATTGACAATTAAAGAATTTCAAACTAATGGCCAAAGGCACATTCCAGGGTCCATTGTTGGCTATGGCTTGATGAAGATTGACTGCTGCTAAAATGCTACACATGCATAAGTGTTTTTGATATAGTGACAGAATCCTGTAATTTCGAGGATGAAGTGTGCTACATTATAAATAATAGGATATTTGGATTCCAGTGGACCAGTACACAAAATTATGAACCGATCATAATGACCAAACTAGTTTCTTGTGTCGTATTTTAAGATTAAAACAGACATTTTTATGTTGTTCTTTCTTGCTTCTGGATTCAGTTGTGTTTTTGCTTTTTTCATCAACGTTTTGGATCACACTCCATGATCCATCATCGGGATGAGGAGTGCTAGTTGATGAATCATGGAGTGTAATCCACATTTTGCATCACACTTTGTGATCCATCATCGGGATGAAGAGTGCTAGTTGATGAATCACGGAGTGTAATCCGAAACATTGATGAAAAAAGCAATAACACTATTGAATCCAAAAGCAAGAAAGAGCGGCATTAATAGATTGTGGAAACTTGATGTCATTAAGAAATTTTTATCTAAAATTCAAATAGAATTTTGTTTCTTATCTGAAAAAATTTATAACAAAAAACTGAATTCTTTATCTCCGAAAAATTGTTACAAAATCTATTTTTTAATATCTAACAAATATAAATTAATATCTCAAACAAATAAACAAAATATTACTGTATTTACTCTCAGATGCCTCTTACAATTCTACAATGGGAAGAAACATTATATTCTTAGAAGTTTTCTATAATTCCTCATGACCACCCCAACATAAAACTTGAATGGAAGATAAGAAAGAAGATTGAACAAACCTAGAATGGCTCTGACTGCATCCATATAGGTGTAATTCCTGGCTCCAGTTGTAGGATCAGGTGAACGGTAACAATCTGCAAGCAAGACTGATGTGTAATATGTTACAATGGAGAATCCTGACAGAACAAGGGGCCCTGCAATCCACCCCAGCTGAGCCATACTCCATGCCAATGACAGAACTCCAGATCCAATTACGGCCGTTATCACGTGACATGATGCAGTCCAAACATTGCCTGCAAATTCAAGACATTAATGGCCAACACCAATATCAAATAGATATATAGACATTTAAAGATATGCCCATATCTAAATAAATGGGTATGTACACATCGGATATATATTAAAAACTTAAGGAAATGGGTTTTCACACAGCTAAAAATTTATTCACAGTTCTAAAAATGGATTTAGTATATTCTAGATAAGCATCATTGTCTAAACAACTTGATATCTGCAAATTGTAACTACTATCAGAACTTTTTAACAAGTGGGTATGTGCACATTTCAGCATGTATCAAGACTTAAACTAACTAGTATTATATGGATTGAATATACATCAAATTTTAAATCAGTAGGTCTATGCACATTGAATATATACCCCCAAAAAATTGATGATTGAGTAGGAGCACATTCAACATGTACCATAAATTACATGAGGCATATATAGACATTGAGTATACATCAAATTGCAATCAAATGAATACACTCGTTGAAGATATTAGGTCTTAAAGTAAATATAGATCGAATATATCATTTATTTATGGTACCTGTGCGCTGAGGGTGGCCGTCATCGTCAACAGGGGTAAACACTTCATCGAGCTGGCTTTCAATTTCCCTCCCATCAAAAAATTTCTTAAGGCCACCTTCTCCCACAAAAGCAATGTCCATATTTAAAAGCTGATATTCCTTGGCTTTGATATACTCTTTGTTGTTGTTGGTCACAAGAGATTTATCAAGCATTCCATTCAGTAAAAGCTTTGGCAATCAAAATCAGCAAGCTTTTCTTCTGCTTAAATGCTAACTGTCTTGCTCGGTAGATCACATTTCCCTTGTGATTTTTATCATTGGCATCTTTCTTAATTACAAGCTACTGATATTGTATATCATTCCCTTTATCTTCAAGCATGTATAACATATATATTACTTATATCCCTGACCTCTGCTTCTGCTTCACTATCTCCAGCTGCTGAGTTGAGAGGCCAGCTGCAAAAAAGGAAAGAAAATATCAGAAACTATTGATGACAATTCACCCAAAAACTTTACCCAAATCGATGAACTGCTCAATTTCCTTAACCAATTTTGAAAAAAAAAAAATTCAAGGACTGAACTTATGCAAGTTGAAACATAAAAATTCATAAAGGAGATGCCATCAACCTAATTGGTATTTCTCTTGCCCTTCAACCCACTAGCATTTTACAGTAATAATCCCAAACGCCCTGAACTTTCAGAGGTTGATGTAATCCTATGAACCCTTGAACTCACTAAACCGTGAAAAAAAGGCTTGCATTCAACTGCAATTATGCATGCTGAAGCATAAAAATCCACCAATATAAATGCCACAAACCTAAACTGATTTTTTTTCCTTGCCCTTCACCCCAGCATATTCCACATGAGCAATACAAAACAATCAAAACTCCATGCAATTATATGGGCTTTTGAATACTAACCCATTAAGAAAAACTTGCATTTAAACACTTAAATTCTGCATGTTGAAACACAACGATTCATCAACAGAGACACCACCAATCTAACTGGTTTTCTTTCATTCACATCAATCCACACCAATCAACACTATTCATCCAATCATATGAATTCTTGATTTTACTCATATCAAAAGAAACTGCTTTACCAAAAAGAATCCAGCAAGCTCAGTACTCATTTCCTTTCTTTACCCTTCGATCCACCATCTGCTCCCTGAGGAACAACAAACCCCAAGAATGCATATATAAGACAAGCAGAATCAGAACTATATATTAAATAATATTTGTCAACTCTGCTCTTTAAAGGAAAGTTTGCAGCCAACTGATTGTGAACATGCACATTATTAGGTGGTGGTCACAGAGTTATGGGCACCGAGGTCCTGTCAAAGAGTTGCGTTTCCCTAGATTTCCAAACTTCGAGGAATTCATTAACTGTCTTCCTTTTTAACTTAGATTATATCTTTGCAAAATACACTGAATGTGTAGGTATCTAACTGCATGAATTTTTGTATCCACTGTAAAAAACATATAAGAAAGAATCTAAGAAGAAAAGTGTAGAGCATCTTTTGTTGGGCATTCAAGGTTGGTTTGCAATAATTGATCTGTGCATGGAAGGTGGTGTTCTTTAATAAGCCACATTAAGACACACATTTAAGATTCGGTGAGAGACTGATAATGAATCTTCTCTAGTATATATTCTAGAACAATACAGATAAAGCTCATAGATTAGATTTTCATATGGATATGATCAAATGCTTACAAGATTTTATTTGAGGCCCACAGTTTTCATGAGTTTGTAGTTGAAAAAAACCTATGAGGTTTCAAAATGTATTATTGTAATCCATTAAACCTGCACATTTAGGCGTACATAAATTTCAGCACTGTAAACGAGAACTCCCACCAAATTTGTCTTTTTAAAACCTCAAATATAATGGTGCCATAAATTGAAGATAATTAAAGATAATTAGCAGACATCATACGTTTAATACCCTCTGGTATGCTCTAACTGAACTTTTCAGTTGTTGGATTATTATTGTCTTATAATATTTAGTTTTAGTATATAAATTAGGTTAGATTCTGATATAGCAGCAAAAAACTTTTTGGAAAAAAAATTATAATAAGATTTTTAGAAAAATCAGGATTTAAATTGGAAAAATCATATCTAAAAAAACAATATTAAAGAAGTTGAAAGAGCCACAAAAAAACTACTTTTTAAAAATTTTGAAGGCATTTTTATAGTATAGAAATAAGGGAGAGGGTTGATGGTGGTGCTGGATCCACTACTTGGATAGTAGTTTGACAGTGTGGCCCCACCTAATGTCAATTCAATGGCTAGATATAAACATAAAAAATATCATTTTAAAAAAAATTGTTTCTATAATATGAAAAAACAAAGCTACATGTTAAATCAACTATGTTTCCAATAATAGATAGAGCAATTACTATCAACCTTCTTAAATTTGGATGAATGTAAATAGATATTTATATTTCCATTATATAATCATTTGTATATTTGACATACACAGGCTCAGCTCACATTTAATCAATAATACATTAATTTTTTGACCAACTTGCAAATACATATAACTATATTACAAAAAAAAATCACTCCACTTTTCATCCATGCATTGCCATCTTCTAGTTCCACAATGTCCACCTATACCCCTCTTTCATCAAATTTGCCCTGCAAAAATTGTAAAACAATACTCAAACTCATCATTACAAGCAAATTTACAAAATATCCATTATTTACTCATATAAAGAAGACATGTAAAGAGGGTCTATTGGCTATGGAATTGTAGTAGCTTCATTCTCCCCCACATGTTGGTAGCGTAACACCATTCTTGCTTGTACTTTATTCTACATTTGCATAGATCTAACTGTGGGAAGTATACAGAAACACGTCAACAAAAGACACATCAGCTAAAACTAAAAATGTCACATCATAGAGTTTTTTGTTGTCAACCCATAAAACTTAGAACATACATATTGTAAACACCTAAAATTGTCATGTCTAATTAAATAAATATTTTTATTTATTTAATTATTTAAGTCTTTAATTTTTCTATTAATTAAATAAATCTTTATTTATTTAATTAATTCATTTATCCTCTTCTAGCCTTTTTCCTCATTTAAATAAATACATTTATTTATTTAAATTGTCCTTTTTCTAAATTAAATAAATACTTTTATTTATTTAATTGATCCCACTTCCTCTATTTAATTAATTAATTAGCCTTTTTTACCCATGGCACATGTCATTCATCTCCTAATTCCTACACTACCTACCCTCTAATCCTAGCCGACCATCTATCTTTTACTCCTCTAAATCTTATCCTTCCATTTCCTAGAGTGTCTTCTATATAAGAGGATGCTTCTCTCATTATCAATCCTCCTAATCATTATATTCTCTCCTAAGCACTCAACTACGCATTCGAACTTTCATATGCGATTTTGCCTACTTGCAACAACATTTATGTTCTTTGTTGAGCTCTTGTGCACAAATAAAATCTAAGAGCAAATATATCAAGCAAGATCAATGGAGATAGGAAGAATGGATATTCAAACCCTATTAGACATGTGATGGTATCATCTTTGTGATTTTGTTGATTTGCATTGTCTTAGGCAATCTTCATATGTTATGGTGGATCTTTGTTGTTGTTAGGCTAGGGTTTTGTGGTTGAATCTATTAAGTCTTTCAATTTTGTTGTTTCCATTTTTACTATAAACACACATATATATAGGGCATCCATATATGTGGAACTAATCAGAGAATAAATTGCAAAAAGAGTATTTCGTACAAATGTATAGTTTGCAGATGCAAATGTATGCAAATGTTTCAGAAGAAAGCAACAATACAAATGAATTATAAACACACACACGCACACACACACATATATATTTATATTTGTATATATACACATATATAATTACACACACACGCACATTTATAAATATATATATGAATATAGATATATAACAGAATGGGTCGAATGGTGGCGATGGTTATGGTGTGCGAGGGGTGCATGTCAACAAAGGACACATAGATCAAAACTAAGAATGTCACATCGAAGAGGGTCCAATTGACAATTAAGAAACACACACATATACATATACATGTATATATGTATATGTATATGTATATGTATATGTATATGTATATGTATATGTATATGTGTATGTATATGTCTATGTGTATGTATCTGTGTATGTATGTATGTATGTATGTATAACAAAATATTGGCACACAGAAGATAACAGTCCTATCTATTAGATTAATCATAACCCAATTAATCTAAAATTGTATGTTTTTAAATAGAACAATATCCTAATGACTCTAAAAATAGCACAAAGAATACAACACTATCTCAATGAACCTAGAATTGCAACTTTAAAATGACTCGTCCAAATCATCTAACAGGAATTTGAACGAGCTAGTGGCATTGTTGACTAGGAAGCAGAGAATGGTCTATAAAAAGTTATTTTGTGAAGCAAGATAGCAAAGAAACATGGCCAAGCATTTCAGAGTGCATTTTGATTGTGTGGATGAAACAAGAGATGATAAATTCGATAGAATTTTCAATTGTTGTAATGATCCTTCAGTAAAGGAAGTCATTATTGACATGGTTGGAGTAGGTGCATGGGAGCATGAACAAGGCCATGTGCATGATGGAGTCATCTATGAGAGGCTTTCAAGTGTTTGATAGAACTATGTGGGGAGTGAGTGTGGGTAGGAGGGTTATGGCATCCATCAATTACAATGCAATATTGGACGAAGTCCACAACATCCAAGTCAAGCCAATATCAAGAACATTGGTTGATATGTTTGACTTGGAAGTTAAAGATAAAAAGGGAAAGATGAAAAAAACCCGAATCAACAAGGACATATGGAGGAATTGAATTATTTTTTGGTTGAAAATGAAGACCTCTTCACTCTAGCTCAAGTAGGTAGGATCATAGAAGTCAGTGGTGGGATTAGGTTCCTATACTACCATCTTTGAAACTGATATGTATCTTTAATACTACTAAATGTATTTGTTTATTTAGTACCACAATACGCATACATGTGTATAGTTTGTAGTTGTGTATAGTTTGTAGTTGTGACCAGTTGAGTTGATTTTGCACTTAGTGACTTTTGGTTATGTATAACATGATGGTGGATTGATGTGAATGTATGCAAATGTTTTAGGATCATGAATAATAAACATACTATGAATAGTTTATAGAAAGCAAATGAATATAATATTTACATATAATGAACAATTTAGAAATAGCAAATGAATAATAAACATATGATGAATAGTTTATAAATTTGTTAAATTGTGTCACCTTCCAAATATTCATACCTTTGAACCTTTAGGTGGTGTCTCACATAAGTCTTCAATAGCTATCTCAAACCATTAATTGTGCATTTTGTAATAGGTATAGATAACTTGTATAGATAGGCATTACTACAATGCAAGTTTTTCTCATAAATGTGTTCAATGCACATTGTAGTTAACTTGTATAGATAGGCATTATCCTACTATAGTTAACTTGTACAAATAGGCATTACAGAGAAAGTTGACAAATTTAAATTGTTGTAGCCTAGAATTTACATAGACACATGCATGAAATTAATGGTAGAAGTGATAGAAAGTGTAAAGTGAATGAAACATATCAATATCTATACTTTGTGTATACATGATATATATTGTATTTGAGGGTATCATACAATCTACTCTTAAAGGTTCCATGCACCTATCTATTCTATGTGTGTATAAGAAATAATGGTGTGTGTATGTGTGTGTACGTGTGCACTATGTATAGTCATAGTAAAAGATTTCCATGAAAAAATTAAAAGATTGTCATGAAACAATATTTACAGAGTCATAAAGAAAATTTTGAAACCAATTGAAATACACATACAATGGAGGATCATTGTCGTCGTAAGGTTGGAAGACAACCCTTCCTATATATGGTTTTGAAGTTTTTTGCTTTCCTAACGAGCTAGGAGTGTTGATAAATAGTGGAATATATGGAAAATCTATCACCACTACCTCTCAGCAGTCGGTCCTGAAGTGCACCACCACTAGTCCATCAATGGACACTATCATTACCCTTTGTGAAGAGTGAATGTTCTTTTTAGTAAACCATATTTGATGAAAATTGTGCCAAAGTGGTTGTGAAATGGTTGATGGAAGAGAGTAATGGGGAAACATGTACCCAAATAACACACACCTAGTTTTGGTTGATGATATGTTTTTCCTAAAACAAGGTATTTTGGAAACCATTTAATTTGACTTGGAAAATGTGCACAAATCTGACACTAATTCATTTTTTTGGGTTTTCAATCGGACCATCTACAACGTGACATTTTTAGTTTTTCTCGGCATGTCCTCTGCTAATGTGGACCCCTTGCACAACATATCCCTAACCACCATCAGGCCCTCTCCTTTATACTTACCAAATAAAATAAAATAAAGAACTAAACTATGAATTGTCTAAAGTAGGGAGTTTAGCCCATGAGTTGTCTGAATGAAGAGTTTGTCTAAAATAGTAGAATTTAGTGTAGCTTGTAATCTTTGCTAAAAATCATTCTTTGGTAAGTCTTGTATGAAGTTGATAAAGTTATTACTAAGTTAACAATAAAACATTTCATTGAATGGTATGTGAGTAAACCTCTAGTAATGTTTATGGTGTGAGTGGATGGTAAAATGCTACTAACAATAGTGCATTCCAAATTATTATTAATATCAAAAGAATATCTAGTCAAAGAGAATATGATATTACAACAAAGTCTAAAACCTTCAAAATCTTAGTAAGACCTCAAAACAACTTCAATAAACATGTTTGTATCTCACAAGGACAAAAGAAAAAAATACATTTTATCACTACGAAACCTTCAAATATGAAAGTTTAAAGAATATATCATCCAAATAAAAATCTAATCAATCGATAAGAGAAAAACCATGAATTGTGCATTTTCAAATATTCAAGTTACTAAACCAAATCACATTCAAAAGTTTTTCTATTAAACCAAACCTTTAAATTTAGTCAAAGTACTGACACATGTAAAGTAAAAGTAGAAGTAGAAGATAAACATTTTAGGATAGATAAGAACAATATCAAAATAAGCATACAAAATCACAATGACCAAGATTTTGATGTCACTAAGATTGGACATCTTGGTGTTATACTGGTTACATATAAACATCAAACATCAAACATCAAGCTGATAATTTTATGCAGCCAAGGGTTTTTGCACTACAACTTGAGAGAAGGGTAAAATGTTATAAAGACAAAAACGACCTATGCATAACATGACCTCTTCACTTCTAGTATTGAGACCATGTAAAAAAAGAAAGTATAGCATTGTTCATCAAGCAAAGCAATGATATGACAAAGAGTAATTTGGCATAAAATTTAAGCCATTTAACCAAGAATGTGGATTTTTTTTCTAGAGAACTAATTTACAAGGCTACCACTATAAAAAAAGATAGACCGTCAAATGTTGTTTGGACCAAATAACCGACCAATCTTCACAATAATAATTTAATTGTGTGAAAATCAAGATAAGAAGTAGACACAAAATTAGACCATAATAAAGAAGACAAAAAATATGAAGTAGACACAATGAGCTAAAATATAACCTCATGAATTTGTCATAATAGTAAAATACTATCTCTTTGAAGGGAAGCCCCGCCAAAATAATATAGATATAATATTTTTTATCTTGTTAATTTAAATTGAAAGATCCTTATTATATGCATATTAAAAAATTTATTTAACATTCGATGTAGATAAGAAGTAGACACAAAATTAAATCATATATAACAACATATTGATGTTATTGATAAAAATGTTAGCATCTAAATATAGATAGAATTAAACTATGATAAAATAGACACAAAATATGAATTGTTTGAAACATCAAGCTAAAATATAATCTCAGAATATAGAACATTCATCTGTCATAACAATAAAATACTCTCTTTGGATGGAAGCCCCACAAAAAATAAAATGCATTTAATATTTTTTTATCTTGCTCACTTAAATTGAATGATCTTTGTGATGTGCACATTGACGTTTTTATTTAATAAATTATTGATCTATTTGTATGTGCTGATTAAATTTTGTGTGCATACTATTTATATGGTATGAATTTATAGAATGTATTTGCAACAATGTTATAGCAAACAATTGCATATCTTTCACTCAAATGCACCACCTTCCAACTCTCTACAAGTCTGCAACTAGTTGTGCCTTCTATGTATCTTGACAAACTTTCATTTGTAGGTGTTCTCTTAAAATATCGCATGATTGTGCTATTCATAAATTATTTTACAAGTTTTGAGGGTATTAAAAATTAGCAGGAGAATGATTAAGGTTTCAAACATGATTTAAATATGATTTTATGCTAAATGAAAAACAAATTGTTGAAAATTGTAGTCAATGATTTTTTGAACATTGAGATTTTTTGGAGGAAAATATACTCTAGATAGTACCAATTTGCAAAAAACGAGTATAATACCAAACCTTCTATGGTTTAGAATAATAAATAATAGATAAATTAGATAAAGTTAATTTAATAAAACAATTGTTAATAGTTATCTTTTGCAAAATGAATGGTATTATAAATCATTTGAAATGAGTGTTATATATATATATATATATAATGATTATTATGTGATGTTTTACTGTGTAATAGTGGTTTGAATTAGTTTTTTCTGTGTTCTTTATCATTTTCAATTTGATATTAGAATATTTAATTTTTCTATTCTTATGAATTGTGTATCACTAATCTTTAGATTGTTTTAGTTTTAAAATGGTATTTTTTAATATCAATCTTAATAAAATTGTAATATTTATATTTTAAAAAAATTGAAAATTTAGTTTTTTTGTTTTTTTAAATTGATGAAGATGAGAATAAATTTCAGATTTTTTTTAAAGACGTTATTTATATTTAGTGAACAATTTTAAATAGAAGATAGTGGATGTGAATAACATTTCATCTTAACATAAAAAATATAAGATATTGCACTTGTAGGCATCTAAAAATGGTCAACACTTGTGATGTCATACTTTAACATGTTTGTGTGACCTTATTTTACGATTTTTGCATCTTATTGACATTTCCTCTATGTCACACATTCGATCTTAATTGTTTGTCAACATTGTGTCTTTCCTCTACATTTCTTTCCTATTTGATTCTAATCTCTCACATTTCAAATTAGGTCTTGTCAATGTCAATTTTGAATTGCAATCATTGGTCGAAATCAATTTTGTCATGTTAATTTGAGCATAGTTAATCTTAATTAATGTCGAATTAGGGTTTTGTCCTTGGTTTTTGGTCATTCTCAATCAATTTTCAATCATCTTCAATCAATTTCAATCATTTTGAATCCTCTTTCAATTGTAAATTATTAGTCAATGTTGTCAATTTGTGATCAATTTGTCATCGGTCTTTGTCAATTTCAGTATCATGTCAACCTTCATGAAGTCAACCTTTTATCAATCTTTGAGATTCGTCATCGATCTCAATCAATCATCAATCTTCATCAATTTTGGATCGATTAGTCATTGATTCTTTATCAATTTGATCCTCTTGTCAATTTTGATCAATTTATCATTAATCATCTTCAGTCAAATCAATATCAACTTCTTGTCATTATCTTATCCTTGTCATTTTGTCCCTTTGATTGTAATCCTTATCATTTATTGGCTTCAATTTCGTCTTGACCTAATTCTATTTCTAGTTTGTCTTTTAGGGTTTAATGATTTATTCATTTAATCCTACTAACATCTCTTCTTAGGTTAAATGAGTTAATTTCATTTATCCTAAGTCTTTCATGTCACAATTAAATACTTTATTTAATTGTCTAATTGGTCTTTTGTGAATTAATTAATAAATGTGAATTTATTAATTAATGTCACCTAGTTCCTATTTCCTAATTTTCGTAATTTCCCAAAAAAAAAATTCCACCTAATTGCTAATTTTTTGAATTTCAAATTTCTACTAATTATTCCCACTAATTTTTCTCTCCTAATTATCTCCCCTTTTTTGTGCTAAATCATGTCATAAGTTATGAGGCTATTTTCTCTCTAATATGTCATTCAATCAATGAGCTATTATTTCTCTCAATTTGCCATAAATTAAAGGGATGTTTTTCCTCCTAAACATGTCATAATTGATTTGCACAAATTCCTCCCAATTTTTCATATTTGTCATAGCAATTTGTCATGAAATATTGTCAATCAAATTTGTCATAATTTGGTCACAAATCATACCAAATTGCCTATATTTGTTACCCTTTTTGAGTCCTCATCAATGGGTCTATAAATTGAGCACTATTTTCTTCATCAACCTAACCACGCTTCGAGTAATCTTATTTTGTGATTTTCATCTTTCATTGTCAACTTGCTTCCCCACTTGCATTTGCACTTGTAGGTGAAATCCACAAATTCCTATTTGAAGGTGAAAGAATAACAATAGAATCACATGGAGGAGATTATGTGTTTTGGTTAGCATTTAGTTTATTTTGAATCTTGTCTTCATGCTTTCATTGATTGAATTAGGAGTGTATTTCATAACTTGTTAGTTTTTGTGGTTAGCTAATGTTATGTTATGAATCCTTTTTCCAAATTTCCTAGTTACAACACTCACTTTGAATTTTGGATTGGTAGAAAGAAGATTGTTGAGAGGAATCCAAGATGGACGTGAGGACATAACTTGTTTCTTGTTGCATCCACTTCTGCCAAGTGTTGAACATAATTTGAAGGAATGAAGATTACATTATTCAAATATGGTCCTTCATTGCTTTTGCGGAGACTATATGATTGATAAGCATGGACTTTAGATTAATGATTTATATTTTAAGTTAAAGATGTATCTTTAAAAATTAATTTAAATGCATATTCCCTAGTAGTTTTTGTACTGAATAAAGTTGAGAATATTTAGGTAGTATGCTAGTCATTCCTAAACTAATATGAGGTAATGAAAAGTTTATTCTGTGCTCTGCTAAGGTTTTGTATTTTTTCTGCATGTTGCTTTTGTATGTCACCGTCTTGCATCACACCACATTAACTATGAGAGTCCTTTTAGTTTTATAATGGTCTCAGCGAACCTCAACCCAACATTTGTTGCTAGTGTTGAAGATATGCAATTGGTGATAATGGCTCCACTAAAAAAATGACCTCAAAAATTCATGCCCAAGGTTTTTCATGAGGTATACCTTCTAATAAACCTGTGGATGTGATTTTACCCATTCAGGATTTTGATAATGAATGTCAATGGTTAGAGAAACATACTCTTATAGGATATTTTATTCCCTTAAGCATGCTCTGATATTGGTTTGCCAAGGCATGGGCCCCTCATGGGATCAGCCTAGATGGATTCCAAAACCTAACAAAAGGTTTTTTATTTTACGTTTTGTTGAAGTTAACCATGTTCGAACTATTTTTCAAAATGGACTTTGATATGTCAATCATCCTTTCTAGTTTTCCATCCTTGGTCTCAAGACTTTTTAGTCTCTAATAATAGAAAAAAACTTCCTAATCTTATTTGGATTGAGTTTTTAATTTTTTCATACAATTATCCAATCCCTAGTAAAAGTTGTTTGTGTTGAAACAAATCATTTTTTACCATGCTTGACCCTGAAAATGGGTTTATGATGAGGTCAACTTGTCTCGTGACCTCAAGGAGACAATTGATATTAAGATAGGAGGTCTTTGCCACACCAAACGTGTGCTTTATCTAAATTTTCCCAACACTTATTTACGGTGTCAATCCTTTAAGCATAAAATTAAGGATTGACCATTGGCTACTATGAGGGCTAAGTCACCTCCTAAGGTTTCAAACCATCCACATGTTCTAGAGATTTCAAAGATAGACGAGAAGTGAACTACAGTTACCCAAAAAGGGAAAGCTACCTCGTCCAATAGCATGCCAAAAAAACCCAATGAACCAGTTGTGATGCAACCACAACCATTGTTGCTAGTTTCAAACCCTTTTGAGAAGGGAAGGATGTTGCTACTCTTGTTGTTGTCGAGGTTTTCGTTCATCCTTCTTTTGTGTGAACATCCTTGCCAATATTGGTACCCTCCACTCATCCACATAGTTTATGTCACTCTCGCGGTCCTTCTGAGCACACAGAGGAAGGTGAGATTGTTTCCAAAAAGATTCTTATTTATTGAAAAATCATTTCTCCTCTCTTATTGACAGTGATGATATGCAAGATTTTGAATCATGAATTTCTTGTCTTGGAATGTTTGAGGTCTTACTGACCTTGCTAGGAAGTATTCCATGTGGGATAGTCGATAGAATTATCCTAGCAATGATGTATTATGTCTTCAAGAAATTAAGATTTCTTCTTTCATGCTTTTTGTTGCATGATGGGTTATTTAGCTAGTTGGCTTGGTGTTTTCTTCCAATCACGAGGTGGGTCATGGAGAGGTTTTCACCCCTCTTGTGCCATGATGGCAATCTTGCGTGATTGATCATGGATCTCAAACTACTCAATTCATGTCAATCAACAATGATTCCTTTCGAATCATCAATTTTTAAGCTCCCAATGACGTGGTTGAGAGAATTTCTCTCTAGGAGTGGATTGTGGATTCAATGCTTCCTACCACTTGGGTTTTGTCTAGTGATTTTAATATAGTTGAGGTGGATTCTAATAAGGAGGGGTTATTGTCTTTCTATATACACTAAAAATTTGATCTAGAGATAATCAATTAAATACGAAATTATTTAATTAATTAAAGTCTTTAATTCTTCTACTATATAAATAAATTTAATAATTTGTTTATATAGTTCATTTTCTTAATTCATCCCACCTTAATTCTATTTCTTTTATTTCCTAATTAAATAAATGAATTTAATGAATTTGTTTATTTAATTATTACCTCTCCATTAAATTTGGATTTTTAATTCAAATTGGACACATGTGCCCTAACTCCTAACCACCTCCTAACCTAAGATTCTTATAACCAACCCCCTAGTCTAACCATGGGTTAATCAATCCTATCCTCTCTAACCATCACATCCTAACTTCCTATGGGTTGTGCATCCTCCCTTGAGGCCACATGGCACTTTTGCCACTTGTCCCTCATATCTTTGCCACTTGCCTCTTTTTGGGTATTTGGTAAAAATTCTTTGACACTTGTCTATCCAAGCAATGACATGTGTCTTCTCCTTCACCCTCTTCTCCAACTTCTTCAATCTTAACCGTCGATATCTCCAGATCGAACCCTGACTGTGTATTTTTGCCACCTCAGCCTTGGCCTTGAAACATCTATGAATGGTCCTCATTTTAGCCATGAGAGCCCCCCCTAGCATCTTTGACATTCTTAGCATTTTTCAACATTATCAACAATCATCTTTAGCAACATAATTAAATTTGCATCATAGTTTTCATCATACTTTATAATTGCATAAAATTGCATTATTTACCTTATCATAGATCATGGAATTGCATTATCATATTCTCGTTTCTTGAGTTGTCATCTTGCAAATATCATTCATCTAAGAGCTATCATTTGCACAAGCGAGGTCCTCAAGAATAGAGAGTAATGAGGCGCTTTGAGGGATTTTTTTAATTGCTTTATTTGTGTTTTTACTCTTTCATGTAATTCTTCATTGGATGTTTTGTGTAATTTGATTTTTAATGAATTTACACTAATTTTACACAGTATCACATTTTGGCACCCACCATGGGGCCTAGCCCCATTTTTAACAATTTCTTGCAGATTTTTCTTCAACAAGTGAACACAAAGAACTAGTTTAGCGCTCCAAAGAGGAATATTGGTGTTTTTAGCTTCCAAATTAGCACATTGAGATCTTTTTCTAGTGCATCCATCTCCCGCATTAGTGTCCTGGGTTCCCAGATTAGCACTCTGATTTAATGAATTAGTGTTTTGATTCTATAGAATAGCGTTTTCATAGTGCAGAATAATGCTCTGATTAATCATTTTAGTGTTTTCAATTTTGTTTACAAAATAATAATATCTAGAGACTATTTTTTGTTATTCTGTTTTGTATGCACTATTCACGTTGTCAAAGCTCGGAGTTATAAAACCTTCCATTGCCAAAGACTAAATCATAAAATACTAACGTTGTTTGCAACCATGGCGAGCATTGCACTTGTTTTTGTTTAATTTAGGCACATAGTTTAACTAGGGGATTAATCAATACCATGTATTACGTGCCTAAGACGATAGGCAAGTATGCTCTCCCCTTCATTGGGTGAGAAAAAAGCTAGACTCATCGAATTTTCTTTTCAAGAAGTGCAATATTCTTTAGTAGGCCTACCCTCCCGAGTAGCCCATAAGGTCAGGTGAGAGGGGAACAACCCAATTGGGAATGGCTAACGCCGAGTTCATCTAACCCACTATAAAAATAAATGTGGTTTTGATGAAAATTGAAATCAATGACAGTGTTGGGAATAGATCTCCTATGTACCTTCGGGTATATCAAACCTTGGTTTTCAAGGCAGGGAGACCTCTTAATTGAGTTTATACCCCGATGCGTCGAACAGATGGCCATACTAGTTCCTTGTTAGTTAGAAGCCACCATTTTTAGCCTTCATACGATAATTTTAGTGCAAGGGGATAGAAGGTTTTCCCCCCCAAGGCACTCACCATTTGGCTCCTTAGAGGAGAGGCAAAAATCCTTGGCTTTGCATAGGCTACTTGTAGCCTTCCGAGGAGAGGGTGATCAAGTTATCCTTCCAGTCTTGGCAACCCCTATTTGCCACCTCTCAACAACGGCAAAAGTGGACATCCCCCCTTAGGGTGTTTACACTTGTGCTACAGAGATTCCAAGTTGTGGGTTGAGTTATCACATTGAATCTAAATCCTTAGGATAGATATGTCTGAAGTGTTTTTCTTGTGTGAAACTCGTGGAAATTTGGGCTTTATTTGAGTTGCAAACATACACCTGATAATCGTACTGCACTAGCTCCCCAATCACCAGGATATGTAGAATCCTGTAGACATCCTCTAGGGTAACACTAATATCACCCGTCGATAGGTGGAAAGTGTTATGCTCACTATGCCATCTCTCGGCTAATGCAGTCAACAAACCTCTGTTATGCATAATCTCTGGCATAAACAATAAATGACATAAACCACAGGCATCTATGTGTCTAATCTCAGCCTGGGACAACTCTGGAACTAAATGACATATGGTCGGTAATTTCTCCCGACACTGGAGAACATCAAGTTTCTCTTGTTTTTCTAGAGAAACCAATCAAGCTAATCGCAGCTATTCAATCATCAAATCTACTCAATCAAGCTAATCAAAGGTATCTACCAATCAATCAAATCAAACTGACTCAATCATCTACCAATCAATCAAATCAAACTGACTCAATCATCAATCAATCAATCAAATCAAGCTATCGACCAATCAAATCAATCAATCAAATCAAATTGAAGCAACTTAAGCTATCAAATCATTTTAAACCTATCAATCATGGTTTATTATCAATCACTGAGTTTGATCAAAAACTCTTCTAAGCTCTTTCATCAGAAACTAAATCGGTTTCTTAGAGCTACTCAATCAAGCTAAACAAAGCTATTCAATCATCAAATCTATCAATCAAGCTAAACAAAGCTAATCAATCATCAAATCTATCAATCAAGCTAATCACAGCTACTCAATAATCCAATTTATCACTCAAGCTAATCAGAGCTACTTTATTAATCAAGCTACTCAAAGCTACTCGATCGAGCAATCAAAACTATCTATCAATCATGCAATCATGCAATCAAGACTCTATTTCATCCACAATGCGTATTACACATGTTAAATATAATCATCAAAAGTGATTTTAAACCTTCGCACTTATCAAAAATACCAACTTTGAACAAAAGCGCTATCCTATCAAGCATATGTGCTAAACAACGATGCATATGCGCTATTATAAGCAAAAGCGCTATCTTTTCAAGCATATGCGCTAAACAACAATGCATATGCGCTATTCTATGCAAAAGCCCTACCATTTCATGCATTTGCACTAACAAATCAAACAAACGCGCTAAAACACACAAAAGCGCTAACATACAATGCAAAAGTGCTAAATCAAGCATTTGCGCTAACCAAAATTGCATATGTGCTAAACTAAATTGCAAATGCGCTAATCTAAAAATCAAAAAAATCAAAATTTTCAAAAATTCAAAAAAGAGCGCCTAAAACATGAAATTTTGAACGAAAACTTGAAAACAAAGCTCGGGATAAGATACATATCGGATACCCATACTCGGTTGGCTGCTGATATCGCCGAACTCCCTTGAATCAATGACACTCCACTGGAATCACCATTTTGGCCACCTCAGCAAGAATATTCTCTCCAAAAGCTGATAAGGATAACAATGAAGTTAAAATTAGCTTTGGTTAATTTTATATTTACTATTTCAGGAGTAATTAATTTCAACAATGGGGCAATTTAATTTGTTTTTTACAAATGAATTTAATTGACTAAATTTCTTATCACATTATCATGAGATTAATCATTCACACTAAAATTTTCGACAATTTCATGATCAATCTCCTGAGGGGGCACACAATCTGGATTTTCAATTTCTATTAGGCATTATCGAGACTTGATTTAATCTTTGAAACAATGTTGTCTCGACATCATTTCAAAGAGGGGCAAAATGTATACACCTAAAAATTGGCTATGAGCAATTAAATAAATATTTTATATTTATTTAATATTTATTCTTCTATTAAATAGTTAATTTGAAAAGATTAATTAATTTAATTCATTTTCATATCTTTCTATTAATTAAAATTTTATTAATTAATTCATTATCCTATTCTTCTGAGTTAATTAAATATCTAATATTTAATTATCTTATTCCTCTAATTAATTAAATATTTAATATTTAATTATTCCTCTAACCAAGTTAATTAAATGTCTAATATTTAATTATCTTATTCCTCTAATTAATTAAATATCTAATATTTAATTACTCCTCTAATCAAGTTAATTAAATATCTAATATTTAATTATCTCCTCCAAGCAATTAAATATCTAATATTTAATAGTTATTCTCCTATCCTATAGTCTCAAATATTAAATAATTCCTAAATTATTTAATCCCTTTTCCAACTCACCCTCCATCTCCACTTCATCTTCCCTTTGCCAACTCATCCAACATGTGGCTAAGGAAATTAATATATCTTAATATTAATTCATGATTTATCTTCAACCTCCAAAATTAATGAAATTGTGTAGGTACATACATTTCATAACCATTTCCTATATTCTCTCCAACACCCCCTACATCTTGGGAAGGACTTGAGTCCATTTGTCCTACCATGCCTAAATTTCCTCCAACCATCCCTAGATTCCCTCAGTCAGCAACCCAGTCAAGGTGAGATGAGTGACACTTGTCTTCTCCTTCCCCCTTTCTCTCAACCTTCACCTTTGCTCACAACCATTCAAATCTGTAGATCTGATCATGACCCTTGATTTGAGCTACATCGTCTTATCCTCTCAAAGTCTATAAAACCAAGAGCTTCAGTTGAGAGGAAGTGAGTCTTCAAAAAAATAGTTTTCAAGCCAATCTTATGCATCCATGAGTTTTTGAAGCAATTAGCAATTAGCAAATATCATTTTAGCAATATTATCATATAGTATCATTTAGCATAATCATGTAGCTTTGCATATCATACTATTAGTTAACTACAAGTTATCAGTCCATTCTTCATATGCCATCTTGGAAGCCAACAGTGCATTGTCTGAGAGCACACCATCTACAACTAGGAACAGTGGAGTTAGGACACAATGAGACATAAGTCATGAAGGTAAAATAATATTTTATTTTAATATGTATTTCATGTAGTTTCATTGGTGGATTTTGGATTTCCTATATGCATTTCCATTGTATTTTGTGAAACTAACTTATTACAGGTAACATCCTAAGGATGAACTTCAAGCTCACACAATTGTTTTTCACATTCATATGTTGCCATCAATGCCAATGGGGGAGATTGTTGGATATTGTCATGCATTGTCGCTGCTAGGATATGTTATTGTCATTGATGTCAACAGATTCCTGTGTATTGTTCTGGTGATTGTTGATTTGAAACATCTTATGATCTGGTTTTGATGTTGTTGTTTTGTTGATCATTGTTTTGCAAAGTTAAGTATATCCTCCGTTATATTTCGATGTGATCAGATCTTGTGCTAAGATTTTGGGATATTGTTTAGGACGGTCTTGTGTATCTTCACTTCATATGGTTCATTATTTGGTGCTCTGCAAGTTATCTTTCTTCATGACAGTTTCCAATTGGTTGTGTTCTTGAGCTTTCAGACATTGATCGATGGAGATTTGAAAAGTGGTGTTGGTGCAGTTGTTCCTAATGATTCTAACATGCTTGATGGTGTTTCCTAGTCATGTCCTATTTATTTTTATGATTTGCATTGATCGTTGTGTGAGATTTTGGTGGTTTTCATCAACCGGTATTGATTTTTTCATGTTATGGGGTTTTCCTAGTGGTGTAGCGTGTTGCAGTTGATCTTGGCATGATTTCCAATGAAGTTGTGTCTTTGGGAATTTGAATTAGGACCATGATATGCTATGTAAATAATTATATTGGTTTGATGGTCGATCTTTGTATCATGTGATGTAATTTTGTAATTATGAGTCAAGGGTTAAGGTTTAGCTAACCTTATTATCAAGGTTGATGAATTGTACATATAGGTGATATATTCATATAGTTTGTGTGTCAATGGTGTTTCTGTATTATTAGAGAGAGGTGTATGTGCGAACAAGTGATTTATCTTTTGATGTTGAGATTGAGGAGAGATTGGTGTTGCAGAGCAAACAACTGTTCTTAATCAGGACTGTAATCAGGCATTTGGAGATGCTATTCTTTCAGTTCATTTCTTTTGGATTGTTGTTTGAATATTGTTGTAAGTCATTGAGACTTACTTGAGGGTTGTAGCCTTTCGGGTCACTATCACTTGAGTAGTGAGATCTAGGTAGTGTGACTGAATGCATGTGCATTCCCCATTGTAATATTTTCACATACTACTGCAGAGTATCATCTTATTGTGTGTAGGTTACCACCGTGGCTTTTCCCTTAATCGGGTTTTCCACATCAAAATCTTGGTGTTGTGTGTTGTGCTTTCAATTTGCCTATCTGTCTTATTGTTGTATTTTATTAGATCTATTTTGTTGGTTAAGTTTTTTATTCCAATGAAGATTGATTCACCCACACCCCCCTCTCAGCCTTCCTTCTTGATTGCTGCTAACATGACAAACTCAACTTTTGGAACAGGAATAGAAACATTGTTAATGATGGAATAGTGGATGTTAACAATGTGAAACCAAAACAGCCCATATTCAACCTATCAAGTCATACCTCAACAACCAATCATGATACTAATTGATGCAATGGAAAAGGGGACAAAATAAAAAAACAAAGCTCAAGAGCTAATAGGTTAGTTTCCAACCAAAAAACAACACAAATGAACTAGAAGTCCTTTAAATGCATTTCAAAACAGAATGAAAGCATACAAAAGAAATCATAAACACAATAAAAGAGGAGCAAGAAGACTCCCTAAGATGCTCCCATGATGCTTGATGGCTCTCCCTTTTTCTTCTCCTCTCCAAGATCTAAAGCTATGCTTGAGTGTGACCCTCAGTTTTTAACATGAAACCATGGATACCAAATGAAGGATTGAAAGTGGTTGAAGATGAAATGCTAATGTTATACAAATGCTTAAACTAGAATTTCGATGCTATGAGAAAGATAAGAGTGGATAATTACAATGCTTAATTGCTTCCTCCTTTGCTTGAAGAATGAGACTCCTTTTATAGGAAAAATGGTAGAATGAATGGTCAAGATTGATCTGGCTTAGCAATGGCTAGGATTGCATTATCCTCAATCCATGTTTCCAACTTCCACCAATGTAATGGTGACAAGTGGCATCATGAGAGGGCTTGAGAGATGGGAGAAGCATTAAATGCTTGAGGGGACATGAGGGTAACCTCATGTGGTTGGGTTATTGGATAAAGCTATTATCCAATGGGTAAACTCTTGTGCAAATTTTACCCATGGTTAGGCCTTGACCAAAGGGACAAGACCCATGTGGGTTAGCTTGTTAAAGAAGGGAAGCATTTAAGTCTCTGTAAGAGACTTAAATGGGTGAGATGATGGGTTGGGGGTTAATTTGGGTTTAGGATTGTGCAAGTGATTAGAATGAGGTTTAGGCTAATTTAGAAGGGTTTAGAAGCATCTAGAAGAAAGTTAGTGAGTAAGTGGATTTTGCAAGTAGGTGATGATTTAGGGATTTTTAAATAAATAATTTATTTATTCAAAATAATTGGGGCAACTTGCATTTGTGAGAGAATGCAAGTGGATAGCGTTTTTAATTAAATATTTGATTTAATTAAATAGGGAGTTGATTGGAGATTTTTAAATAAATGCTTGATTTATTTAAATGAGAATTAAATAATTTTTTTATTTATTTAATATCTAGGCTATAGTTAGTAATTTAAATAAATTTATGAAATCTATTTAATTAGATTAGAATATTAGGTTGAAATGAATTAATTAAATGTAAATATAATTAATAGAATAATATTAGTGTATTAAACAAATATTAAATTTTTATTTTTTTTAGTGGACAGAATTATGTGTCTACACTAATAAACCAAAATTACCCTTCACCAACTTTTAGAGAAAATTCACACCTATTAGGGAACCACTTGAATCAACATTAAAGACACTCATCGCAAACAAATAGATTACTGTACTAGAAGAGATTTTGAACCAAATGTTAAACCTTCTTGGTGGAATGACAATCATTACTATACTTATCATTGAAGTAAAGGACACCAAACAAATGATTGGCAATGATTAAAACATGTCATACAGGATTTGATAGATAGAGAAGTTATAATGGTAGATGGACACACAACAAATGAATCACACACGACATTCAAGACTTTGTTACCGAATTATAAGAAGGGTGAAACATCAACAACCATAGATGGAAAAGGCAAAGAGAAAGTCAATTATGCTCACATCTATGATAATATGGTCAACGTCATTATAATCAAAGAGAAATCACAACCAGAACCGGCACACACTATCACACGCAATAAATCGAAGCTCACTTTACTGGGTCCCACAACCAATGCATCATCCACTTTGAAACAATACAACATGGTGGACCAATTACAAAAGACCCCCATGCAAATATCAATACTAGAGATTTTGAAAATATCACCCACGCATAAACAAATCTTAGAAAGGGCTCTAGTAGATACCACGGTCCCCAAAGATCTGGGCGTTGATCAATTCCAAACCATGGTGGGACATCTCATAGCACCTCATTGGTAATCTTTCATTGAAGATGATGACATATCTTTACAACATCCGCATAACACTCCTTTTCATATCGAAGTTCTCATTCATAAAACACGTGTTAAATGTGTCCTAATAGATGGGGGAGTTAGCCTTAATATTTGTTCATTAAGTCTTGTTCATTCCTTGAGCTACTCTAAAGATGCAGTTGATCCTTGCAAAAAAATCACAATCAAAGCTTATGATGAAGAAGAGCATTCCTCCAAAGGAATTGTAGTGTTACCAATCGAATTTGGACCTGTGTAAAAATATACAGTATGTCAAGTATTGGACTTGAATTTCTCTTACAATATACTCCTAGGCAAACCATGGATCCATGGCATGCAAGCTATTTCTTCAACTTATCACCAATGCCTCAAGTTTCCATATAATGTGCAATAGATCGCCATTTCAACAGACTCAAATCAATTTCAATATTACAGTAACCTAAAACTAGTTCAAGAGGTCATTGTTCCACATAATAGAGAAGCATCCTCTTCTACTACACCACTCAAAGAGAAGGCATTTGCCTCTATCTAATCAAGTTTTGAGAAAAAGGTGCAGTTGAAAGACAAAAGCGTAGGAGAATACTCATTTCTAGACTTACCACTCTCTCCAAAATCATATGGGAAACCATCAACTTCAAAACAACAACCTGTCTCAAAGCCACTTAAAATCCTTGATGGATCATTTGTCAAAGCAGGTAATCTAGCCAAGGAAACTGAAGACAATGATGTTTTGAAATGGTTATACAAAGATGAAGCAGAATCTCAATTGCAAGTTAATAATGTTAGTATCCCAGTGGAGCAATATGGAAAAGGATATGATATCATGAGGAAAGTAGGATATGATGGCAGTGGTCTCGTAGGAAAAAGAAAAGAAAGTATCTCAGAACCAATACAACCTCCTTCTCAACACACTAAAGATAAATCATAATTAGGATTCAAAAAGAGAAATGTAAATCCATAGCAATAAGGAGCATCATATAGCCAACAAGAAGAGGAATATGAACGAAAACAAGAATAACTTGCCATTAAGAGAGAAGAAGAAGCTACATGTAAGCAACAAAATGAAGCTATCCGCAAATAGCAAGAAGAAGCCATTCACAAACAACATGAAGAAGAAGTGGCTTGCAAGAAACAGGAAGAAGCAAAGGAAAGAAGACAAGAGGAACTTGCTAAAAAATGAGAAGGGACTACTCACAATCTTTATGAGAAAATTTTTCAGGTTACAAGCTTCTAGTGGAACAGATTCCAATGAGAGGGAATGGGATTCCTATCATTCTAAACATTCCTCTGAAGACTCATGCTATGTAAAAGATGTGGACATCTATGTAGTCCATTTGTATTAAGACAAACATTAGAGTACAGATGAATTGAATGGGAACTACAATATATTGATTTTGACTCCATTGAGGACAATCAAGAACCACTCATTGGAGGTCATTCTAAGGGAAGTAACATCTTGGACTTAGAAATAATCATTGAAGACTTGGATATCTCTATCATGACCCTTAGTGCTCTTGACATGCAACAATCCAATGATCCTTTACCTTTAGTGCATCCCGAGCTTATTGATTGGGAAAATGAGTGACCCATTGAAAAAGATACTTTCTCTGATGATCACACCATTGCCTTATACCGGAATGCAGTAGAGCCTAAAACAACTTCCACCAATGAATCCAGTAATGCATCTTCTACTCCAGGGGTTGTCAAATCTCTTAGTCGCAAAAGTGTAAATAGAAAAACAAATATCAAGTCTAATGCTGAAAACCATTTAATGGCAACATTAGATCAAAGAAAAGTAAAAAGAAAGGACAAATCCGATGGTGAAAACCTCCTTGAGGTGCCACACGATGGAAGATTTGACACTCTACCTGAGTACTACCAAAAAAGATCTTCTATTTTGATTGAACCAACAAAAAGTTAATATCAATACATTAGATAAGACAAATATTTTACATCCAACAACATCACTATCAGAGCAAGAGAAACATAACTACATTGAACTTTTCAAGGAGACAAGTAATTTTTTCCTGGTCATATGCAGACATGCTAGGATTAGATCCTGATCTCATAATGCATCATTTGAATGTATCACCAACTACAAAACCTGTAAAATAGAAGCTGAGAAAGATGCACCCTCACATAGCCTTATTAGACAAAGCAGAACTAAAGAAATTGCTAGATGTAGGGTTTATTAGACCGACGGTATATCTTGAATGGGTATCCAATATAGTTCCCGTTTCCAAACTAGAAAAAATTATTAGGGTATGCACAAATTTCAGAGATCTCAATAAAGTGTGTCCTAAGGATGATTTTCCTTTACCAAACATAGACATCGTTGTGGACCTGACAGCTGGACACGCCATGTTTTCTCTTATGGATGGTTTCTCAGGTTATAATCAAATCAAAATAGCACCAAAAGATCAAGCAAAGACAATATTCACATTCCCATGGGGTACTTTTTTCTAGAATGTAATAGCTTTTAGACTCAAGAATGCAAGTGCTACATAAAAAAGGGCGATGACAACAATTTTCTATGATATGATGCACACTTTCATGGAGGATTATGTTGATGATCTATTGGATAAATCACATACTAGAGAAGAACACTTGCAAATCTAAGGGAATATATTTTATCACTTAGAGAAATACAAACTAAGGCTGAATCCAAAGGAATATGCATTTGGTGTCATATCTGGTAGACTTCTAGGATATATTGTTTCAACACATGGCATCGAAGTAGATCTAGCTAAAGTTAAAGTGCTCATGGAGATGGAACCCCAAAAAATATCAGTCAGTTGCACTCACTTCAAGGAAGACTTCAATCCATCAAGAGGTTCATTTCTCAACTAGTTGATCGGTGTCATCCCTTTACTCATCTGTTGCAAAAAAAATATTCCATTCAGGTGGGATAACAAATGTTAAGAGGCCTTCAACAAAATAAAAGAATACCTAATGAATCCACCTGTCCTAATGTCACCAATTGAAGGCAAACCACTGTTACTTTACATATCAGCCACTGATGTATCACTGGGAGCTTTGTTAGCACAACATGATCATGAAGGGAAAGAATAATGGATTTACTATATCAACAAGACTCTAGTTGGATATGAGCTTGACTACTCATCTATAGAGAAATCATACTTGGCAGTAGTATTTTCATCCAAAAGTTGTGGCACTATATGCTAACCCATTCAATGAAACTGATAGCCAAAATTGATCCATTAAAATATCTTCTCAACAAGGTAGCCTTAACAGGTAGATTGGCAAAATGGGTAATGATCTTGAGCAAGTTTGATATTTAGTACATTGATAGAAAAGCTATAAAAGGACAGGTGATTGTTGACCAACTAGCAAAAGCACCACTCTAGGATGATCATCCAATGCATGTTGAATTTCCAGATTTTGATGTCTTCACAATCAACAAGAAAAACTGGTAGTTGTATTTTTATTGTTCTTACACATAGCATGGATTAGGGACAAGCTTTCTATTTATCACACCTCAAGGCCATACCATCCTGAAAGCATACAGACTAAATTTTCCTTACACCAACAATATGGAAAAATACGAGGCATTAGTCACCCAGATCAAGATGGCTATAGAATGTAACATCACAAGTTTACAAGTTTTTGGAGATTCTCAATTGGTCATCAATCAAGTCAATGATGATTACCAAACCAAAGATGATAAACTATGCCATACAAAAAGATGGTCGATGCCTTCAAAAAGTATTTTGCGGATATTTCTTTTGAGAAAATTCTAAGGAATGACAATAAAGCAGTAGATGCCATGGCTACAATTGCCTCTTTTCTTCTAAAACACAAGAAAATGAAGACCATTATGAATTCCTGGTGGAAGAACTGTTTTCTCCCACTTATGACTGTTGATACCCAAGTTATTTGTTACCTAGTCAGACCTAATTCTTCCTGCTACAACCAATTCTATACCTATTTGAAAGATGGTACCCTCCCTCCTAACTTATCCAGAAACCAAAAATGAAATTTCATTCTACAATCCACTCGTTATACTATTGTCGTAGATACACTCTATAGACAAGGTTTGGATGGTACTCTCCTCAAATGCCTTGAGCAGGAAGAATCTGAGAAGGCCTTAAATGAAGTTCATAATGGTATATATATGGTACTCATTCAAGTGGTCTTACTCTTTCGAAGAAACTCATATGATTGGGTTACTATTGGCCTACTATGGAGAGAGATTCTTTCCAGTTCGCCAAAATTTGCAAGCAGTGTCAATTCCACGGCAATCTCATACATGCACCAGCATAGGAGCTTCATTCCTTAGCAACATATTGGTCATTTTGTCAATGGGGTCTTGATCTAGTTGGAAAAATTCATCCGCCTTCTTCAAATGGTCACAAGTTTATTCTTACATCTACTGGGTATTTTACCTAATGAATTGAAGCAGTGTCACTGACAAATGTCACAAGGAAACAAATTGCTACATTCATCTTGAACTATGCCATATGTTGCTATGGCATTCCCATGACTATCATCACTGATAATGGGTGGTCTTTCAAAAATCAAGATGTACAAGAACTCTGTGAGAAATTTCAGATCTAGCAAAGGTTCTCCATGCCTTATTATCCTCAAGGGAATGGTCAAGTAGAAGCGTCTAACAAGACCATTTTAATTTTTTTGAAAAAGACAGACAACAACACTAGTAGAGATTGGCATGTTCAATTGAACCCTGCTCTATGGGCATATCGTACAAGTATCTGCACACCCATAGGTACTACATCGTATTCCCTGGTCTATGGATCTAAAGCCATACTGTCAGCCGAAGTTGAAATACCTTCTTTTCTTGTATCACTAAAAGGTCTCATTCCAGATGAAGAACAATGTCTAGACTACAGGAGCTGGAATTGTTACAAGAACATTGACAAAATGTTTTTGATCACTTGAGAGTTTACCAACAAAGGATGTCACACAGTTATAATCATAAATTCAAGCCTAGAGTGTTTCATGTTGGTGATCTCATGCTCAAGGAGAATCCATGCAACCAGTAGGATCACGAAAAGAAAGGGAAGTTTGAGTCAAACTAGTTGGGTCCTTTTGTCATCACAATTGCATATGGGTCAGGTGCCTATTAGTTATCCATGCCAGAGGGAGATTGGCTCGAGGAACCCATCAATAACCTACATCTGAAAAAGTTTTATATCTGAAAAATACAAACAAACAAAAAAGAGTGAAAAATACAAAAAAAAAAAGAAAAAAAAAAGTGGAAAATACAAAAAAAATCAAAAAAGGAGAAAAAATACAAAAAAAAGAACAAAAAATTACAAAAAAAAATCAAATATGAGAAAAGGTGCAATAAAAACAAATAGTGAAAACCAAGAAATGGGCGTTATTTGTCAGCCTCCTCTTTCGTCTATTTAGTCACGCGTCTTTCTGCTTGCATCCATCCGCTACCATCATACATATCTACAATAAAGTCTATTTTATCTAATCAAGCATCTCATGTAAATTATCATCATGGTTTAGATCATTGTAGATAGCCATAATAAACGAACTAGGGGCAAAATCCTAAACCTGGTCTGCGACAGCCTACATTGAGCTTAAGCACAACAAACAAACAACAATGAGATGGCGTTTATAAAACCAAAGATCACAAAATCCAACATTGAACATCGAGCACAAGTATCAAAATCAAATTCAACATCAAACAAACAAACAATCAATGGATGATATCTTCTGAATCATGTTTGAAACACGTTTGTCTGAATGTTCAAATTGTTGTATTTTGATTTTTGTTATCATTCCTCTCGAGTAACTCAAGGATGTCTTGAACTAGAGGAACAAGGAAGGAGCATGATCTTTTCTTTGTCTGTTGTCTGTCAGTTAATCACCACTACCATGAAAAACTTTTATGGGACATGATCAATAAAATATCACTGATGACATTTTGGGTTTGCATAGGAAGATGATTAACTTTTGTCTATTTGCACGCAAACAACACTCAAGTCATCTTGTTTTTATCATACCTTGATTCTTGTGTTAACTTGCAATATCAAAATCCATGTAAGCAATGCTCAGGTCATCATGGTTCACTTATACCATTGATGTTTGTATTCAATTATAACATTTCAAAATGCTCAATATGATTAAAAGGATGATCAAGTGACCGGTTTGATGATAGCATTTGCATTAGTTGCATTTTTTTGTATATTTAGATTAGATTGCATTCATATCACATTCATGGTGCATGATGAGGTCGGGTATCATTTTCCAAGACTGAGGTCAAGTGATGTTATCTCGCGTATTAAGAGATTGAGTATATTGGACATTAACAAAAACCATCATTCCACCTGCATATCATTGCATTCATTAGAATTCCATCATTGTAATTCATTAGATCCATTTTGCCTATAAGTTTTGCATTGCATCAATAATTTTGCATAGAATTGCATTCAAGTAATTAGTGCATAGAGTATCATCATAGATTAGCACATTGATGTAATTAACTCATACATTGCATTTTCATAACATATTATACTTCACCTCTTTGATGTAAGGGGTTTTGGTTCCCCTCAAAACTTGTTTTTGCTTAATCAAAAACATATTATATTTCACATCATATCTTTGCATCACATTCCATTACTTAAAATTGTACATAAGGAAAATCCTTACATAAGATCACATGTAACATAAAACTGCATTGCATTCATCGTAATCATATCATGATCAAGTACATATGCATAAATCATCACGTGTTAATAACCATGACGTATTATTCATTGTTTATATTTTTATATTCATCATCATTCATTCATTTCATAAGCATTTCATATTATCCATCATATTACAACATTATATAAGAATGCATTGTTGGCATGATGATGATTATAATATATTCATCATATGTTGTCATTGATGAAACACTCACACACACACATTTGAGTATATTGTCTATCGGTGTAACTTCAAATGGTTTACACTATCAACTGGTATACTTAGTGGTTATCTCTAACCAGTACTTTATGATAACTGATATGTGCATATGAGACAACTTGTGGTTATACTTAGTCAGCATCAAGATGAAGATCAATATGGAGATCCAACAAAGATCATGACAAGAGATTCAAGGATAACAGTTTATATATTTAACTCATACCGGTATTGATTGTTCCAACCAGTATTCAGTAATTTTGTGATGAGTTACCATAGATTGTGATGAGTTACCGACAATTTTTTGGCGGTAATTTTTTTGTGATGTGTTATGATCACTTGACTAGATACATTGCACCTAGGAAATTGTGTTATGATTTCCTTAGGCTGACATGAAATCTAAATGTCTATATATTGACATCATAGTAAATCATTTTGATATGACATGATGATGGTATGTATGAAGAGCAAAAGATTTTGATGTTGAAGAGCGATAAGTGTTAAGTTGAAAAGTGTGTTGTATAGCAGTGTTGAGAATGTTTAGAAGGATCTGATCAAGCAAGTATTGTGCTACTCAGAACAGCTCAAACCAATCCTGTTCTTTTCTAACAATCACAGCAGAATCCAAATCCCCTAATCGGGTAAGCTCTAACAAGCTTCTATGTACAAATCCTCTCACAAGGTAATTCATTAGTTTGAATTCTGAAATCCTCCAGCGAGGTTACTCCTAAGGGTACTACCTTTAACAGTGTATAAGCTTCTAATCAAGCTTTGGGATCTTTAATTAGATTCACTCCTAGTAGAGCACTTTGCAGACCCTAACCGGTCAATTATCTATTACTGCAGATAGTTAACTTGTGAGTTCCATCTCACCGTGGTTTTTACCTATTTGGGTTTTCCATGTATAAATATTTGTGTTATGGTTGATGTGTTACTTATTGTGAATTCTATTATATCATTTTGGATTATATGCATTTTACTTAAAAGCTTTTTTAAGATCATCTACCTGTTACTAGCTAAAGTAGTTGCATTTTTGGTGTCACTGATTCACCACGCCCCCTCTCAGTGCTTTTCAAGTCCATCATGCATCACACAGTACATAATCATCAGTGCATTATTCATTCATTACATATATCATCATAAATATGCATGACATGAGCATTCATCACACAAACATAATCATAAACGCATAAATTGTATATTTGGGCACATAAATAAATGCATACATCCATCACATAAATCATGTAAACCATATAGAACACATAGAATAGGTAAAAGAAAAGGAATCTATAGTGTAGAAATAAATGCATCCATCACATCATAAAATCATATAGACCAAATAGCCATCTCATTAAATAGCAACTGCATCTCATATATAATCAAAATAATCGATGTCCAATGTGCAATGATATCACAACACTATCAAAGATACATCACAAAAAAATGAATCACGAGAATCATCATATTTCTCATCAATATTGTATACAAAAAAAATCAATGTGTGCAATATCAATGTCTCAGGTGCGGCGCTGAGCAGAACTCTCTCCAAAATTGGTAGGTCTAGCACCACTACTTGAAGGACCACGTGGATCTCTCCTAGACCCAGTGACGCCTCGAATCTCTATCCATTATGATCCCCCCTACCCGGTGCTATTAACATATGAGGTGACTCATCTCTCCGACGGTACAGCCTAAAAATAGAGTCTTGTAGTAATCAACCTAATCCGACTGGTACATCAGCTCCCTCAGAGTGTCTCGGGTCGATCCCTAAGCAGTTGTTTTTTGTAGAGTTTGTATCAATTCTTGTGACTGACCATGTCTCTCTATCACAACATCTTTCTCTGTGGTCAAATTTTGCACCTATGCCTGCGTTTGAGATAGTTGAGCCTGTAGTTGTCTCGCATGTCCCTGTAACTGCTACACTATCCTCTCAAGGCCTCTGATTTGTGCCTCCTGCTGGTGAGACAATACTTTGATCTGTATGTGTCTAGGCCCCTAAGATGCCTTTTGTGATGCTTTCTACTGGGCCTAATCTTGGGACACCTATTGTGTTGGTTCCTACTGCACCTATCCTCCCCTATACCTTCGTTGTCTCACTACCTATGCTTCCCAATCATCGGGTAGCACCTAGCTCCTGCTGAGCTTCCATCTTCACCTCCTTCACCTCCACCATCACTACCTCCTTGTCCTCCATCACCACTGCCTCCATCTCCACCATCTCCTCTATCTCCACCATCTCTCATTCTACCTACTCCCCCCTCATCTCCATCTCTCCTCCTTCTACTAGCCCTGGGAGGTGGTCGATCATCCCCATCGTCAAAGGTTGGCACTAGCTCATCTGGGTGTGATATTCTAGGGAAGGGGTGGGCCATAAAGTACTGAGTATACTCAATGGTAGTCCCTAGATCAATGAATCCTTGCAGTTAATCCCAATCATGCCCCCCAAGTGCCTCATACTCGACATATGCTACATCAGATGATATAGTCGGCCCCCAATCAGCCACATCCAATCGTAATCGTGCATATATGGTAGAACCTTGTGGTGGTTCTTGCACTCTACCATACTACCTCAAAACCCGAGTGATGATAAACCACTCAATAATATATGTTGTCGATCCAATGAGGTACCGTGAAGTAAAAACATAGGCCATCTCAAGTGCATCCGCAGCCCATGACTCAATCTTTGTATGGTCTCCAGATGATAGTATCAAGATCATCAAGAGCTCACCGCTAGTACTCATGTTTTCCCAACTATCATTGGACAAACACACTTGCATAACCATAGACATAAGCTCTCCTGGTGGGATGATACCTATCTGCCAATGGACGTGGGATAGCCAAGTTCTCCCAAGCCCATATCTGGAGTAGTATCACACTAGCTGAGAGATAGTATTGGCCTCCCAACACTGATTTCTACAATTACAAGTCATGTCTAGGTTATCGTTGATTTTCTCTACACCTTCCCATAGTAGCTGACTTGAAGCTTCAATGGCGCTTGCAATCGCCTCTATCTATTTGGCAACAGTGGTTTCACAACATCTGGTCTATTACCATTGATCCTAAGCTCACCCATTTTGCCTAGTATATTCTTTCTCAACACTTGCATGTAAGTTCTTGCCTTTAGCATATGGGAATCATGGACCCTCGATGTCCATTTTGTGGTCAACTAGAGTCTTTCAAACACCTCTCTTGGTTCTCTCATCATTCTCAAAGTTTGTGGAGTTGGATTCATGAAGCTTTTTGCCCCTTTCAACCAAAACCATTTTCCTAGGATATGGTTCTTTTAGGGGATTGGCCTCACATCCCTTTCAAGTATACCCAAATTTGGTGTGCCTTAAGGGTGGAAATTCTCTTTTTCTTATGGAAAGATAGGAATGTTGTTTATTTTCTTATAGCTCTATTAACATTGATGTTTCACTTTTTATGAAAGTGTGTATTTGTAACAATGTGATGCTTTAGATTCAAGCGTATGCCAACAAGGTGACATTGGAGGTGGCTCGCGTCCACGAGCTTCTTGACAACTAGGGAAATGCCCATTGTACTATCACTCAAGTCCCTCCAGATAGTTATTCCTCCTATGAATGATCCCCACCTCATGGTTGCTAGCATGGTCGAAGTTCTTCAACTCAATGTTCTTAGATCCCAAGGTAGCAAGCTCCTCACCGCAAATCTAGTGGTGGGAGTGGCTCGGCTTGGCAATGCTCTATTTCTCCTCCACAAGGACGCTCTACCTTTGGGTTGATTTCTGGGGGTGCAGGTCTACCTTCTGCTAGTGGCAGTGGTTGACTGGCTTTTGGTGGTGATGGTGGTTGGCCAACTTCTAGTGGTGGTTGTTGGCCAATTTCTTGTGGTGGTGGTGGTTGGCCAATTTCTGGTGGTGGTGGTGGTGGTTGGCCAAATTCCTCTAAAGGCTTTGCCAAATTGGCTTTGGCTATTTCACCAATTTGTGCTAATGACAAATATAAGGAGGGTGAAGTTGTTGACAAGAGTAGTCCATGTTTGACATCACCTCGAACCACACCAATGAATGGGGAAAACCAAATGGCAAGGATCTCTGTCTGCTGCCATCTAGGATTCTCTTACTACTTAAGTGACATGTTATTTCTATTTATTTGCTTTTCGGGCTCTATCCATGTGAGTATTATTTTTATTTCCAAGCTATACTCATGTGATTATTATTTTTCTTTTTGAGCTCTGCCCATATGAGTATTTCTAGGCATTGTCTGAGAGACTCCAAGAAGTGACTATATGTTCCCATCTTTGTTTTGTGAATATTTGTAACTATATTTAATTAATAGATAGAGACACATTGTTGGCATTTTTTATGATTATGTTTTGATTGTCATTGATGGACACACACTTGCTATGAGATCACTTTTTGAATGTATGAATTATGCTCAACCGACATTTGTTCCAAACGGGTATTATGTTGTAGTCTTTAGACTATCGGTGTTTTGCAGAAAGTGTTTACTGATCTCAAGTGGCATGAAGACCTCAAGCGGTTCGAGGATCTCAAGCGGAACGGAGCTAAGGAACTAAAAGAAGCAATTATCATTATCCTAGTCTTCATTTTTGTCAACCGGTAATCTGTTTAATAATTAAACCGGTATTACTCTGAGTTACCAACCGATAATTGGTAAAGTTGTATAAACTGGTAATACTCTGTGATGAGTTACCAACTGGTATATTTTTGTGATGAGTTACCATCCACCAACACTTTGACGGTGATTTTGTGTCATGTTATCAAATGTGTTTAGATACACTGAACCTAGGAACTTGCAATGTAATCCTATTGGACCGACATGAAATCAGATTCCTTTTAAGGACATCATGTCTAGGGTTTTAGGTGATGTTAGGGGTTCAAGGTGATTGTTGAGGTTTTTTTGCATGTGCAATTACAGAAGAAGAATAAGTCTGTGTGCTGAAACAAAGTGTGGATTTACTGAAGACTGAAGTAATTCTAAAATGCATTAGCAATGAGCTATCTTGGATCTAACCAAGTAGACTGTGTTATTTACTAGATCATTCACTTGTTGATTACTCACATCTTTGACAAGTCGGAAACCCTTAACCGGGTAGGCCCAGAAAAGCCTTTTTAAATCCTTTAACAAGGTGGTTCATAATTGTGGATCTGAAATCCTCTCACAAGGTAGTCTTTGATCGGACTTATCTCCTAACAGAGATTGAGATTCCTAACAAGATCTATTCTGGTAAAGAACATTGTATGACCTTAACCGGTCTGGTTACTATTCTACAGATAGTTACTTGTGAGTTTCATCTAACCATGGTTTTTCCCATTTGGGTTTCCATGTCAAAGTCTCCTGTGTTATGGTGATCGTGCTTCTGTGGGTGAATGCCTTATTTGTTGTCTGGTTTGCATGTGTGTTAACCAGTTTGTTTGTAAAACTATTTTATCGGTTTACTGCTAGACTGCTAAAGTGTATTTTTTGGTATACTAATTCACCCCCCCCTCTTAGTATTCATCAATTGGTATCAGAGCCAACCTTTCTGTAAGTCTAACCACTTGGAAAGAGATATGGGAGAATACACTATGAGGGAACTTACTCATCAGGTCACTCAGACTGAGCAAGCCTATGATGAACTTAAAGTCAAATATAAGGCCTCTCAAGCAAAAAGAAGAGAGCATGCTGAAAAACTGATGGAGCTAACTGAAAATAGTTCTTCTGATGAAGCGGACATGGAAGCCCTAGTTCAAGAAATTGAAAAACTGAATGAGTCCAATGCCAACCTAAGAAGGTAACTTGAAGGACTAACTATCAGAATGTGTCAAGAGCTTGAGAACCAGAGGAAAGCTGAAAATCTGGTAAAAGACAAAGATCATGAGATCTCCAAGCCGAAGCAAGAGATTAGTGCACTTACCGCTCATCTTCATGAAAGTAAAGTGGAAAAGGAAGAAATGAAAGGTGAACTACACATGGTTGTTTCTGAGAATGCAACCTTAAAGGAATCCAATGCTGCTATTTCCAAAGAACTCACTGAGTCAAACGAAATACTTGCCAAATTCAATAAGAGCTCTGTTAAGCTAGAGCAAAAGCTTGAATCAGCTAAACCGGTAAAGAATACTAATGGACTTGGTTTCTCTGAATATGAGGAAGGTGAGACCTCTGGAACAAAAGATGGAGCATCAAAGAAGAAACATGCACCAAAGGATAAAGGTAAGCAAAAGTTTAAACCTGTTTGCTTTAATTGTCTCAAGGAAGGACACACTGCTAATGTATGTAGAAGTAAGGCTTACAATAATTTTCCTTATTTTCTAAACGATAAGCCTAGACCCAATAGATTCAATGGTAATTGTTATGCATGCAACAAGTTTGGGCATAGAGCATTTGAATGCAGGTTTGTCATGCACAACACCGAAACGTATCCTCAAAGGAGTCAAGGAGTTTTTCCTGAACCCTCTGGGAACTGAAACCTAAACCGGTTTAATACCTATAATCATCAGTTAGGTAATGGTGGCTATCAAGCGGCAACCAGATGGAGAGCAACCTATTTTATTTGTCATGACAGTGGTCACACTGCTGCAACATGCAGAAGGAAGAATGGAAACATGAACAATGGACCTTCAAAAGCACCTGGAATGGTTTGCTATCATTGCAACAAACTGGGTCATACAGCAAGATTTTGCAGGATGAGAAAGAATATATCAGATGATATACGGTCACTCCGGAAGGAAAGATTGATATTGAAACTGTTCAAGTGGATATGAAGAAAGTGTGAAAAAAGAAGCCAAAAGAAGTGATTCAAGAAGAATCGATTAAACTAAGCATCAGAAAAGCTTAGGGGGAGCAAACGGTGAAATGTTTCGAACCCTCGATTTACACCGGTAAAAGACCTTAACTGGTATGTGATACCTGTCAACTGGCAGAAGACCGAAAATGGTAAAAGACAAATTAGGGTTTACGCCCTAATAGTGGAGCATTTATTATGGTAGGTGAAGAACTTGTTTTGAAGGATTTTTCAAGTCATTCTTTCACTTATCATTTCTCGAGCGAAGAAGTTTTCAAGTGTTGAGCGACAAAAAGTGATTTGGATTGCGATTCGAAGAATTTTCAAAACCTTTAAGAAGAATCAGAAGCTAATATCAGTCGGTCAAGTGTAGAACACAAAGCAGTATTTCAGCAACCGAAGGAGTGTGTGGCGAAGTAGAATTTGCAAGCCCTAAATTTTGATTTACAAAGGTATTTTTCAAATTTCTCTGTTTATCATGGCTTCCGCATCACACTCTAGTTCTAGTGCACCCATTGATTAAGTAGATTTCATCCAACGGAAGGCAAAATATAATGCCCTATCTCAAATACCTGTTGGTGTTATAGTGGAGGAAGGTATTTCAGATTATATTGATTATAAAATTGAAGACCTAGGATCTCTAATGATCCATTCTCAATTAAGCTTATTCTACGAGAAGGACAAGAAGATTAAACCGGAATTCAACATCTTGGAAAAGAAGAAGCTTCACAATGCAGTCTATTTTCTTGAAGAGTTTTCAGATGATCACATCTGCATCATTCTGAGCAGAGTGCACGGTGACAAAATGTACTTAGAGTGGACACATGACATCACACCAGAAGCTATTCATTCCATCACCGGTTTCTGTAACGTCAGTGAAGTGCCAACCCTAAGGAAGATCAACAAGACTGAAATGACCAAGCTCATCGGTTCTGTGAGCGACCAACAGGGAATGACCATCAATCCCATCAAGGACGATTTGGTCAAATATGCCTGCATGGTAATAGGTTACCGGACATTTTATGCTAGTAGGATCAACTCTGTCTCTGTTGTAGCGGTAAATGCTGCCTATAGGATGATCATGGAAGATGCATCATTTGATTTATGCACCTGTATGCAAAGGCAACTTCTGGTGAACCTGAAGTCAATTAAACAAGACAATGCCTTGAGATTTAAGTTTGGACAACTATTGATTGTGTTGTTCTTCTACTTCCAAGGTTACTTCCCAGGAGTCGGAGATATTCAGTGGTCTGCCGACCAACCGGTTATAAAGCAAATCAAGGAAAGCCTTCAAGAGGTTGGAACCAGTTATCCAGAAGTTCTGAACAAATACTTTGATGAGTTCAGACACAAAATGAGCCAAAGAGTGAGAATATTGGGTGATATTGTCAAGAAATATGAAGATGACATCTGTTTCACCATCAAAGTTGATGAGTGCATAATGGAGGCGGTTGAGCCTAGACAGGAAGAAGTGGAACCCATGGGATATGAGGTAATGTATGACATGCTAGATGGGTATGCCTCTACCCTACTCGCCTCACCCCTTGACCCAAAAACAAAGAGAGCTAGCACCTATTTGGAAAGGGTTACACCGGTTGAAGAACCTTCAATAAAGAAGGGAAAGGCAGTGCCTTCAATATCGGCACTGGTTACTGCAGCAAGTCCCAAAGTGACCAAGCGGTCACCAGCAAAGAAGAAACCGAAAGCTGCACTTGCTAAAGTATTTGAGAGAAAGCGGAAGACAAAAGGCAACACACCGGACTTAGAGGACACTGTGTCTAAAGAACAGCCTAAGAAGACTAGGCAAATGAGGAAAAAGACAAAGACAACCAGCAATGAACTGCCAACATCTGCACCAGTAAATATTGATATTTCATCCTACAAACCTTTGACACATTGTCAAAGAACTATTAAGAATATTAGAAGAAAAGTGCTTGGTGATTTGAAAGAGTGCTTTGATGATTTTAATTATGATGAAAAGGAAGAAGTTGAACAGGAAGTCATTAAATATTTATGTATTAATGACCGGTGGCCATCAGAAATTAAATTTGAGACACTTGATTCTTTATATAATTCTTTAGATAACAAATGGCACATTGCCATAGAGAAGGAATAGGAAATAAGAGAGGAAGTATTTGCACAATACTTTCCTAATGTGCCTAAATCAGAACTTTATGAAGTGGTGGAAAGATATAAGGGCCTCTTCTTCATGAGAAGAAGGAGACTCCTGTTGCTAGAAGGAAAAGTCCTGGAAGTGATAAAAGATACCCACTCCCTTGCTCAATCTGCTCTAAGGTTGCACCAAGTGGCAGAAGCCAATAGGAAAGCTAAGCAAGAACCAAAAATCAATAAACCAGATGAGGTGTATGACAGTGAAGGAGTACCGGTCACTGATCAAATGGAACCGTTTGATGTTGATGCCTTGAACAGTGAAGATGTTACTCCGGGTACATCAATAGAAGCGGAAGGATAGGAAAAATAGGCAGAGAAAGAGAAGAAGCAACAGGAGGAAGAAAACAAGAAATAGGCAGAAGAAGAAGAAAAGAGGAAACAAAAAGAGGAAAAAAGAAAAGAAGAAGAAAAGAGGAAACAGGAAGAGGACAAGAGAAAAGAAGAGGAGAACAATAGACAAGAGGAAGAGAAGAAGAAGAAGGAAGTGGAAAAGAAAGAAGAAGAGAAACGGAAGGAAGAAGAAAAGAAATAGGAAGAGGAGAAGAAAAAGGAAGAGGAGAAGAGAAAGGAAGAGGAGAAGAGGAAGCAAGAAGAGGAGGAGAAGAAGAAGGATGAAGACGAAGAGAAGCGGAAAGAAGAGGAGAAGAAGGAAGAAGAGAAAAGGAAGACAAAGGAAGAGGAGAAAAAGAAGGCAGAAGAGGACAAGCTAAGGGCTAAAGAGAAGAAGGGAGCGGCACAGAGCACTCAAGTGGAGACCCCAAAGGCAATCGGTAGTCAAGCCAAACTGGCTGACATTACTAGTCCCATTGACCTCCAATCTGCAAATGAATCGGAGCTGCTGCAAAGCATTAAGCTTTCTCAAGAATGCCTGGAGGTGATAAAGAGGAAGAAGGAGCAAGACATGATCCAAGTTGCGGTGGACACTCTTACCAGTTTGATACCTGGTACAAACCTCCCTAGTACCGATTCCTCCCTAGCCCAACTGAAACTCTTATGCACAATTGTGGAGGACCAGGTACAAAGCCTGGAAGAGGTTGCTAAAGCTCATGCCAAAAAGAAGCATCAAAAGGCTTTGAGCACTGCCTTGGTGAAAAAGTTACATGAGCTTCGGTCCGATATGCAGAAGGCACAGAAGGACATTAAAGATGTTCTGGATGAGGGGAATCTACTACTCAGCAAGATATGTCAACCCCATCTATTATGTGATGATGTGCTTGCTCAGAAAGACAAACTGCAAACTGATTTGCAGACATTCATAAGAACCTTCAAGATGCCATATGATTCCTTTACCACTTATGGGCAAACCATTCACCGGTTTCAACTTCAGTCTGCAAGAATTGATTTGGAGATCAGCAACCAGACCAGGGATTTGCAGGAACTACAACTGGTTCTACTACCAAGACTGCAAATACTTCAGAAATGCTATCTCAATCTGGATGCCTTGACGGTTACTCAAGAGATGAGTACCTTGGACGCCATGGAGGAACAGGTATCCCATATGCAAACGGAGAGTGAGGTTGCTACCTCATTGCTTGAGTCATGGTCTATATCCATGAAGACATTTATGCAAGACTTTAAATCGGTTTTTGACAAGTTTCACTCTTTATTGTCATAAACACTTATTCAACTAATAGAAATAGGGGTTATTCAGCTGTCTTTTGTCATTGTTGGCAAAGGGGGAGAAGTATTCTGGTATTTAAAATTTTGATGCATGCTATGTACACTCTCATGTTTATCTCAATAAGGAGGTAGTATACATTGTATTTTCTGCAAAGGGATAGTGTATATGCTTAGGGGGAGTAATTTCGATTATGGCATTTTTTTTGTAAAACACTTAAATATTAAAAAAATTTCTAAGTGTTGTCATCAATGCCAAAGGGGGGGATTGTTGGAATTTTTTATGATTATGTTGTGATTGTCATTGATGGACACACACTTGCTATGAGATCACTTTTTGAATGTATGAATTATGCTCAACCGGTATTTGTTCCAAATTGGTATTATGTTGTAGTCTTTAGACTATCAATGTTTTGCAGAAAGTGTTTGTCGATCTCAAGCGGCATGAAGACCTCAAGTGGTTCGAGGATCTCAAGCGGAACGGAGCTAAGGAACTAAAAGTGGCAGTTATCATTTTCCCAGTCTTCATTTTTGTCAACCAGTTGTTTAATAATTAAATCGATATTACTCTAAGTTACCAACAGGTAATCGATAAAGTTTTATAAACCGGTAATACTCTGTGATGAGTTACCAACCGGTATATTTTTGTGATGAGTTACCATCCAGTGACACTTTGACGGTGATTTTGTGTCGTGTTACTAAATGTGTATAGATACATTGAACCTAGGAACTTGCAATGTAATCCTATTGGACCGACATGAAATCAAATTCCTTTTAAGGACATCATGTCTAGGGTTTTAGATGATGTTAGGGGTTCAAGGTGATTGTTGAGGTTTTTTTGCATGTGCGATTACAGAAGAAGAATAAGTTTGTGTGCTAAAACAGGGTGTGGATTTACTAAAGATTGAAGTAATGCTGAAATGCATTAGCAATGAGCTATCATGGATCTAACCAAGCAGACTGTGCTATTTGCTAGATCATTCACTTGTTGATTACTCACGTCTTTGACAAGTCGGAAACCCTTAACCGGGTAGGCCCAGAAAAGCCTTTGTAAATCTTCTAACAAGGTGGTTCATAACTGTGGATCTGAAATCCTCTCACAAGGTAGTCTTTGATTAGACTTATCTCCTAACAAAGATTGAGATTCCTAACAGGATCTATTCTGGTAAAGAATATTGTATGACCTTAACCGGTCTGGTTACTATTCTGCAGATAGTTATTTGTGAGTTTCATCTCACCATGGTTTTTCCCATTTGGGTTTTCACGTCAAAATCTCTTGTGTTATGGTGATCTTGCTTCTATGGGTGAATGCCTTATTTGCTATATGGTTTGCATGTGTGTTAACCGGTTTGTTTGTAAAATTGTTTTACCGGTTTACTGCTAGACTGCTAAAGTGTTTGAGTTTAGTATTTTTTGGTATACTAATTCACCCCCCCCCTGCCTCTTAGAATTCATCACATATTTCCTCATTAAAAAAATGGATTTAAAAGAAAGTTTTGTTATTGGTGTCACATTGTGGAGATTATTTCTGATGCTCTGCAAAAAGGATTAGACAATCTGTTTGATGGCAACACACACAAGAGCACAAGAAACAAGCGTTAGTGTTAATCAACCAAAGCTTATCCTACATAGGCATATCAAGAGAGATATTAAATAAGAAGTGAAAAGCATACAAAGAGAAGAGGTAAACTAAACTCCTCCAAATGCTAACCAAAACATTCATAGTGGCTCCTCCCTTGTTCCTCTCCTCTCCAAGTTCCAAATTAGTTTAGCTCTCAACATCTTTTTTGCACTATGGATGCCTTATGGAGGTTCAAGATTGTAGATGATTATGAAAAGTATGCAAATGCAAGCTTAATAACCAAAAAAAGATGAGTTATATAAATGTTATTTGTTAATTTTAACCAAAAGAGTTAATATGACTAATTATGCTAAATGTTCTCTAAAATTCTCTATAACTTAGATGCATACATATTTTTTAGGATCTGGAGTATAAAGAAATGGGCTCTATTTATAGGAAAAATGAAGCAATGGATGGTTGAGATTGAGTAATCTCAACAAGGGTCAGGATTGAATGATATTCAATCCATGTGAGGGTTTTCAACCCAATCCCAGGATGACAAGTGTCAATATGAGATAGGTTGGGAGGAGAGGGAAGAAGCATTAAGTGCTTGACATGACCTGAGAGTTAACTTGGGAGTTAAGGTTAAGGTTGGGTTGAGTAAATAAATTTATTATTCAAAGAATGATGCTTTTATCCAATGGATAAACTCTTGTGCAAAGGTTAAAGGGATAACCATGGTCAAAGTAATAAATGCTTGAGAAGACACATGGGTCACATGAGGTTTGAGTTAAAGGTCAAAGTCCCTAACCATGGGTGCAAGTGGATTTATTAATGGTCATGTAAGAGTCATAAGTGGTTTGGAAGACTTTAGAGGTTAAATTGTTGAACACACAAAGCATTTAATGTTTTTCAAAGACTTTGAAGTCTTTGAGAAGTGACTCCAAGTTGCTTAGGAATGTGACAATAATTAAGGGATGGATTAGGCTAATTAGGAAAGGGTTAGAATAATCTAGAAGGGGGTTTAGGAGTGCAAGTGGATTTGGTGGGTGAGGGTAAATAGGATTTTAATTAAAATAAAATTAATTTATTTCAACTTGTGGTTGCAACTTGCATTTGTAGGAAAATGCAAGTGGGGGGGGGATGATTTAAATAAATGTTTTTAATTATCTATTTAAAAGAAGAAAGGGGATTACATTAAATATATAAGATTTATTCATTTAATTGATGTGAATTTGGTATAATGAATTAATTAAAATAAATTGAATAATTTATTTAATTAATAGGAGAATGTTTTGAAGATGAATTAATTAAATATTAATTTAATTAACTGATGGCTAGTGGGTTTTTAATCAAATAAATAGCAAATATTCATTTAATTAAAATGGAAAGATTTATGTGACTACATTTGCCCCTCTTTGAGACGGTGTGGTTTATCACGTCATTTCAAAAAAAGAAAAATAGGTGTGAAGAAGCATGCCCCATAAATGTTAATTTAGTGGGTGGTATGCCCCCTCGAGAGATGAGCCAAAAATTTTGAAAAATTGGGCGATCTCTCAAAAAAGAATGAAAATTGGTAGGGTGGTAGAAGAGAAGATTTTAGCAATACTGGTGAAAATTAGAAGAAATCAGAGATAAAATGGAGAAATGGGAGGCTCGGGAAGTTCATGGGGACCATGGCAATGAGCGGGGGAAAATTAGGGTTAAGGCGAACGGTATATATGGGGGGGAAGGGGTAAAAACGGGTTCATTTGCATTCGCGTCTATAGTGAAATTTGAGCTCTGGTAGTGACCTTTTGGAAGAGCAAGCAACAGTCAAGATGTTGGTTCCCATAGCAGAGCACCGGTTGGAGCAAGTCCGTCGATTCTAGCGGCCAAACGACTACGAACCATCCGTATGTGAATTTGAATTTTTTAATTTCATGCATTTTTTGTATGCTTTTTGCTTAGTCCAAGTTGAGTCAACACAATAGCGCTAAAACTGTGTTTTGGCACTGTTGTCAACTAAATTAGCGCTATTGTGTCGCTATAGCGCTATTGCATAGTAGTTTTAGTGCTTTTGTCAAGTCTAGCGCTATGGTATAGTTGTTTTAGCGCTTTTGTTGTGTATCGCTATTGAGTAGTTGATTGAGCATTGCTGTTGTGAGGTGGTGTTATTGTATAGTCAATATAGTGCTATTGTTGATTTAGCGTTGTTGCATAGTTGATTTAGCACTTTTGTGAGTATAATAGTGTTGTTGTGTTCAAAATAGCGCTTTTGTGTAGGAAAATAGATGCCCTAGTGTGTTTGAAAAAGAATCTCCTGATGCCAATAATGGATGGATGGAGATGTGAGGTGAGAGTTGTTTTGAACCATAGCAGCCCTGATGAGACTTAGGTCATTAGGATAAATGTTTGTTGTAGTCTAGGTGTGCCATGATTGCTTACCTGTTGAGACCTGAACATACTTGATCAAAGTATCTGTTGAGAGTCTAGGTTTAAACTTAAGACAGTTTGAAACAAAACAACTGATGATGATGGTTGATGCACGTGTGTAGGAGGATCTTCGCATCTTACAGATGCATGAGAGGCATCCTGCCACACAGGTGTTGCCTGATTGATTGACAGAGGCCGAGGTGGATTGTATTGCAATGACGGGCTTGTATGATGTTATGTATATGCACGTGATTCAGATGAATCACAGGTTGATCATAGCATTGGCAGAGCGATGGCATAGTGAGACATGCACATTTCACTTGGCGTAGGGGAGATGACAGTGACACTGGAGGATGTATGGCGCATCTTGCACATTCCTATTCGAGGAGAGCTGGTGAGCTATGACCGAGCTTGGGGGATAGCAACAGTGTATAGATTTTTTTATGAGGATGTCTTTATTGATGACGGATTGATTGCCTGGGAGGATATAGCAGCTTTATATGAGCCATTACCAACAATGCTATCAGGGATTGTTGGGGGACTACTATGTCCAGATCAATGATCGCATGGACTTGTCGTTGGGTGGGTTCAGGTGATCGAGCAGATGATTACAGAGGGGACCCGGTTTGCATGGGGACCGTGCATGCTATCGCACTTATATCAGGATTTACATGAGGTAGCATACCGAGGGGTGGGCTCATCGAGAGTGGGGATCACTCTGCTTCATATTTGGGCATGGGAGCACCTACCTATTACTCGACCAGTGAGTCCGAGATTCCGAGTAGGGGACCAACCATATGTATATATGTACGGAGCTATGATAAGTCAGCCCCACTTGGGGAAGTTAGAGTGGTGGTTGCAGGCACTAGATGATTTGGATATAGTGATCTGGAGGTCGTATATTGAGTGTGAGCCGTGGGAGGATGATGCAGAGGCATTGTCGTATGTGTTCATGACATGATACCTCATTGGTAGGACATCCTACAATGTGGAGAGACAGCTTCCTGGAAGAGTTGATAGGGATTGCCTAGTGGTTCTGGAGAGTATGCCCGGGTGGTACGAGAGAGGTACTTATGGGTCCAGTGCTACCTTATGATCAGGCATTAGCAGAGTTCCACACCTTACAGGCAAGACCATGGAAGATGAGGCTGGGGGTAGTAGATGTTGGGGTGTCAGATGAGTACACGCAGTACATTCCAGCACGTCTGATTCCTCAGATATCAGATCCGGAAGAGCTGATTCCAGATTTTGAGGAGGATAGGGGACGGAGACAGAGGAGGAGAGGAGGTCACAGAGTGGTAGGTGGACGAGGGAGAGGGGATGGTGGTGGTGGGGATGGAGGAGGGGGAGGAGAGGGTGGGGGTTTTGGAGGAGGTGGTGGAGGTGGTGGATTCGGAGGTGGAGGGGGAGTGGACGATTGCAGTGGAGAGGGAGAGGTGGGTAGCCTTTGCGGCTATCTCAGGGACCTTTGATGCAGGGAGGCATGAGACTAGGTAGCAGGGATGTAGGTGAGGGACACAGACCTATGTATACAGGGGAGGGAGCTACAGGAGAGGGAGCCACTGGAGAGGCACCTATGGATATGGGGGAGGGAGCTACAAGTGGAGATCTGTGAGACCATATGATATTATTTTTGCAGACTCAGCTCGAGGATATGGAGGTAGAGGTAACAGCTAGAGATGTGCAGCTGTTTGCACGAGAGTCAGAGCTGACGGTAGTGTTGTGGGAGAGGGATGATGTAGTGGAGAGATTAGTAGAGCTATAGGAGAGAGTTCGGGTTGGAGTAGGAGCACAAGGTCCTACTGGCGAGGTGATAAGGGAGATTCGACGACCACAGGCTGAGATAGAGTATTTGTGGGGATTATATGAGCAGGTGGTGCCATCTAGTCAGCGATCACTGAGCTATTCACATATGTGGTGGGTGAGATCAGAGTGGTCTCAGAGGATGCAGAGCAGTGGTGGTGTGATGGGTCCTCCACGGAGAGATAGATCAGGTGATGAGGGGGCAGTGGGGGAGCAAGTGGTGATGGTGGTGATGGTGGTGCAGCATCTGGACAGAGTGGCATCTGAGAGAGCATTTTGTATGCTTTTACCTTGTCATTTTGGACTACGTCTTGGATGGCTCTTGGTAGCCGATATTTTGGACTTCATTGTACTTTGATACATGTATTTTTTTGTCGATATGAGATGATATATGAGGAGATCCCATTTTTTTTTTGTGTGTTGATATGCATGTTGATGATATGTATGGATGCTTATGCAGGATGACGATCTTATGATTTATGCTTAGATGAATGTTTGTACTTACTATATGATGATCTTATGATTAGGCATGTTTCATGATGATTTATTTCTAGATGATGTCTATATGCATATTTTATGATGTGATGCTAACATGTGGATGCAGGTCGATGTGCATGATTTATTGATGTCAATTCTTTATGTATGTAAATGCTATGATGATTATATATGCATAATGAAATGATGACGATGATGGTACATTGGATTTTATGTTGATGAGACAATGATATAATGATATGCAATGATGTTATGATATAATGTATTAAATGAATTATTTATATATGTAAATGCATCTAGATGTTTGTTAGATGAGTGTGATATGGATAAACAAATGTAAAGTACAAATGTTTAAATGATGATTTCTAAATGAATGCATTATGGATAATGTATGAACCTATGTGGAAACAAATGGTTTTGTTATGATTCTAAAATGGCGAAAAATATAATGAAGTGAAATGATAATGTAATGATAGTGCAACTCATGGGTAACAAATAACTGCACCTTAATGCAATTAAAAGGATAAGGAATGTTTTTGTAATGAATCCTAAAGGAAATAAAATGAATGAGTATAAGAATATACTAAATAGATATAATGAATGCACTTGACTAATGGATAGATAAATAAATGTATGAAACTATGGGAATCTAAATAAATGCATGGTACACGTGTTTTAAATGATGATAAATGATGATCGGTAACTGACACTAAATGAATGCATAGTAATGGCTAATAATGATAGTAAATGCAAACAAGGACAATTTTATCATATAAATGAATCTAAATATCATGATTATGCAACGATGAAATGATATAATGAGACTAATGCCAATAAATGATATTGAATTATATGAAGTTAAATGCAACTAAATGATATGAAATGCACTATATGCAAATGCAACTAAATGCAATGATGAAGATGTAATTATGATAGATGAATGCAAGGTTGTGTAAACTTTGCATGATGCACTGATGATGTATCAGAGTACTCTGTCGTGATTGTATCCAATATCAATTCAATTTTCACATAACTACTCATATTAACTTTGTTCATACTTGCATACAAAACCATGCATATGAATAATGAATGAGTAAATGGATGGGTGATATGCAACGGAATGCAATATAAACAAATGAGATGGAATAACGATCCATAGTGCTTTTATTTTCATCATTGAGCATGATAATATCGAACTTGGATGAGGCAGTAGGAACCAAGGATGGAGCATCATACCTGCAAACAAACAACATAAATATAGAATAAAGAATATGGACCCTCGATAATGGTTCATCCTCATATGGTCGAGGTATACGTTGTAGTCAGCAAGCCATAGTGATCCATGACTGTATTTTGCATATGATCATGTAGCTTAGTGAACTTCCCACGTAGACACCATTAGTACATGCCCCATTACTTCATTGGAATTATTCGCAGAAGTCATACAAACAATATTTAGGAACCATCCCGGCCACTCTAATCACTTGTGGATATCCTGGAGTAGCGTAAGAACTTGATATAAATGAATAAATAACCCACAAATCTAACCAAGTACTTGAAAGCTTAAACAGAATTTTCTTGTCAAAGAAAATGTGATCTTGTCTTTGTTTTGGTAAGGAAGGATGCATCCTTGTTTAGATAGTTTGCGTGTTTGATGTTGATTGTTTGGTTGATCAGCTAAGTGGCCATTGTTTCAGTATTTCATGATGTTTGTTTGGTATTTTCTTGGATGCGTATGTACAAGGTGTTGCCATGTTATTGACTGATTTTTGATGTTTTATGATGTTTTTGGATTTTGTGAGTGTTTTTGAATGTTTTTGGTATTTTGTGAGACGGTTTTGAATGTTAAACTCAATGAATCACTAGTAATGCAAAATCCACTTCCATCAAATAGATTAAGGGCATTGCCCCCAGTTTAGACATGACTTATGGAAAAGCGGGATGCAAGACGCATGAAGTACTACCCTTGATTGTAGATCAATAACAAGTCATGGTTTTACTGATGGATGTATGGATGCAATAAATGTGATCACAACACATTTGAAATACAATGGATCCATAGCCTTTACGAGTGGCACCTATTTTCCAGGTTTTCACCATCGCACTTACCCAAGGTGCCACCAGAGTGGTTGTTCACCGTTTGGATGCATGATTTTTCTTTACTATTTTGATGTTTTTGTATTTTCTTCAGGACATTTATCTAAATGTTTTTAGTGTTTTTTCGGTATGTATGGGAGCCTGATGCTCTGTGCATCTTATGTATAAAACCATTTGAGGTACATGCTATTGATCAAATCTGCTAGCGGTTCTCCTTCGGACGTAGCCAACTAATATACCCCAGACCCAAATACAACAGTGATAACATATGGACCTAGCCAGTTTGATTCAAACTTTCCCTGATGTTCTCTGTTTGGTTGGTTATGAGGATTCTCTCAAAGAACAAGATCACCTACCTCAAATGTACGAGGTCTAACCTGATGATTATAGCTTTTGCTCATGCGCTGTTGATAGGCCTTGAGGTGACTGTATGCAACTTGTCGTTTCTCATCAAGTAGCTCTAAATATTGGAGACATGATACTATGTATGCTTCATCATCTATGATATTATGCAAGGAAACCCGTAGTGATGGTATCTCAACCTCAATAAGTAAGATAGCTTCTGCACCGTAGACCAGTGAGTAGGGAGTTGCGCCTGTAGGGGTTCGAATTCTAGTTCGATACGCCCATAGTGCTGGATTCAATTCAACGTGCCAATCACGGCCGGCATCATTGACTATCTTCTTGAGGATTCTTAATATGTTTTTGTTTGATGCTTCATCCTGACCATTTCCTTGTGGGTAATAGGGAGTGGAAAAGTGGTGTTAGATGTGAAACTTCTCACAGAGCTCACGGACATCCTAATTTTTGAATGGAAGTCCATTATCTGTGATGAGGGACATGGGTATACCATACCAGTAGATGTTTTAATTTAGAATGAATGAGGTGATTTGCTTGTCAATGACTTGGGTAAGTGGAACAGCTTCGATCCACTTTGTGAAGTATTCGGTGGCAGTAATGATCAATTTGTGGTCGTTGGATGAAGATGGATGAATTTTACCCACAAGGTCAAGGCCCCATTGACAAAAAGGCCATGGTGTTATGATTGGTTACAATTCTTGTGCTGGTGCATGTATCAGGTCTCCATGAACTTGGCATTTCTCGCACTTTCTGACAAAGTAGTAGGAGTCTTTTTCCATGGATGGCCAATAGTATCCAGTGCGCATGAGTTTCTTAGCTAGTGACGGACCACTTGCATGAGTTCCATAAATTCCTTCATGTACCTCTTCCAAGGCCTTTGTTATCTCATCTTGTTCCAGACATCGAAGGAGAGTACCATCAAGGCTGTGTCGGTATAGGGTTTCAGTAGTAATGGTATATCGAGCGGTTTGGCGAATGAAGGTTTTGCGTTGGTTATTCGATTAGTTAGGAGGAAGGGTGTGATCACAGAGGTAGGTGTAGAACTCACCATACCATGGGGATTCAGAACCGATAAGGTGACATATCATCTCGGATTTGGGGATATCATAAGGGGGAATCCAAAGTTGTTCGACCAAGAACTCATAGCATGTTGAATTCTATGGAAGATCTAGGAGAGATGCAATGGTAGCCATAGCATCAACAGCTCGATTTTGATCTCTGGGTATCTGCTGAAAGGTGATAGTAGTGAATGATGTTTTTAATTTGTCCACCATTTGTTTGTACGACATGAGTTTGTCATCCTTGGTCTGATATTCATATGTTGCTTGTCGAATGACCAGTTGGGAGTCGCCATATACTTGTAGTTCTTGTAACTTCCATTGTATGGCTAGCCTGAGTCCCGTGATCAAGGCTTCATATTCAGCTATGTTGTTTGTGCATGGAAATGTGAGCCGGTAAGACATCAGGATGATGTCACCTTGAGGTGTGATAAACAGAATGCCTGCCCCCGAGCCATGCCTAGTGTATGAACCATCAAAGTATAGTTTTCATGGCTGTGTTGCTGTGATCGTGAATATCTCTTCATCTAGAAAATTAGAAATGAGAGGATGATCACTTATGAGGGGTGCATCGGCCAACTGATCTGTAATAACTTGACCCTTAATAGCCTTATAGTCCACATACTCGATGTTACATTCACTTATAATCATCACCCATTTGGCCAAGCGGCCTGTCAACGCTACTTTGCTGAGTAAGTACTTTAGTGGATCAATCTTTGCAATGAGTTGTACTTTATGTGTCAACAGATAGTGCCTCAGTTTAGTGGTTGCCAAGATTACTGCTAGGCAAGCTCGCTCGATAGGTGTGTAATTGAGTTCATAGCCAACCAGTGTGTGAGAGATGTAGTAAACAACACACTCTTTCCCTTCTGCATTGTGTTGTGCCAATAGCACTCCTAATGTTGTATTTGTTGCTGATATATAGAGCAGTAGAGGCTTACTCAGATCTGGTGGGATCAGAAATGGTGTATTCATGAGGTAGTCTTTAAGCATCTAGAATGTTTGCTGGCATCTGGTATCCCATTGAAAGCGGATGTTCTTGTGTAACAGGTCTGTAAAGGGGTAACACTTATTTGCTAGTTTTGCAATGAATCTCTGAATTGATTGTAGATGCCCTTGTAATGTCCTTAGCTGACTGATGTTCTTTGGAGATGGCATGTCCATGATTGCTTTGACCTTTGTTGGTTTGACCTCAATGCCTTTGCTTGAGACAATGTATCCTAGAAGCTTCCCTGAGGTTACTCCAAAGACACATTTATTTGGGTTGAGTTGAACATGATATTGTTCTAGTCTGTCAAAGATTTTCTCTAATATTTCCAGATGACCTTCTCTTGTTAGTGATTTTGCCAGTAAGTCATCAACATAATCTTCCATTATAGTATGCATCATATCATGGAAGATGGTGGTCATTGCTCTTTGATAGGTCACTCCTGCATTCTTTAGACCAAAAGGCATTACATTCCAGTAGTATGTTCCCCATGGACATGTGAAGGCTGTCTTATGTTGATCCTCTGGTGCGATCTTTATCTAGTTGTATCTTGAAAAGCCATCCATGAGTGAAAGCATGGCATGTCCTGTTGTTAGGTCCACTATTATGTCGATGTTTGGTAGGGGGAAGTCATCTTTAGGACATGCCTTGTTCAGATCTCTGAAGTCGGTATAGATACTGATGCCCCCATTTGGTTTGCTGATAGGCATAATATTGGATATCCAATCTGCATAATCAATTGGTCTAATAAAACCAACTTCTAGGAGTTTCTTAAGTTCTACTTTGACTAGTACTGCAATCTGAGGATGCATCTTGTGAAGCTTCTACTTGACAGGTTTGGCTCCTTCTGCTATGGTGAGGTGATGCATCACTAAATCTGGATCAAGACCAGGCATGTCTGCATATGACCATGCAAAGTTGATCTGATGCTGTTGGAAGAATTTGACAAACTTAGGTTGTTCCTCTGAAGTTAAAAGAGATGCCAGATGTATGTGGTGAGGTGTTTCAGGAGTCCCTACGTTGTATTTTTTTGTTTCCTTGATGAGAATTGTTGATCGTTCCTGTTGTGTACTAGAAGGGAGAATGTCAAACATTTCATCCTCCGGCGTCTCAAAGAGGTTTTCACCATTAGATACACTCTTTATTATTACTTTTGTGGGATCAAACAGTGCCATAGTGTGGTTTTCACTAGAAGATCCATGTTATATTGTTATATTTTTGCAGTTGAAAGGTTTGGCATCCGCCCCAAAGTATGTTGCGCTATTAAGTTCAATGGCAAATCCAGCTTTGTGATCGTCGCTTGGTATGTTATCCTGTAGTTCCAAAAAGTCAATGATCGCCTCATCATTTTTAAAATGGTCAAGACATGGGGGATTAGGTTGGTTCCATTAGATGAGTTCAGGATGGATAATGGGCATAACCTCATCAATTAGGTTAAGTTTGTTAGAGGTGTCAGTGAGGGTTAAGATGTTGTGGTGAAGGTCGTTGATGGTACTCTCCCTGTCAGAATCAGGCGTAGGATGTGACGTAGGGTCTGTGGAAGAAGTTTCTAGTTTAGGAATCCAAGAGGTCTTTATCTATGCTTCTTCGTAAACAGGGATGTCTTTGCGGGGTGGAGCTAGTGATGTGTCTTCCTCATCTGAAGTATTAAGCTGGATGGAATTAAATTCCCACTCATGTGAGTCAGTCTCTGAGTCGCTTTCCAGTATCCGATTACTATACCATACTGGTATATCCTTTGAGTTAAATATTGCAGGTGTGATCAGTTGACATACCTTTGTAGATGAAAGGATTGGTGATGTAGGAAGAATTATGGGGATCAATGAATTTGATACGGGGAGTATCAATAGTATTGACTCTGCTATTTCTGCTGGAATTGTCGGTCTTGTCAAAACTATTGGGGGTTCTGATAGTGCTAGTGGTGTTGTTGATGTAGTTGTTGTGGTTGATGGGAATGTTGGTTTGATTGGTGGGATGATTGTTGTTGTGGATGGTTTTCCTAGGATTTTCAGCCACAATGGTGCAGTTGTTATGGCGCGCGGTGCTGCTGATATAATCAAAGGTGGCCTCTTTGTAATAGGCTGATATAGAGGTTTGTTGGGTTTTCCTTTGAATCTGAGTTTAGGAAGGATCTCCATTTGAAAGCCTAAGCCTATGTTATCTTTGGTATTTAATTTTGGTTGTAGTGGTTCATGTATTCCTTGCTTGCAAGGTCCCAAAGCACTCTGACCATCATAACCCATTCTTTGCATAATGAGAAGGCCTTTGCCATACTAATCTGTGGGAAGCTTAGCTTGTGGGATGTCCACGGTGATTGGGTCTTTATATATCCATTCTACTAAGTCCTCATCTCTGGTTTCTTCTTCTTGACTCTTTCCAAGGATGAAGGGTTTAAAAGTGCATGCTGGCTTGATCAGTGGCATTTGAAGTAACCATTGAGGTTTACCATGAGTTCTAGGAGAAGTAGGCATTTGTCCAACACAAAAGAGTTGGCTCAAATTGTACTCCCCAGGACCTTCCTCTGCTATTTTCATCTTGATTTTCTCTTGCTTGGGTATAGTGGTGTTTGAACTAGAAAGAGAGGCTGGACTTACGTATGATGTGGATGAGATGGCTTCTCTATTGTTGGGAACGTTAATCTCTGGCTGATGACTTATATTGTGACAATATACAAAGGGGTTTGCATCGCCTAGGATTATGATTTCTACACCATTATGCGGGAACTTGATACACTGATGGTAGGTGGATTGAACGGCTTGCATGGCATGTATCCAAGGTCTTCCTAATAATAAATTGTATGGCAGAGGAAGGTCCATAACTTGACAGATGATGTGTTTCACCACAGGGCCCACTCGGATTGGTAGCACAACAGCTCCTTTGGATGAACACTCTGCATCATCATCGGCTTTGATTGTGATCTTCTTGCATGGATCCACTGATTCAATTGCATATCCCAAAGTTGTGACTAATTGTAGTGTACAAATATTCAGGCATGCTCCATTATCGATCAAGACTTGCTTGATCCTATGTTGGTTGATAAACCCTTCAATGTGAAGTGATGCATTGTGAGGTTGCTGGAAGGATGAGTTGTCACTTTCAAAGAAAGTGAGACAAGGTGACGATCTTAGGTTTCCAACCATGGCTTGGAACCAATATGTATTTAGGTTTACAGGGACTGACACCTCTTGGAGAGCTTGATCCAAGATTGTTTTATGGGATGGAGATAGGCACAATAGCTCTAAGATAGATATTAGTGTGGGCGTTTCATCTAATTGTTCCACAAGGTTATACTACTTCGGGATAGATGGGGTGCCTTGTGGAGATGCTTTTATGGTAATCTTGTCACGACATGTAACAACATTGCAAGCGGAGCTGGGATTTTTTATGGTAATAGTTGCAATTTGTTCACTGGCATCATATAGGTGATTCAAAGTGTAATTATATGCGGCTTGCGTGTAATCAGTGGTGTCTGTGTTTCTCCTTGAAGTGGAAGGACCCCTTTGAGCTTGTGATGGAAGTGGATTTTTGAACATAAGATGATCATTGTTTGTTGTTTTTGGGTCATGTCCTTCGATTTCAATTTCACCTCGGTCAATAAGATCTTGAATAAGATCTTTCAATTTGTGACAATTACTTGTCTTATGCCCTTTCCCTTGATGGAAATTGCAATGTTCAATATCCCTCCACCATGAAGGTTTGACTTGAGGTTCATAATTTGATGTTTTGGGCAAGGTCACCAGATTTTGAGAAACCAACTGATGTAACACTGTTTCGATGGGATCCCCTAAGGGAGTGTATGTTCGTTTTGGTTTAAAATTTTGTTGATGTTGTCTAGCATCCTCTTGAGATGTGTTGTGTCCTTGATTTAGAGGAGCAATTGTGTTATTATTGGGTGGGGGGTTATGTCCTACAAATTGAACCACAAGTTGTGCACTTTTGATAGTTCTTGCATCTACAACCTCGTCGTTGACGATGTTTTTGTTTTTGTTCCAGAAGTTAGGCTTGTCACTATTGAAACACGGGCTATGGCCATCCTTTGGCTCACTATATATCTTGATAAGCCCTTTTTTGATGAGAGCCCGCTCACATTTTAAGCCTTTGGTGATCATGTCATTGAAAGAGTTTGTGTCTTTTATGTCTAGGTGAAATTCCATTTCATCATTTAAGTTGGAAATAAATATTTCCACTAGTTCTTATTCAGGTAACTAAAGAGAACGTCTGCTAGACATTTGATGCCATGGTTGTAGAAAGACTGAAAATAGCTCACCTGGTTTTTGTTTAGTGTTACATAGATCAGCCATTGTGATATCACGTTCAATGTTGCGTGAGTAATGTGCCAGGAATTTCTGGATGAGTTCTTCAAATATCCTAATGCCACCTAGTAATCGAGAAAACCATGATGTGGTTGTTCCCCCCAAGCTTTGGGGAAAAAGTTGCATTAGGTATCTATCCTCGTATGCCACTTCAAGGCAAGCTGAATGGAATTCTCTAACATGATCACAAGGGTCTCCTTTTCCTCTATACTTTTCAAACTTGGGTGTTTCAAACCCTCATGGAAAAGGTGGCATATGAAGATTCCTATCAAAGGGATAGGGACAAATGTCATTGAGTGAAAATTAATTGGTTTTTACACCACTATGAAGTTGTTGGGCAAGATTTTTGACTTGTTGTCGCAACATGTCTATTTCATTTGGAGGAGGAGTTGGGGGATTACCTTAAGGAAGGTTATATCTGATGTGATCTTGACCTCTTTCATCCTCATTATGACTTTAGCATTCTGATGTTTGTCTTAGTTGTGCAATATCAAAGTCAAAGGGTAGTTTAGCCCCCTCTTGAGCAAGTCTTAAAAAGTGAGCATTAGCATTGCTCCTGATTATTTCATAAAAAAGCCTATTAAAGAGAGAGTTGTGTTGTACCCTTTCTATTGTTGTAGGAGTAGGAGTACATGGGTTGTCATCATTTATGTATCCTCCAAGGGCTTCTTAGAATTCATTGATATTTTCCTCCTCTTCCTCTTCAATTTCTTGTTGTCTAGACCTAGACCTGGTATGAGCCATTTTGTTTACAAGTTTTTGTTGAAGCATGATGAAAATGATGATAAGTTGGTGATGAAATGAAAGATTGATGTTTGGTGAAGGGTTTTGCATATGAATCTCTAGCACTAAAGGTAGATGGCACCAAAGTTCTTTCTTGAATTTCTTGTTGTGTTTGATTGATAAAGTTTAATGTGATAAGGTTTAGAGAGGCTTGAGATGTGTTACAGACCCAACTACCTAGTAATGAGAGGATTCACTCATAGACTAGTTTTAACCTGCGTAGAAATGTCTCTTAGGATGAGTTTATCCTAGATGTAGAGACACTCTAAAAAGTGGTATATTGTGTTTGATTCAAGCAATATCAAAATAGAACTTAGGACAAAAACCTTTTGATGTTTTGAGAGTTGGAATGGATTTGATGAGATATGAATATGATAATGGATGAGATGTTTAACTTCAATAGAAACTTTGTGTTACAAATGGAACAAACTCTTCCTCTTCTTGTTCAGGGGTTGGTGGTTCTTCCCTAGCTGAGTTATATATGATACAAATATCTGGAAATAAGGTAGGATTGATCTTGCCTCCCTTATTTTGATGATAACTCAAAGCTCTATATTGAGTAAAAGCTTTGTGGTTTAATGATTTTTGATCAAACTCGTTTGATTTCCCTTGAAGGTATAAACGCATGTGATGCAAGAAGGTTCTGTGAGAGACAAATATTTGTCTATTAAGATAGAATAATTTCCTCCTTTTGATAAAAGCCTTTGAGCTCAATGGTCTTTTCTTCAAGTTGATGTGTTGATGAAGATTCTTCTTTCTCAAGATGTGAAGAATGGTCATATAGTTTGATACTTTTCGTTGTTGCTCTTTGTTTTTTATCTTTTGTGTTTTTGAAAATGTTGGTGTTGGATGAATACTTGTTCTAATTTGGATTTATGATGTTTCTTTGACAAGAAAACAAAGCAAGCACACAAACACAAAAATGTTGCCTAAAAAGGCACAAGTAAGTATGGGTCTAGATCAACCCAATCTTTTGAACTTTTTATGACCCTTTCCTTCAAATGTATTTTAGGTGTTTTTGTTTTTTTTTTGTTTTTTTATTTTTTTTCAAAGCCTGAAGTTGGCTCAATTTGCACTGGTCTTGACTCAAAAATGAAAACACTTCAAACACTCTTTATCCCTAAGGTAAAATGGCTAGTTGCGATAAGTTTAGCCCACATCTTGATATTTCTTCAACTTTGGTACTACATACCTTATGAATCCCGTCATGACAGGTAAGGATGTGATATACTAAGTCTTGCGCGATGATCCCTATGATGGGGGAGTCACCACTTTTATCAGGCTACAAGTAACCTTTCAAAAAGCTATGTTTCTACTCAAGGAAATATGTATGGTGAGTATCTTGGGAGCAAAACCTTCTATGCTCTTGCACTGAATTTATCATAAATATCCTCAATCAATAGAATGGGTGGGCTACTACTTAAAGGTGTTTAGTAATTTTTTATGTTTTTGGACATAAGTTCATTCTGTAGTGACTCACTTAAGAGCCTTGTAACTTGTGGTGGGGCCCATTTGTCCTTTCAGCAAGTTACACTGTAGGAACAGCTATACCCAAGGCTACAGGTTTCACTCTCACCTGATTTCTATAGTGGCTCGAAGGATTTACCGTGCAAAGTCATTCCCAAGAGTGATGTGTCTCTTAGCAAGCCTCTGTTAAAAAGATAAAATTTTGAGTGTTACTAACACTTTTCTCTTGCACCTAAGACCACGAAAGCCAAGAGAGAGGATAGTGTGTGTTAGAAGTAGGACCACTCGACAAACTCTTTTGCACAGTGTGCCAAACACAAAATACATTTGTTCTTTTTAATTCATCATTGCAATGTGATCTAACTATTTGGAGATGTTGCTCCAACAATCATGGTGTTATTTTTAACTCCAAAGGCAAAATGTTGAGTAAACTAGGAAATTGAAATCCTGGTCAACTAAATGAAAAGCATGTTTGCTTGAAGTAAATCACTTTGAAACAAGAAAACTTTGACAAGTTGATTGTTCTTTTTACTTGCACAAAAAGTTGAAGTGTTGATTACGAATTTTCTTAAATTTGATGCAAGAAATGAGATTTTGCCTTGTCTTGTTTTAAGCACCAAAATAGAGTGTCTCCTAACTTGCAATGAAAGCAAATTTGTGTTGTGATTTTTAGAGCACCAAATGAAGATTTGTTTCCTAACTTGCAAATAAACAAAATTGTGTTGTGATTTTTTTCACACCAAATGAAGATTTTTTTCCTAACTTGCAAGTAAACAAAATTGTGTTGTGATTTTTAGAACACCAAATGAAGATTTGTTTCCTAACTTGCAAGTAAACAAAATTGTGTTGTGATTTTTAGAGAACCAAATGAAGATTTGTTTCCTAACATGCAAGTAAATGAGATTTGCTTGTAAGTTTTAGAGCACCAAAATGAAGTGTTTTTTATTTTAAGTAAAAGAAAAGGGTTAGTTTTAAAACCTGCACATGAAGCGAAAATTTTAATAAAATCCGAACATATGGTGGGCTTCCTCAAGCCTAAGAAAAATTATTTTATTGGTTACATGGCCTTTTTTACAACGTTCTGTTACAATAGCGCTACTTTGTGTAAAAATAGAAGCGCTACTTAATACAAGAAAAATTATTTTATTGGTTACATGGCCTTTTTTACAACGTTCTGTTACAATAGCGCTACTCTGTGTAAAAATAGAAGCGCTACTTAACACAAGCGCGTGAAATTATAGACAAAAGCGCTAAAGAATAAGACTTAGACAGCAATACAAATGCGCTAAACTATGGACAAACGCGCTACTTAATAGTCAAAAGTGCTATAACATGGGCAATAGCCCTAAATTTGAGACAATAGCACTAAAAGATCAAATTTCAATAGCACTAAAATGCGAACAAAAGCACCAAAGCACGACCTGTGTGTCAAGCTAAATAGTCAAAAAGTTAGTTTATTAAAAAAAAATGTTGTTGGATTCACGTTGGGTTCACCAAATGGTGCTCTACAAAAAGGATTAGACAATCTATTTTATGGCAACACACACAAGAGCACAAAAAACAAACGTTAGTGTTAATCAACCAAAGATTATCCTACACAGACATATCAAGAGAGATACTAAATTAGAAGTGAAAAGCATACAAAGAGAAAAGAGGTAAACTAAACTCCTCCAAATGCTAACCAAAACATTCATAGTGGCTCCTCCCTTGTTCCTCTCCTCTCCAAGTTCCAAATTAGTGTAGCTCTCAGCATCTTTTTTGCACTATGGATGCCTTATGGAGGTTCAAGATTGTAGATGATTATGAAAAGTATGCAAATGCAAGCTTAATAACCAAAGAAAGATGAGTTATATAAATGTTATTTGTTAATTTTAACCAAAAGAGTTAATATGACTAATTATGCTAAATGCTCTCTAAAATTCTCTATAACTTAGATGCATACATGTTTTTTAGGATCTGGAGTATAAAGAAATGGGCTCTATTTATAGGAAAAATGAAGCAATGGATGGTTGAGATTGAGTAATCTCAACAAGGGTCAGGATTGAATGACATTCAATCCATGTGAGGGTTTTCAACCCAATCCCAGGATGACAAGTGTCAATATGAGATAGGTTGGGAGGAGAGGGAAGAAGCATTAAGTGCTTGACATGACCTGAGAGTTAACTTGGGAGTTAAGGTCAAGGTTGGGTTGAGTAAATAAATTTATTATTCAAAAAATAATGTTTTTATCCAATGGATAAACTCTTGTGCAAAGGTTAAAGGGATAACCATGATCAAAGCAATAAATGCTTGAGAAGACACATGGGTCACATAAGGGTTGAGTTAGGGGTCAAAGTCCCTAACCATGGGTGCAATTGGATTTAACCATTAATGGTCATGTAAGAGCCATAAATGGTTTGGAAGACTTTAGAGGTTAAATTGTTGAACACGCAAAGCATTTATTGCTTTTCAAAGACTTTGGAGTCTTTGAGAAGTGACTCCAAGTTGCTTAGGAATGTGACAATAATTAGGGGATGGATAAGGCTAATTAGGAAGGGGTTAGAAGAATCTAGAAGGGGGTTTAGGAGTGCAAGTGGATTTGGTGGGTGAGGGAAAATAGGATTTTAATTAAAATAAAATTAATTTATTTCAACTTGTGGTTGCAACTTGCATTTGTAAGAAAATGCAAGTGGGGGGGGGGAATGATTTAAATAAATGTTTTTAATTATTTATTTAAAAGAAGAAAGAGGATTAAATTAAATAAATAAGATTTATTCATTTAATTGATTGTGAATTTGGTATAATGAATTAATTAAAATAAATTGAATAATTTATTTAATTAATAGGAGAATGTTTTGAAGATGAATTAATTAAATATTAATTTAATTAACTGATGGCTAGTGGGTTTTTAATCAAATAAATAGCAAATATTCATTTAATTAAAATGGACAAATTTATGTGACTACAATTTGTAATAAGATTTTTTTGTTTTTGATTACGGGAAAAACAGCTTTTAAAGGGATTCTGAAACCCTTTACAAAATATCCTTAAGAGATAAAAGCATTAAGCAACAAGAAAAGACAAACTGCCAAAAAACCAACACAATCATGGGCATAAATCAACAAAAAAGCCCAACAAAACCAGCCAAGTCCAACTAAAACATAACCGAGACAGAAAACAAATTACTTCATATTTTTTAGGGCATTAGCCAAATTTCCACTAATCCCTTGCAAATCTTTGATATTATCCCTAAGCTTAGGGATATCCTTGGAAGAGGTCGCAACAACTTTTTTCATGCTTGCCCTAGTTCTTTTCACTGCACCACCAGGAGCACTTTCCATTGTTCCTGCCTTAAGAGCATCCCCATCAATATCAAGATCCACTACAGGTTTGGGGGTGTTCGAAACTTCAAGGAACTTGGAAATATACTCTAAATTCTTAGTAACAAAGGTAAGGATATCCGTAATAATCATCAGAAAGTTTTTCATAGCTGTTTTTCCTTCCTCAAGATTATCAATCTGAGCTTCCATCTTCTCCAATTTTTCCTCCATTCCTTTTTTCCACCGTTTCTAGTTTATTTTGGCTTTCTTCCCTTTTTCTTCCTTTTGTTTCTCAGTTTTTTCCATCTTCTTGATAATAAGAGTTTTTTGTTAGGTTAGGGTGTTATTTAATTTTTTTAACCAATGCTTAGAATCAAATTGATATCAATGTATCTTTGGCAAAGACTCTCTTGAAAGATTTGTTAGACAAGGAAGCCCCTTAGCACATGCATTGTTTTTTATTGCTTTAGATGCCTTACAATATAATAAATATGACCTACTATCAGAGAAAAAAATGTTATAATGATATGGATAGACAACATATGTTATAAAACATCTTAGGCTAAATTTTTTGAAGTAAATCAATTGTCCTCTATTGAAGGAATTCTCCTAAGTGGTCAAAAATAGAAATTGACAAAAGGATGAGCCTAATAGAATTGTTAAATCCCTATACATACTATTTGTTGTTGACCTTTTTTTGAAAAAAATGAGAGTAGTGAGTGTTTAGGAAAATTGATAATATACACATTAAATGGTAAGGACAACTTTTATCTTCCTATAAGAAGAAAAGTTTGTCAACTCGCTTGAGTAGCAGAGTTGGCTTGAGTCATGGGTTTTCTCCCCATTGGTTTCGGGTTCGACTATGGTGCTTGGATATCACCCGATGCATCTGGCAGTTAGGTTGTTTGGTACATCCCGAGGGGATTAGTCTCGCCTTAGCTCACCCCTTCCTGAACCCCAACTTGGCAGTATGTAAGATCAAGGTAAGGCAAGTTGCTAGTTGGGTTGGGTCGCAAAGATACCCCTGAGTTACCAAAAAGAAAAAAAGAAACAAAATTTGTAAAGAAACATTTTCTTCCTACAACATATAGCATTCTTCTACTTGACTATTTGATTAGTATCAAGTTAAAAATTATACAACATATAATAGTCTTCTACTTGACTATTTGGTTGGTATCAAGTTAAAAAAATATAGTGTACTTAAATGACAAAAGTAATAAAAATAAGATAAATGTAAGTCAAGTCCTACTAAATCAAAAAAGGGGTTAGGTCAACATTAAGGTTCAAGCACGGTTCAAGAAAGGGGTTAGGTCAACATTAACCTCCAAAGAATTACTCGTAGTTAAGCACATCATCTAAAAGCATTTAATATTACCTTGGAAGTACCAAAGAAAGATAGAAATTGATAAGAAATACACCCTAATGATTTATCATGGTAAATTTTATATCAAGCCCTTTAGATCTAATGTATTTTGCAATGGAAGGTTGTAAAGCATTTACTCTACACTAGATTGAATCTTCACCAATTATAAATCTATATGGGGGACTTGAATGGAACAATAAACCATTACCATTAACATTGCAATTAAAATAATTTGATATGGTGAGACAATAAATACACTATTTTTTCAATTGCTTAAAAATTCAATGATGATCTATTATGTATAGTGTCAACTTTCAAATATCTCTAAATTCTAAAATCGTTTAAGATTTTTTTATGGATTGATAATATCTATTTTTTTAAAATCTATTTATTTAATTATATTGAATATTTTTTCTTAGATTGGTAGATTCTTTCTTTTATTTATTTTTTTTATTGATAATTTTTGTTGGGATAATTCTACCTCTCTTTTTTGGTTTAAACATTTGTTTGAATTTGAATATTTATCTCTTGACCTAATAGTACGACTTTTTTTAAATAATTCTTTTTTAATCAATTTATTTATATTAATTAATTATTTTTTCTGACTAATAATACAACTTATTTTTAAAATTAATTTAATTATTTCTTTTAATATTCTTTCTTGAACTGATAGTATTTTTAAAAACCAATTTTTTTATTTCTATCGAGTAAAAATTGCAATGTTTGATATGCTATTTTTTTATCATTGTGGGGGATGATCCAATAAAAATTAGATGATTTTAAGATCTCTAAAGAAAGGCATCATATTCCTAAACAAGAGAAGATTTCTTAAATGAAATCTCTTTGGAAGCTCACACTTCTTCATATTTTAAGGATTATGACAATGGAATTCTCGTAAGGTACTTTGATGTTATATTGGCCTTTGGTAGAGAACTATGTCCTTATGGCCAAATTTATTGTAAATTGTTTTTCCTTTCCAAATTCTATCTTTGATTTGGAAAAAGTTTTAAAATCAATTTTGAACTTCATTGTCTAGAAATACAAATTACCTTGATGATTTCTTCCAAGATAATGATCCCTTCCAATAATATAAAGGCTTAAAACTTGTCCAAGATATCTCTTGCCCTTTCATCTATCATTTACAGATTGTCGTGCTATGCCAAGGTCACCCTATACAAATTGCAATGCTCCATGCCCAGGTAATCCTTTACAGATTGTTATGCTCCATGCCCAAGTCATCCTTTATGGGTTTTTATCACCCATAAATACTTCTAAAAGGACAAGTTACCTTGATGATTTCCTCCAAGAGGAATAGCCCTTCTACATTATGAAAGCTTCTTTTTTTTGTTTTTTTTGAAAAAACTGATTTTCATCCATTTCATCTATGTTTTTTAGGAATCTCTACATATTGTTGTGCACTATGCCTGTCTATAATCCTTTATGGGTTTTTATTACCCAGAAGTACTACAGAATGTCACATGATTTCACAATAACCAACAGTAACTTTCCTGCCAGAAATTTTTCTATCCCAAGATTTCCCAAACTGACTTGTAATAATCCACTAACTTTTCACAAACTGACTTGTGATAACCCACTAACTTTTCCTACAATTTTTTTTCTAAATCCTTGAGATTTCACATACTGACTTGTAGTGACCACCACTAGCTTTCATTCCATACATTTACCTTATTTATCAATTTAAAATGAAGCTCAATTGACCATTACTTAACATTTACAGTTACCTTATGATAAATATTATGATTTACAATGTCTGAATCCAATGTTGTTTTGTAACTCTTCTAAGGGACTATAAACACCCACAATATTGTTGGTTCGATGGTAACTACCAACATTTCCCATCTTCCATATAATATTAGTGATGCACATGAAAGGGGACAAGCCAAAAACAAAGTTCAAGTGATCAATATGTTAGTTTCAACCAAAACCAAAACAAATGAACTTCAAAGCCTTCACATACATATCAAAAGAGATTAAAACTCACACAAATGGAAGCAAAACAAATAAAAAGAAGAGAGAAGAGACTCCCTAAGATGCTCCCATTGTGCTCGTGTTGTCTCTCCCTTGTTCTTCTCATCTCCAAGATCTAAAGATTGCTTGAGTGTAGCCCTCACTTTTTAGCATGAAGCCATGGATGCCAAATGAAAGATTGAATGTGGTCGAAAGTGTAGTTCTATTGCTATGCTATGACAAAGCTTAAGTAAAATGATTATGTAATTATAGTAACAATGCTCACAATGCCTTTTTTTCCTTGAGGAATGAGGCTCCTTTTATAGGCAAAATGGTTGATTGAAGGGTCAAGATTGATCTGACTTAGGAAGAGCTAGGATTGCATGAGGACTTGATCCTTAATCCATGTTTGCAACTACCACCAATGCAATGGTGACAAGTGGCACCATGAGATGTCTTGAGAGGAGAGGGAAGAAGCATTACATGCTTGAGAGGACATGAGGGTAACCTCATGTGGTTGGGTTATTGGATAAAGGTTTTATCCAATGGGTAAACTCTTGTGCAAGGTTTACCCATGGTTAGGGCTTGACTAAAAGGATAAGACCCGTGTAGGTTATTGTGTTGAAGAAGGAAAGCATTTTACACTTTGTAAGAGTCTTAAATGGGTGAGATGATGGGTTGAGGGTTAACTTGGGGTTACGATTGTGCAAGTGATTAGAAGGGGGGCTAGGCTAGTTTGGAAGAGATTAGAAGAATCTAGAAGAAAGGTTAGTGAGTAAGTGGGTGAGGATAAATAGGATTTTAATTAAATAATTTATTTAATTAAAATGGTGGTGCAACTTGCATTTGTAGGAGAATGCAAGTGGATGAGCATTTTTCAAATAAATATTGATTTATTTAAATAGGGATTTCTTTTAGGGATTTTAAATAAATGTTAATTTATTTAAATGAGAGGAAAGGGGGAATTAAATAAATTGATAAATTTATTTAATAGTTGGACTATAGTTAGTAATTTAAATAAATTTATGAAATTTATTTAATTAGATTACAAGCATGGGTTTGAAATGAATTAATTAAATATGAATTTAATTAATAGAAGAATATTAGTGTATTAAACAAATATTAAATATTTATTTAATTTAGTGGATGGATTTATGTGTCTACATTTGCCTCTCTTTGAGATGGTGTAGTTTATCGTGTCCTTTTAAAGAACAATAGATAGGCATGAGTAAAATTCCCCAAGGATGTTAGTTTAGTGGATAGTATGCCCCCTCGAGAGATGGGCTGGAAATTTTGAAAAATTAGGCGATCTCTTGAAAAATAGAAAGAATCTTGGGGATGATAGAGGAGAAGAATTTGGATCAAATGGCTAAAGAAAAGAGGAAAACGGGGTTAAAACAGAGAAATGGCGACCCTTGGAAGTTCCTAGGGTCTACGACAAAGAGAAAGGCGAAGAAGGGTTAAGGCTGGGTAGGGTATATTTGGTCAAGAAGGGGTAAGTTGTCCTCATTTGTACATGCCTCCATAGTGAATTTGAGCTCTGACAGAGACCATTTTGTGAGAAGCTTGTAGCAGAAAATATGGTGGTTCCTATAGTAGATCATCGATTTGAGCGTAGCTGGAGGTACCAGCGGCCAACCGACTACGATCCCTCGATAAGTCCAAATCTGACTTTTGTGATTTGAGCTCATTTAATGCATTTTTTATCTAGGCAAATTCGAACTAAGACAAAGGCACTAAAACTATGTTTTAGCACTTTTTTCACCTATTTTAGCACCTTTGTGCCACAATGGTGCTATTGCATAGTAGGTCTAGCGCTTTTGTTATTTTAGCGCATGTGTTATGTTATTTTAGTGCGTTTGTATATTTTTGAGTTTTAGCGCTATTGATTGATTTTTTTAGCACTTTTCCATTTGTGTATCACTTTTGGGAGGTAAAATAGCGCTTTTGTGTGTTCTAGCACCTTTAATAGGTAAAATAGAACTTTGGCCATTGTCTTGAGTGTTTTGAGTTGTGATTATCCCAATTAGATTTGGATTGTGATAGTTAATGTCAGTTTGTTGTTTTAGGTTGTTTGTTGCATTTGCGAGACTCCTTGTACCTGTTGAGACTACGAAATCGATGTAAATGTCTGTTGTAGTCTAAGTGTTTATGAGTTGAGTTACCCATTTGAGACTTGAGATACTTGATCAAAAAGTATTTGATAAAGTCAAGGTATTAGCCGATTATGTGAGCAAAGAAGTTGACATTGTCACTTGATTGTGTTTGTAGGAGGACCTAGGTGTGCTGCATGCCCAAGAGAGGCATCCCACCACTCAGTGCCTATGGGACCAGTTGTTGGACTTGGAGATTGATTGTGTGTGTTCAACTGGTTTATACAACATGATGTACGTACCAATGATTTGGACGAATCATGGACTGTCGACTGCGTTGGCCGAGAGATGGCACAGCGAGACCCACTCCTTCCATTTGTTGATGGGAGAGATGTCAGTCACATTGGAGGATGTATGGAGGATTATGTTGGCAACAAGGCAAAAAACTGAGAGGGGGGGTGAATTAGTTTTCTCACAAACTATACTCAAGTCAAACTCAATTTCAGATCTGATAATAAACAATGAAAGCATAAATCAACACCACATCAATAACACACATAACAACAAGATTTTTGATGTGGAAAACCCGGTTAAGGGAAAAATCATGGTGCGAACCTACCCACAATCAGATAATACCCTATTAGGAATAAATAAAATATTACAATGGGGAATGCACATGCATTCAGGCACACTTCCTAAAGACCGCTACTCAAAAATAGCAAAGGGCTACAACACTAAGAAGGCTCACTGCCTTACAAAAATATTTGGATTACATCTGAAGTATCATGAACTAATAAAATAGCATCTCCTCATGCCTAGTTATAGTTCTGATTAAGAACATAACACAAAATTTTCTCTTTCACACTTCTTCACACTTATCCTCTGCTACTGAAAGATAAAATCATCATTCGCACATGCAGATACATCTCTCACATGATTATTACATTTATTTATACAAATCATCAACCTATATTTGAAGGTTGGTTCAACACTCATCACACATTACAAAGAATATAACCACACACGCTACAATAATACATGTGAACCAGAATAATTTTGGCTAAAACATAGTATGGAACCAAATCACCACCTCGAACATGAAACACCTCCAAGAATTACGCCATGAATATCCGCTACACGCTACAATCATCTGGCTGGCCAAGAACACGGCATAACATGAACATATCAAAGAAATCATCAATAACGCGCACAACAATCAATGCGGACCATCAACACAGATAGAACATGATCTAGAAACATCCACTAGCATCATGAATTACCACAACAACAACTGCAACATCACCACTTCATCATCATTATACTAAACCTCAAGAACACCAACTAAATTGACTGTTAAACTGAAATAGTCACTTGCGGACTTCCAAATCATGAACCATCTAAATTGAGGACACATATGAACGTTCAAGCACTCTGCCAAATCTACAAACCAAGATATTGCAATTCTGGAGCAATGCGGAAAAAAATATTGAATACTAAACAACACAAACAACTGAATATCAACCATAATATCGGATCTCATAACTCGATCAAATCGCCATGCGGACCACTAAAACTTCTATTGAATCAACTAGAGATACTTATCTCAAAATCCTTTAATCCGCAACAACTCATCTGCAACACATTGGCGAAACTAAATCATCCAATTTGACTACAACACTGTAATACACAGAGGAATATATTGACATCAATGACAACACATCATTCCAACAAACTTCTTAGCAATATCCAAAAATCTCCCCCTTTAGCATTGATGGCAACATATGGATGCGAAAAAACAATCAATGCAAAGAAAGAAATCAACAACCAACAATAATAACTCTCAACAATCTCCCCCTAAGAATATGGCATTTTTTCATATGATCTTCTCCCCCTTTGACATCAATGCAAAAGGCACATATGCAAATTATGATTCTCTCCCTCTTTGACAAACTCACAAATTTGAACATCTGAACCACATACTAATTACTCCCCTTGAGTAGTAGCTTCATTCATCAATCTGGATCACAAGATATCTCTGTGAATTCCACTAGACGAATGCAACTCCATGCATCTTAGTTCTCATTAGGAGGGGTAATCACCCCTAGCTTCTCTCTGAGATACTCAAAAGTGTCCTTAGGCAAAGGCTTCATGAAGATATCTACAATTTGTTCCTTTGTAGATACATACTCCAATCTGACATCCTTCTCATTCACCTTCTCTCTCAAGAAATGAAACTTGATTGATAAATGCTTAGTCTTTGAATGCAGCACTGGAATCTTAGAAATATTTATTGCACTTGAATTATCATAATACATAGTAGTAGGCTCATAAAAAATAACTCTAATATCCTTCAACATCTTCTTCATACATACCACCTGAGTACAATTGCTAGCAGCAGTAATGTATTCAGCTTCCACAGTAGATAAAGAAATAGCATTTTGCTTCTTACTCATCCATGAAACCAACTTATTACCCAATAAAAATGCACCACCACTAGCACTCTTTTTGTCATCAACATCACCTTCCCAATCAGCATCAGTAAAAGCACTCAAAGTGAAATCATCATCTCTAGGATACCACAAACCAAAATTAATTGTCCCTTTCAAATATCTAAAAATTCTTTTAACAATAACAACATGAGATCCCTTAGGATCGTCTTGAGATCTAGCAATAAGGAAAACAACATTCATAATATCTAGTCTAGTCTGAGTCAAGTATAATAGCCTACCAATCATAGATCTGTATCTAGTTTGATTTTCTTTCGAAGAATCATCATCCTTTGTCAACTTACATCTGATCACCATAGGTCTACCAACTGGCTTTGAATCATCTAAACCAAACTTCTTCTACAATTCCTTCACATACTTAGACTGTGATATAAAAATACATTTATCCAACTGAGTAATTTTCAATCCCAAAAATAATTTCATCTCACTAGTCAAAGACATCTCAAACTCATTATGCATATCATTAGCAAACTTCTTGCACAAAACCATCATTTCCATAAAAAATAATATCATCAACAAACACTTCAACAATTAAGATGTTATCATTATCAATCATAAAGTACAGATTACTATCAGCAGTACCTTTATTGAATTCAAGCTTCATTAGATACTTATCCAATATGGCATACGAAGAACTTGGGGCTTGCTTTAGTCCATACAGTTCTTCCTTCAATCTGCAAACTATATTTTTCTGATCTGTCAACTAAAAACCATCTGGTTGCTCAATATAAACTTCCTCTTCCAACTCACCATTAAGAAAGGCTAACTTAACATCCATCTGATAAACCTTGAATCTTTGTAAGCAACATAAGAATTAAATAATCTAGCAACTTCAATTCTAGCTACTGGAGAAAAAGTCTCAAAATCAATTCCTTCCATTTGAGAATAACCTTTACAAACAGGTCTTGCTTTATTCCTAACAACTTCATCTTTGTCATCCAACTTATTTCAAAACACCCATTTAGTTCCAATTACATTTTTATCCTTAGGTCTGGGAACAAGACTCCATGTATTGTTCTTTTCAATCTAGATCAATTTTTCTTCCATTGCTTTAACCCAATTTTCATCTATACAAGCTTCACTAACATCTTTAGGTTCAATCTTAGAAACCAAGCAATACTCTTCAGCAAATCTTCTCCTATTCATCACTCCTTTTTTCTTATCTCCTATGATCTGATTCTCTGAATGATTCAATCTCACATGCCTATGAGTCTTAGGATTTTCTCGATTTTTAGACTCTTGAGCTCTTTCTTCTGCACTAGAATTTGTCTCTCCTTCATTCTCAGGATTTTTCAAAGCAATTTGAATTTTGTTCTAGATCTGCACTTGCTTTCCTTTATCTAAACTGGCATCCTAATCATTTGAATTATATCTGCAAGATCTGATATGTCTCTCATTTCCTTCATCAACCTTCACATTAACACTTTCAACTATCTTTCTTAATCTCTTATTATAACACCGGTAGGCCTTGCTCTTGATAGAATAACCAAGAAAGATTCCTTCATGACTTTTAGAATCAAACTTTCCTAGATCTTCATCTCTTTTGATATAGCATTTACTACCTAAAATTCTGAAATATCTAACTATAGGAATATGACCAAACCATAACTAATAAGGAGTCTTACTGATATCACCTTTGATATGCACCCGATTGAAAGTGTATATAGTAGTACTCACAGCTTCTCTCCAATAGATATGTGGAACATTTCTTTCAACCATCATGGTTCTAGTAGCTTCTTGAATTGTTATGTTCTTCCTCTCCATAACACCATTATGCTGAGAGGTTTATGGAGTAGATAACTTTCTCTTCACCCCATGCTCTTCACAAAATGCATTGAACTCACCAAAAGTAAATTCACCACCTCTATCAGATCTCAGACACTTCAGCTTCAATCCAGTCTCAATCTCAACTATAGCTTTGAAAATCTTGAACTTCTACAAGGCTTCAAACTTCTCTCTTAAGAAAGTAACCCACATTATCCTTAAATATTCATCAATTAGCAACATGAAATACCTGTCACCCTACAATCTTCTCACTCTAGAAGGACCACACAAATCAGTATGCACAAGATCCAATATTCCATTAGAAGTATATTATTTGCTTTTAAAAGTAACTCTTGTCTTCTTCCCTAATTGACATTCCTTACATGCCGGATTTGTAGGTTTTACCAACCTAGGAAGATCTCTCACTACTTGAATAGAACTTATCTTAACCATGCAATCAAAATTTACATGACACATCCTTCTATGCCATAACCAACTTTCATTAATCTGAGCAATCAAACAACTTTTACTACCAACATTCAAGTGAAAGATGTTACCTTTATTCTTTGTACCTGATGCAATCTCAATTTTGGAGCTACTCAAGATCTTACATTTCTCATTCTTAAATTGCAAATCATATCACTTATCAACCATCTGTCCAACACTCAAAAGATTATGCTTTAGACCTTGAACATACAAGACATCATCAGTGTTATGCTTACTATCAAGATAAATAGAACCTCTACTACAGATTATACCAACTTTGTCATCACCAAATCTTACTACACCACCATCATTCTTTTCCATACTCACAAACTTACTCTTATCACTTGTCATATGATGAGAGAAACCACTGTCAATAACCCATTTAGCTTTCTCTTCAACTTTAGCAGGTAAATATTTCTCTTCAATAATGCAACTAGTAGAATCAACAGTCACTGAATCATCTTCCTTGATATAAATGAACACCCATTCATCTCATGAATTTCCCTTATTAGATTCATCATCTGTCACACCTTCATCAAGAAACAAAATAAAACTTCTCTGATATTTAGGCTTATATGGCTTTAATGGCTTCGTAGAAACTCTTTTCGAACACCTTGTGGCAAAATATCCTATCTTATTGTATGAAAATATTTAAGAGGCAACTTCCCTTCATACTTACCGACTCCCTTAGGCAATCTTCTGGCAATCAGGGCTTCAAGCTCTTCAAGCTCTCTTTCTTCTTCTTCAAGTGCTCTCATCTCCTTCTCATATCTAGATACCCTTGTATAACTTTCTCCTAGATAATATTTTTGCTTCCCAAAAATAGTAGCCTTGAATCCAGATTCAGACTTAGGAAGAGATTCACCAAATTCACTCAACTCAAAGGCAGCAAGTTTTCCAGTCAGCATGTTTCTAGTCACATTTGTCACAGTCTGGATCTCCTCAATAGTAGTAGCCTTGTTCTTGTAAGAAGGAGGTGACGATCTCAGTACTTTAGCTACAATATCATATTCTTCCAATACTCCACTAGCACATCTAATGTTCAACACAAGCTCATTCACTTTCTGCATAAAAGAGGTAATGTTCTCGTCTTCACCCATCTTCAGCATCTCATACTTTCCCTTCAAGCTCTGTAACTTAGTAACTTTCACATGGTTGTAACCTTCATACAAAGTCTCCAACTTCTTCCAGATCTCATGATCTCTGCAAATCCATCACATTGGTCATATCAAAGTCAGACGATGCACTCAACAAGTCTTCCTTAGCTCTAATATTGAATCCAACTTCCTTTATCTCATCCAAAGTTGTAGGACCATTCAGAGGACCATTATACACATTCTTAGTAATCTTCCAATAGTGTTTACCAATGCATCTCAAATGACATTCCATCTAGTTCATCCAAAGAGTGTAATTCATTCCATCAAATCTCAAACTATCCTTCTTAAAAGAAAAGGTTGTCATCTCAGATCACCTCAATCAGTCAAGCTTCTTCTGGAGGATCTAAATCTGATACCAATTGTTGTCAACAAGGCAGAAAATTGAGAGGGTGGGGGGGGGTGAATTACTTTTCTCACAAACTTTACTCAAATCAAACTCAATTTCAGATCTGATAATAAACAATGAAAGCATAAATCAACACCACGTCAATAACACACATAACACCAAGATTTTTGATGTGGAAAACCCGGTTAAGGGAAAAACCATGATGGGAACCTAACCACAATGAGATAATACCATGTTAGGAGTAAATGAAATAGTACAATGGGGAATGCATATGCATTCGGGGACACTGCCTAGAGCTCATTGCTCAAAAATAACAAAGGGATACAACCCTAGGAAGGCTCATTGCCTTACAAAAATATTTGGATTACATTTGAAGTATCATGAACTGATAAAATAGCATCTCATTATACCTTGTTATAGTTCCGGTTAAGCACATAACACAAACTCTTCTCTTTCACACTTCATCTCACTTTTCCCTTGCTATTGAAAGATAAAATCATCGTGCAGATACATCTCTCACATTATTATTACATTTATTTATACAAATCATCAACCTATATTTCAAGGTTGGCTCAACACTCATCACACATTACATAGAATATAACCACACATGTTGCAATAATACATGCGGACCAAAACAATGTCATCTAAGACATAGTATGGACCCAAATCACCACCTCGAACTCGAAACACCTCCAATAATTACGCCATGAACATTCGCTACATGCTACAATCATCTGGTCAACCAAGAACACCGCATAACACGAACATATCAAAGAAATCATCAATAACGTGCACAATGATCAATGCGGGCCATCAACACAGATATAACAAAATCTAGAAACATCCAAAAGCATCATGAATTACCACAGCAACAACTGCAACATCACCACTTACTAGAATCTTCATCATCATTATACTGAACCTCAAGAACACCAACTAAACTGACTGTCAAACTAAAAGATTCACTTGCAGACCTCCAAATCATGAACCATCTAAATTGAGGATACATATGAACGTCTCAAACAATGCCAAATCTACAAACCAAGATATTGCAATTTTAGAGCAATGTGGAGCAAAATCCATAACACTGAACTACACAAACAACTGAATATCAAGCATAATACCGGATCTCATAACATGATCAAATCACCATACAAACCACTAAAACTTTTGCTGAATCAACTAGAGATACTTATCTCAAAAGCCTGTAATCCACAATAACTCATTTACAACACACTGACCAAACCAACTCATCCAATCTGACTGCAACACTAGAACACATAGAGGAATATGTTGACATCAAAGAGAACACATCATTCCAGAAAAATTCTTACCAATATCCAACATAATCTTCATATCCTGATCATAGGTGAGCTAGTGACATGTGACAAATCGATGGGTGAGGCTTCATATCGACCTATCTTCATGTATCTTGAGCTAGAGGTGCATGATGGGCGAGTGTCATGGGATGACATTGCAGATCTATATGAGCCACTTCCTACTATTCTATCTAGTATTGTTGGCAGGTTACTATGTCCAGACAAGAGATCGCATGGTTTGGTCATTGGCTAGGGATAAGTGATGGAGCGGATGGTGAGTGAGGGGACCCAATATGCTTGGGGTCCATGTGCTCTAGTGCATTTGTACAATGATTTGCATGGGGTTATGTACCATGAGAGTATGTCCTTGGGTGTCGAGATCACATTGCTACACATCTATGCATGGGATCACTTGCCCGTCTATAGACCGATCTGTATAAGATTTAAGGCTATTGATCAGCCCTGTGTACATGTATGGAGGTGTGATGAGTCAGCCCTAGATAGGGAAGCTAGAGTATTGGCATCAAGCATTGGATGACCTAGATTTAGTGATATAACGACCCTACCTAGACTGTAAGCCCTAGGAGGATGATGTCGAGGATATGCCATATGTATATTCTACTCAGTTTCTGATTAGGAGGACATCATACATTATTGAGAGGCACCTATCGGGCTAGGTGATGAGACAGTTGGAGCAGGAACAGGGTATGTCAAGTGGATCAGGTGAGTATGCTCGTGTGGTCTAGGAGAGATATTAGTGGGGACCAGTGATTGCTTATGATCAGGCCCTAGCAAAGTTTCTGAGCCCACAGCCGAGGCCATGGGCATACAGAGGAAATATTGCAGATGTGGGGGTCAATGATGAGTATGCATAGTATTTGCCAGTGCATCTGTTTCCTCATTTTCCTAATCCAACAAAGCCGGTACCTCCATTTGAGGATGAGAAGGCTCCTTGACAAGGGAGGAGGAGAAGGAGGAGATTGGACAGAGGAGGAGGAGATGGGGGTGGAGGTGGAGCTGTGATTTTAGTGGTGATGGAGGTGAGGATTTTGGTGTTGATGGAGGTGGGGGTGGTGATGGAGGTGGAGGTTTTGGAGGAGGCGGGAGAGGTAGGGGAGGTCGCCCAGTCTGATTGTTAAAGGCTCCACCTGTACAAGTAGCAGCAATAGTAGGGGCAAAAGCGGCGGCTAGACTAGAGGGGCAGGCAACAGGAGTAGCAAGACAGGGAGACCTCTGAGAGGTTATGTTGGTTTGGTTATAGGCTCATCTTGCAATTGCAAACGCTTAGCTCCATGCCCTAGAGGCAGAGCTAGATGATAGAGAGGTAGAGATAGCTGCCTGAGATGTTCAGCTATTTTCTTGAGGAGCGAAGGTCACTATTGTGTTGCGAGAGCGTGATGATTCCATGGACTGACTGGCATAGGCATAGGATAGGATTTGTGTGCTAGAGAAAGTATAGGGTCAGGGTCTTACAGCTGAGGCCATGAGGAAGATGTGGCGGATCGGTGCAGAGATTTATTACTAGAGGGGACTATATGAGCAGGTAGTGCCCAGAAGCCAATGGGCTATGAGTTACTCTTAGATGTCATGAGCTAGATTTGAATGCTCAGAAAGAGCACAAAGTACCGGAGGTGTCATTGGTCCCCCCCTCATCCACCACCTCCATTTAGTGGTGTCGGTTCTACATCTGGTGAGAGTGTCGTTTGATTTTTATTGCACCTTGTTTTGTGATATTCAAATATATTGTGACATATTGACACTTGGATGGCTCTTGGTAACCGATATTTTTGACATCATTGTACTTTGATACACATGTATTCCATTTTGGATGAGAGATATATGATGAGATTTTTTTTTGGTAGTGATGTGATGATTTATTGATTATGTTGGATGCATGATTTTGTTGATATTTATGGTATGTGATGGATCCTATATGTGTGATGATGATGCATTTTATTTATGATGTTGTGAAGATGGTTTTGATGTGATATGTTTATATTGATGTATATGATTTTGATATATGTTATGATGCTTATGCGGATGATTTTGATTTGATGCAATGATGCTTATATTGATGTATATGATTTTGATATGATGTGATGATGTTTATATTGATGATGAATATAGATGTGGTGGATGCATATGTTGATAATTTGTGATGATGGATGACTTGATTTGATATGATGATTTGTGTGATTAATACTATATGGGGAGATGATGATGTTCATGAATGTGATGAATAGTATGTAATAATTACAATGTTTTATTATTGATAAAATTATGAAATAGAATTGGTTTCGTTGTTTTATGATATTGATTATGTGTTTAATGAATGAATGCATGTAATGATGATGTAAATGTTGATATAAATGATGATATAATGATGATATGGATGACGTTAGATGAATGCAATGATGATGTATAATGAAAAGTTGAATTTGATAATGACAAATTAATGATGAATTTGATAATGTGATATTGAATGATGAAGTTGATAATGATGAATTAATGATGAATTTGATAATGAATGATATTGAATGATGAAGTTGAATATGATAAATAAATGATGAATTTTATATTGAATGATGAAGTTGAATATGATAAATAAATGATGAATTTGATTATGAATGATATTGAATGATGAATTTGATAATGAATGATCATGAATGATGAAGTTGATAATGATAAATGAATGATGAATTTGATAATGATAAATCAATGATATTGAATGCAATGATTTGTAATGCAATGACATTGAATGATGATATTGAATGCAGTGATATTTAATATAGATGATGATTGATAATGATGAATACGATAATGTAATATGTGTTGGTGTAAATGTAATTTATCAAACCTACATGTGTGGAATGCACTTGATTAATACTATACAATTTGAATGCACCTAAAATGCAAATAATGAAGATAATGAATGATTATGTCTGAGCAAATTGATAATGAAATATCCCTAATGAATGGTCCTAATGATAATGTGAAACACATTGTGTATCTGGGTACTCCATCATGATTTTTAAGAATAGTCCTTCATACTTAGCTTCCTCATAGCAACATTATTCTGTGCATATGCATGCGTACAAAAATATTATAATGTATGAATGAATAGGTGTATTGCCGATATGCAATGAAATGCAGTATATACATTTGAGATGAAATTTGCTATCCATGGCTTATTCATAATGCTTTATTCCTCATCGAGCATGGTAGTATTGATCTTGGCTAAGGTATCAGAAACCAAGGTTAAGTATTCCACTTGTAAACAAACATCACAAGCAAGGAAGGCTCCCCTCCATTCTGGTTCATATATGCATAGTCAAGGTATACGTTGTAGTCAGTAAGTCGTGGTGATCCATGACTGTATTTTTGCATAGGATCCCATAGCTTAGTGAACTTCCCACGTAGACACCATTAAAACATGCCCCAAAACTTCATTGGAACAATCCACAACCAGGAAACAAAGAAAAAGATATCATGAACCATCCTAGCCACTCTAATCACTTGTGGATATCTAGGAGTAGCATAGGAACCTGATATAAAAAGCAATAATCTAACCTAAATGCCTATCTACTAAACAGAATCCTCTTGTCAAATAAATATGGCATTGTGTCTTGTTGTAAGGAAATATGTATCCTTGTTAAGATTGTTCTGCGTATGTTTTGCTTAGATGATTGACTGTTTGTTGACTTGATAGTTGGTCATCTTTTAGGTAGCTCAAATGTTGTTTTGCGTCTGACGCAATCTTTATGTACAAGGAATAATTTTATTGCAATGTTTTTTATTGATGTTGATGTTTTCTCATGTTTTTGGATTTTTTGTTTGTTTTGAATGTTTTTGCTTTTCTTTAGGACATTTTCGAATGAGTATCTCAATGAATCACCGGTCTTGAGAATCCACTCCCATCATTAGGTGAGAAAAGTAGCCCCCAATTAGGTATCGTTGTGAAAGTATGATGCGGGACACATGAGGCAATAACCCCAATTGTAAATCAATAACAAGTCATGGTAGATATGATCTATGAGAGGATGAAATGGATGTGATCGCAACAAGTCTAAAAGACAATGGAGCCACAACCTTTATGAATGGCGCCTGTTTGCCAGGTTTTCACCACCGTACTTATCAAAGGCACCATCGAAGTGGTTTTCACCATTGGGATACATGATTTTTCTTTGATACTATTTTCTTGCTTTTTTCCATTTTATTTTTGTTTTGTTTTGTTTTGTTTTTGAATTTGATAATGAATGATATTAAATGATGAATTTGATAATGAATGATATTAAATGATGCAGATGATAATGATAAATGAATGATGAATTTGCAATGAATAATATTAAATGCAATGTTGTGTAATGTAATGGAATTGAATGATGATATTGAATGCAATGATATTTAATCTAAATGATGATTGATAAAGATGAATACAATAACGTAATATGTAATGATGTAAATGTAATTTATCAAACCTAAATGCATGGAATGCACTTGATTAATACTATAAAATATGAAAGCACCTAAAATGAAGATAATGAAGATAATGAATGTTGATGTCTGATGAATTTGATAATGAAATAGCCCTAATGCAAATGGTCCTAATGATAATGTGAAATGCATTGTGTATCTGAGTACTCCGTCATGATTTTTAAGAATAGTCCTTCATACTTAGCTTCCTTATAGCCAAAAACAAAGTTCAAGTGATCAATATGTTAGTTTCAACCAAAACCAAAACAAATGAACTTCAAAACCTTCACACACATATCAAAAATGATTAGAAAGCACACAAATGGAAGCAAAACAAATGAAAAGAAGAGAGAAGAGACTCGCTAAGATTATCCCATTGTACTCTTGTTGCCTCTCCCTTGTTCTTCTCCTCTCCAAGATCCAAAACTTGCTTGAGAGTAGCCCTCATTTTTTGGCATGAAGCCATGGATGCCAAATGAAAGATTGAATGTGGTTGAAAGTGTAGTTCTATTGCTATGCAAATGCACAAACTAGAAGTTTTATGCTATGAGAAAGCTTAAGTAAAGTGATTATGCAACTATAGTAACAATTCTCACAATACCTTTTTTTTTGCTTGAGGAATGAGGCTCCTTTTATAGGCAAAATGATTGATTGAAGGGTCAAGATTGATCTGGCTTAGCAAGAGCTAGTATTGCATGAGGAGGGCTTGATCCTCAATCCATGCTTGCAACTTCCACCAATGCAATGGTGACAAGTTCCATCATGAGAGGGCTTGAGAGGAGAGGGAAGAAGTATTAAATTCTTGAGAGGACATGAGGGTAACCTCATGTGGTTAGGTTATTGGATAAAGCCTTTATCCAATGGGTAAACTCTTGTGTAAGGTTTACCCATGGTTAGTCTAATCTGGAAGATATTAGAAGAATTTAGAAGAAAGGTTAGTAAGTGGGTGAGGATAAATAGGCTTTTAATTAAATAATTTATTTAATTAAAATAGTGGTGCAACTTGCATTTGTAGGAGAATGCAAGTGGGTGAGCATTTTTAAATAAATATTGATTTATTTAAATAGGGATTTGTTTTAGGGATTTTAAATAAATGTTAATTTGTTTAAATGAGAGGAAAGGGGTAATTAAATAAATTGATAATTTATTTAATAGTTGGACCATAGTTAGTAATTTAAATAAATTTATGAAATTTATTTAATTAGATTAGAAGCATGGGTTTGAAATGAATTAATTAAATATGAATTTAATTAATAGAAGAATATTAGTGTATTAAACAAAAATTAAATATTTATTTAATTGAGTGGACAGATTTATGTGTCTGAACATTTGCCCCTATTTGAGACGGTGCAATTTATCGTGCCATTTCAAAGAACAACAGATGGGCATGGGAAAAATGCCCCAGGGATGTTAGTTTAGTGGATGGTATGCCCCCCTCGAGAGATGAGCCAAAAATTTTGAAAAATCGAACGATCTCTCTGAAAATAGGAAGAATCGGGGGGATGATAGAGGAGAAGAATTTGGATCAAATGGCGAAAGAAAGGAGGAAAACAAGGTTATTTCAGAGAAATGGCTAGCCTTGGAAGTCCTGGGGGTCCACGATGGTGATCAGGGCAAAGAAGGGTTAGGGTTTGGTAGGGTATATTTAGGCAAGGAGGGGTAAGTTGTCCTCATTTGTACATGCCTCCATATTGAATTTGAGACAAATACCCTTTTGTGAGCATCTTGTAGCAGAAAATATGGTGGTTCCCATAGCAGATCATCATTTCAAGCTGATCCAGAGGTACCAACGGCCAGTCGACTACGGTCCCCCGGTAAGTCAAGTTCTGACTTTTGTGATTTGAGTTCATTTAATGCATTTTTTAGCTAGGCAAAGTCAAACTAAGACAAAGGTGCTAAAACTATGTTTTAGTGCTTTTGTCGCCTATTTTAGCACCCTTATGCCGCAATGGCACTATTGCATAGTAGGTCTAGCATTTTTGTTATTTTAGTGCATGTGTTGTGTTGTTTTAGCGCTTTTGTATATTTTTTAGTTTTAGCGCAATTGATATGATGATTTAGCGCTTTTACGTGTCTTTGTAGTTTTAGCGCTATTGATAGGTTGATTTAGCATTTTTGCATTTGTGTAGCACTTTTGGGAGGTAAAATAGCACTTTTGTGTGTTCTAGAGCCTTTGATTGGTAAAATAACACTTTTGGCATTGTCTTGAGTGCTTTGAGTTGTGATTGCCCCAGTTAGGTTTGGATTGTGACAGTTGATGTCAGTTTGTTGTTTTAGGTTGTTTGTTGTGTTTGCGAGACTCATTGTACCTATTGAGACTAGGCAATTGATATAAATTCATGTTGTAGTTTAGGTGTTTGTGAGTCAAGTTACCCATTTGAGATTTGAGATACTTTATCAAAATGTATCTCATGAAGTCTAAGTATTAGCCGATTATGTGAGCAAAGAAGTTGACATTGTCACTTGATTGTGTTTGTAGGAGGACCTAGGTGTGTTGCAGGCCTGAGAGAGGCATCCTACCACTCAGCATCTACGAGACTAGTTGTTGGACTTGGAGATTGATTATGTGTGTTTGATTGGTTTATACAACATGATGCACCTACCTGTGATTCAAAGAAATCATGGACTACTGACTGAATTGGCCAAGATATGGCACAACGAGGCCTACTCCTTTCATCTGTCGATGGGAGAGATGTCGGTCACTTTGGAGGATGATGGAGGATTTTGCATATCTCGATCATAGGTGAGATAGTAACATAAGACAGACCGATGGGTGAGGTTGTATTGAAAGGTATCTTCACATATCCTGAGCTAGAGGTGCATGATGGGTCAGTGCCATAAGAGGACATTGCATATTTGTAAGAGCCACTTCATGTTATGTTTGTTGGGATCATTGGTTGTTTACTATGTTAGACTAGAGATCACATGGACTAGCTGTTGGCTGGGAACAAGTGATCAAGCGTGCGGTGAGCGAGGGGACTCGATATGCCTGGGGTCCATGTGTGTTAGCTCATTTGCACGGTGATTTGCATGGGGTTGTGTACCATGAGAGTACTTCCTTGGGTGTCGACATCACATTGCTACACATTTGGGCATCAAAGCACTTGCACGTCTACAAAATGGTGTGTATGAGATTTAGGTCTATTGATCAGCCCTATGTGTACATGTATGGAGACGTGATGAGTCAACCCCATCTGGGGAAGCTAGAGTATTGGCGTGGAGCATTGGATGACCTAGATTCATTGATATGGTGACCCTGCCTAGACTATGAGCCCTGGGAGGAAAATGTTGAGGCTATACCATATGTATATTATATTCAATTTTTAATTGGGAGGAAATCATACATTATTGAGAGGCACTTGTCAGGTCGGGTGATGAGACAGTTCGAGTGAGCACAGGGTATGTCGAGGGGATCAAGTGAGTATGCTTGTGTGGTCCGAGAGAGATATCAATGGGGACCAGTTCTTGGTTACGATCAGGCCCTAACAGATTTTTGGAGCCTGCAGCTGAGGCCATAGGCATATAGAGCAGATATTGCAGATGTGGGGGTCATCGATGAGTATGTGCAGTATTTGGTAGCGCATCTATTTCCTCTTATTTCTAATCTAGAAAAGTCAGTACCATCATTTGAGGATGAGCGAGATCCTCAACAGGGGAGAAGGAGGAAGAGGAGATGGGGGTGGAGGTGGAGGTGGAGGTGGGGATTTTGGAATGTGCAAGTGATTAGAAGGGGGGTTATGTTGGTTCGGTTACATGCCTGTCTTGCTACTGCAAAGGCTTGGATCTATTCCCTAGAGGTAGAGTTGGATGATCGAGACGCAGATATAGTTGTCTAAGATGTTCAGCTATTCCCCTAAGGAGTGGAGGTCACTATTATGTTGTGAGAGTGTGATGATGACATGGATCGGCTAATACAGGCACAGGAGAGGATTCATGTCCTAGAGAATGTATAGGGTCAGGGTCATATAGCTAAGGCCATGAGGGAGATGTAGCAGCCTGGTGCAGAGATTGATTACTAGAGGAGATTATATGAGCAGGTAAAGCCCAGCACCCAGTGTGCTATGAGTTACTCTTAGATGCGGTGAGCTAGATCCGAGCGCTCGCAAAGAGCGCAGAGAAATGAGGGTGTCATGGGTCCCCCCCTCATCTACCACCTTCAACTAGTGGTGCCCCTTCTACATCTTGTGAGAGTGTCATTTGATTTTTATTGCCCCTTGTTTTGTGATATTCAGATATATTTTGACATGTTGACTCTTGGATGACTCTTGGTAGTTGATATTTTTGACATCATTGTACTCTGATACACATGTATTCTATTTTGGATGAGAGATATACTATGAGATCTTTTTTTTGGCAATGATGTGATGATTTATTGCTTATGCAGGATGCATGATTTTGTTGATATTTATGGTATGTAATGGATCCTATATGTGTGATGATGATAATTCATGATGATATGCAGATGGTTTTGATTTGATATGTTTATATTGATGTATATGATTTTAATATATGTTGTGATGCTTATGTAGATGATTATGATTTGATGTGATGATTCTTATATTGATGTATATGATTTTGATATGATGTGATGATGCTTATATTGATTGACTATAGATGTGGTGGATTCATATGTTGATAATTTGTGATGATGGATAACTTGATTTGATATGATGATTTATGTGATTAATGATATATGGGGAGATGATGATGTTTTTGAATGTGATGAATATTATGTAATAAATGCAATGTTTGATTGTTGATAAAATTACAAAATGGAATTGGTTTTGTTGTTTTATGATATTGATGATGTATGTAATGAATGAATGCATGTAATGATGATCTATTTAATAATGATATATGAGTGATGATATAATGATGTATTTAATAATGATAAATTAATGTTGATATAAATGATGATATGGATGATGTTAGATGAATGCAATGATGACGATATAATGAAAAGATGAATTTGATAATGATAAATTAATGATGAATTTGATGATGAATGATATTGAATGATGAAGTTTATAATGATAAATGAATGATGAATTTGATCATGAATGATATTGAATGATGAATTTCATAATGAATGATATTGAACGATGAAGTTGATAATGATAAATGAATGATGAATTTGATAATGGTAAATGAATGATGAATTTGTAATGAATGATATTGAATGTGATGATGTGTAATGTAATGGCATTGAATGATGATATTGAATGCAATGATATTAAGCCTAAATGATGATTTATAATGATGAATACAATAATGTAATATGTAATGATGTAAATGTAATTTATCAAACCTAAATTCATGGAATGCACTTGATTAATACTATACAATCTGAATGCATCTAAAATGTAGGTAATGAAGATAATGAATGATGATGTCTGATGAATTTGATAATGAAGTAGCCCTAACGAAAATGGTCCTAATGATAATGTGAAATGAATTGTGTATCTGAGTACGTCGTGATTTTTAAGAATAGTCCTTCATACTTAGCTTCCTCATAGCAATGTTATTCTGTGCATATGCATGCATACAAAAATATTTATAATGTATGAATGAACAGGTGTATGGACGATATGCAACAAAATGTGGTATATAAAGATGAGATGAAATTGGCGATCCATGGCTTATTCATAATTCTTTATTTCCTCATTGAGCATGGTAGTACTGATCTTGGCTGAGGTATCATAAAACAAGGTTGAGCATTCCACCTGTAAACAAACATTGCAGACAAGGAAGGTTCACCTCCATTTTGGTTCATATATGCATGGTCGAGGTATATGATGTAGTCAATAAGCCATGGTGATCCATGACTTTATTTTTGCATAGGATTCCATAGGTTAGTGAACTTCCCACATAGACACCATTAGTACATGGCCCAAAACATCATTGGAACAATCCACAAATAGAAAACAAAGAAAAATATATCATGAACCATCCTGGCCACTCTAATCACTTGTAGATATCCCGAAGTAGCATAGGAACTTGATATAAAAAGAAATAATCTAATTTAAATTCCTATTACCCAAACAGAATCTTCTTGTCAAAGAAATATGTCACCATGTCTTATTATAAGGAAATATGTATACTTGTTAAGATGGACTTGTGTATGTTTTTCTTAGGTGTTTGATTGTTTGTTGATTTGATAGTTGGTCATATTTTAGGTAGCTCAAATAGTGTTTTACGTCTGGCTCGATCTTTATGTACAAGGAACAATTTTATTGCAATGTTTTTTATTGATTTTGATGTTTTCTCATGTTTTTGGTCTTTTAAATATTTTATGAATATTTTTGGTCTTATTTCAGGAAATTTTTTGAATGAGTATCTCTACGAATCAACAGTCTTGAGAATCCACTCCCATCATTAGGTGATAAAAGTTCCCTCAGTTAGGTGTCAGTGTGAAAGCATGATATAGGACACATGAGGCAATAACCCTGATTGTAGATCAATAACAAGCCATGGTAGATATGATGTATGAGTCGATGCAATGCATGTGATCACAATGAGTCTAAAAAACAATGGAGCCACAACCTTTATGAATGGCACTTCTTTGCCAATTTTTCACCACCGTACTTATCCAAGGTGCCACCGAAGTGGTTTTCACCATTTAGATGAATGATTTTTCTTTACTATTTTCTTTCTTTTTTCCTTTTTTTTGTACGTTTTCTAAATGTTTTTTGATCTTTTAAGATTTTATGATTCTAATGCTCTGGATAGCTTATGTATGGAACATTTTGAGATGCATTCTATTGATTGGATATTCCATTGGTTCTCCTTCTAAAGTGGCTAACTGATATGCCCCATAGTCGAAGACAGCAGTGATGACATAAGGACCCAGCCAATTGGATTCAAATTTGCCCCAATGTTCTCTATTTGGTTGATTGTGAGGGTTCTCTCTAAGAACAAGATGTTGGCATTACAGTAAGAAAGATTGTTGATATAACTGAAGAAGGATGATAACTATCTTTATAACATTATTTTGTCATTGATGTCAAGAAATTGATTATCCGATTCAATATGATGTTGCCATATCTTGAGAAGATTGATTTGAAGAGAATTAAGATGTCGGTAAAAGACACAGAAAGAATGTCATGAATAAGGGGAGAAATAAGTTATTCAATGGGCAACTATTATCGAGTTAGACAATGATGAGATCATGATGTTTAGATTGTTTTGATATCCTACATATGTTGTTGATTGTAAGGTTAATACTATACTATGTCACCGAGCAAAGAACCTAGTCGGTAAACCCTAAAGAACCTAGTCGGTAAACCCTAAGGAACCTAGTCGGTAAACCCTAAGGTTATCGATATCGGTTAATTAAGGTGAAATGTCTACCGAATAAAGTTTAGTATTTACTGAGTTGCAACCGAGTTATGACAGTGCGCATTGGATGAATACAAGCATTATTTAATGAAGGACAATGATGAGCTGGAGATGTATAAATGGTTGGTATGTCGTGCATGAATTTTGTTAAGGATCTATGGCAAAGGAAAATCGGCAAGAAGATCTACAGCGTAGATTGAACCGCAATAACCTTGTGCAAGTTCCAAGATAGGAATGCAAGTCCTGAGGCAAGGTAAAACATTTTCAGATCGGAAGGATACATTGAACCTGGTCAAGTTTGAAGATCTGATGGCTAAGATTGATCATGGGAAATGTGATCAAGGAGATTAAGTTGTTAGCAATTGTTTATAAATAAGGAATTGTTAATAAACAATGTATGCGGGCAAGTGTAAGCACAAGAATGCTACATAGTGATTACTGAGCACAGAAGCTTGAAGACTTGTTTAAATAACAGAGTAGAGAGCCCAGCAGAGGGACAAGATAAGTCCTATGACTAGATTGTTTTGAGCAAATAAGAATCTGCTTTAGCATTTTAGATGTGAAGTTGCAGATATATTTTATTGTTGTTATTTTGTAGGTGACAGAAAATCTCTTAACCGAGTGGACTTAACAGTCTTATTTGTAAACCCTCTAGCAAGGTAACATTCTAAATGAGTGTTTGAAATCCTTTGACAAGGTCACTTCTAACAAAGTGAAGATCCTAATAGATCTTAGGGAAATCCCTTAACTGGGTCACATCTAGCAATGTGTTTGTAATGTTTAACAAGATTTACTTTTAACCGAGCATACTCTAGAAGAGTATATTTCTTAGTGGGTCCAAAATCCAACAGTGGTTTTTCCCTATTTGGGTTTCCACGTTAAATCTGGTGTTATGAGTGTTATGATGATTATGTGTTTATGAGTTAACATGTTTAGCAGTTTTTGGTTATGTTGTTGAAGTAGAAGTTATTGAGGTTGAATCTAGTGATTTTATGGAAGTTTAAGTTTGTATGATTCACCCCCCCCCCTCTCATCTTGTTAGCTATTGGCATCTGTACTTTACAATTAGTATCAGAACTAACAATTGGTATCAGAGCTTTGGACTCTGGAAGAAAAAGTTTAAAGGTACTTGAGGCAAAGATCCGAAGATGTACAAAAGGGATGCACCGAAGCTGAACAAGTCAAGTTTCTCCACATGGTAGAAAAAGATGAAGCTGCATTTATCAGGAATTGGAGAATATGCAACATATTATCTGGAGAATGATTACATTGCACCAAGAACCAACCCTATGACCTTGGAAGAGATTAAAGCAAAGCAAGAACATATTCAAGCTATGATTGAAATAACATCAACATTGACCGACTCAGAGTTTAATGATCTAGAAGGCTGTAATGATGCAAAAGCAATGTGGACTAAGCTCATATCTGTGTATGGAGGTGATGAACATATTCAAAGAGAAAAAGTAGATAGTCTAAGAGGACAACTTGAATCCATGAGAATGAATGAAGGTGAGAACATAACACAATACAGTACAAGACTAAAGGAGATTGTCAATCAAATTAAAGGAGCAGGTAGAACTATTGAAGAAAAGGATATAACAAGTAAGTTGTTGATAACCCTTCTACCAGCTTATGTTATTCGAGTCTTTGCAATCAATGAATTGAGGTCTGTACCTAACATGCCAGTTTCTTTGGATGCAACTATTGGTAAGCTACATGCATTTGAGTTAAGTAATTTTGATAATAGTGGGTCTTCGGTAAATAAAGTAGAATTTGCATTCAGTTCTTTTCATATTGGTGAATCTGATGATTACAATGGTAGAATGAGTAAGTACTCTGAAGGGGATCACAGTGGAGCAAGTGAAAGATTTCGCAAGAACATGGAAAAAGTGCACAAACTATATGAGGAAATCAAGAAGCAAGAAGAGTTTGAAGCATTATTAGCCAGAAGGTTACTGAGAGGAAAAGGTAAGTATAAAGGAAAGCTACCTTTAAAATGTTTCAATTGTGATAAAATAGGACATATGGCTTCTAACTGTCCTAACAAAGAATCTAGTGAAAAGAGAGAATACCGAGATGACAGGCAGAAAGACAACCAATACAAAGGACACTGAGACTTTAGAAGAAGAGATAGAAAGACATGTCTAGTAGCTGATGAGGAATCCAACGATGATAAATCTGATGAAACTGATACTGAGGAAGTTGTTTATGTGGCTATTAAAGATGGATCAGATGAAGAAAGGTATGAAGAAAAAGCCTTAATATCTCACATAAATAATAATGACTCTTGGATCATAAACAATGGATGCTCACATCACATGACAGGTGATAAACACAAGTTTGTTAAATTAGAAGACTATGATGGAGGCTATGTAAGATTTGGTAATCATGCACCATGTCTGGTGAAAGGTAAAGGATCTATAACACTTCTTGACAATGCTAAATGTGATGATGTATACTAGGTTGAAGGTTTGAAATACAATTTGTTGAGTGTAGCACAGCTAAACAATACAGGATACCGAATAGAATTTCAGAAAGGAATTGTCAAAGTTCATGACAAGCATGGAAAGTTAGCTACTACCGGGACACAAACAAAAGGTAAACATCTCATCTTGACTCAACTCAGAACAAGTGTCTTTATGTAAAGATAGATGATACTTGGTTATGGCATAAAAGGTTTTGTCATGTAAATTTTGATAATCTGATCAAAATAAGTAAGAAGCACCGAGTAACAGGTCTACCAAGTCTTGAAAAACCTGAGAATGATATGTGCCAAGGATGTCGGATGGGTAAGATGACAATATCAAGCTTTACAAGTAAGTCCTACACTTCTAAAGGAATTTTAGATCTAGTACACATTGATCTTTGTGGTCCTATGAAAGTTCAAAGTTATTATGGTGATAAATATTTCATATTATTTGTGGATGATTACTCAAGGATGATGTCAGTCATATTTTTAAAAGAAAAATCAGAAGCTTTTCAAATGTTTAAATGCTACAAGGCAAGAGTTGAAAATGAAATAGGAAGACAACTGAAATGTCTTAGATCTGATAGAGGAGGAGAGTTCACTTCTGATGAATTTAACTTATTCTGCAATGATCATGATATAAAAAGGCAAGTATCTGCACCGAGAACACCTCAGAAAAATGGGATAGCCGAGAGAAGAAACAGATCAATTGTGGTTTGTGCAAGAACCCTGATGATAGAAAAGAGGGTACCTCAAACATTTTGGAGAGAAGCAATCAGCACTACAATTTACACCCTGAACCGAGTACAACTGAAGAAAGGAACTATGAAGACACCATATGAGATCTGGTATGACAAGAAACCTAATGTAATTTTTTTAAAAATCTTTGGAAGTAGATGCTATGTTTACAAAGATGATAGAAATGGAAAATTTGATCAGAAAAGTGAAGAAGGAACATTTCTTGGTTATTCTTCCAGAAGTAAAGCATTTAAATGTCTGATCAAATCATCTAACAAAATAGTGGAAAGTGCAAATGTGAAAATTGATGAATTTGCAGAAAGAAATGACGAAGGAAATTCCAAAGAACTAGAAGATTATGAAGAATTCATTTATGTTCAACCGAGAAGTCCTACCGAGAAAGTTGTTGAAGCAAATGAAGATAATGTCCAGTTACCGAGTGATGAAGAAGATCATGTAGAACCTACCGAGCTTGTATTAGCCAAATATGTCAAAAGACATCATGCATCAAGTCAGATTATAGGAGATAAGAATGATCCAGTGATGACAAGGAACCAACTGAGATAGAACACATGTCTGATTTCTGAATTTGAACCAAGAATAGTGAAAGAGGCATTTAACAATGAAGATTGGGTAAATGCTATGACAGGAGAGATTGATCAAATCAAGAAGAATGACACATGGACATTGATCCCAAGACCGAAGGACAAAAATGTAATTGGTACAAAGTGGATTTTCAGAAACAAGCTAAATGAAAAAGGTGAGGTTATTCGCAACAAAGCAAGTCTAGTTTGCAAAGGTTATGCTCAAGAAGAAGGAATAGATTATGGTGAGACATTTGCACCTGTGGCTAGACTTGAGGGAGTAAGAACATTGTTGGCATATGCTACTTTCAAAAATTTCAAGGTATATCAAATGGATGTTAAATCTGCATTTTTGAATGGTATACTAGAAGAATAAGTTTACATTGAACAACCTGAAGAATTTGTTGAAGAAAGGAGTAAAGATCAGGTATGCAAACTGAACAAAGCCTTATATGGTCTTAAGCAAGCACCTAGAGCATGGTATGAAAGACTGCACTCTTATTTGATCAAGATTGGTTTTATAAGGACAAGTAAAAACAACAATGTGTACATGAAGAAAGATGAGGACAATGAAATACTGATCTTAGCCATATTTGTTGATGATATTATATTTTGTGGAAATGACTCCTTATGCAAGAACTTTGGAAATGAAATGTGCAAAGAATTTGAGATGTCACTAATCAGTGAGATAAAGTATTTTATAGGTTTACAGATACTGCAAATAAAAGATGAGATTTTCATTACTCAATCCAAGTACATAAAGGAAATCTTGAAGAAATTTGGAATGGAGGATTCTAAACTAGTAATCACTCCTATGACTACTAACTGTAAATTATCAAAGAATGATGAATCTGCATCTGTTGATGAGACACTTTACTGATCTATGATTTTGAAGTTACAATATGTTGTACATAGTAGACCAGAAATAGCACATGCAGTAGGTATTGTAGAAAGATTCTCTGCAGATCCCAAGGAAACCCATATGACAGCGATCAAGAGAATTTTAGATACCTGAGAGGCACTGAAGATTATGGCTTAGTATATGAAAAGAGGAATAATTTTGATTTAAAAGTTTATACTGATGCTGATTGGGCAGGCAACATAGATGATAGGAAAAGCATAAGTGGTGGAGCTTTCTTTTTAGTAGAAAGACTAGTGAGTTGGCTTATCAAGAAACAAGGATGTATTTCATAGTCAACAACAAAAGCTGAATATGTTGTTGTAGCATTGAATTGTATCAATATAGCATGGATCAAACAACTGTTGGAAGGTATAAATGAGAAAGTTATCGAGCCAGTAACTATATTCTATGATAATACTAGTGCCATTAACATTTCAAAGAATCCAGTAATGCACTCTAAGACAAAGCATATATCTATAAAGTATCATTATCTCAGAGAAGAAGTTCAAGAGAAGAAAGTTGTGCTAGAATATATCAATTCAAAGGAGCAATTAGCAGACATCTTCACAAAGTCACTGCCAAGGGACACTTTTGAGTATCTCAGAAGCAAGTTAGGGGTCCTACCCCTATCTTCTACTCACTGACAGAGTTCGGTGAAAGCATCAATTCAATGAATCTATAGAATATTATGTGTGGATTGATGCTGATTTATGCACTTTAGAATGTTTTCTAAAGGTGTGCAAGAAATAGTGAATAGAGACAAGTTGCTCTGACCAAGACTGGGATGATACATAGCAAGGCAAATCACTTCACAGCGGAAAAAATCATGATTTAGTTCTTTTACTTTTTGGCATTGTTGTCAAAGGGGGAGAAGACTATAAATAGTTGGAAGACTAAATGGTTGACTGAATGGTAAAGCCTTGAATGATGGAAAAAATAGTAGATTAAGGACAAGGGGAGAAGATTGAAAAATAGAGAAGACTAAATGCAAGACAACAGCTCAAAAGCCTAATGAAAAAGGGAGAAGACTTCAGAAGATTTTAACAACTCAAGGATAACAGGAGAAGTCTAACAGAAAATCAATTTTAGTATCTTGTCGGTATTACCATTTAATTGTTGTTTTTACAATCAATGCCAAAGGGGGAGATTGTTGGAATCACAGTAAGAAAGATTGTTGATATTCAATAAGGATATTGAGAAGGTTGTTGAAGATTGTTGATATAACTGAAGAAGGATGATAACTATCTTTATAACATTATTTTGTCATTGATGTCAAGAAATTGTTTATCTGATTCAGTATGATGTTTCCATATCTTGAGAAGATTGATTTGAAGAGAATTAAGATGTCGGTAAAAGACACAAAAAGAATGTGATGAATAAGGGGAGAAATAAGTTATTCAATGCGCAACTATTACCGAGTTAGACAATGATGAGATCATGATGTTTAGATTGTCTTGATATCCTACATATGTTGTTGATTGTAAGGTTAATACTATAATATGTCACCGAGCAAAGAACCTAGTCGGTAAACCCTAAGGAACCTAGTCGGCAAACCCTAAGGAACCTAGTCGATAAACCCTAAGGTTATCGATATCAATTAATGAAGGCGAAATGTCTACCGAGTAAAGTTTAGTATTTACCGAGTTGCAACCGAGTTATGATAGTGCGCATTGGATGAATACAAGGATTATGTAATGAAGGAAAATGATGAGCTAGAGATGTACAAATGATTGGTATGTCGTGCATGAAGTTTGTTAAGGATCTATGGAAAAGGAAAATCGGCAGGAAGATCTACAGCACAGATTGAACCGCAATAACCTTGTGCAAGTTCCAAGATAGGAATGCAAGACCCGAGGCAAGGTAAAACATTTTCAGATCGGAAGGATACATTGAACCTGGTCAAGTTTGAAGATCTGATGGCTAAGATTGATCATGGGAAATGTGATCAAGGAGATTAAGCGGTTAGCAATTGTTTATAAATAAGGAATTGTTAATAAACAATGTATGCGGGCAAGTGTAAGCACAGGAATGCTACATAGTGATTACTGAGCACAGAAGCTTGAAGACTTGTTTGAATAACATAGTAGAGAGCCCAGCAGAGTGACAAGATAAGTCCAATGACTAGATTGTTTTGAGCAAATAAGAATCTGCTTTAGCATTTTAGATGTGAAGTTGCAGATATATTTTATTACTGTTATTTTGTAAGTGACAGAAAATCTCTTAACCGAGTGGACTTAACAGTCTTATTTGTAAACCTTCTAGCAAGTTAACATTCTAAATGAGTGTTTGAAATCCTTTGACAATGTCACTTCTAACAAAGTGAAGATCCTAACAGATATGAGGGAAATCTCTTAACCGGGTCACATCTAGCAATGTGTTTGTAATCTTTAACATGATTTACTTTTAACCGAGCATACTCTAGAAGAGTATATTTCTTAGTGGGTCTGAAATCCCACAGTGGTTTTTCCCTATTTGGGTTTCCACGTTAAATCTGGTGTTATGAGTGTTATGATGATTATGTGTTTATGAGTTAACATGTTTAGCAGCTTTTGATTATGTTGCTGAAGTAGAAGTTACCGAGGTTGAATTTGTTGATTTTATGGAAGTTTAAATTTTTATGATTCACCCCCCCCCCCCTCTCATCTTGTTAGCTATTGACATCTGTACTTTACAATTAGTATCAGAACTAACACAAGATATCCTACCTCAAATGTACAGGTCTGAACCTACGATTATTGATTTTTCTCATTCGTTGCTGATATGCCTTAAGGTGATTGTAAGCAGCTTGTCACTTCTCATCAAGCAATTCCAAGTCCTGAAGATGGGAGATGTAGTACTCTTCATCATTAATCAAATTGTGCAAGGAGAACCGTAGGGATGATAATTCAACCTCAATAAGCAAGATATATTCTTCTCCATAAATAAATGAGTATGGGGTTGTGTTAGGATTCCCACAAATACTAAGAGGGGGGGTGAATCAGTATCTGACTGGTTAGAGCAATTTCTTAACTTAAAACATGCAGAGAATATTAATACTGTATACCAGTAAACAGAAAGTAATGCAATAAACAGAGATAACAACAACCACATGAAAAGCACACCATAACACAATATTTTAATGAGGAAACCCGATGTGGGAAAAACCTCGGTGGGAGTTGTGACCCACAATTGGCCAATAAGAGAATATTACTAGTACAATAGGGGCCTGCACATGCAGGAAGGCAAGTGCCTAGAGCTCACTACTCAAATACAAAATAGGAAGTCTCACTAACTTACAAAACAGATTATATAAATCCAATGTCTTGTACTGCTTCAAAATAGCATCTATAATGCCAGATCCAGTACCATTTTCTACTTTGCTTCTTACATAAACCCTTAACCTATAATTTGCATAATAGGTCTGTCTTATTACCTTCCTTCATTCTTACATAAAATGTTCTACAATGATCTCTTATATATATGAGTCATTTTACAATGTTGCCAAGTCGGCTTAAAATGATTTTACAATAATAAACAAAATATATTAACAACAAAATTCATGTCGGCTTTTGTGTCGGTATGCTTCCTTTCACTGTCGGTGTCGGTGGTCTGTGTGCCAGTGTAGAATCTAACTTTGCTAGTGCCGATGGATTGCCTTGTCGGTGTCATGGGATTGTAAGGTTTCCATCAATGACAAAACCTTCAATCACCTACAATGTCTCATTGGAGTGTGTATTTGCCAACAATCTCCCCCTTTGGCATTGATGGCAACACTCATGAGAAAATTCAAAAAGTGTAGTCCAAAAACATGTTATCAAAAATGTGTGAATAAAAAATGTGTGAACTCCCCCTGAGTAAATGAGTCTTTAGCTGATTATTTTCTCATACCACTACTCCCCCTTTGGCATCAATGACAAAGGTTGTCAAAGTTTCAATAGAGTATGGTTTCCTATCTCAACCTTGTAACCGGGTGGTTACAATTTGAAAAAGATCCACCAAAACCAAATTTAGGCTTTCAAGAAACTTTTTACTGTCTTTTATTTCTGCCTCTGTTCTTTGAGTTGTACCGGTGAGGTGTTGCATTTGCTTTGCCGGTGTTTTTTGTCCTTGAACTAATGCATCAGATATTTCTTTCCTTAAACCTGTGAGGTAGTCCAACTTTGGACTTAATCTCCATTTGAGATCCTTAGCCTTACTTTTTATTTTCTCCTTTTCTCTTTCTAGCTTTAGTAACTCTTCCTCAAAACCTGTTATCTTTTGCTCAAAAATTGATAATGAATCAGATGAGTTAATAAAATTGTCAGCTAGCTTATTAATTTCCTCCTGTATCTTTCTCATTTTCTTGTCTATGTCAACTGTCAAAAAATTTGTCTTACAAATGTCTTTGTACAAATTTTTGAACTCCTTAAGTGTGTTACACAGTTCCGGTAGAAGTATGTCAAACTGCCTTGTACACTTCTTTATTTGTTCTTCAAAGAATTTTTCTTTTTCTTTTTCTAACCTCTCTTTGAATGCTTCTCCCTTTATTTGCTCAACTGTCACTGTGTTGTCAGTAATATATTTAGACAAAGTGTCGAGTTGACTCAAAGAATCCTTATTATCTACATTGCATTTTGGAGCTATCATCTTCAAAATTGGAATTGTGTCATCTATAGCTTTATATGCTTGTGAACTACAATCTATTATTTTCTTTATAGAATCTAAAAGAACTTCAGTTACATTTGTTGATTTAAATCCTACAGTTGAAGGGTCAACACTTTGAATTCCACTGGTGGGAGAAATATCCTTACTTGTAGTGACCTCTGGTAGGTCAGTCTGTGTTTCCATTTCCTTAAGCAAAGGTTTTTGTTGTTCTCCTGTTGTTGGTGGCACTGTTTCCACATGAACCTGTTGCTCTATGTTACCATCTACCGGTTTTCCTTGTGTGTTATCTGTTTCATTATTTATTGGTGGCTCACTAGCCATATCTATCTTACCGGTTGTGTCCTTGTCTATCATAATGTTGACTTTCTGAGTATCAACATCAACTGTGTATAGTACCTCAAAATTAGGATTTGTATCCTCTTGTGATACATCCATACTCTCATCAGTCGGTTGATTATCAGTTGTTGTTACCGGTGGAGTAACCAGAGGTGGTGGGGATAAATTATCTCTTATTTTGATGCTTGGAGATCCACCAACCTTTCCTTTTCCCTTATCCTTGTCTTTCTGATATACCTTGATTGGTTTAGGTTTTCTATACTCTTCCTGTTTTTCCTTCTCAACAAGGAATATATCCCATGCATTTTCAATTTCCTCTGCAACCTCATTTCCTCTTCCAACCATTAGTGCAATATGCTGGTGTGTAGTAGAGAATATTGACCAGTTATCCTCTGCAATTAGATCATCTATTTCTTTCGGAGAGTTAACTGGGTAGAAAACAAGTAGTTTTTCAACTTTTATTTTCTTGTCAAGCTCTACAACAGCTTGTCTTCTTGCTTCCAGTCTCTTGAATAGTTCATCTGGTAGTTCATCTACAACTTGCATCAAGAACTTCTTGTAGATATCCAAGTGTAAAATAACATTGTTTTCAACCTTTTCTTTATCATTAACTGATAGTGAGTCATATAGTTTGTTGATGTTTTTAAGTTTTCCTTCTTCTATGATTTCATCCAACAGTCTGTCAATCAGAGTAATATTTTGTTGAGTCCTTTTCTTTGGTGTCAACTTTTTCTTCTTAGAAGTAGACTTCTTGACCGGGGGCCTCACTGCCTGTTGTTTTTGCCTGGTTCTTCTAGGTGAAGGTGTGGATACCGGTGAAGGTTCCCTTTCCTTACAACTCTTTTAAATGTTGCAGGCATATCACTCTCTGAAGAAGTAGCTACCGGTGAAAGGTGAGTTTCAGGTTGCAGTGCTTCTAACTCATCTCCAGTGATGTCGGTTTTCTCGAGTACATCTTCCTTTATAGCCTTTGCCTGTCGGGATCCCCTTCTTACTGTTGCCTCAACCTTCTTTACATTTTTCTTTGATTGGATTTGTTTTTCAATGGTTTCAGCACTACCAAATACCTCTTCCTTAGGTTCCTTGGGTGCTTCCAGAAGGGCTTTTGCATATGTTTAAATGATGTGGTCATCGATCTCATAACCCATTTCAGTAACCCAAATTGTTCTTGGGATAACTGCTTCCATCTAGATCTCATCCTTCTTGATGACAAAACATATCTCATCCTTGTATTTATTTACAATTTCCTGTGACAGTTTGACTCTGTTTTTCATCTGGGCCTTCAATGCTAGAAAATACTCATTGATATTCTTCTCTTTGTTTTCACATATTGTTCAATAATTCAGATAACTATTTCCCTACCGGTATGTCAAATCCAAGGTTCTTGTTGCCTATATCGGGCACCTATTTTGTTATATGTAGCATTAAACATACAAGTAAATTGCCAAACTTAAATGTCCCTTTCTTATCCTTCTTGATCTTTCACAGATTGTCAATAAGTTCATCCTTTAACCATTCACATACATCAATTTTCACATTATCTTTAACCATATCATGAGCACTTTTTATGCATAAGCTAGAAACTGAGTTAAGTTTGTTTGCATAATTTGTTTTGTAACCTAGAATCATGCTAATGAATCTCACATTTATGTCAGTTACATCATTCACCCTTAAAGACCTTTTGTCAAATGTTGCACCTGTTGGGTTCATTACCGGGTCATTTGAGAACTTCTTTGTCTTGTCTGGTCTGTTACCAGTGGAAGGTAACCCTGTTACAGCTTTCACAGCTTCCTTGGTAATTTTATGAACCAAATCTAGCCAAAAGAATGCACCATGTACCCTGCTCAATACTATCCTAATAACTTCCTTAGGGAAATCCGGAATGCTAAGGATTTCAGTGAATCCTAGGGTTTCAATAATTTTGTGTTCAGGTTTCACATTACCGGAATCATCACATATGACAGTCTTGTACATGTTCTTAATTTCTTCATCTCCTAATTCTTCTATGTGGCAATGGATGTACATTCTAGGGTCTTCTACAAAAATAGCTCCTTTGGGGATTTGGGAAAATGCACCAACATTATCATCCTTTTTAGCTATCTTGGGAACTAGCTGAAATACGGGCCTAGGGCATTTGATTACCTCGACTATAGTAGGGTTTTCTATGAATTCAGGTACAGAAGAGGATGCCATGATTATAAATACCTTTTTCTGCCTTTGGAAAGATTGATTGTTGAAATGCTTTGCCTCTTTGCTTGAAATGCCTTAGCTCTGGAAATTTCGTGCTCTTCGAATGTTTGAATGCTCGGTGAAGTAAAATGGAGCCAAAATCACTAATTTATAATGTTAATTCGCCAACTACCACATTTAATGCATGTCAGTTAAGTAGTCACTTAACTTTATTTGCCGGTATAGAAGTAGTTCCTACTTCTCGCCATCAACCGAGGGAATAATAGCATATTTCACATTTGATTGCTAAACCCTCAAAAGAATTTTCTTCAATTAGATGAAGAGACTCCTGTCGATGGAGTGCTACTCTATTCTGTCAGTGGAGTGTTTCTTGGTTCTACCGATGGAGTATTCCCAACACCATTTAGGCCTGACTTTCTAATCCATTGTCTTGGGAATTCTTGCTTAACTTCTTCAACTTTTTCTTTTTCTTTCAAACGGGAACCTTTGCTGTCTGTCGATGGTGCCTTACTTCTGCAAAATTTTGCAACATGTCCAATCTTGTTACAAGCATAACAAGTCACATTATTTTTTTGAATAGCCTTCCCATAACCTATGCCGGTTTGTGTTCTACATTGATTAGATAAGTGTCCAAATCTTCCACAAACATAAAATCTTACATTCATTCTGCAATTTTCAAAGTTATGACCAATTATGTTGCATTTTGAACATTGACCGGTGGGTGCATTGGTATTCTGATTACTTCTAGATCTACATTGATTTTCTCTATGACCATACTTGTTACAGTTAAATCATTAGCCATTGAATTTATAAGCAGTAGGTTGTCTTACCGGTTTGCTATGATCCTGTGTGTTTGCAGTACCGGTGCTTTCTCCAACTTCAAATCCAATTCCACAAGTGTCACCTTTAGGTTTTTGGTTCTTCAGCAAGTTACCAAGTTCTTCTGTTCTTTTCTTGAATTTCTCTTTATGCTGATTTGCAGTATCTAGTTCTCTTTCTAAGACTTCTTTCTGCCTCATCTGTTCATTTGAGTCATTCTGTGTGTGCATCAGATCTATTTTCAACAAATCATTTTCATAGCTAGGTCTTGTGTTTTCATTTGCAGCATCACTTAGTCTTCTAGTCAAATCTTCTTCATTCTTCTTTCTATCTTCAATTTCCTTACAAAATCTCATAGTTATATCCTGCATCTCATTCTTTGTTGTCATGTTCTCTTGCTTCATCTTGTTTATCATATCATTAAGAGTTTCCTTTTCATCATTCTCAAATTGCATCTTTTCACAAAGTTCTCTTCTCTTGTTTCTTGCAATAGTAAGATTTTCTTGAAGTGCTTGAATAATAGCCTGAGCTGCTTTTAGGTCATCTTCAAGTTTGATATTTTTCAATTTTTCTCCATCATAGTCTGAGAGAGCTGCTTCAAGTTGCTTCATCAAGTTTTCCATCTCTACCGGTGTCAAGATCTTCCTCAAGTTGTTAGGCTTCTGAAAATAGAGGGCCAAGCTCTGATGCCAATTGTTAGGATTCCCACAGATACTGAGAGTGGGGGGTGAATCGGTATCTGACCGGTTAGAGCAATTTCTTAACTTAAAACATGCAGAACATATTAATATTGTATACTAGTAAACAGAAAGTAATGCAATAAACAGAGATAATAGAAACCACATGAAAAGCACACCATAACACAATATTTTAATGAGGAAACCCAGTGGGGGAAAAACCTCAGTGGGATTTGTGACCCACAATATTCACTTATTGGCCAATAAGAGAATATTACTGCTACAATAGGGGCCTGCACATGCAGGAAGGCCAAGTGCCTAGAGCTCACTGCTCAAATACAAAATAGGAAGTCTCACTGACTTACAAAATAGATTATATAAATCCAGTGCCTTGTACAGCTTCAAAATAGCATCTATAATGCCAGATCCAGTATCGGTTTCTGCTTTGCTTCTTACATAAACCCTTAACCTATAATTCGCATAATAGGTCTGCCTTATTACCTTCCTTCATTCTTACATAAAATTTTCTACAATGATCTCTTATATATATGAGTCATTTTACAATGTTTCCAAGTTGGCTTAAAATGATTTTACAATAATAAACAAAATATATTAACAACAAAATTCATGTCGGCTTCTGTGCTGGTATGCTTCCTTTCACTATCGGTGTCGATGGTCTGTGTGCCAGTGTAGAATCTAACTTTGTTGGTGCCGATGGATTGCCTTGCCGGTGTCATGGGATTGTAAGGTTGCCATCAATGACAAAACCTTCAATCACCTACAATGTCTCATTGGAGTGTGCATTTGCCAACAGGTTGTGCCTATAGAGGTTTGAATGCTAGTTCGATATGCCCATAGTGCGGGATTCAGACGAATGTGCCAATTTTGATTGGCATCATTGACTATTTTCTTTAAAATCCTTAATATGTTCTTATTTGAGGCTTTTTGTTGACCATTTCCTTGTGGGTAATATGGAGTGGAGAAACGGTGTTGGATATGAAACTTCTCATAGAGTTCTCGGACATCCTGATTTTCGAAGGGAAGCCCATTATCTGTGATGATGGACATGGGTACACCATACCGGCAGATGATGTAATTTAGGATGAATGAGGTGATCGGCTTGCCGATGACTTGGGTGAGTGGAATGGCTTTGATCCACTTTGTGAAGTACTCGGTGGAGGTAATGATGAATTTATGACCAGCGGCTGAAGATGGATGGATTCTACCCACAAGGTCAAGTTCTCACTAACAAAAGGGCCATGGTGTTGTGATGGCTTGCAGTTCTTGCATAGGTGCATGTATCAAATCTTCTTGTACTTGGCACTTGCAATTTCTGACAAAGTTATAGGAGTATTTTTTCATGGAGAAACAATAGTATCTTATCCCCGTGATCTTTTTAGCCAATGAAGGACCACTTGAAAGAGCCCCATAGATACCTTCATGTACTTCTTCTAAAGCTATGATCACCTCACCTTGATCTAAACATCAGAGGAGAGTACCAACAATACTTCGTCGGTATAAGATTTCAGCAATGATTATGTATCAGGCAGATTGGCATATGAAGGTTTTTTGTTGATTGTTCAATTGGTTTGGTGGAAGGATTTGATCATGTAGGTAAGCATTAAATTCAACATACCATGGGGAATCGGGACCAATGAGTTGACATACCATCTCGGATTTTGGGATATCATAAGCGAGGATCCAAAGTTTTTCAACTAAGAACTCATAGCGTGTTGAATTTTGTGGAAGATTGAGAAGAGAGGCTATTGTAGCCATTGCATCTTCACCTCTATTCCATTCTCGAGGAATCTTATCGAAGATAATAGATGTGAATAATTCCTTGAAACTATCTACCATTTTCCTGTAAGGCATGAGCTTATCGTCCTCAGTTTGGTAATCATCATTAACCTGTCGAATAATCGGTTGTGAATTGTCATAGACTTGTAGCTCCTTCAAGTTCCATTATATGGTCATTTTTAGTCTTGTGATCAAAGCTCATATTTTAATATTTTGTTTGTACATGGGAATTTCAGCCTGTATGATTTTGAAATGCTATCACCTTGAGGTGTGATAAAAAGAATGTCATCCCCTGAACCATGCCTAGTGTATGATCCATTAGAATATAGCTTCCATTGTTGTTTCAGCATGACTATGAAGATCTCCTCATCTAAAAAATTTGAGATGGTAGTATGGTCTCCTATGAGTGGCGTTAGCCAACTGATTTGCAATGACTTTCCCTTTGATTTCTTTACAGTCCACATACTCTATGTCGAACTCATTGAGGATCATTACCCATTTTTCCAAGCGGCCTGTGAGTGTTACTTTACTGAATAAATACTTGAGTGGGTCTATCTTGGTTATGAGTTGTATCTTATGCGTCAACAGGTAGTGCCTTAGTTTGGTTGCTACCAAAATTACTGTGAGACAAGATCTTTCAATAAGTGTATAATTGAGTTCATACCCTACTAGTGTCCCGGAGATGTAGTATGTTGCACATTCTTTTCCTTATGTATTATGTTGTGCTAGTAATACACCTAAGGTTGTAGTCGTAGCTAATATGTATAATAACAAGGGCATGTTTGGAGTTGTTGGTGTTAGTAATGGTGGTGTCAACAAGTAGTCCTTAATTAAGCTGTTGGAATGCTTGTCGGTAGTTCTCTTCCCATTTGAAGAGGACATTCTTATGTAGCAAATGTGTGAAGGGATAACATTTATCAACCAATTGTGCAATGAACCAACGGATTGACTGTAGCCTTCCTTGTAATGTTCTCAACTAGCTGATGTTCTTAGGAGGAGGCATCTCTATGATTGCTTTTACTTGTGTAGGATCAACCTCAATTCCTTTATTCAAGACAATGTATCCTAGGAGCTTCCCAGAGGTTACTCCAAAGACACAGTTCTTTGGATTAAGATGGAAATTAAACTATTCTAATATGGTGAATATTTTGTCCAACACTACAAGGTGACCCTCTTTTGTTAATGATTTAACTAGTGAATCATCCACATAGTCTTCCATTAGTGTATGCATCATATAATGGAAGATGATTGTCATTTCCCTTTGACATGTGGCTCCTACATTTTTTAGACCAAATGACATCACATTACAATAGTATGTTCCCCATGGGCATGTGAAAGCATTTTTGTGTTGATCTTCTAGGGCGATCTTAATCTAGTCGTATCCTGAGAACCTATCCATGAGAGATATCATCACATGTCCTATTGTTAATTCCATGATCATATCAATGTTGGGTAGAGAGAAGTCATCTTTAGGACATGCTTTGTTTAGATCTCTAAAATTTGTATAGATACGGATGCCCCTAGTCAGTTTTACCACTGGTACAATGTTGGATATCCATTCAGCATAATAAATTGGTCTGATGAAACCAACATCTAACAGCTTTTTGAGTTTAGCTTTCACTAAGAGTGCAATCTGAGGATGCATTTTCTTGAGCTTTTGTTTTATCGGTTTTGCTCCTTCTACTACTGTCAAGTGATGCATCACTAGATCTAGATCTAGTCCTAGCATGTCTGCATATGACCAAGAAAATTTTATTTGTCACTCCTTGAATAATTCCACAAAGCGAGGATCTTCTATGTGAGTTAAGGATGTTGCCAAATGAATTTTATGAGGATTCCCTTCTGATCCCAGATTGACTTCATTGGTCTCCTCTATGAGAATGGATGATCTCTCCTGATTTATACTGAAGGGGAGAATGTCAAACCTTCCATCCTCTGGCACCTCAAAGAGGTTTTTACCTTTGGATGAATCCTTTGCTTTTGCTTTTTTGGGATCCAAAAGTGCCATAGTGTGGATTTCACTTGAAGATCCTATTTTGATAGTAATATTTTTATGACTAAAATTTTTGGCATTCTCTCCAAAGTAAGTCGCGTTGTTGAGTTCAATAACATATCCAGCCTTGTGATCCCCACTTAGTATGTTATCCTGTAATTTGAGAAAGTCTATTATCGCCTCATCATTTTGGAAAGTGGCAAGGCACGAGATATTTTGTTGATCCCAATCAATGACTTCGAGGTGGATGGTTGGAATTCCTTCATCAATTAGGTTGAGTTCATAGGATGCATCAATTATGGTTAGGATGGAGGTATTAAGGTTATTGTCAGTACTCTCCTCTTCATAATCAGGCCCGGGAGGTGACCTATCTCTTCTAGAAGTATCCTTAGTATTTGGATCCCAAAAGGTTTTGATCCATACATCTCCTTCAACTCTTTTATCTTCAAAAGTATCAAAGGAATCCTCTTCAAATTCATGTGAAGCTAAAGAACCCCATTCATATTCATGTGAATCCGTCTTGAAATCACTTTGTAGAACTCTATCACTATATATTATAGGGATGTCTGCAGGTGTGAAATGTTTGTCAATAGTTGCTACAGGTGTTGTATAAACTCTTTCTCTCAACTGTGAGTTTATGTTCTTGAAAGGTTTAAGGGACCTAGACCTCAAGGCTCGAGACATCTTGTAAGACCCTGTGGTTCTGCTCGGTAGTGTAATGTCCTAAAATACACCCAGTGCATTTATGACACTTATGCATGATGACAAGTGCATTTATGATGATTCCATGATCAAAATCATATTATTTTGGCATCATGGGCTTGAAAAAAAAAGTGCCTTGAAATCCTCTTTGGGCCTACTTTTGGATGGACGTAATTGCGACACATGGACATCTACGCATCGCACTAACATCCCAAAAAGTTGACGGACTCATGAATCTAGAAGAGAGATATAAGTTGGCCAACGTGTGTCCTTTGGCTTGTGTTTCACCATAACAGCTCTCTACGCCTCTTCCAAGTTTAAGAACCCTTCCTAGCTCATTTTGAAGGGTTCCTAATTTGGGTTCTTGGCTCTTGGACTTTGGTTGCACTCTCACTGCTCTCGTTCTCTCTTCTTTCTCTTGGGAATACACTCTACCAATATCAAGCTACAACCATCTTGTGGTGGTTCTAACCTACAAACACTATCACGGGCTTGTCCTAGATCTCTTTTGCAAGGTTACATGCATCACCTCAACAAACTCAAATTCAACCAACCCACACAAGATAGCATTCATCAATTTTGCATTGTTTTCACTAGCCTTCTTTCTAGCCGGATCTATTAGTAGGGTTGTGGGAGCTTGATAACCAATCACAACAAATTGCCAAATATCAAACGATAAAGCCATCAAGTAAGTTTGCATCCTTACGCTCCAAAAAGCATAATTTGATCCATCAAACAATGGAGCTCTGTTTGAGGAGAATCCTTCTTGGCATGCCTTATGTGTTCCTAAGATCTACCTCCCAACTATTAGACTATTCTTAAAGAAACGTGTTCTAATACCAATTGATAAGCACACGCTTATACTAAGAGGGAGGGGTGAATAAGAATAAAGCAATATTTCCACTTTATCAAACTTAACAACAATAACAATAAACACACAAGATTCACACGATTGAGAACACCAAATTTACATGGAAGCCCTTTTAAGGAAAAACAACAAAGAAGGGCCACTTCTATCTACTATCTATTGATGAGGAAGTTTGCACTTCTGTCAACACAAAATAAATACATAGAGTATATCCTATCCTCTCTTGAATAAGGTGATCTTGTATGCTCTTGAATTGTCCAAACAAGATGACCCCAAGGTTTCCCATGTCAAGTCTTGACAACACTTGGATAAACTCAATGATAATGTGATTTGTTGGTAATCACAAAGGAATTTACACATCTGACAAGCTAGTTTGCATCTGATATGGCAATCTGATTGATGCTTCACTTCTCAATCTAATTAAAATAAAGAGCAAAAGGATAGGGTTCAGAGAATCTAACCTAAATCTATGGACAATGACAATACTGGCTAATGTTGCAAATAGACAAATTCCTCACAAACTGATTCTTGTTTAATCGAAGAAAAACTCACAACGCTACAAGAATGGTGCAATCTCCAAAGGAAAATGAAATATTTTCAGATCATGAAAATACATCTAAGTACCCAATTCCGGTGCAACTTAAATAAACAGCCGCAATTGAACTAACAACAATAATAAGCTCAAACTAACCATACACAAAAACTTACAATGAGAAAATCCCTAATGGTATGAACCAAAAATCCATCAAATATCCTCACACTTCACCATAAAAATCACTAAACTTTAACTAATTTGATGAAAGAAACCATGCAAATAGAAGAAGGCAACTAGGAAAACACCATACTTCAATGCTTTATTCATTTGCTTCAACTACTAGTACAACAATTCTTGTTCAGCAACTCCTACTCTACCACGAGCTACTTCCAATACTAACAATGAGAGAGGCACTGGCCTTTTATAGATATTACATTTTACATCAACGGCTAGGATTAAATCCTATAAATGGTCCAGATCTGCCTTCTAGAAACCCTAACAATTTTTATTTAATGATCCCAACAACTTTCTAACCAATTCCTAATTGTTTCCAACTATTTCCACTATAGGATAAAATTTAAACGTTTCCCAAGATGAAATAACAACTTTTTGTCACAAAAGCACAAAATTGCCAACTAGATAAATAACTTACTTTTGGCTTTTATTATATTACATTAAATTTAGACAAAAAGTTGTTATTTTTACAATAAATTAATTCTTTTTTTATAATAAATCATACTTCATCTCATATTCAGCTATTATCTCTCTATTTTTGTATATTTCCTATAGAATTTCTCTGGAATCAGTCACCATTTTCCAAAAATTTTGGAAATAACAGCCTCTGGAATGTGATAGTGATCCTCAATACTTCTCCAACTCGGTCACATGTTCTTCATTAGAAAATACTCTCAATCTTCTTCAATAAGATATCATCTTGAAAATTTTGATCTTTTGTTTCCTCTTTTCATCTTAGACATCATGTGACACCTAGAAATAATATTTGAAAGTCCTCAAATCGCTAGCCCCTCTAGATGATGCTTCTCCTTTGGCTCTTTTTAAGAAACCACTCTTTACTAGAATCATATCTTCAATCTGTGTGCTAGATCCTCCATCTTTTGGCTCCTTTTAATTTGCAAGGACAAATAGCTCATTAAGTACTTTAAGGATTTCTAATAATTCAAACATCTTTCTCATTTATGTAAGTCTTGTGATATTCAAAATTGCTCCCACACACACATATCCACCTCCTCACATATTTTTCAATTGGTCTTCTTACTCATTAAAGGATTCAACTTCTCAGACCGCTATCTCTCTTTATTGGAATTTGGTGGATATGCCCCTTTCAAGAACCTTGGCCTCATTATAAAGACTCTAAGGAAACTTTTAACTTTGGAAAGCTTTGGACACTTGGCATTTGAAAACTAATTTAGGCCTCTAATCGACAAATATAAAACTTTCCAAGATAAATACAACCTAATGGTGCCAAACTTGAGGTTAGGAAGCAGAGTAGGATTAAGGCAAAGACACCCAAACTTGGTCCTAAGAAGAAATTTTGGATTAAGGTGGCAAACTCAAGCCTAGGAAACATTTTGGAAAAAAGGCTAATCCTAAGTTTGATGCAAAGTCCAATTTTGTGAAATAAAGTCTCTCTCAGGGTAAAGCTCGAAGGTAGGAGAACTTTTGGGAAACTTAGAGTTGGGAACACCTTTTGGGAATTATTACAAGTTCAGAGCTAGGAAGCAATTTAGGAGCCTGCAATCTTGGCACTTATCAAAAACATTGCTCACAAACTTAGATATTGGAATGTAATCAAGACAACCCCTCTCAAACCAAAACTCAAAGGTAGGAACAATTTTAGGATTAAGACATTATTTCAAAATGTTGTGCAAAGTCTGAGTTTGAACCAGCTATGACACATGTCTTGCAACTCAAAGGTAGGAAAGTTTTTGGGAATAAGGCTTATTCCCACTTGTTATGCAAAGTCCGAGTTTGGGAGCGAATTGTGCTTTAGTTGGATTTTAAAGGGTTAAGGAGGATTCCAAGTCCAAGTTTAAATAAATTATAGATTCAAGCTTATCAAGTTGTACTCGAAAACTCCTCTTTCATGCACATCATCATCACCATGGTTCTCCATTTGAATGTTCTTGTTCCTAGGAGACTTCAGATCAAATTTGTTCAATATAGACACTCCTACAACAAATGCCTTTAAATTCTAGAGGCAATGAAAGCATTCACCTTGACTCTCATACTCTCTTATCACAACACTACAAGCCACTTATGATCCCTATCATACTCTTGTGATTACATGATGCATTTTGATCTAACCTCTCTCTCACTCTAGCAATCTCTATAAGACAAAGTTGTGGAAAAATACCAACAAAGCAAGCAAAGACAAAGGGGGGTCCTTGTCGGATATGGGGCATGTGCGTGCAACACAACATTATCCAGATAAAACCTCACAAAATGATAAAGATCTTACAACATTTGCAGGAACCAATCCACTGGAGACACCAATCCCCACTTACAAATTTTGCGGGCACCAACCTACTGGAGACACAAATCCCCACAAGTCTGCACCAACTCAGCAAGTGACACCAATCTCTTCATTCAAGAGGTACCAACCTCTTCTATTTTTTTGTAAATCACTTCATCATTGTAAATCACTTCTTCAATGGATGATGAACAGTTAGCTTTTCTCCAACAATTTGCTCATTGGAATTATATCAACTTTTACTTAAATTTTCTTCGCAAACATTTACTTGCTTCATAAATAAATCTACTCTACTCTGATTTGCATTATTTTTCCTCTACTCTCAAAAGATGGAACATTTTTTCACTTCACCACATCTCAAGATCTGCTCTAAAATACATCTACTCTATTCTATCTTTGAATGACAAAGCATTACACTTGCACACATACACTTACTCATACATAACTTGCAAAAATACTTCTCCTTTATATACCCATTTTGGGTACCCAAAAATATTGCAATAGTCCCATAGGTTGGCCACCCTTTTCAAAAATATGACCGTTATTAGTTTAGCCAAAACACGTTATTCAAATTTCAACTTAGAAAAGAAATTTTTTAACTTCACAATGCCAAGTCAGCTCATCAAGGGTCGAGTTCATCCATCCCTCATCCCAAAATGACTTAAACATGCTAAGAAACAAGTCCAAATGCCTAAGCCTAATTTCCTAAGAGAAATATTGCAAAGTGAATGAGCTACATTGAGGATTAGGGGTCGACTCTCCTTATTCACTCATAAATTTAGAGTAGTTATTTGTTATCCTCTGGCTCATCTCAATGCCTATTTGAAGAAGTAGTGGCGGACTAGTTTGCCTTATAAGATTTATCATCTTGGAGGGGGAAAATCTCCTCCCCTACAAGTATCATACATCAACTATTTTTATATGAGGGGATTTCGATTAGTTCTTTTAAGATAACCTAGTTTTTGCATTCTCTGGAGGATTATTCCCGTTATTGCTCACCATTTTCAGGATACTTTGAAATAAAGACAAACAAAATGAACTTAAATGTTGAAATGAATTATGATATCCTAAGCTAGTATCTCAATACACGCCTTTTTGAAACAATCAGTAATGATAAAGAACAATCTTACAAATAACCAGAAATATTCTCTCAATTATTTATAAAATTGTGCAATTCACGAATGAAACACTAAATTAAACAAATCTAGGGATATAACACATCGGAAATCCACAGAGTTATATTTAACTTCACATTACAAAATAGTAAAGTACAATCACATATCGTCAGCTATGAGTCCTTCACACTTTATCATCACTATTACTTGCAAAGAATAGACACTACTGAAATAACTATTTTGTAAGAGAAACAAGAAAAGAGGCTCGAACTTGTCAGAGCTCTCGCAAGTCTGCAAATCTCAAACTATTTTCAAAATGAACATTATTCTGCTTTTATAGCAGATTTCTAGCAAAAGGATAAAATATTGACAGCTCAACATCATTCCTGCTCCTGTTCAACGTTTGACTTTTATTTTGGCTCAGAAGTCTCTAGTTGTTTCTCCCAGTACTGTTGAAGGCTTGTCAAAATTATGACCATCTCTTTACTTTTAGACTGCTTTACGGTAGACAAATTGTACTCTTGTACTTGATATTTTACCCACACCGGTTTTGTGTTGTGATCTTCCTCAGAAACAATATCTTCATAATGCCTCAACCAACTCTGGATTTGTCCTGTCTCCTAAGACCCCAAATCGGCATCTCTGCCCAACTTTGATGCTCTCTTGTTCCATTCATCTTCGAACTCTTCTAATATCGCATCTTCACCCGTCTTGATTATGTCTTCTGCCAGTCCTCCCATCAACATTTCAATGAGTTTGGCATTTTTTGTGTTGGGCATCTACCGCGTCTCTTTTTTCTTCTTGCAACTTCTCTATTCCTTTCCACAAACTATTTATTTGCCAAATATTGACTATTGTTCTTATTTTCACTTGAGGCAATTATTCTAGAGTCAATATAAGTTGATCAATGATTTCCTCCGCTGTCATTTCCTCTGCCATCTAGAAATATGACGTTTCTACTTTAACATGTCTAACAATTCTTCATGCTCCTTCTGGGTTCTATCAATCCTCCTGATCAATTTTCCCCAAGTGGTGTATCTATCTATTGCCACTTTTAGCGAAGCTTTTTCCTATTCTAGTACTTTCTCAGACCATTCATCCACCATTTCGGCCTTTCTTCTTAACACATCTACTGCTTCAGCTTCTTCTTGTGATACCAGTACTGGATGAGCTGGGATTTTTTATGGAGTTTCTCCCCTTTTGGTAATCCCTTTTATAAATTTTATCAACTGATCTATTTGCATTTTCTGCTCTTTTATCTTTCTTTTGTCCATCTGCATCCTCTCTTCTATCAAGGCGACTCCTTTGGTGATTCTCGTTATTTCTGCTCTTGATGGTTTCCCCAACTGAATTATAGTTATTTGGTATTTCTGATCAATTGGTTCTTCATCGCCCTCTTTGATTACAGGTTCTGCGATATGCAATTCTTGTTCTCCTTCGAGATTCACTTGGGTAGTGTATCGGTCTTTGACCACTTTTCTCTTCTTTGTGCGGGGTGGGTCTGATAGTAAGCTATTGAAATCCAGTGGGATCACCTGTGTCGGCCCTCTAGGTCTTTTCTGTTGTTTTCACCATTCAAGCATGTTCCCAATTTCTATATTTACTATGTTAATCATTTTCATAATGGCTTTCTCCTTTTCCACTTCTTTTCTCATTTCTGACCCTTTTGAAGCCTGAACTCTCCCTTCTCTTTTATCAGAGTTATCTCCTGTTTCTACCTACAAGAATTCTCCTTCATCTTGTTCCTTTCCTTTTTGTTGTTTGTCCCCGCTATCGAGTATGTTTAATGCTTTGTTTAGCCCTCGAGCTCCATCTTAGCCTTCCCTAGCGGGATTTTCTTTCTACAAAGAAAGTCGGTCTTCTTGAAGTGGAACTTCAACATCCTTTGGTTCTTTCTGGTACGGGGGTGTTTTTGCTTCGAGGTACGGAACTTCTTGCACTTCTTCATTACCATCTCTCACCTATTTTTCATTTTCTTTGCTTCTCGCATCTCCGCATTCTCTTCCATTGTCTTTTGTTGATTTTCCTCATGGAGTGCTAGATTTTCTTCTACTCTTCTTTGCTCTGCATCAGGAGTTTCATCTTCTCCACATTATATATCTTTTTCCCTCACTGTGTCTTCTTTGGATTCTCTTGAGCCTTCCAGATTTATCACTTGGTCCATCATGCTTTTGCTAGTCGAAGCCTTTGCTCCATGTACTGGCTTTTACAGCGATTTCCCTTGTTCCATTTTCTTTTGCAATTCTTATGAGTTTCCCTTTCGGTGTTTTTCCAGCACCTAATTCAAGTCCTCGTACAATCTTGGATCTTCCTCAGGTTCGACCCCCACTAGCCTAATTATGTCACCAAAGGTAATGTTGACTAATGGAGGAGATACAAATAGTTGTGCAGCAGATTGAGACACATTAATGGGAATGGCCCGCGACGGTTGTTCTTGGAGTGTTTCTTCCCTCATCTCAACCCTTTCTCCTTGTGTGAGGATTTGCATTGTTTTACTGCCCTGGTATTGTGGCTCCTTCCTTTTGCTCCTGACCAACATATTCAAGTCTGTGTCTGTGGTGACTACCTTGATCCCTCCTTGTTCTATCTCTTCTACTTTCATGGTACCCGGTTCTATGATTTTAGCCATATCTATACTCCTTTTGTGAACCCAAAAATCTGCATTTTCCTCAATATCCTTTCTTTTCCTCTTCCTCCTTATGGTGAGCTTTATTCCTTTCTGCACCAGCTCTACTTTATATGCCTCTAGCCATTTCCTTGTTCCTTCTAGGAGTTGTTGATTCACTTGGTCCATTGAGACCATTTATGGTTCATTTAGTGTGGGTTCTATCACTAGTCTTTTCTCCACATTATGCACCACGTAATCTGGCCTCTAGATTTCTTCGTCATCTTTGGTTATCTTTGTGAGAACTTCGATCCCTATTTTGGTTGGCCCCAACTGCTTTATCTATGCAAGTGTTAACCTTTGGTAATACTTTCTCTTTATAACTTCTATTTCATCTTTGCAATCCATCCAATAATCTTCTATGTTTGAGATATGTTTGACTCTTCTAGCAATGTACCTTTCTATCTTGTGCAAAGGGTCATAATCCTTCCTTGTGTACTAGAAGTATTGCATATGCCTAGCCAATAGGTCTTCCTTTGCCTTCTTCGCAGTTTGTAGTGATTCACATCTAAATTCTCCAATCTTTACAGGAAATTTAAACCCTAGTTTTTGGTGAGAACTCAGGTAATTATTGTGAAACTCCACCATTCATCTACAAAATTTAGTTAACCATGCCCAAACTGAAGGGTACCTTGGCAATTTGAAGGGCCTTCCAGAAAATCCTTTTGCCCGTAAGTATGACCATGTGGGGAATTCTATATACCAACCTCCATAACACTGGATCATTTTTCTTATTTCCTCTAGCACCCTTTCACCAGGTCTTCCCTCTAATTCTTGGGCAAGCTTCATGATAAAGTAGTCATTAACTTCTTTATAATATAACATTGATTCTTTCTTTTCCAACTATGGGAAAAATGCATATACTGGGTTCTGGCCTGGCTCTGTTCCTAGAAGTCCTCCAGTGTTCAACCCTTGAATGTTTTCTTTTATTGTGCATGCATATACTATGTATGAGGACATGTAAAATCTTCCTTATGTTTCCTCTATGGCATGGTATATAGATTCACTAATGAATTGGACCCAATCATAAGTTCCCTTATTTTACCTCAAACTTTGGATGTAAGTGAACATCCACTCATGAAATATGCCACTAATTTCCAACCCAGCTATCCTACTGAGATAGGTGATCCCAATGTACACATTTGGGTGCATTTCCTTCCTTAATACCAAAGTGGGTAACTTTGCCAGTTTTCTTCCTTGTTTCCTAATGTACCACTCTTTGCATATAGTTTTCTCACATGTTGACATTGACTCCTGAAATTCCTTCTCTAATTGTGCTATGTTTCTCTTTATCCATCCTGATGGGGTGGGAATCCCGATAATTTATTTTATACCTCCAGGTGTTAGGTATGCATATACTCTGTAATTGTAAATGACCTTTCTTTTGGCCACATCATAATGTTGGATGCATTGCTCCACTAGATCATGTGTGTCTACAACGACCGAAAATCCTATTGCCTGTATCAGACCGCTTTGTCCCATACTCCTCATTTCATCTATGGCAACGAGTTCTCTCTCTCATCCTTTCGATGAGGTCAGCAAGGTTGCAATCTCCCAAATGAGTATCCAAATAAAACCTGTTATTGGGTATTATTTGGGGAAATTTATAGTCAAATTCCCTCTTTAGCTTGACTTTCTTGGTACCCATTACCTTGTTTTTCGTTCTCCCTACTAACATTCCATGTGTTATTTTTATGAATCTTACATTCTGAGCATTTAAATGATTTAATCTTGATTTCCCCTTTTAATCTTACTCTATTCTCAATTGACAACCTTTCATATTAATTCACTGAGCTAAGTTAGGGTACTTACCTGCTTCGCCGATAGAATCGCTACAAGAGTCTGAGTATACTACCCCTTAGGATGCTCTGGGCTTTCTCATGTATCCACTCTTGTTCTACCTACAACTTATAACATTTCAAGTTGTACCATTGCATAATTTATGCCACTGCTGTTACTTTCTATTTAAGAATCAGTCATGTCCTATGCTTAATTCGGCACATGGTAAGCTACTGACATGATAATAGCACCTACTTGGAGGGAAATTCGAAAAAAACTATATCTAACGGTCACCATGGCGTTTCCGCATTCTTGGGTCAAAGTACCTCCTTCTGAGGATGTTGACACGTTTTTTGCCCTCGAAAGTACTTACGTGAATCCTTTGTCACTTTACAATCTAACACAGAAATCTCTTCGCAATACTCTTCAACACTACTAGTGGCCTCTTATGGCCTTTTATCTTTCTTCTTCGACAACATTTCTACCTGCTTCTATTACCTTTTAGTTTGGCTATACCTTTGTGGGTGATTTTACTTCCTCTCCTTCAAGGTTTGGTTAGCTTTTGGTGAACCTCTATTTAATACATGCACTTCCACTTGTTCCCGTTAACTAATTCAATGTTGTGGAACATTGGGTCATGGAGATATTTTAACTTTTTGTCGCTTCCACCTTTTCAACCTGCAATACTTTAAAATACGATATTCTCTATGATTACTTGTTTGTGGGGGAAGTGGTCATCAGGAACCTTGAACTTTCTCTTCATTCAGTCTATCACAAGTTGTCTATTTATTCCCGCAATCATCTTTTACCCGCGTGACGGTATTCCTCATCTCTAGAATTAAAAGGCTCGTTAAGTAAAATTTCGATGGGTCCCCATTTCGTAGCCTAAATGGAGCGTGTTGTATTTTTACACAACAAGTTGTAACCTTGGAGTGATGGTTTTTTCTGCAACAAAACCCTTTTGTTTGTTTGTCGTATGTGTGGACTTCGATTGAGAAGTTCTTGTGTGACTTGGATTTTTTGATGTTGTAGGTTTGTTTACAATGGACATTAGCCTAACTCTGGAAGTGATGGACTTAGCAATTGGTTGTTTTTGTTTGTTTGTAAGCTTGATCTTAGAAGAGCTCCCTGAACTAGAATTGAAACCAAGTTCTGTTTTATCTCTTGGTGTTAACAAGGGTTGTAATGGCTCTTATACACCTTGCTTGTGGGATCCCAATGCACTATGATTGTCATAGCCTATCTTTTGCATCATGATAAAACCTTTGCCATACTTTTCTATAGGGATATTGATCTATTGTTTATATTTATCTGAAGGGTCTTTGTAAATCCATCCTGCCAAGTCTTCATCAATAGTTTCATGTTCTTGTGATCTACCTGGGGTGAATCCATCAAGTGTACCGGTATTTTTTACAATAAGTGGCTTGAGAAAAATTTGTGGTTTGCCATGAGTTCTAGGTGAGAGGGGTAATTGGCCTACACAAAAAATTTGGCTAATTTTATATTCTCCAGGGCCTTCATCCTTTACCTTCATCTTCAACTTGTCTTGTTTGGTGTAGGGATCAGTGTACTAGTGAGAGAAGTTGGGTGGACGTATGAGGATGAGGTGATGGCTTCTTTGTTGTTGGGTACCATGATATCCGGTTGATGCCTTATATTATTGCAAAAGGCAAATGGTTTAGCATCACCAAGGATAGTTATCTTCACTCCATTATGTGGAAATTTGATACACTGATAGTAAGTGGATGGTACTGCTTGCATAGCATGAATCCATGGTCATCCCAATAGGAGATTGTATGGAAGAGGGAGGTCTAGGACTTGACAAACCACATTTTTTTACCATAGGTCCCACCCTTATTGGTAGAGTAACGCACCCTTTAGAGGAACTTTCTGCATTGTCATAGGATTTGATGGTGATCCTCTTTTTCGCATCAACTGCTCCTTCTACATACCCCAATGTTGTGATTAATTGTAATATGCAAATGTTAAGGGCAGCTCCATTGTCAATCAAGAATCACTTGATTATGTATTTGTGCATTAATTCCTCAATGTGAAGAGGGGTGTTATGCGGTTGTTGAATGGATGCATCATCATTCTCAGCAAAAGTAAGACATGGTGATGATTTGAGACTTCCAACCATGGCTTGAAATTAATCTGTGTTTAGATTGGATGGAACTGACACTTCTTGGAGAGCTTGATCCAAGATAGTTTTATGTGAGGGTGACATGCACAAAAGATCTAGTATGGAAATGAATGTTGGCGTCTTATCCAATTGGTCCACAAGGTTATATTGTTTGGGCACATATGTCGCTCTTGATGATGCTCCTTGTATAGTAATATTGCTACAGCAGGTAACAACATTGCATGTGGGACCTTTTCCTTTGATTGTAATGGTTGCAACTTGTTCATTAGCTTCATAAAGGTTATTGACGGTATAGGTAGATGGTGCGTGTGTATAGTTTGTTGTGCTATCTTGGTTCTTCCCTTGATGGGAGGGACCCCCTTTCTCATATGATGGGAGTAGATTCTTGAACATGGTGTGATCCGTATTGGAATTTTTTGTAGTGTGGCCATCTACTTCTATGTCACCTTGATCAACAAGGTCTTGAATGATGTATTTTAAATGATGGCAATTGTTTGTTTTGTGTCATTTTCCCTTTTGGAATTCACAATATTCGTTATCTCTCCACCATGGAGGTTTAGTCTGTGGTTCATACTTTGATGTTTTAGGCAATGTGATCAGGTTGAAAGATACATGTTGTCGTAATATCTTTTCAAGAGGTTCTCCCAAGGGTATGTATGTTTGATTTTGTAGGTAGAGTACTTGTTCTTAGGTACTTCTTGTTGTGTGTTGGGAGCTTGATTTCCTTGATTGTTTGGGGGATTACCTTGATTGATATTGTGGTTGTTACGATTATCTACTTGCCCAGCTATTTTGACTATAGGTTGGCCGATCTTGACAATCCTTGCGTCTACAACACCATCGTCAACGATGTTTTAATTTTTGGACCAAAACTTGGGTTTGTCACTATTATATGTTGGTCGTGGATTGTCCTTGTTGTCTTTGTAGATTTTGACAAGTCCCTTCTTGATAAGGGCTTTCTCGATTTTGAGTCCTTGGGCTATTACGTCCTTGAAAGAATCTGAACATTTGACTTCTAAGTGGAATTCCATTTCTTCATTTTAGTTTGAAATGAAGAATTCAACTAATTGTTCCTCGAGGATGGGGAAGGAACGTCTATTAGAAAGGTGTCTCCATATTTGCAAGAATGTTGAGAATAACTCTTCATTATTTTGTTTAGTGTTACATAAATCATCCATGGAGATATCACATTCTATGTTGTGTGGATAATGAGTGACAAATTCTTACATTAAGTTGTCAAATGTCCTAATTCCATTGGGAAAGCGTGAAAACCATTGCATGGTCGACCCTCCCAAACTTTGAGGGAAGAGGCGCATTAAGTATGCTTCATCATACGCAACCTCTAAGCAAGCAGAGTATAATTATCTCACATGGTCTCTTGGATCTCCCTTTCCTTTGTACTTGTCAAATTTTGGAGTATCAAAATTGCATGAAAAAGTGGGCATGATCATGTTCCTATCAAAGAGATAGGGATAGATATCTTCAAGAGCATATATGTTTTGTCCCCTCCTTTAATTTAATTGTTGGGCGAGGTATTGTACTTATTGTCTCAACATATCCATTTTTGTGGGAGCAGGCGGGTTATTCCCTTGCTGATAGTTGTTGTCACCATAATTGTGGGTATTCCTTTCCCTCCTATCATCTTGATTTATTTCTTGTCAATGATTGTGGTGGGCTTGTTCTGGTGTGTCCCTAAGTTGCAATACGTCAAAGTATAAAGGGAGTTTTGCACCCTCTTGAGCAAGTCTCAGGAAATGGGTGTTAGCATTCCGTTTAAGAATCTCATCAAAGATTTTGTTGAACTTGGGATTACTAGTTGCTTCTTCTATTTATGCTTGTGTAGGAGTTTATGGATCTTCTCTCCCTGCAAATTGTCTAATGATGAAAGAGGATGAGTTCTTCTTCCTCTTCCCATTCTTGTCTTATTTCATTTTGTTGGTGTCTCTGACTTTGAGACCTAGTCCAATCCATGTTTGAAGTTTGTATTTGTGGAAGTGAGATGAGTGAAAAGTGGGTGGTTGATCCCCTCTTATGGTTCCAAGATTTTGACAATGGTGATGATGAGTTTGAAAATTTTGTGGATGAGTGAACTCTTTTACTAACGGTTGGATGTTAACAAAGGCCTGTTTAAGACTGCTTGCTTGGTTTTCAACAATTATGAGATGAGGTGTAGCAAGGTTTGTGTTGTTACAAGTCACAAGCTACCCAGCCATGAGAGGATGCACTCAAAAGCTAGTTTTAACCTATCTATGATGCTTATTAATGCCCCTTAGGATGATTGATCCTAGATGTAGATACTCACTAGAGAGTGTTATTGTTTGTGATTATCAATATCCAAAAGAATTAAGGACAAAATCTCTTTGTGTTGAGAGTTGAATATAATTTTGATGTTTTGGAATGAGTGTAATCCTTGATTTTTGGTGAAAATATAGGAGATGTGTTTTAATTGAAGAACAAAGAAGATGAAATGTGGAAGATGTGTTTTTAGAATGATGAAGAAGAAGAGGAAATGTGAAACCTTGGAATTTTTCTAAATGATTGTGATTTGTGGAAAGTGAGATAGTAGATGAGATTAAGAAGATGAGTTAATCAAAGACTACTCTAGATGGAAAATGACTCAATAGGTGATTTCTTGTTGAGGTAGATATGACAATGAGATTTTACCACTTCTATTGAGAGATTGGGATAAAGAAAATCTTTGTTGAAATTCACGTGTTTTTAAAGATTCCTCATCAAACTCATTTCCATGACCATGTAGATAATCATGAAAACGGTGAAGGAATGTTCAATGTTTGAACAAGAGTTTGCAGTTTATGTAGAGAAATTTTCTCTTCTTTAAGATCTCTTTTTGGTTAGGTTTTCTTCTTCTTAAGATGATGATAGATGTATTTCTTGATATGCTTGAGGGATTTGATGGCATGAAACATTTGTAAATCTTGTGGTAATTTGTTTGTTTTAGATCATTGTTAGGGTGTAACTTGTTTCAAATGTTTGATTTCTTTGACAAGAAGACACGTCAAGCACACAAGCACATATAAACACTTCTTTTCTTGATAACTTTGGATTGAATTTGATGAAATGTGTATGCTCTGGATCTTTACAAATCCTCTTGGATATTTTCAAATCCTTTTTTGTTTTTCATAGGTTTTTAATGATCTAAATACAAATCAGTCAAACCCTTCTATTGTCAAAAAGGTCATTCATAATATTATAGCCCACATCGTGATACTCCTTCAGCTCAAACAGCCTTCTCACACTTGAGGGTGCACCTGTATTTTTTCTAGAATTTGAACCAAAGAGAATTACTCCTCAATTTGATCATTTTCTTGGGAGATGTATGGTGAGTGTCTTGGGGGCAGATTCTTCCCCACCCTTGCACTATGATATTACAAATGTTTGGATAACTGACTCAGTTTAGCCTCTATGCTTAAGGTTCGTAGTAAGGGTTTTGTTCAATGTGTAAATGATAAGCTCCCTCAAGAGGCTTCCCAACCTTTAGAAAAATGTTTTATGTATCATAGTGATACTTGGGAAAGGCTATCAATGTACACTACTGTTGGATGTGATTTTCATCACAATCCATATTTGACTATAGTGGGTTGGAATAGTTGGCGTTAGTCGTTCCCCACTTAGGTCATTCCCCTCTCATCGGCCTTATGGGTGTTAAATTTTAAATGCTCGTTTAACCACTGGCACTAATTTGCCCTCCCAACCATAGACAATCCACAATTGTCTCCCCCGAGCACTGCTTATTCTCCATAAGGCAGATTATGTGTGCTTTTTTATATTATCTTTTCAAGAGAGGAAGATTAATCTTCCTTTATATCTTTTGTGATGCCTCTTCACCAAGGGAAGCCACTCTTCCAAATTATTATATTATTAATATAATAATTATTATATATATAATATAATAATACAATATAATTATAATTATATTATATTATCACATAATATAATTATATTATCTCACAATAATAATATACTAATAATATAATATAATATAATAATTATTATATATATAATATAATTATATAATTATATTATCACATAATAATATAATTATATAATTATATTATCACATAATAATATAATTATATTATCTCAAAATAATAATATACTAATTATATAATATAATTATATTATCACATAATAATATAATTATATTATCTCACAATAATAATATACTAATTATATAATATAATTATATTATCACATAATAATATAATTATATTATTTCACAATAATAATATTAATATAATTATTATATCATAATAGTTATATTATCACAACCTTTATGTTATATTTGTTAGCTTGAAGGAATCCGACCATAGCTACAATAACATTAACACTCCCTCTTAGCTAGGGAGGAATCCTTCTCGATATTTATATTTAATGAAGCACTTCTTCATTAGGTCGGCCCAAACAAGGATCTGACTTTAGTTATAAATATCAACACTCCCTCTTAGCTAGGGAAGAATCCTTCTTAACCTTTATAAGTTGCATCACCTCGTTGTGATGATTGTCCATAGTGGCTACATCCATATGTGGAAAGGAAAGATATCACCTCACTGCGATATCAACCATTATGGCTTATCCATAGATATCACCTCACGTGATATCCACCATAGATATCTCCTCATGTAATATCCACCATTATGTCTTATTCATAGATATCACCTCATATGATATCCACCATTATGGCATATCCATAGATCCTCACAGGATAGCAACCATTTTTGTGAGATTGTCACCTCACAATGATGGTAAGACGCACAAGTGTTCATCATTGTGATATCATCACCTCACAATGATATTCATCATGGCTCATCTAGAGGGTAAACACACTAGTACAGCAAAATCACCACGGACTCTCTCACGTGGTGTTGGCATGGCGTCACACACATGACATCCACCATGAACCATATCAGAGGGTGGAGATAAGGGATTACACCTCAAGTCTCTCTGAAAGAGAAATGCATTACAAGGTTTGATACCTCTAACTTCTCTCTCACAGAGAAGAATGCATTTTATCACATAATATAAGAATATCTGAATTCTGAGACTCCCTCTCAACAACGGTAGCATTCTCACACCTTTGATACAATAAATAACAGTAGCTCCAATGTTTGACCAAACAAGGAGCGTTTGAAGCCACACTGCTTCACAAGCTTGTTGATCCTCTGCAAAGGACTTGCCACGCTCCATTTTCCACTCAAGCTCCCTCTGAATCTTTAATCCGATATGAAGGAAGAGTAATTGCAGAGTATTTGCACACTCGAACCAGGCAATATATTAGACATGCTTTGGCCAATGCAAAGAAAGAACCCACATATTGCAATCACATCTAGATACAAGCTCACTGTCTGTCTATTTTTGTGATAACTCTGTCACATATGACTACTTGTCTCTTGTAGAGTTTCTTAATTACTCGCAACAGTCTTCAAAATTTTAAAAATCATACAGGAAAGATACTCCATTCCAGCCAAGTATGAACATTTACAAACAAATGTTGTTTCTCAAAAATAGGAGTTAATACGTCGTTGTTTGCAGTTGCTCCTAAAGCTTCACAGCTCTAAAATTAAGTACTACTCAGCAACATAATATTTGATCATTTCTTTGATTGCCAATTCACTCGTGAAAACTTACGCACAGCAGAGGAAGAGTCTCACGATAATATTAAATGCCACCTCCAGATTGCATCTCTGACTTCAGCTTGGCAATCCACACTTACACCTCTTTGTTCATTAGCAATAAATATGACTTAACGATTGTGCACCAAGTAGGACACTATGTGCAGCCAAAACTCAAATAGAATTCTTCACGAGTTTCCATACTTGGCCTCCTCTATTGTGCAATGCCCACTACTCTATCTTCACATCATCATTAGCTGATAAATGATAATCCGCTCATCTGATCCTGGAACTGAATGGGTTATTTATTTTTTATTTTTTTTGGAATGCAAAAACAAGAGGGAAACCTCAAGTTGTAGGAGCCACTTCAATTGCAATTGAAACAAGTGTCACGTAGCAACTATTCCCAAGATTCTCGAGATTTAATTAATTGTCCAAGAAACCGCATATCTGGATGAAATTGAGAGGCAAATCAACAAGAAGCCCGGAAGCCCCACGCTTTCCTGCAATTCATAAACCACTGCAACTGGACCACCGATCTTATTGGAGAAACCTTAGAATTCTCGCCCTCCGCTACTCAGAAAGTCGATCACTTCCAAAACATCAAAACAATAACTATTTCCTTCTACCCAATGTGTTGATCTAGGAGAATTGGAACATCATCTGGAGTAACATAGTCGTACCAGTGACCAGTAATTTGGCCATCAACATTTGGCCCATATATTATAATGTTTCCAGCATATTTGTGTCCACCAATGTGTGAGCATGGACTCACAGAAACATGGCCTTAAGTCCTCGTGATTCTATCTCTTCTTTAAACCTCCGAATAAGTACAGGTCCACCACACCTTCAATCTCGACTTGCATGCGCACACACAAATATGTGAATTCCAGTAAGTATCTTGGGATTTCCTGACAACCATTATGTATCTTTGACAAGCACCTCTTCCACAAATGTATCAATGTCAAAGTGTGTCAATCCCTTGTATCTGATCATGTCTAAAAATATTAAAACATCTCCATTTGAAGTTTATGTTCCATCCCTCCCTTCACATATAGTCAGATGTGTCTTCCATGGAATCTCATTCTTGTGAGCTTTAAGAGCAGCGGCAAGGATTCTAGAAAGGTGATTGAATTCAGCATCCTCCACCTTAGACACGTGGACTACATATTAGTAAATGATCATTTAATACATATTAACAATGACTATGTAGACTAGATATTAGCATTTGCTATGTATTAACAATGACATGTGGACTGTCTCAGATACGATTTGCCATAGATGATCATATCAAATTTCAATTATGATCTGAAATATCTCTTGCGATTTACAACAATAAATACGATCTGTCATTGGTTGCCTTTGTATTCACCATAGTATGCTTGAATCTGAAAGACGTCGACCTCAAACTTGAATCTGATGAAAAAATTTATTATATCTATGATTCACGGGTGTATTCTGAGTATTCGCAGGTGTATTCCGAGTATTCACAGGTGTATTCTAAGAGTCCTTTCTGTTATAAATCCTTGTATTCGTTCATCATTACTGCAAATGAAGAAAGCGAATAAAAAACACGATTCGTCATGTTCCCGAATCAAACTTCGGACACTAGCCAAACAAAATCGTTGTCTCTGTGAGCTTCGCCTTCATCATAATCAGATCGCTTCAATAATCAATTCGTTGATGATGTAAAATAGGGAGTTGATTTTGTGCTCGAGTTGAACCCATCTTATCACTAAAGAGCAAGCACAGGAAGGAACCCGCTCTGATACCAGCCATAGACAATCCACAATTGTCTCCCCCGAGCACTACTTATTCTCCATAAGGCATATTGTGTGTTTTTTTATATTATCTTTTCAAGAGAGGAAGATTAATCTTCCTTTATATCTTTTGTGATGCCCCTTCACCAAGGGACACCACTCTTCTAAATTATTATATTATTAATATAATATAATAATACAATGTAATTATAATTATATTATATTATCACATAATAATATAATTATATTATCTCACAATAATAATATACTAATTATATAATTATATTATCACATAATAATATAATTATATTATTTCACAATAATTATATTATCACAATCTTTATGTTATATATGTCGGTCTGAAGGAATCCAACCATAGCTACAATAACATTAACAATGAGCTTCTCGAGAGGGCAACCTTGCTAAAGGATTTATCCTAATTTACAAAAATTGAAAGTGAGTCTGACATTTTGATCACCCAATTAAGGGGAGAGCATAAGCCTATCACAAGACAAAGAAGACGTGGTTTGTTCTTTTTATCCCTTTATTGCAATGTGATCTAATTGTTACTTGGAGATGTTGCTCCAACAAACATGGTGTTCTTTTTAACCAAGATAGAAAAATGAAGTGTTCTTTTCAACCAAAAATTGCCATGCTTTGAACCTTGAAAACTTTGGATTAAAAAAAAAAAACCTTGCAAGAATGGAAATATGGCTTGTTCTTTTCACCTTGCAAAATGAAATGTGTGTTGTTATTTTTACCCTTTATAACAAAAAATGAAATTTGTTTGTTCTTTTTAGATTGCACCAAGATAAGTGTGATCTACTTGCAAAAATAAAAAGCTTTGTTTGTTGTTCTTTTTAACCTTTTGCAAGAAATGAAAGATGAGTTCTTTTTAAGCACCAAAGAAAAAATGAAATACTTTTTAGAGAGCACCAAAAAGAAATGTGTAATTCTTTTTAACACTTTTGCAAAAGGAAAAGTGAATTCTTTTTTTAAATCCCTTTGTAACAAAAAAGAAAATTTTGAAACAAAAGTCAATTAAACTCAATCTAGCTCCCTTGAACCTGCAAGAAACATTAGCACCTACAAAACCTTTGAAAAATTAGTCAACATTGTGGGCTCACAAGCCTAGAAATATCTTTTGTGTTACACAAATTAGCTCTCTTTCTGTTACAAAAGCGCTACTCTAGTGAAACAGAAGCGTTATTTTGGTGAAAATAAAAGCGCTAAATTCAAGAGCAAAAACTCTATGACAAGTGACAAAAGCACTAATACAAAGCAGAAGCGCTAAAACTCAGACAGATGTTAGAATGGGCATTTGCAGAAGCACTAAAACTCGTAACAAAGGCGCTAAAACACGACCTGTGCATGGAAAATCTGTATTTTCTCAGTGTTGATGATGGGACTCAAGCCCCACAGTGGACACCAAAATGATACACATGAAATGGGACAAGCCAAAAACAAAGTTCAAGTGATCAATATGTTAGTTTTAACCAAAACCAAAACCAAAACAAATAAACTTCAAAACCTTCACATACATATCAAAAGAGATTAAAAAGCACACAAATGGAAGAAAAACAAATGAAAAGAAGAGAGAAGAGACTCCCTAAGATGCTCCCATTGTGCTCTTGTTTCCTCTCCCTTGTTCTTCTCCTCTCCAAGATGCAAAGCTTGCTTGAGTGTAGCTCTCAGTTTTTAGCATGAAGCCATGGACGTCAATTGAAGGATTGAATGTGGTTGAAAGTTTCGTTCTATTGCTATACAAATGCACAAACTAGAATTGCTATTTTATGAAAAAGCTTAAGTAAAATGATTATGCAACTATAGTAACAATGCTCACAATGCCTTTTTTTTGGCTTGAGGAATGAGGCTCCTTTTATAGGCAAAATGGTTGATTGAAGGGTCAAGATTTATCTGACTTAGCAAGTGCTAAGATTGCACGAGGAGATCTTGATCCTCAATCCATGTTTGCAACTTCCACCAATGCAATGGTGACAAGTGGCACCATGAGAGGTTTTGAGAGGAGAGGGAAAAAGCATTAAATGTTTGAAAGTAACCTCATGTGGTTGGATTATTGGATAAAGGTTTTATCCAATGGGTAAACTCTTGTGCAAGGTTTACCCATGGTTAGGCCTTAACTAAAAGGATAAGACCCATGTGGGTTAGTGTGTTGAAGAAGGGAAACATTTAAGACTTTGTAAGAATCTTAAATAGGTGAGATGATAGGTTAAAAGTTAACTTAGGGTTAAGATTTTGTGAATGATTAGAAGAGAAATTAGGCTAATTTGGAAAAGGTTAAGCTAATTTGGAAGACATTTGAAGAATCTAAAAGAAAGGTTAGTGAGTAATTGGGTGAAGATAAATAGGCTTTTAATTAAATAATTTATTCATTTTTTTGGGGGTCAATAATAATTGTTTTTATTGCATTATAATATATAGTATTTACATCAACAAAATTCAGTTTTTCATACATAGTCTTTTCATAAATACAATACCCGAATTCATCATAGCCTTGACATCCAAAAAACATCTAAACAAAAAAAGCCCCCTCCATAATGTCTAAATCTCTCGACTTCCCAAAAGGTGGGATGCATTCCCATGACATCTATATCCAAAAAAAAACCACCCAAACCCTACTAGAATTTACAAAGATAGAAAGCATCTATAATTCACCTACTAAACTAGGAATAGTAAAGGACCAACTATTACTATCTATTCACACCAACCATGACTGCATTATATGCATTAACCTTCCTCCCAGTCTAAAATGGAGTTGCTCCAGCACCTTATGTGGATTTTGCCGAAAAAGGTCTTCGTTTCCTCACCCCTGAGTGCTTGCCTTTAGGATGAGCCTCTGGCCATGCTCGTGTCAGCTCATTTTCTTCCTGCTCGTGCTTCAGAATAAGCTGCTTAAGGTTCTCCCAAGCTCCTGCCCTTTCCAAAACATATGCCTCCTTGTCAACTTTCCCTATCCATCGGACGAAAGATACAATGTCGAATTCATCCACATCCTTAGCTTCTACAAAGCCCTCAGAGTAATCAAAGCCAACCCCTAGCACTGCCCATTCCAGAATGGAATCCAAACCTTCAAGTATTGCATCTTCAAAAATGGATGTAACCATCCATTTAACCGTATCTGTGTTTTCACCAGTTTCCAAACCCCAAGCTATAACCATTGAGATGATGTCCAGGTTAACATTCCATCGTGAGACATTCTCCATGAAAAAAGGTCCCACAACCTCCATCACTATGTTGATCATCTCGGCATCCTTGAATCTTAGCAACCCGGATATTCTATCTCTACTCACGGCTCCTTTAAATCCCTTCTGTTGCTTTTTGGTGGTTACTGTGAAGTTTGCCTCCATGATTTCGAAATGTGAACTTCTTAACCTCTAAAAAATCTCCTCTTCTTTTCCTAGAGATTTTCCGATATCTTCGCCTCGCACACTACCTTAATTAACACAGCCACCCTCAGCTTTATAGACCTTGCACAGGTCTTGGTTGTTTGTGCAACACGTCGTCCTGTTAATCATGTCAGCGAACCTCTTTCCACCTTGGGGTTTCCTTACATCCGCCTTCAATATTCACTTGATCACTTATCTTAATGATGGTGTTTAATGTTTTCCAATGAGAAGGACATCATGACAAGTTGGTCATCCCATAAAAACCGCCATTTCCAACCTTTGTTGCCAAAATTTTAACAGGTCATCATTTCCTGGCCTGTGCGAGATTTCAAATCATCTTTCCCATAAGGGGAGCCACGCTTAAAATACTGCAAGGTGACATCATCCTCCTGACCTCACTCATCCCACGCCTAACATCCACTCATTGCATTGTCACATCTCCCAGAGATGTGATCCCTTAGAAGTCTTCCAATTTAACTTTGCCTTCTAAATCAAAAGACAGAGCCCATTTTGATAGTCTGTCAGCAGTCTGATTGCCTTCCCTTTGAATATGACTAACTTTGAAATTTTCAAAATATTTTAACTCCTCTATGATTATTGCAATGAAGCCTTGAATATGTCATGCTTTTATCTCCCCATTCATAATTGCCTGTATTATAATTAGGGAATCACCTTCAAGGTGGAGATTTCAAACACCTTCCCTTCTTGCTAATCTAATCGCAAGAAGGGCAGCTTGCACTTCAGCCTCATTTTTTGTGCTCTTCCTAAGTCTTTTGGCTCCACATTTGATTAGCTCTCCATCGTCATCCCACATTGCAAAACCTGCTCCTGCTACGCTTCTAGAAAATTGGGCTGCCCCATCAAAATTTACTTTAATCCAACCCTTCTCTGGAGGCTTCCATTAAGCTTCCAGTATTTTATTACTCTGTCCCTTATTGTTTTCCACAGATCCATGTCTTATTTTGATTCCTGGCCAAGCTTTCTATATATTCCTATCCATTAAAGTAAAGGGGGTGGACAGTGAGAAAGCTTGGGATGCCGCTGAGCCTACCACCTCTTCAATAGCCCTATTGATTCTTAATAGTAACCTCCTCCCATCCTTAATCTTATCCTGGAAAATTCTTCTATTACGTTCTTTCCAGATCTCCCATATTACTATTGAGGGGCTAATTTTCCATACACATGAGAGGGTCGACTTACTAGGTTGCCTCGGCCAACTCTCAAAAACCTCTTTTAGGGAACATTGAAGAGGACCCTGCCAATTTAAATTCCCTTGAAGATCAGACCAACACCTCTATGCAACCTCACAGTTCAGAAGCAAATGATCAACCGACTCCTCCGACTGATTGCACATCACACACTTGGTTGGGCCCACAAAACTAAACCTCTTTCTTCTTTCCCCTATTAGAATTCTATCTTTAACAGCTAGCCATGCAAAGGCACCAGCTTGCGGGAGGCACTCTTTACTCCAAAAAAGGTCCCATAGTTTTGATTGGTTCATCTCCCTTCCTTCCAAAAATTAATAGCCCAATTTCACTGAATATTTCCCATCCCTTGCTCCACACCAAACCACTTTATCCTTTGTGCCTGAAAGAAAGATCTTCCTCTGCTCCAGAACATCCCTGAGCCTTTGCTACAATTGGGCTGATAGACCTGTTGTCGAAAGGTCCTTCCAAAACCATTCCTTTTATATTTCACCCTCAATGCATCTCAAGTAATCCTTTACTTTGTCTCCCCAAAGTTGCACCAAATTATCCTGTCTCTGAGAAGTCTCCTAAATCTCTTATTGCAGAGAAACCTGCCCAAGAATCCTCCCAAAACTTAGCATTTGTCCCTTTTCCAATCTGCCATGTTAGATGGTCCGTGACCACCCTACGACAATCCATTATGAAGTTCCAAATAGCTGACCCTTTAGGAGAGTTGCGAATTGTGAAAACTTTGTGATCCTCTTGAGAATCTAAGTATGTTGCTCTTAACACTTTAACCCACATCTGATTTGGATTAGTGTAAATGTTCCACACCAATTTAGCCCCTAAGGCAATGTTCATTTTATGCCAGTCTCTCAATCCAACACCCCCTCTTATCTTAGCCTGACATATTTTATCCCATGCCAATAGTGGGATTTTTTCCTGATCATTTGCCCCATTCTAAAAGAATTTTTTCATCCTTTGTTGTATTGAATTAATGACCTTTTTGGGGATTTTTAGACACATCATAGAGTAAATAGGAATAGCTGACACTATTGTGTTCAGCATTAAAATTCTGCCAGCTAATGTAAGCCATCTGCTTTTCCACCCATCTATTTTATTAATACAGCTATCTATTAGATTCTTCCACAAATCAGATTTGTTTGATCCTCCAAAGAAAGGAATTCCTAGATATTTACCTGGTAGGGAACCCACCTTCATGCCCAAGATTCTGCAAACTTCCCTTTGCTTACAAGGTTTAGTATTGAAAAAATATATTTCAGATTTATTCCAATTTACTTTTTGACCTGAAGCTTTTTCATATATATCCAGGGTCTCTTTCATTACCTTGGCTTCCCTTGCGGAAGCATCACTAGCAAGAAAGGTGTCATCTGTGAATTGCAAATGTGTTATTGGGTTCACTCGCTGCAATTTGAACACCTTTCCAAACCCCTTCATCCCATTTCTTAGCAATAAAACGCCCAAGCACTTCTGCCATAATGATGAACAAAAACGGAGAGAGAGGATCACCTTGTCTTATGCCTTTCTTTGATTTGAAAAAACCTTGGGGGCTTCCATTTATAATGACCGAGAATCTTGGAGAGCTGATACAACTTTTTACCCAAGCTATCCATTCCTTGCTGAAACCAAAACTCCAAAGGACTTTCATGAGAAAGTCCCTATTCACCTCATCATAGGCTTTCTTAATATCTACCTTAATCATCATCTTCTCGGTCTTTGTTGTTTGAATGGAATAAACAGCTTCATGGGCAAGGATTATTCCTTCATAGATAGATCTACCTAGGGAAAATCCACTTTGCTCGCTTGATATGACTAAATCCAAAACTAGTTTTAGTCTGTTTTCCATTACTTTAGAAATGATTTTATATATGGTGTTGCAAAGGGATATCGGGCGAAAGTCATCAAAGGAGTTTACTTCTACCTTCTTTGGAATCAAGGCTATGAACGTATTGTTGAAGTCTTTTAAAACAAAACCTCCCTTCCTTGATTCCTCCACAACCCCAAGAATGTCCTCTGCCAAGATGTCCCAAAACTTTTGAAAAAAGAAAGCTAGGAACCCATCCGGCCCTAGAGATTTGTCCACCCCTAAACTAAAAACGACAAGATTTACCTCCTCCATTGATACCTGCGCCATTAACCTCTTATTGTGTTCTTCCTTGACATGTGAAGGAATGACCCCCAAAATTTGAGGAATATCTTCGTCTTGATTTCCCATTCCATTGAAAATTTCTTAGAAATGATTAATTGCCTCCCTATTTCTCTGCTTTAGATCTAAAACTGTCTCCCCTTCTTTGTTTTTTATAGAAAAACTATTGTTGTGGGATCTTCTAACTTTGACTGAAGTGTGGAAAAATTTTGTATTTCTGTCTCCATCCTTTAACCAAGTTTCTCTAGACTGTTGTCTCCAATAGATTCCCTCTCTTGCTAACACCTCCAAATATCCTCTGCTTAGCATTTTCTCTTTTTTAAAGAGTTCTTCATCCATCCCTTGACTGATGATTTGTTCATATAGAGTTTTTAAGTCCTCTTCAAATTCTGCCTTCTCTTTAAAAATATTCTTAAAAGTTTCTTTGTTCCATCTCTTAAATTGTTCCTTTAAAAACTGAAGTTATTTGAAGAAAATGAAAGCTTTGTTACCTGGATTGTCCGGATTGTGCTTCCACCATTGTTCAACTAGGTTTCTTATGTTGCTATCCCGAAGCCACATTACCTCGAATTTGAAAGGGCATCTCTCAGGGGTGTTGTCTTCTTTAATTCTTAGGCAAATGGGATAATGATCTGACCCCATAATAATAGGTAGAATCTCTGCTTCACTATTCCAATGACTCTCCGACCAGTCTCCAGCTATAAAAAAATATGTCCAATCTTTCAGCAATATTTAGGAAACCACTCCTATTGGTCCAGGTGAACTCCCCCATTCTAAAAGGAATTTCTATTAATCCTGAACTCATGACAAAGGAGTTGAAGTCTCTTTGGCTCTGCCTATTCCAACCAACACCGCCCATTTTGTCTGAAGGTTGGAGCAAAGCATTAAAATCTCCTCCAAGGATAAATAAGTTCTCCCTATCATTCCTCAATATTTATGACAGTTCATTCCATACTTGCACTTTCATGTTTGTGTTGTTGAGCCCATATATGTTGATAAGGAAAAAATGTGTCTGAAGCTGCATTGAATTTATCTTCAACCACTGCCACCACCAAGTGGCTCTAATGACAGCCACATCCATCACCGAATCCTTCCAAAGAGCTACAAGGCCTCCAAAGGCACCTTGAGCTCCCACCAAACTACATTTCCAGGTTTGAAATTTCCTAGAAAAAAAGCACTAACATCTACATCTTTAATCTTTGTTTCCTGTAAAAGAAAAATGGATGGTCTCACTTGATCAAGGCATTGTTTGATCAAGCGTATCTTGTCAGGGGCATTGCAGCCCCTAGCATTCCACGAAAGGGTCTTCATTGCCCCCGGGAAGAGGTCGATCTCAATTTGCTTTGGCCTGCTGCATTTCCCGCCAATTCCAATTTAAACTTGTTGGATTTTGCGCCTCTTTTCTTTTTCTCTCCCACTTTGGCTTTTGATTGAAGAGATAAGGTCATCTCTAGTGATCTCTTTTCATGAGTTCCAGCTAAGACTGAAAGGCCCAATTCATCATCTCCATCCTGGGATCCTGATGTCTCAAAATCATATTCTGACCCTGTTAGATTCCCTCAACTATCTTCTACACCTTCAAAAGAACTGTCCAGGTTTCTTATTGGAGAGATTTGGATGTCTTTGAAGATTGGATCCTCCACAATAGGGTCTGTGATTCTTCCCATCCTTTCTAAATTGCTCAGAGAATGCTCGAGACCAGGAGCTATAGCAGTCTCCTGGTTGTTTCGAGCAGTGGTGTCCTCCACATGTTTCATTGAGTTTGGAGGGGATGTCATCATCCTCTCCACCTGGTGTGTATCCTGAGCATTATCCTCGCAGGTCTGAAAAGATGGGGTTTTGTCGTCCTCAGTGGGAGCCCTATCTTCCAAAGATATAGACTTGTTTGCCTCCGCTCTTATGCCCTCCAAAAACCATTCTGCTTCTGTAGCACATTTCTCTGAGTTGGTATCTATACCCCCTATTGCACTCAAAAACTAATATGCTCTTGTATTCCTAAGCCCGATTTCCCTGTTATAGAGATAGAAAGAGTGTGCCTCTGAGACAAAAGACTCATCAATGACATTCTTCTGCGAGTCATATTTGTCCATCTGGATTATCTCTGCAAAATTTCCTATGTATTTTGTGAGAGATTGAATCTCCCAATCTTTTTCATTCCATAGGCATTCTCCATGATAGCCTTCTGACATTCTGATGATCTCCTTCTCTAAATGATGACGCATCACATCTTTGCCTTTATTTTCTTTTTGACAGAAGCCCGTTGGATGGATTTTGATGGTGCATTTTGCACATGATTCCATGTCTTCCTCCAGTATCACTTTTTGTTTCCATATCCCCATCCCTTTTTTAATCTTTAGTTTGTCAGGAAGATTGTGAATTGGCTGCCAGTTAATGCATAGTCTAGAGACTAGGCTGAAATCGGAGGGGTCAACAAGTTCTTCTGACATTACAAATTCCCCCAAATTGTCACCTATTTGTTTCAGCGTCTCTAAATCCTTGTATTCCTGTGGAAGGCCGGGTAGTTTAATCCGGATGAGGGTTTTTTCAACTAGGGCTTCACACGGGTTAAAGTTTGGTTTCCATACTAAGATGTTTAATCCTTTTCCTTCAAGAAAAAAAGGCCCATTCTCTAGTATCCAAACTCTATCCTGTGCAGTCGGGCAGACTACTTGATAATAGCCATTTCCCAGCGTTTTGAGGTCCATGCCCTCCCCCCAATTTTTGTCACACCAGTTTCTAAATTTGGAAAAAGTTAGCCATAGTCCTCCCCATTTGACGAAAAGGGCTTTATCAAACAAAAAACTGAGTGAATCCTTCCATGCATCAGTTGAAAGCTCTACAGTCATTACTCTACTAGCTTCAACATTAGGGTTTACCTCTAGGACCTTAGCTGCTTCTGCGGAGAGTTTCGGTCGCCAGAACTTCTCCTGCACCATTCTAAAGTCCACTTTTGGGCTAGAGCCAAAGTCACGATATCCCCGAAAGAAACTTGCCTTTTGCATTCATGGACATTTGGGTCTGTCTTCTCTCACTCTGTTCCAATACTTTATATTCCCCGGAGCCTTCCATGACCAAGAGCTTTGCAATGGTTGATGGCGATGACTATCTTTCTAGTCATGACTGGAGTTCCTCCTAAACGGCCATCGCTGCCCAGTTCCACCTCTATAGCGGAAGCCCTCATGCTTCTGAAAACCAAATCGCCCACCCCGCTCCATCTATTACGGTAAAAACACCATCTATTACAGTATTGAAATTGATCTTAGTAAGCCCCTGCCGAAGTGAATTTAATAATTTATTTAATTAAAATAGTGATGCAACTTGCATTTGTAGGAGAATGCAAGTAGATAAACATTTTTTAAATAAATATTGATTTATTTAAATAAGGATCTGTTTTAGGAATTTTAAATGAGATGAAAAGGGAATTAAATAAATTGATAAATTTATTTAATAATTAGATTATAGTTGATAATTTAAATAAATAAATTAAATTTATTTAATTAGATTAAAAACATAAGTTTGAAATGAATTAATTAAATATAAATTTAATTAATAGAAGAATATTAGTATATTAAACAAATATTAAATATTTATTTAATCTAGTGGGACAGATTTACGTGTCTACAATTAGTTTTCCACAATGCGTAAAGCTAATGCTGCTACTTTTGGCTCCTATCAGATTTCCACAATGAGTAAGACTAATGCTGCTACCTTTTGGCTCCTATCACATGAGAATTTTTTGGCTCCGACCACGTGAGAATTTTAGTATTAATACACCTTGAAAATTTTATCATCGGAATGTTAGGATCCAATGTTGTTATTTGGTTACTCTTCAGCGGGACTATAACCACATTACAAGGCACCTACTGGTTCAATGATAACTACCACCATCCCCAAGACCATAACCACCTACAAGACTTATGTTGGTTAAATGATAACTAGCACCATCCCCATCCTCCAATGATAACCTAAGTCACCAGGTTCACATTCGAATTCAAAGTTCGACAGCTTTGAAATTCGAATGAAGTTCGATGCGAAAAAAATTTGAAATGTATAAAATTCGAATTAAATTCACCATATGTATTTTTTAAAATTTTTAATAAATATATGTAATATATCTATAAAATTGCCTAAATAGTTTAACATTGATAAATAGATTTGAAATCATTACAAAAAGATGACACGTTTATAAAATATAAACCATAGGAAACATATGCTTTTACAATTGCAAAGATGTTCTTTTGTCAAAAAGGTACAATTCAAAAACTTTAGAACTTTAAAATAACTCTCATCAAGAGCACTTGGCTGGGATGCCAAATCATCATCATTTGTATCACTACTCAGTTCATCATCTGCAAAGTCAGGCTCATCTGCATTTGGCATTGCTATGCTTTCAAGAGTTTGTTCTAAAGAAGTGTTCTTTGCTGATTTGTTCATCAGCAATTTCAAATTGTTGTGAACATAGACAAGATCTCCCAACTTTCCAGTCAGCAATTCGTTCCTCTTTTTGGAATGGATGTGGTCAAAGCAACTCCAGTTCCTCTCACAAGCTGATGAACTTGCTCCCTGACTCAAAATTCGAATAGCAAACTCTTGCAGTTCAAGAGCTGATGATCCATAAGCGATCCACCATCTATATCCAGGCATACGTGGCGAGTCATATTTGGCTTCTGCCCCTCCAAACATCCCTTCTCCTCTCTTGTATTGCCAACTTTGATCTCTGATTAGTGCTGCAATTTCTGGATCTGGTACATACCTACTAATGGCTTGGTAAAGGCCTACTATGATATCATTATCACCCCTTCTATCAATAGAAAACAACTTAGGCTCCAAAAAGCAAGTTGCTGCATGTAAAGGTGTGTGCATCATTTTCCATCTGCAATCAACTCTCCCATATCTGCATATATTCTACTTCTTCATTATTTAGTGTTTTTTTAATAAATTCCTTACACCAGTCCATGCTTTCATAAAGCATGCCAAGGCAAGGAGTGTCACCGTCAACCATACGAAGCACATCAACAATTGGTTCACATACAAGCAAAACTTTTGCTGCACTTTCCCAAAAATTGTTGTTTAGGATGATTTGCTCTATGTTCTTCCCCTTAGGGCCTTTAGAAAGCACTGAACTTTCCCACTGATTGGAACAAATAACAAATCTCAAAGCTGCTTTTTCTTCAACCACTCTTTTTCAAAGTGATATAATATGAAGCAAATCTTGTTTCACAAGGCCTCAACAATTCCTTTGATGCATGCTGCCTATAAATACTCAATGTAAGAAGATGATTCCGTATGAAATTTGCAATTGCTCTCCCTCTATGAATAGCTTCATTTACCCATGGGAATTTAGCCAAGTCATGAAGCAACAAATCGAGACAATGGGTTGCACATGGGCTCCGATATATCTGTGGGTACTTCTCTACAATCAACCTCCCAGCTCCCACACAATTTGTTGCACTATCAGTTACCACTTGAACCACATTTTCCACCCGTACTTCAAGAATGGCTTCCTCTAATATTTGAAAAATATACTCTGAAGTTTTCTTGTGGTTCATGTTGTCAATGACTTTCAAAAACACAACACCTTCAGGACAAGACACCAAAACATTAATCAATGGCCTTTGACACATATCTGACCATCCATCACTCAATATAGTGCAACCTCTTTCTTTCCAAGTGGCTTTGACATCAGCTAATTTTTCAAACACTCCATCTTTTGACCTTTGCAAAAGAGTTGACCTGGAGTCTCTGAACCTGGGGGTGCGTACCCTTTGCCAAACTCTGCAATTTTCTAAACTGCATTACAAAAATGAGGATTTCTCGCAACATTGAATGGAATAGCACTTGTGTAAAACAAATCAGCAACTGCATCATCCACCTTTTGTTTCTCTATTGGTTTCCAAAAATTGTTCAATGTTCCACTCTGTTTTGATACACTCACCGCTTCGGATTGCACAGAAGAGGAAGACATGACAGATGTGAATCTAGATATATCTCTTTCAATTCTCTATTTCTTTTGTGCCTTCTTCATTTTGCCTACCGTTGAAGCAGCCAACTCTTCTCTAGAATAGCTTTAAGTTATGGAGTCGCACCTATGCATGCTTGAACACCTCCACTTGGACCCCCTGTATTAGCAAGGAAGTGGTCCCTAAGCCTTGTTAAAGTTCCAATCCAATCATATTTCCCTGACATAAGTTACATTTGATGCAAGTTCCATTTCGAGTCACATGCTTCCATGCCTCGGAAGTTGATTTGGGAGGAGCCATTAAATGAAAATCTGCATGTTTGGAAAGAAAAATTAAAAAACACACTACATTTATTTTAACCTTTCAAAATAGAAATACTTTTAAGTTTTAACAATTTCACAAATGACCTCTTAAAAATATATAATAAAAATATATAATATTAAACAATATAATAAAAAATCATTAATATAAAATTATAAATTATATAATAATAATAGTAAACAACATTATAAAAAATAAACATTATAAATTTATAAATAAACATTATAAAGTATAAACTATTAATTAACCTAAAAAAATATTAAATAATAAACCTAAAACAATATTAAATAAACAACATTATAAACATTGTAAATAAATAATAAACCTAAAAAAATATTAAATAAACAACATTATTAAATAAATAATAATAAAATTTATAATAAACATTATTAAATTGTTTATAAAAATATTAAACCTAAAAAAAATTTAAAAAATATAAAAATATATAATATAAAATTACAACTTCCGTGGTGGACTGGTAGCAACTCCCGTGGGCACCCTATTTATAAAAACCGCGACGAGACCCTAAAACGCAAGCCAAAAAAACCTTTTTCACCAACCCTAAACTTTAATTCGAATTTAATCGAATTTAATCAAATTTTTTAAGGTTTTTGCAAAAAATTTCAACTTCGACGAATTTCGAACTTCAAGGTTGACATTCGGCCGAACCTAGTGACTTAGATGATAACTACCACCATCCCCATCATCATGACTTGGACACGCAATGATCATGCATATGAATCATATGTTAAAAGTCACATGAGATTTTCATCAGGATGTTAGAGAGCAACGCATAGGAAGATAAAAATTAGGTGTTGCAAAAACCTAAACCAACTAAAAAAATACTAACCCAGTTTTCTCTCTTTATGCTCTCTAACATAATGAAGCGGCACCATTTAATTTTATATAAAATATTATGTAATAACTCAAGCTCTGAAAGGAGCAAAGGTATGACGAATAGGCTTTTTTTGTTTAGGGAACTGACTAAACCCTTCTGTAAGACAAAACAATACATGCAAAATAGCTTTATTTATACAGAACAGTACCCATGTTGCTAAAAGCACCATTAAAAGCAAGGTTCTATGAGCATACGGCCCTACACAATTTTGCCAATATACATTCAACCTTCAGAATTTACTTGTCTAGCTCATTAGGGCTACCCTCGAATTTGGACTTACAATCGAGTGCCGACTCCCAATAAAGTCAAGAAAGATCAAACTCAATACATTTTCATCCCATCCCAAGACAAAATGCTATATTTAGTGTATCGAATATTCATTTAGCAAATACCAAAATACATGCAAACAGCTATATGTTATCTAAAAAATTGAGACTTAACATCAATCAAATCATCTACACCAACACAATATGCATTAAACGCACTACAAAAATTAAGTTAAAAAGTAACATATTAATATTGTTTGTATCTGTTAGCTTTGTAGTTCATCTATAAGTAAGCAAAACTTAGAGAAAATCACAACCCAATTTGAGAACCCAAATACAGAGGATTCCAGAAAAAAAATCTTGCAGTTATTCATAAAATTCAATTCCAAGCCTCTATCACAATAAGATGCACTAATCTACAAAATTTTATTTTCTTTTACTAATCTACAAAATTTTATTTTCTTTTACTAATCTACAAAATTGAAATGGGCAGGGACAGTCTCCAAAGACTGTCCTCTACATGTAAGTGGAAAAAAGTTCTCATAATGAGCTGCCAAGTTTCATGATGCAACGAAATAGCTTAACTCTTTAGACTAAATATTTTCACATTTACTCCTCGTCATCCTCATCGTCACCAGCATTTAAAGCATTCAAGCGAGCAATCAATTTAGCCTTCCTTTCCTCGTATGTCAGTTTCTTCAGGTGGTAACTGTCAGCAGAGAAAATTCTCTGTTAGTTGCATTACTAAAGTAGAACTCTAGATCAAAAAAACTTACACGTGTTAAAAGGCAATCACTTACTGCTTTTGCTCCTTAGGAACATGTTTCTCTGTATGTTTCACAGATGGATCTGCTCGGATGGCAGCGTGTACCTTTTTGTACATTTCTTCTACATTTTCAGGCTCTATTCCTTTTTCGAGGCATTTACTGAACTGAGATTGATACTTACTTGGTTCATCTTCTCTCAACATCTACAGGAATGGCAGATCGAAATAACACAAGTGTAATTAGACATGTGGAAATAAAACATAACCCCCAGTCTGACTGGAAATACAACACAATCAAGTAAACATCTCATACGTGCTACTGAAGTGATGGATTAGCACCTTGCAGTGACTTTTATAGTGCTAATCCAAATTCTGAGAGTTCATAGCAAGCATACAAAGCTTAAATTTTTTAATCATTAACCATCTAAACCATACATGCTTTTCTAAATTTCAAAAATGTAGGCAATTATGATGTAATTTTGACATACAGAAACTCACCTAATGAGACATTCACAAAAACTAAAGAGCATTATCACAATAGAGATCTTCTCACCTTCATATATGTCGAGACATGACCTCCAAGTATATATTTTCGGTGTATGTCAGCATCCAGACTTTTATCATCTTTGCTAAATCCAGCAAAGCGCTTATCACTGTGAGGAATGTCTAGTCCACCATCCAATGCCCCCTAAATACAAACAGCAGCACCACAAATGATATAGGAGAAACAAGAAATAGTAGCAAATATTATAGTTCATTTAGTTCAAATTTGTTGGCAATTTTAGCAAAATTAACAATATGCATTTTAAATAAAACTATAACAGCCACTTAATTCTTGTGTAGAAAAGCAAAACATACACTTCAATTTTTATTAAAAGAATAAAATACAAATTGAAACTACATTTCAAGATATGCATATTTACCAACACAGCATATAGGAAGGATATATTACAATTCCCAATGGTCACGGAAGGATATGAACCAACTATTAAAGGGGAAAAAATACAAATCAACATAAACAACCAAAAACACTTGTGGGAGGCAATCAAATTAACCTGTGCTCCATGGGGACAAATCCCTTGGGCTGGTACCAGTACGCTACGGGAACTTGGGGACAGATTTTTAATGTACCCTGCACATCCCTTTTTCACGCCAAGAATGGGAAACATCCCACAAACATTTCAGGGACTGACCTGGCCCACATCCCAGGCCAGTTTTGGATGCCAAAATTTAAAATAAAAAAACACCATTTTTAATTTCAAAAAAGTGCTGACCGGCCTCACAAGGACCCCCAAACAACATTAAAAAATTACAAAACCTAATCTAAGCATAAAATAACCAAAAAGAAGAAAAAGACATTCATTTTCACATTTGTAAGGGAGATGAGCAGCAAGAAAAGGAGCAGCTGGTCAAAGAGTGAACAGCAGTTGAACGAGGTTAGAACATCAAATCTACTTTACTAGACGTAAGTTTTTCATTTTGCATTTGTTTTTGCAATTGGTTTTAGATTTTTTCAAGTTTTAATTTAAGTTTTTCAACACACAGGGAGGGCATTGTGGGTTGGTTTTAGATTTTTTCAAGCTTTTTTAAAGTTTTTCAGCACATAGGGAGGGCATTGTGGGTTTATTTTTTTATTTTTGAACTTGCAGCTCTCTTTGACATTCTTACAAAAAGATTAAATCATGAGCAGCAGTGGGAGCAGTGAGAGTGGTGATAGTGAGGATGTTGAAGTTGAAATGGAAAAAAGAACTCAAAGAACTAGACCTATAATTATGGCAGCCATTGGAGGTCTTTAGGGAGTCTGAGTGTAGCAAAGGCAGCAAACTCAAACCCATTTAAATGTCCTTCCCAACTCCTTAAAACCTATGCAAAAGGCCCAATCAACCCCAAAACACCTTTATTACAATTTGCTATGAGAGTTGATAGAGATAAATAAAAAAATTCAGGGGGTAGTAGAGTATGGGAGTTCCATTTGTGCCACAAACAATATAGGGGCAGCTATAATAGAACCAATCTATCTACACTACAAGAACCAGCTACAACATTACAAATTAACTAATTAAATTGACTTCAATAATAATTAACAGAATGCCTGACTGCTCAGCATCCAGTTTGCATTTATGAGATGTAATTCTAACAAAAAATCAATAACTTGCCAACCTTGAGAGCACCAAACACTCGGTTTCCAGTAGTTGTCCTGACAAGACCTACATCCAACAGAGCCCTGAACGGCCTCCTGGATTCACCTGGCTCAACACTATAATCTTCTCCAGTCGCCTGCCAAAAATATCACAATAACAAGTATCTCATTAACATGTTGAATTTATCTACATTGACATGAAGAGGGTAGCATATTCCCTACAAAATGTTCAACTAGGAAAGCAGGAAATAAAATGAACATGATGTAAAAACAGGCCAACGGAGGGATCTCAGATGTTTAGAAGGGAATCCTACTACAAATACAATATAAGGGACTGCCACTACAACATGCCCTGTAAAAGAGGATCTAAGTAACCTACATTAAAAAAATCATCAAAGCCCCAGGATATGACAAGATTCGTAGACAAATCTATAACAGTACAGAAGTTAATGGATAATACAAATAAATAAATCCCTTGATAGTCCTTAGCTAACCATGATAAAATATAAGATCCAAAAAAGCTGATGCATAAGTACTAGTCACTATCCAAAGTTAAGATACAAGGTTAAAAAGACGATGCTAGGCACAAATAAAATTCCTTCACACAGCACCCAATGTAGAACCTCTGATTTTGAAGCCAGGTGTGTTACATATGTCATTATCAAAACTTGCAATTTAAACAAGATCATGCATCACCTCCTCATTGCCAACATATTCATCATCCATCTCCAACTGCTTCAGCACCCGACGTGCCAACAAGAGACCAGTACAGTATGCTGCAACCGCAAACAAGAGATACATAAATATCCACTATTTAAGTGCTTACTACAGCATCAACAAGCAGTGGCAAAACAAGATTTAGAAACAAAAGTATCCAACAACAGACACAGATTATACAAAGCAATACAAGCCAACCGAGCATGCAAACCAGGATCTATAAATAAATTACCCATTCCAATGCATTAAATGTTAAGGTGCAAAATTAAATTGCCTATGACAGATCACTAGATGTAAAGGTCCAAAAATGATTTGTATATTCCAGTGCATTGGATGTGAATGAGCATGTGCAAATAGATGTGTTTACAGGGAAAGATAAGTGCATCAATGTGATAGTACAATTTGCGGAGCAGACTAATAAAGAGACCCAAGCAAGCCAAGATCTAAAGCCAGTGCACTCGATGTTAGGGTTCAAAGTTAAATTGCACATTCCCATGCATTAGATATGAAGTTCCAAATATAATTTGTATAGTTCAATGTGCATGATGTGAATGAGCATGTATGAATAGATGTTTGTAAGATGGAAAAAGAGCACACAATTGTGATAAGTGTCAGATTTGTGGAGCAGACTAAAAAGGTATACCCAGCTTACTGAATTCCACATTTAAATGTAGTTGCACTTCTGAGAACATGGAAACAGAAAAACATTTCATTTTAGAGTGTGAGGCCTTCAATGACAGCAGGGACAAATATGTGCATATCTTGATAGCTGGCTCCTAGTATAGTTTATTCAGCAAGGGGACCGTTGAGAAGTTGGGGGCACTCATCATCACCTTGCATAAGAAAATGATGGAATTGCAAAAGTCGGTCTGATCAGGCAATTACAAAAGTCGGTCTAATCAGGCGGGCTGTCCCATTGGCTATTCTTAGCCTCGTGGACAATAAAATCTTCTTCTTCTTCTTCAACCACCCAAGAAACTTATTCAATTTACTACTGTACTCCAATTAACAATTATGTAACACAAAGTAAGCACACAACTAAGAATACAAATGTATACCTCACCAAATAACACAATGTGTACCTCATAACTTCATAGTTTCTCGTGATTATGTTACAGACCAAGAGGGAGATATGTTTACCACAAAGAACCGTATGAAAAGCTAGTGTTGTATGTTAAGAAATTAAAATGTGTAGCTAACCAAAAAACTCAATGCCTACTTAGTTAACATTGATAGTATAGGCTCACTTTCTGCTTCCTTGTAAATATGTGACAGACAAGATGAGATATGTTTACCCCAAAGAATGGTATGAAATATGAATAGCTAGTATCGAACATTTAAATTGTGTATAAACTTTCTATGAGCTAATATGGGCATATGTACTTCCACTCTAGCGCCTAAATCACAAACAGGACTCATTACTTCAATCACCCAAAGCACATTGTAAGTTCATGAGCTAATATATAATGCAAAATTATACAACAATGGTGTTACTGCAACAAATTTTCAGTGTCATGTAAACAAATGAAGGCCATAGGAAACATTAACGTTAAAATTGAAAACAGTATACAACAGAAGAGTTCAAATGTTTCTGTTTTGGCTTAAGATATCAATCAACAAATATGACCAGAACATAGGGTTATTTGAAAGTACCCGCAGCATAGTTTGTGAGACCGACTTCCAAGCCATACCGAGGGAGCTCCTGAGAGTAAGCAGCTGCCAGTGTTACATCTCCAGCAAGCGTTGCATATATGATCTGTGCAACAATACCCTTGTTGCTCTTTTGTTCAAACACCAGTCAAGGCTTACACAAATTTACATCCCCTGACCCTAAAATAATATTAGCCCAAAACCCTAAAAAAACATTTTTCACGTAAGAGTCGGGAATCACAAAATTTCCACCTACCCAACAATCCATAAAGCTATTATCTTCATGGCATAGCGATAATTCGTATATTTTCTCGTATACCCAGAACACTAAGAATAATATTTTCAAAAAACAAAGCTCCAAACACAATCAAATTTTTACGTATCTAAACCCCTGAAGTAAAATTGTTTTTGCGCAGAAGAAAAGTACCGTGCTTTTTCTATCATACCCAAAACCCAAAATACATTTTTAAAGCAGAAAATCTCAAGCACCAAAGCACTGAAAAGGATACAAATCGCACTACAAATCTGTACTTGGGCGTATTATACTTGTTCTTGTCCTGATTTATCAAGCGAATTCTCGCTCTGTAATCGGTCTTCCCCTCTGCACAGATATTAAATCAGCTTAAAAAACAAATTACAAAATCCTAAAACTCAACCCCATTTAGAAATCCATCATATATAAATACCTCGCCTGCGCTTGAACTTGACCTGATACCTCTTGAAATAGGCCTTGGATTTCTGAGCCTTGACAAACACCTGCACAGGTTTTTCTTATCAGAATAAGACGATTAAGAATTTAATAAATATGGAATTTTTTCTGTTTATCCAGTATAAAACATTTCTTAGGTTTGTTGTTTACCATAGCTGCTGTGCTTTACTTCTCTTGCTACTCTGCTAAAGGGGCTCTATTGTCTTGCCTCCCCCACTGGACTCTTCCCAGACCGGACGGAGACGCGGCTATTCTGCACGCCTAGCCTCCGCCTTTTGAACCCTAGTTTCACTTCCAATGCTGAAACGGGGAAGGCAAGTGATGCTTGGAGGACATGCATGCTAGAATGCCATCAAGATAACCTACCCAACATAGGAGAAAGATGTGTTTGGAAGAAAGAAAATAATTTTACCATTCATAAAGCTAAACATAAGTTATGGGATAGTCGTGATGAGCGTTCTTAACTTCTTGATGTACTCTTGAGTGAACAAATTGTACTACAAGCTAGTAATTAAGATATTAACAAACTTATTCATTGGGTCCTCATCAAGATAACCTACCCAACATAGGAGAAAGATGTGTTTGGAAGAAAGAAAATAATTTTACCATTCATAAAGCTAAACATAAGTTATGGGATAGTCGTGATGAGCGTTCTTAACTTCTTGATGTACTCTTGAGTGAACAAATTGTACTACAAGCTAGTAATTAAGATATTAACAAACTTATTCATTGGGTCCTTGAAAGTATCACATTTTAATATAAAATGTTTTTTAGTCTCTACTTTTTCGGAAGTACAAAAAGTGCACATTCTTTCTTCTCAAGTCTCATTTGGCCTTTTCCAATGTCCACTCACAACAGAGTTTATTAGAGTTAGTTTTAAGCTAAGGAATAAGAATTTTAGCTCCCCATGAGATATTAGCCCTTATGTAAACTTTTTGTAGGTAATCACATGTGGGATTGAACTTATTGATATAATATTTTTTCTTTCTTCCTAGCCCTCTACCCCAAATACTCTTGTAGAACTTATCCATCACAATTTTCTTTCTCTTTGTTATTTGTGGGGCACATATTCAAATAAATTTCCATTTATTCATCCATTTGATGTTTTGTTGCATCCAAGTATTCTTTCTTCTGCACAAAATGTCATTAAAGACAACCTTAGGCCATCTACCTTCCTCCATTTGCTCAGTTCCTTTTAGATAGCATATGAGACACACCATAGCCATTGCTTCAATAGGGGTAGCTCTTGTTTCACTTAGCATGATATCATACGGAATCGTACTTTTAATTTTGAACTTGCTTGTAAACGTTTTTGAATTTTCTCAATTTGATTTCATTGTGAGACAGAGGTACTACTCGCCCATAATTCACATCCATAGAAAACTATCGGTGACACTAAGAGCCCAATAAGAGTTTGGTTAGTTTTCCAATCCCATAACTCTACCTCTCTACATCTATTTTGAAGAGCATACAATGTTTTCCAACCTCCTAAAGTTATTTCCTTTTTGCAACCTTCCCAACTTAGATTTTTGTTGAAGTCAATTCAAAGATATTTGTAATTTTTAACTTCTTCAAGAATACTGCCTTCAAAGTAAAACTTATGTTGATTTTGTTTTCTTCTATTAGAGAAACCATGACTTTCGTCTTGTTGATATTAGAGAAAACCATGACTTTATGTAAATGCAAAACAATATAAAAAGATCTTAAGGTGTAGGCATATTCAAGAAGTGAAATATGTCAAAAAAAAAAAAAGGAAAACTCACAACTATTTTATCAAAAACATTGTTTAAAACATGAAATACAACATAAATTCATCAAGGTTAAGGTACAAAAAATCAGAATAAAGGAAAGGTAAAGGTGAGTCCAATGTCTCATTTGGCATTAATTGCAAAACAACTTGAGGTTGAAACTCAATCAACAAACAAGATGGAAAATGATAAAAATGGGTTCACAAATACATATAGCCCTACTTCAACACCTTTCATGTGGTCCTCAATTTATATGTAAGTGAGCTAATGATCATGAAGAAGAGACTTTGGTCTCTAGAAACAAGAAGTCAATTTGAAGACATTAAGATAAAGGAGATCACTTAAGCCAATTGGAAGTCAACAAAAGAGAACAAATTACTCAAAGAGTAGGTACACAAATTACAAGATAGCATAGAAAAAGGCGAACAAGACTTGTTTTTGATAAGGCATGGGTTAGAGCAAATCAAAATAGTAGAAGAAAGCAAGATAAAAGTGAAAGAAGGGAATAATGACCCACAAATTTAAGAGATTGAATCAACAATGGCTAACATGGAGTTAAAAGAAAACCAACTAAGATAACAAATAGAAAAGGTGAAATCTTGGACTTAAGAGGTGAAGGGACCATTAGGCACATAAAGTGAGCTCATTAAAAAGCAAGTAAGGAGACAAATAAGAGAAGAAAAGGACAGAAATGATAGGATTATAAATATCATCATTAAAGGAAACTTAAAAGTTTATGGAGAGAAGGCAAACACAAAAGAGTTAAGAAGAGACTTTTTAAAGATCAACTGCAATGGTCAAAAGTAATTCAGCAAGCACAAAGGATCAGAAAATGGATAAGAGATAACAAGAGCAAACATGTAAGGGTTACTTTGAAGAATATAGAAGATGAGAACCAAAGAAACAAAAAGTTCCTCAAAGGTACACAAATATACTTTGATGAGGATCTAACGATAACTCAACAAGAAGAAAGAAGGAAAGAATGGGAAAAAGTAAAGGTAGTGAGAGATATTGGAAAATAGGCTTGGCTAGAAAATGGAAAGGCCCAAATCAGCAATAGAATGATACACAAGAAATAGGAATTTGAGGCCCCCTAGGATTATTTAACAATGGTAAGTTGGAATTGTAGAGGTCACCCATGGACAAGAGGACCTGATTTAGGGCCCATAGAAGAAGGTAAAGATGTTATCTTCCTTACAGAGATGCATGAGCATGACGGGTGTAAAGTTCTAGAGTTTGAAGAATACAAAATGACCTCAATTTGGAATGAAAGAGTTAATAGTGGCAAAGGACATGGATGGTTATTGTTCTAATTTAAAAACTTGGGGCAAATTTATAATAGTAAAAAAATAAGACCCAAACAAATAGAACATATGACTGAAAATAACGAAAAAATGAGTTTCAATAAGGTTGGTAGCATGCTACTTCGCTCTAAAAGGATCAAAATAATATAAGAAAAGGAATCTAGATCGGGAAGATCCCTATACATTGCAAAAAAAATATTTATATTTTTAACATCATGGGGGAAGTCATAATAATAGGAGACTTTAATACCAGGACAACAAACAACCAAGCGCTCAATTTGAAAAGAAAATACAAAGAAAAGAATGATCAATTCTAGGAAAAAACTTAACAGGATAAAAAGGGTAATGTTACTCACTATGGGGTGAAATTACTGGGATTATACATAGTTTGTACAATACAATCATATGCAATGGTCCGAAAGCATGGCCAAATTCAGGAAACATCACATGTAAATTGAAACAATGCAACAAACTGGGAGGGGGGGAGGGGGGGTGAATCAGTTTGCACTAAAAACTACTGCAACTTAAACCACAAAACATATCTGATAATTAACAGTTAAAGCATTAATCAACACCACACCAATAGCACACGTAACACCAAGATTTTTAATGTGGAAACCCCGATTAAGGGGAAAACCACGGTGGGAACCTACCCACAATGAGATAATACCCTATTAAGAGTAAATGTGAATATTACAATGGGAATGCACTTGCATTCAGGCACACTGCCTAGAGCTCACTGCTCAAAATAAGAAACCCAGAAAGGCTACAACCATAAGGGAAGGCTCACTGCCTTATAGGAAGTCTCACTGACTTACAAAAACATTCAGACTACAATCTCGATCATATGAACTGTGAAAATAGCATCTCCATATGCTTGAGTACAATTCTGGTTAAGCTTATTGTCAAATCTTCTCTGCAGCACACTTCTTTGCATAACTTCACACAACTTCCCTGCTACTGAATGATTGATACAATATTCACACATAGCATAATCACTTACAATGATTATTACATATATTTATACAAACCCTTCAACCTATATTTCAAGGTCGGATAAACCCTCAATACAAATTATTAAATAACATCCTCACACGCTACAACAATACATGTGGACCAAAACAATGTCGACTAAGACATAGTCTGGACCCAAATAAATACCGCAAACATGAAACCCTCCAACAATTATGCGTTGATCATCCGAACACGCTACAACCACCAAGGACATCGCATAACACGAAGAACATCACTGGACAAGGAAAATCTTCAATAACGCACACAATAATCAATGCGAACCACCAATATGCATAGAACACTATCTAGAAACATTCACAAGCAACGTGAATTGCATCACAACAACCGCAACAACTCGGATTGCCATAATCATCATCATCTCTCTACCGGAGCTCAAGAACATCAACATAATTGAGTACTATCAACCTGAAAGATTCACTTGTGGATATCCAAATCATGAACCAAGCTAACTAAGGACACATATCAATGTCCAGAACACATTCCACTTATCTGCAACCAAAGATATAGCAATTCTAAAGCAAAACCTGAATATTGAATAACACAAACAATTGCATAACATCCCAATACCAAATCTCATTACTAGAACAAATCATCATGTAGACCTCTACAAATGGAAATGAACCATCTACAAACAACATACAAGAAACCCTTTAAACCGCATCAACTCGTCTACAATACACAGGATAAACCAACTCATCCAATCAAACTACAACACTAGAATACTAAAAAAAACTTTCCAATAATATCCTCATCAACAATCTCCACATATGTCGACATCAATGACAACATATCAACCAATATCCAACAATCTCCCCCTTTGGCATTAATGGCAACATATGAATATAAAGAAAGAAATCGCTCATAGCAATCTCCCTCAAAATCACAAGGATCAACTCCCCCAAACAACTCAAAATACTTCAAGGTTTTTCACATGCTTCTCTCCCCCTTTGACATCAATGACAAATGCTCAAGAATCATGCTTCTCTCCCCACAAATATGAACATTTGAACCACCAACACTAATATTGATTACTCCCCCTAAGTAGTAGCCACACTCATCAATTCAGAGCATAAAATATCTCTGTGAAGTTCGCCAGACTGATGCAAATCCATGCACCTCAGTTCTCATTAGGAGGGGCAATTACCCCTAACTTCCCTCTAAGACACTCAAAAGTATCTTTAGGCAAAGGCTTTGTAAAGATATCTGCAATTTGTTCCTTTGTAGATACATACTCAAGTCTGACTTCCTTCTCATTCACCTTCTCTCTCAAGTAATGAAACTTGATTGATATATGCTTTGTCTTGGAATGCAACACCAGATTTTTTGAAATATTGATAGCACTTAAATTATCACAATATATAGCAATAGGCTCATCATAAATAACTCTTATATCCTTCAACATCTTCTTCATCCAAATTACCTGAGTATAACTACTAGTAGCAGCAATGTATTCAGCTTCTAAAGTAGATAAGGAAATAGCATTTTGCTTCTTATTTGCCCAAGAAACCAACTTATTTCCCAAAAAGAATGCACCACCTGTGGTACTCTTTCGGTCATCAACATCACTTGCCCAATCAGCATCTATAAAAGCACTCATAGTAAAGTCATCATTCTTAGAATAACATAAACCAAAATTAACTGTTCCTTTCAAATATTTGAATATCCTTTTTATAGCAGTAACATGAGATTCCTTAGATCAACTTGATATCTAGCAACATGACATACAACATTCATTATATCAGGTCTAGTTTGAGTCAAATACAACAAACCACCAATCATAGATCTATATCTGATCTTATTAGCTTTCAGAGAATCATCATCATTTGTCAACTTACATCCGGTCACCATAGGTGTACCAGCAAGTCTAGAATGTTGAAAACCAATGTTCTTCAATAATTCCTTCACATACTTAGACTGGGATATGAAAATACCTTTGTCTAATTGAGTAATTTGAAATCCCAGAAAGAATTTCATTTCACCAATCATAGACATTTCAAATTCATTCTGCATTTCTTCAACAAATTTCTTGCATAGGCAATCTGGTGCAGGAGCACCTAGCCCTTCGTGCCTCAATGAGGCCAAGTTTGTATCTTTCAGGTTTTAGTAGGTGGAGAGTCATGAATAAGGTCAAACATGACCATTATTGATGTAATAAAGGTCCTTGTGGCCATTAGATGGTGTTTTGAATCCTAATGAAGTCATGTAGTCAAAATTGTCAAAAATTGTCATTATATTGAAAATGTGTATCAGTGGGTCAAATATGAGGTTCCATGATGTGTAAAGGGTCTTATAGACCTATTTGAACCTATTTGTATTATTTTAGAAGAATGAGAATCATAGGTTGAGTCTTTGATCAATATTCTAAGGCAAAAGTTGTCCATAATGACAAAAATTGATAAGCAATTTTCGCACCATAATATGTGATTAGGTGTTAGTTTGGTAGTGCAAGTTCAAATATTAGTTATAACTATAGGAAGAGGTTTAAAAACCATTTAAATAGTCTTTCCTCAGTCAATGAGAGGTTGGATGAAAAGGTGGTTGTAAGCATTGAGTAAAGGAAATCAATAAAAATCTCAAATTTCTTAACTATCTCTGTATTTTTGAATTTTTCAGTTTGATATATTTCATTTCCTTTGTGAAATTAGTTATTTCATAATTGGAAACTCATTTTGGGATGGAAGAGGCATGATTCCTCTGCAAATTGATCCTTGTTTCATTTAAATCCATCCTTTTTGATAAAGTTTTGCCTATTTCTTTGTAAATTATCTATACCCTATTCTAGGGTAAACCAAGGCAATAAGAAAATGAACTTGGGGTCATTTCCACGTTGAAATATCACACCAAAATATATAATGACCCTTGTAAATATATTCCTTCATTTCCTTTTTATTTCAGGGCTCTGAGATAAGTCTGGCATGTGCTACAGGAGTTGGAAGGTTTGGTTCTGGCTGTCTTAGTCTACCTGGACAGAGGTTTGATGTCAAGTTGGATTAAGAATTGTAAAAGTCATGGTTTGAAAGGTTTATGAGAGGTCTAGAAGGGTGTGAGGAGGTGTCACCAACATATTCCAAGTGGCTAATAACCATTAGAGCCAGCCTAACCTCTAGGGTCTATGACTATCTCAAAGAATGGGCATTAACTGTCACAATTTGACAGTAAGTTGATAATGCAATAGTGAGGTTGGGGATGAGTTTGGTATTGAGGTTGGTGTTGGTAGGATGTGTAAGGAGATCCACTTCCATCTTCATTAATGTCTAATATTATTGAGGGGAAGGAGTGGCTTATGAAGGATGACTGTCCTAAGCATTCATGTTTGTCATAAAAGGAAATTGTTGCAACAATAGGCTACTTGTGACCTTTTGGGAGGTTGGGAGGGTAAAGAGTCATGGTTGCACATGTTAGAAAGTCCTTGTAAGGGTTTAAAGGGGTTCATTTTTTTAAGGGCACACACTTCATGATGTGAGTTGAGTATTCGTGGGAATTAGAAGACCCAATTGAGGGTTGATCTGAGTGAGTAAGGTTTAAGGGTGTTGGTGGTGATTGAATGTTAGAGAGTTGGATTGGGATTCAGACAAGTTAGTTTGTCCTATTTGAATGTGGGTCAAGGGTTTAATAAGGGATAATGAGTAAGGGTGTACCTATGGGATATTGAAACCTACTGAGTAACATGTGGCCTTGTGAGGGGTCTTGTGAGTTAGCGAAGGATTGACAGGTAATTGAATAGGTGAGTTGGGAGAAAGATCTCCCTAATTTGTGTTCATCCATTGAGTTTGTTGGATGCTTTGCATCAAAGTGGTATTAGAGCTAGGAAGTAGATCAATTGGAGACTAAGAAATTGAAGGAGTTGAATCCATCATGCAGGAGATTGAAGAAATGAGAGCAAAGTATGCCAAGTTGAAGGAGATGACTCAGAGACAATCCACATTCAAGACAAATTGCAAATGCCAAGGCAAGGTATGTAGGATGATTATTGATAATGGTTCATTAGATAACATAGTTTCAGTGGAAATGGTTGAAAAGTTGAATCCGACAAGGAAACCTCATAAAACACCATGCATAGCATATTGGGTGAATGATGATCAATGGGTTGATGTTAGAGAACAAGTATTTGTGGATTTTAATATTGGTTCATATTATGATACTATTCTTTGTGATATTATGCCTTTGGAAGATTGCCATTTGATCTTGGGAAGAGTTTGGAAATTTTATAGATTTGCATTACATGATGGTAGGAAGAATACATATACCATTGACTAAGAAGGAGAAAGGTTTGTGTTGAATCTATTGCAGGATGTTGATGCATCAAAAAAGGTGGCAAGGATAGGTTTGATTGGAAGAAAAGAGTCCCTAAGGCGTGAGGAACATAAAGATGAAGATAAGGAACAAGTAAGAGTTTGTTTAGTGAAGAATGATGGTGTTTTAAGGCAGACAACCATGAAGAATGCAGAGGTATGTGAGATTGGGACAGGGTATTGTGACAAGAAGATGCTTGGGACAAATATCCTAAGGAGAAGAGAGGAGGTTATGAAGGGTGAAGAAGGGTTGCAAGAACACAAGCCATTTGGGCATGATGAAAACACAAGGGAAGAGGTGAGTTGTCTACTGAATGGACAAGAAGGTGTAAAGAAATAGGTATATGGAGATGAGGTTGACAAATCTAGAAAGAAGGAGGTCATAAAAACTAAGTTAAAGGTAAAGGATGAAGGTATCAAAGATGACAAGAAAGGAACAAGTCTTGAAAGGCTTGAAGACGATGAGAAGATGATGATTGCGACTATAGTGTATCCATTGGAGATGGAAAAAGGTATAGGACAACCAAGTGCCACTATGACAGTGGGTTATAATACTGAAAAAATAGTGAGTTATATTGTTGAAAATATAGTGATAAAGGTGGACAATGAGTTGGGAGTGAATGAGAAAGAATGCCAAATGAAATGGCATGTAATGGAGAAGAAGTTGGTTGAAGTAAACCAGGGGGAGAGCATGACAAGAAGAGGAGGTACTAAGATTGAAAAGACAGTGCAGGTTAAGAATATACCTAAGAATATATTTATGGAAGAAGGTAAAGGTTTGATGCAAGGCCTTAGCATAGGTAGAGGGGTTATGAAGGACGGGAAGATGACAATAAGCCAACCAGAAAGGCATGAAACAATGAGGGGAAGTGTGGAAAGGACAGTAAGAGAGTATGAAGAAGAGGCTGCCACCATGAAGGGTGAAGTAAAGAGGATAAAGAATTTGTCATAGGTCTCTATGAGGATAGGGGCTAAGAGTGAAGGGAAGTCAGAGTTAAGCCATGAGAAGGCTAAGGAGTTTGTGAAGTCTCCAATTGCGACGGAGAGAAGAAGAAGGATTGAGGTAAGGGTAGAGAGTTGTCCTTGGTTAATTGAATTTGTTGTTGAGCAATTGTATGCAGTAATGACAGTAGTACCAAGCATGGTGTCCCTGAGAATAGGTGTGAAAAGGAAGATCAAGAGGCAGGAGATAAGGGAAGTCATATATTGCTTCCTAGTTGTGTTGATACTATTGACGGAGGCTAAGCCAAGGGCAACAATGAAGGAGGACAGTCATAGAGAGTTGATTTGGAATGACAACAGTTGAAGACCAGAGAAAGGACAGATGGATGATGGATAATCAGAGTCTAGAAGTACATATTCAAGGTGATAGAGCAAACATGAAGGATCCAAGTGACCTAGCAAGCATGGGACTTCAAGAGGAGGACAAGTATAAGCCCAAGATGAAGATGTGACCATTGCAGGGATACAGAGGAGCATCTCATCAAGTTTTTTTTGCAAGTACAGAAGTTCCAAGGAACTTGGAAAGTTTTTAAGGTCGGGTGTATGGTGCAGGAGCACCTAGTAGGCCCTCATGACTCAATGAGGCCAAGTTTGTATCTTTCAGGTTTAAGTAGGTGGAGAGTCATGAATAAGGTCAAACATGACCATTCTTGATGTAAGAAAGGTCCTTGTGGCCATTAGATGGTGTTTTGAATCCTAATGAAGTCATGTAGTCAAAATTGTCAAAAAATGTCATTATATTAAAAATGTGTATCAATGGGTCAAATATGAGGTTTCATGATGTGTAAAGGGTCTTGTGAGCAGGAAAATCGGGTCAATGAAACTTAAAATGTAAAAAATGAAGCTCAAAGGGACTTGTCCACACACCCACATGACTTCTTGGTACAAGCTATGGAGTCATGAAGGATGACTCAGCTTCCCAAGGTTGGTTCCATGGTTCTCCATCTCACAAGGTCCCTCAAACTAATGTCTTTGCTCTCAGATCACTGAGCAAAGTGGTTTAAGGATGAAAAATGCAAGAACGAGGGATGCTTTGATTGATTTTAACATGAAAATGCATCCTATCTATGCATGATTCTATAAATGCAACAAACTAGATTATAAGATGACAAGATTAGTATAAATACTATCCTAACATGCTATATTAGTTGTATGATTTAAGCTAATGACAAAGGAATTATTCTAAGATGTTTATTAGATTAATTTCTATTGCAAAGAGAGAGTAGATGTGCTAAAATTGAGCATAAGTATGATACTAAAAGCTTGTGTGTGTTTTTGGAGGAGGGAGAGCTCTATTTATAGTGAAAATAGGGCAATGGATGGCTAGGATTGAAAGAGTTTATCAAAGGTCAAGATTGAAAGTTATCAATCCATGTTTGCAATTGGCACCAATGAAATGGTGACAATTGTCAACATAGGGCTAGGTGAGAGGAAATGTAAGAAGCATTAAATGCTTGAGAAGACCTAATGGTTACCTTAGGGGTTAAGGGTTAAGGTTAAGTTAGGATTACCCATTGGATAAAGCTTTTACCCAAAGGATAAACCCTTGTGCAAGGGTTAAAGGGATAACCATGGTCAAAGCAATAAATGCTTGATGAGACCCTTGGGTTACATGGAGGTTGAGTTTAGAGAAAGTCTTTAATCATGTTGGAGAGTTGAGTTAACCATTAATGGTTTGGAAGACTTTCAAAGTTAAGTTGTTGAAGCCTTTAATGGTTTTCAAAGACTTTGAGGGTTTGAGAAGTGACATCCCCTTGCTTAGGGATGTGACAATATTTAGGAGATGGGTTAGGTTAATTTAGAAGTGATTAGAAGAATCTAGAAGGAGGTTTAGAGAGGCAAGTGGGATATGTAGGATTTTGCAAGTGGATGGAGAAATAATAGGATTTAATTGAAATAAAGTTAATTTAATTCAATTTGGTTGCAATTTGGAAAATTGAATAAATTAGATTTATTCAATATAGGGTAAACTATTTAATTAAAAAGTGGATAGAAGGGATTTAATTGAATAAAATGATTTATCCCATTAAATGGTAAAAGAGGTTTAGTGAATTTAATTTAAATAAATTGAGTAATTTACTTAATTTAAATAGAGGAATGTGAGTGATTCAATTAAATTGGATTTAATTAAATAGAGGAATGAACATAAAATATTCATTTCAAAATATGGTCATTTTTATATGTCTACATTTTGCCCCTCTTTGAAGTGACGTGTGTGCACATGTTAATTCAAAGAAAATGACGTGTCATCAAAATTTGATTATGATCAGTGTGATGTTGTTTTTAAGATTTTCATGTCATGCCCCAAATTTGATAAGCGATGTTGATAATGCCCCCTTGGGAGATGAATCAAAAATTTTGAAAATTTAATTTAATTTGATAATTTTGTTTCCATTTTAAAATTTTGTCAATGTGGAATGTGAAAAGTTGATTCATCTCCTGATAAATAATTTTTGTTAGGGTTAGACGGAGACCGCGAGCAAGCTACATGCCCCATCTCCAAACCCTAATTTCAATTCACCCTATAAAAGGGGAAAAGTGCATTGTTTTGTCTCATTTGTGCTTTGTTGACTTTGGAGAGAGTGATTTTTGGAGAAGAGTCAACATGGCGATTCCGTTCTACTCATCGATTCGAGCGCGTGCGAAGGTATCGGAGGCCCGCCACATATGGACCACTGGTAAGTCAACCTTTTTACCCTTTTTGGATTTTTTATTTTGTCATTTTTGGTACTTTTTTCGAAGTTTTCATGCGGATTTTACGTTTTAGCGCGTCGCGTCGAAAGCGTAGCTCATATGAAAAATTTTGTAGCGCGTAGGGTTTAATGAATAGGGTAGCGTCTGAAATTATTAGGCTAGCGCATAGTTAGGTTAGGGTAGCGCACCGGGTGTATAGGATAGTGCAGAGGGTAAGTCGAGTAGCGCGTAGGAAAAACCTAGCGCATAGGGCTTGTAGGAGGTTGCATGGGTAGGGTTAGATAGCGCGTAGGTGTAACCTAACGTATGGGGTTAAATGCGTATCACGTGGAGGGGATAGAATAGCGCATAGAGGGTCTTAGCGCATAGGGTTTTTTAGAGGGCACTTTTGAAGAAAATGATAACATGTAGGGTTTGTTTAGTGCACAGGGTTGGGCGGGTGGCGTGTAGACAAAACAGGTTAGCGCGTGAGATGTAGTTTGGCGCTTGGATAGGATAGGTTAGCGCATATAGGAAAATTTGTTGATAAAGTGGGATTTTGTGAATGAGAAAATTTTGTAGGTAATGTCAGGTTTGCCGGGATAAGTGAATTTTTGCCAGTTTCTGTGTTTGTTGTCTTTGATATGATAAGTGTGTCCAATATGAGTTTTGATACAACTTGATTTGTTTTGCGATGTTGCAAGTTGATATAGATTTTGATGTGATTTTGGATATGTTGTGGAACTTGATTTAAATTTGTTCAAAGTTTTTCAAGTTTTTGGATATGAATGTGATTGATATGAATTTGTGGAGCTTGAGTTGTGTTACAAGCTGATATGGAATTTGAGTTGTATTACAAGTTGATATGGAACTTGAGTTATGTTACAAATTGATGTGATGTGAAACTTGAGTTGTGTTACAAGCTAATATGATTTGATGAATTGATATGGTGTGAAACTTGATTTAGATTTGTTCAAAGTTTTCAAGTTTTTGAGATGATTTTGATTTTGATATCCATATGTTGATGAGGGAAGTGATATTTGGACTTGCATTGTATTTGACAGGAGCGTCTTGGTGTAGTGTAGTCGCGTGAGCGATTTTCGAGACTGTGGTCATTGATACCACGATTGACACAGGGAGACAGGGATATTATTGACAGGTGTGGTTTGACCTCTTTGCTAGAGATGCCTCGATTTATTGTAAACTAGGGTTTGTTGACAACGTTGGAAGAGAGGTGACATAGTGATACGAACACCTTTCATTTAGCTACAGGTGAGATGATAGTGACACTTGAGGATTGCTACTGGATTTTGCGGATTCGTGTAGTAGGTGCACTCCTACCATATGAGCAGATAGAGGAGGGTGGGACCGAGGCATTGCACCGGATATTGCAGGATGATACCCTTTGCGGGTATGAGATCCCATGGCAAGAGTTTTTGGATTTGGATTACGCTCCCTTGCCATTAGTTCTAGCAGGTTTCATTGGTGGTTTTCTATGTCTCGACCGTAGGTCGAAGGGACTATCCGTTGGATGGGGGTTAGTGCTGGAGGACATGGTGACGCAGGGTCGTCGTTTGGCATGGGGATCAGCTATGCTGGCCCATCTATACAAGGATCTTCATGAGGTAGTGTACCTGGGATATGACAGTTTATCAGCTGGTGTGACACTTCTCCAGGTATGGGCATGGGAGCATATTCTCGTGGCTAGGCCATTGGCAGATAGGGATAGGTCTGTTGGATGTGCTTATGCATATGGGTATAGGGGGATAGTTGTCCAGCGCAAGCTAGGCAAATTAGAGCATTGGAGGAGAGTGCTGGATGACATTGATACGGTCGTCTAGCGACCCTATACAGGCTGTGAGGTTTGGGCTGAGGATGGGATGGAGATGCCGCATGTCTTCATGTCCAGGTATTTGATAGGGCAGACGCCCTTTGTTATAGAGAGATTTTTGCATAGTCGGGTGCTGTGGTAGTATGGGTGACAATAAGGCATACCACAGGGAGCATGCCTATATGCTCGACGGAGATAGGACATCCCAGATTGGGGTCCTACGATTGACAACACGACGACAGTAGAGGAGTTCTTTTAGTTAGTTGACCAGATTTGGGATTATGCCCCTGAGATCATGGATGCAGGGATGACTCACGAGTTTGTAGGACTCTTTACAGCACGGGCAGTAGCCAGGATATCTAATCCAGCTGAGATGATTCCAACATTCGATGATGAGGAGGAGGTAGATGAGGGAGGGGGGATGGAGGAGGAGGGGATGGAGGAGATGATAGAGGAGGTTGGAGAGGTCGACGAGCAGTTAGAGGGAGATTGGAGTTGAGGAGGAGAGGAGATAGGGATGGAGACGGTGGTGGGAGGGTGATACAGGCAAAGAGAGTTGTTCGGTGGTTGGTCTTGGATAGAGGGAGAGGGGGTTTGGTGATCACACCTGAGAGAGGAGGAGCAGGTGGAGGAGGTGATAGCAGTGGTAGGTGGGTATGAGGACGTGCGGTGACCAACTCAAAGGAGGAGGTCATCTGTGTTACCTCCACCAGCACCGAGGATAGGTAGAGGGATAGGGGTACCCCTTCACAGGTACCCTTGCAAATGCGAATTCCTACGCATGTGGAGGATGCACAGATTAGATCGCTGCAGTTATCAATGTAGCAGTTGCAGACATAGATGTTGGCGTAGCAACATCATATTACACAACTAACCACAGAGTGAGATACTGCTTTGGAGTGGTTGGGTCGAGTCGAGGCTCGAGCAGAGTCGGTGGAGAGAGCACCAAGTGCAGAGTTTCACACAGTCGAGATCTAGTCGATCTCGAGAGACTGGTTCGCGGTCAGAGAGCAAAGGCATGACAGGGCCTTCGAGATATGATCCACTTGGAGATCCAGGGGCTGGGACATCTGCTGTGAGACCGTCTCCCTCAGGAGATAGTCATACCTGAGAGACATTGTCTCCATTGTATTTTTGATCATTGTTTTTGTTGCAGTGGGCATAGACATGACAGATATTGTATATTGATCATTTGTTGATATATATATATATATATGACACCATTTTCTTTGATCATGTGATGTGTTATGGATTTATGCTTTCTATATGTTTTTTTGCTTATTTTATGATGATGCAATGCTTAGATAGGTGTATGTGATGTGAAATGTAATGAAACGATGTAAATGCATGATGTTATGAGATGTATCTTGAAAATGAGATGTATGATATGATATGCTGTGAGATGTATCTTGATATGCAACTAATTGTAAAATGATGTGCAACTAATTTGTTTTTGAGCATCCTCATTCTGCATTTGTCATCCTGATATAGCCACATGTTATTTTGCTTTCGATATATGTATCATCATTGAGCCTTGATTGATCTTGGGATATGTTGAAAATTTATACAAGCATAATGGTATAATTGAACCATGATGACCTGAGAAAAATTTACATGATGTTTGATTTTGCAAGATAGCACAAGCGTCAAGGTATAATTGAACCAGGATGACCAGAGTGCGGATTGCATATTAACAGACAAGATTAAACCATTTGTATGCGTAAAGTGGAATCATGTCTTTAGTGATGTGTTGTGAATCACATCTCGAGACAAGTATCTACACATTACAAATGATCACCTCACAGACAGAAGACTAATAAAAATATTGGAGTTTCCTGATGTTATCTAGTTTTGAAGCATTGTGGAGAAAATTTAGAGAACCCAATAATTCAAAAAGTTTGAATGCAAAAATAGTCAAAACTTTATGCAAAATGCAACATGTGATACTTCAGAAAATCATCCATCGTATTTCTTTTGTGATTTTTGTTTTAGCAATCAATGTTTTGCTTTGTGATTTGTGTGAGTTTTTGGGTTGTTGGATATGATGTTTTGAGTTTGCAAATAGTCTTGATGGTTTGAACATGCTGCAAGTATTTGATGATTATTGCCCCTAGCTAAGTGTATCTCTTGATGTGGGTATGTATAGTGATTACCAAGCCATGGTGAGATGTGGTGAAAGGCTAGACGGATAAATCAGGATAGTGACTATGCTAAGTATGTCCTGAATGGATACTTGTGATAAAATGTCGGGTGATGGCCGATAGTACTTTATTGTGGAGATAAGGATATGGATATAAATATAGGAGTTGTTCTTTCACAATAGCGCCTATTACCAGGTTTTCACTAGTTGCTTTTATTGTACCTTTTTATTTGCTTTTTCTTGATTTTTTGATTTTTTGACTTTTTCTATGCATTAGACTACTCAAGTGTAGTATTTCTTCAGATGGATGTTGTTAGTTGGCTCGTCGAGCACATCTCCTTTTGAAGTTGTTAGCTAATAAGTGCATGATCCATAGACTGATATGATGACACAGGAACCTAACCAATTAGGTTCAAATTTCCCTTTCTTTTCTCGATCTTGTTGATTTCTAGGATTTTCCTTGAGTACTAGGTCACCAACTTAAAAAATCCAAGGAATGACTTTGTGGTTGTAGCTTCTGCACATGCGCTGCTGATATGCTTTGAGATGAGCGTAAGCACGCTGACATCTTTCATCTAATAGTTCAAGTTCTTGCAGTCGGTTAACTCGATACTCTTCATCTGGGATTAAGCCTTTCAGAGAGACTCTAAGAGAGGGAATTTCTACCTCTAGGGGTAAAATAGCTTCCAATCCATATACCAATGAGTATGGTGTTGCTCTTGTAGGTGTGCAGATGCTAGTTTTGTATGCCCAAAGTGTTGGATTAAGCTGCACATGCCAATCTTTGCTTGCATCATTCACTGCTTTCTTTAGGATTTTCAATATTGTCTTGTTGGATGCTTTTTCCTGACCATTCCCTTGTGGGTAGTATGGTGTAGAGAAACGATGTTGTATTTTAAATTTTTCACATAGTTCTCGGACATCTTGGTTTTTGAAAGGTCGTCCATTATCGATGATGATGGAGCTTGGAATACCATATCTGCAGATTAGATAATTTAGGATAAAAGAGGCAATTTGTTTCCCAGTTACTGTGGTCATGGGGATTGCTTCTATCCACTTGGTAAAGTATTATGTTGCAGTTATAATGAACTTGTGTCCATTTGAAGATGAAGGATAAATTTTGCTGACTAAGTCTAGTCTCCACTGACAAAAGGGCCAGGATGTTGTGAATGGCTGCAGTTCCTGTGCTGGTGCATGTATAAGATTGCCATGGATCTGGCATTTAGGATGTTTTTTTGCAAAGTGATAAGAATCTTTTTCCATTGTTGGCCAGTAATATCCCATTCTTAGAAGATTTTTAGCAAGAGTAGTACCACTAGAATGTGTGCCATAGATACCTTCATGAAGCTTGTGTAAAGCGGAATCAGAATCATTACGGTCAAGGCAACAAAGAAGAGTACCATCTAGACCTCAACGGTACAAAGTATTAGCGGTAAGGGTATAACGGGCAGCTTGTCGGATAAAGTTATGTTTTTGGTTTCGGGACAAGTCAATGGGTAGGATATTGGTCTTAAGATACTCATATATCGTTCCATATAAGGGGGAGTCTGAACCAGTTAAGGCATAGATAACATGGGATTCCGAGTGGTCATAGGTTGGGGAGAACAGTTACTCTACCAGAAACTCATAACGACTCTGTTGTTTTGGAATTTGTAGTAATGAAGTGATAGTAGCCATTGCATCGGCTGCTTTGTTGTTCAACCTTGGTATTTGCGAGAAGGTGATGTGTACAAAATATTGCTTGAAGTCATCCACCATTCGCTTGTAGGGTAGCAGCTTGTCATCCTTTGTCTGATAGTCATTGTTGATTTGATTGACGACTAATTGTGAGTCTCTGTAGACCTTTAACTCTGTGATTTTCCATTCTATGGCCATTTTGATGCCTATAACCAATGCCTCATATTTAGCCACATTATTTGTGCATGGGAACATAAGCCTATATGATCTTGGTATAGCGTGTCCTTCAGGAGTGATGAATAGAATGCCAGCACCTGAACCATGTTGTGTGTAGGATCCGTCAAAGTATAGGGTCCATTGTTTGGTAGAGATAGCAAGAACGTCCCTATCTAGAAATTCAATCTCCATAGTTTGTTTTCCCGGTAGTGGTGCTTTTGCTAATTGATCTGCTATTACTTGTCCCTTGATAGCTCTTCGCTCCGTATAGTGGCTATCAAATTCACTGAGAATCATGACCCATTTAGCCAATCGGCCTGTAAGAGCTTCTTTGCTGAGTAAATATTTGAGAGGATCAATTTTTGTAACTAGCTTAATTGTGTGAGCTAGCATGTAGTGGCGAAATTTTTGAGAGGCGAAGACCACAGCTAAATAGGCTTTCTCAATAAAGGTGTAATTTAGCTCATAGCCGTTCAATGTCTTGTTGATGTAGTATATTGCTCGTTCCTTGCCTTGTTGATCTTCTTGTGCTAACAGTGCCCCCAGAGATTTATCTGTTGTCAAAATGTAGAGAATAAGTAGCTTTCCTGCTATCAGTGGTACCAGAACTGGTGGGTTCATCAGCTATTGCTTGATTTGATAGAAGGATTTGACACACTTGGCTTCCCATCTGAACGATACATTTTTATGTAGCAAATGATTAAATGGGAGACTTTTATCTGCTAGTTGAGCGATGAATCGCCTGATTGATTGAAGTCGTCCTTGTAGTGACCTAAGCTAGCTAATATTCTTTGGTGGTGGCATCTCCGTGATGGCTTGTACCTTTGCTATATCCACTTCAATTCCCTTTTCTGAGACTATGTAGCCCAACAATTTGCCTGATGTAACCCCGAAGACACACTTTTTAGGGTTGAGCCTAACTTGGAATTTTTCCAATCTATCAAAAATCTTTTCTAAGATGCTTAGATGTTCTGCTTTGGTGAAGGATTTAGCTAGTAAATCATCCACATAGTCTTCCATGAAGGTATGCATCATATCATGAAAGATTGTTGTCATTGCTCGTTGATAAGTTGCTCCTACATTCTTTAAGCCAAAAGGCATGACATTCCAACAATATGTTCCCCAAGGATAGGTGAATGTTGTTTTATCTTGATCCTCTGGAGCGATCTTGATTTGGTTATATCCTGAAAAACCATCCATTAGTGATAACATTGCATGGCCTGCTGTGAGGTCTATAATGATGTCAATACTTGGTAAAGGAAAGTCATCCTTTGGATAGGTGTTGTTGACATCTCTAAAATCTGTGCATATTCTGATACTACCATCTGGTTTTAAAACTGGTACGATGTTGGAAATCCATTTTGCATAGTCGACGAGTCGGATAAATCTGACATCTAATAGTTTTTTTAGTTCAGCTTTGACTATGAGTGCCACATGTGGATTCATCTTTCACAATTTTTGCTTAACCGATTTAGCCCCTGGAGCCATAGACAAGTGATGCATGATTAATTATGGATCAATCCTGGGCATATCTGCATATGCCCAAGCAATGTTGATTTGCTTTTCTTTAAAAAATTTGATAAATTTTGACCTTTCTGCTTCTGTCAGAGATTCTGCAAGGTGTATATTTTTGGCTGCTTCTGTAGTACCAATGTTGATTGATTGAGTGGGCTCAATCAATATGGGTGATCGCTCATGATAATGTTCAGGAAGAGTGTCAAGTCTCCCCTCTTTAGGTGCCTTAAAAAGGTTTTCACCCTCAGATGCGTCCTTTATTTTTACTTTTTTGTGATCCAAAGCTGCCATTGACTGGTTTTCAGCATTAGATCCTTTATTTGGTTTATTTTTGCGACTGAGAGATGTGGCACCCTCCTGATTGCAGATATCGTTATTTCGTTTACTGGTAGAGTCTGTTTCCAGGTTGATAGTACATAAGTAATGGATAATGGATTCATCATTCAGGAAAATTGGTATATCATGAATTTTGGGTTCATCCCAGTCTATGAGGTCCGGAAAGACAAGTGGTAAGGAATCGTTTGGTGGATCAAGTTCTGTTGTGGTAAGTGTTAGGATAGAGGTTTCATTGTGATTGGTTCGGGTGTTAAAGAAGTCCAGGATTTCGTTGAGATCTTTGATGGTATCATCCTCCATATAGACTTGTTCATAGTGTTGTTGCTTGCTTTCCTTAGTGTCATAGATATTCTGTGGTCCAAATTCAAGTAGTCTAATTTCTGTGATATGTTCTTCTTGAGAAAGGGATATAGAACTAGTATTTTCAGCAGTATCTTTAGTAGCATTTGAGCAGCTACCCCATTCATATTCATTGGAATCAGTCTCAGAGTTATCATCCCAGATCTTTTTAGTGCTGTGAATAGGTATGTTGAATGGCGAAAATAGATCTTTGATAATTGATACTATTATGTTGGCTTTCTCTGATTCTGCATCAGATCCTGCCTCTATTCTTTACATTTGTTCATAGACTGTTTCTTCTCGGGGAGGAATGATGTTGCCTTGAGGTGATTCTGCTTTGTTGGATATTTGTTCATGAATATGATTGACTTCTATAGATGTTGTCTTCTTGTGAATGGTGGACTCCCCTTGATGTTGCTTCCTTTTGTGATGTTCACGTTCTTTACAGATTGTCTCTACTGACTCAAATAGTGCTTCTCGCTAGGATTCTTCTTTGTACTTCTTCTTTGCTTTCCACTGAGGTTTTTGATATTTGCGTGGTATATTCTTTGGTAGTAGAGTGAATTCAAAGCCCAATCCTTTTTTGTCTTTACTAAATTGTGAAGGAGGATCCAATGGTTCTGTGACACCTTCCCGACGCTTACCAATAGGTCCTTTGCCATTGTATCCTATTTACTGCATGATTAAGTAGCCTTTTCTATATAGGTGTGTGGGTATAGCTACTTCCAGAGTAGCTGCTCTATCTTATTCCTCATCTTTGTATAGCCAACTAAGGATATCCTTTTCCTCGGATTCATGTGCTAAAGTGTCAAGTTGAATGAATGTGCCATCGAACTTGGTGATGGGCTGAGTTGCTTGATGTGTTGATGCTGTAGGTAATCCATGAGATCTAGGTGATGCGGGTAAGCTAGTCAAACACATGGGTTCCAAAGAGTATTCCCCCATGCCTTGTTCTTTGATTTTCATTTTCTGCTTGAAATCTCTAGGTAATGATTTAGACTTCCCTTGTTGAAGATCTGGTGCTGAGGGATTTTGTTTCTCTCTATTATGCGGAACCAAACTATCCTGGGCTGGCCCCATTGCATTACAATGTTGAAATGGATAGTGATCAGTAGATATAGAAACCTCCTTCTCATTATAGGGGAATTTGACACACTGGTGATATGTAGAAGGCACTGCTTGTATTTCATGTATCCAGGGTCGACCTAATAAGATATTGTATGTGAGGTCTATGGCTAAGACCTGACACATAGTATCTCTTTGTATTGGTCCGACTTGAATCGACAACACCACTATTCCTTTAGAGGATCTTTCTTCATCATCATATGCCTTTATAGTAATCTTTTTGTGTGGATCAATAGACTCCTCTAAAAAGCCTAATGCACGGATAAGTTTTAAGGTACATATATTAAGTCCAGCTCCTCCATCTATTAATACTCGTTTCACTCGGTGTTTATAGACTATGACTTCAATATGGAGAGGATTATTATGTGGATGACTCAACGAGATATTATCGTGCTCAGAAAAAGTGAGATTATGAGGCCCTGTCATATGCGCGACCATGGCTTGGAATTTGTCAGCATCCAGATCTTGAGGTACATTTGTTTCTAATAGCGCTTGTTCTAATATGTCTTTGTGTTTTGGTGAAAGTTTCAACAACTCTAGTATAGATATTTGAGTAGGAGTTTTGCGCAGTTGGCTGACTAGATCATATTGAATTTTGGGTACGGTGTTTGTATTCGACGTATGTCCCTTTAAAACATATTTTTGAGCTTTGGTTGTTACGTTGATAGATTCATGATCACATTGATCTCGGATTGTGATGACACTGACTTGATTGTCCTCAGCTGATATATGATTGATGGTGTTATTGTAGATGTGATTGATATGAGCTCCACGTGTATCGTTCGAGGTTGAAGCTCCATCCTTGTTGTAGTTTGGAAGAGGATTCTTAAAGGCTCCATGGTCACCATTTATCTTGAGACCATCTACCGTTAAATCACCTCTATCAATCATGTCCTGAACAATGTTTTTCAGTCTCATGCAATCATTTGTTTGATGACCTTTGTTGCGGTGAAAATCATAAAAGTGCGAGTCATTCCACCAAGGTGGTTTGATTTGTGGTTCATAGTTGCTGATTGTTGGTAAAGAGAATTTTGTTTGCCAAGAGTTCTCTGAATGTTGACTCCAATGATTGTCCCAGTGGTGTGTAGACATGTTTTTGGAAATTGTTGGTGTTACCTCGTGAATTGTTATTAGGTCCTCGATTTACGTGATTATTTTGAGCATTGTTGGTGTTGTTTGTGTTGGGTTGACCTGGATTGGTATTCGGTGCATAAGTGTTAGTGTCTGGGTTAGCACCTTTGGGATTCTTTATAGCTTGAGGATTACCTGATAATGCGAGCACGGGCTGCTTAGATTTTGGATCATTTGATTCATTGCCTCCTTCATTTCCATTGTTTTTGTTTTTGGTCTAGAATCTGGATTTTTCTAAGTTGTTATTGTTTTGAGTATTGTAATGAGAGTTGGATGAATTCGTTCCTTCTTTGAAAAATTTCAATGTCCCTTTCTTAATACATGCTTCTTCTACTTGGATGCCATTTTCAATCAATTTGGCAAAAGATGGTATGCATTAGAGTTTGAGTAGGTAACTCATCTCGCTATTCAAGCTGTCGATGCAAATTTCCATCTTTTCTTTTTTGAGTACATCTTGAGGATATCTCGAAACCATTCGTTGCCAACGTTGAAGGAATACCATGAAGGTTTCATTGTTTTTCTGTTTGGTGTTACAGACGTCTAGCATGGTGATAGCATGTTTAATGTTATAGGAATATTGAGTTATGAATTTGTTGACTAGTTCATCAAATGATTTGACAGGAAGTGTGATTTTGGATAACCATTCCATTGTTTGTCCTCCCAAGCTTCTCGGGAATAACCTCATCAAATAGGTGTCATCATGAGCGAATTAAAGATTCATTGTGCAGAATTCTCAAACATGATCACGGGGATCACTTTTTCCATCATATTTGTCAAAATTGGGAATATCTGAGTACAGAGGAAAAGGTATCATGTTCAATCTTCCGTCAAACGGATAAGGACAAATTTCATTTAATGAATACCGTACTGTTGTCCCTTGTTGCATGTCTTGCATTTGTCTTTGTAACATTTGCATTTGTTGAGTAAGGGCAATCAAAGGAGCAGTATTTTGCCGAGGGAAGATTTCTTCCCTTGCATTAATCCTAGGTTGAAATGGTGTATGAAACAACATGTTTTGCTCGGGGACGTGCTGCTCAGGGATGTTTAGTCCTGGTGTATTTTGTTCCGGTATGTTTTGTTCAGGAATATCTTGCTTAGGGTCGTGTGCTTCTCCTTCTCATTGTCGTTCTTGATATTTGTAATGTTGAGATCTTGTTCTAAACATGTCTGTGTCAAAGTCTTCAGGAAGTTTAACCCCTTTGCTTGTAAGCATGAGTAGGTATTTTTCCTTGTCATTTTCCATGAGTCTTTCCACAAGTTTTTGAAATGAAGCACTTTCTTGACATTCTTGAAGAAGTTCCTCAGAAATTTCGGCATCCTCTAGATTCAGATGCTCGAAAGGATTTGATAATCTTCGGTTCATGCTGGATTCTGATTGCATTTCATTTTGTTTGTTTTGTTGAGAGCGAGTAACAACAGGCATCTAGTAGAAGCTTTCTGTGATAAAGGGGATAAAATCATCTTCGATGTGTTGCTCAGGGGTTGGTGGCTCAAATCGGGGTATGTTGTAAGTGATGCACTCATTGGGAAAGAATGTAGGATTGATCTTTCCTCCACGATTGATTTGTTGATTGAATGCGGATTTTTGGCAGAATGCTCTAGTCTTCAAAGGTTCTTTATCAAATGCGTTGGATTTGTTCTGGATATAGAGTCGTACGTGATGAAGAAATGTTCGATGAGATTTGAAGAGTTGACGATTGATGTATAAAAATTTATTTCTTTTGGTAAATTTGGAAAAACTTGGTTGTTGTTTCTTCAACTTAGTATTACGATAAATATTCTTTAGAATATGAGGATTAGTCATGCATAAGTGATTAATGGTTTCTTTTGAGTTGTTTTGGATTCAGTTTATCTTGTTTTGAAGACTCAAGTTTTACTTTATCAAAGTGAAGGTTTAGATGCCCCCTCACGACAAAGCATGTCAAATGATATGGATAAAGTTTCCTGATATGGAAACTTGATTTGACAACCTAAAGTTTTTGAACAAGTGTGTTTGGGATAAAATCCGCGAGATAAGAAAGGACCTATTTGTCACTTGTGATGGTGTTCCCGATTTTGATAGGATATATATGTTTATTGCGCAATCAGTTTTGGATGTTTGGACAACTTTTGTTTGACAAGAAATCTGCTTTTAGAAATAGTTTTCAATACTCTATTTTTGATATTCTGTTTTGATGAAAATGAAGCTGATGAAAGGAGGTTTCCAAAAATGTTTTCAAAATTTTCAAAATTTATCTCTGTTCTGCCCCCTGTTTTTCTAGTTTTGATCACGTGCTAAAATAGAGACCCTATGCGCTACAAAAGTTTCTCAAAGCACTAAGGAAAATACCCCACGTGCTAAGCTGCCCTAGTCTACGCGGTAACTATTTCTGACAGTAAATTTTGTTTTCGATCCGGTTTCAAAGTATCACACACTAATATGAGCCGCTGATGCGCTAATGTTTTTACCTCACATGCTAAAGTTTGACTTCCAAGCGCTAAGCTGATGCTTCGACGCGCTAAGCTATTTTTCGGAAGCGCTAACTGTTACTGCTGCTTCTAAATTTTTGCAAAGCGCTACTGTTAATACTTGACGGGCTAAGGATAAATTTTGATGCGCTAAGGTATGGTTGATACGCGCTAAGATGTTGCTCTTACATGCTAAACTGCCCTGGTTTGATTGTTTTCTGTGATTTTGGTGTTTTGACTTAAGTTTTTAATGCTGGTGGATGATTTTTTGAAGTAACAGATGCAAACACAGCACAAAATACATAACCATTTTTGCCTAATCTAAACAATAAGTGTATATTCTACGAGGATGTATTCAAATCCCCAATGTTTCAACAGGTTTGGTTACAAAGAATATACTTCAAAAAGACTCTTTATTCAAGGGTCATAAGTAATACCATAGCCCACTAGTCTCGATACTCCGTCAGCTCAAACAGCCGTGTCACCCCCTATAGGGCACCCGTTTTTTTGTCTTTTACCAAAAATTAACTCAAAGTGAATTGCTTCACAATTGAGTAGTTATCTTGGGAGATATATGGTGAGTAATCTTGGGGGTGGATTCTTCCCTACCCTTGCACTATGATATTACAAATGTCTGGTTACTGACTCGGCTCAAGGTTTCTAATGCTAAAGTTTGTAATCAAGCTTCCTGTTCGACTGTCAGTGATAAACTCCCTCAGGAGGCTTCCCAACTTTTAAAACAAAGGCTTTATGTATCTCAAGGATACTGGGGGAAGGCTAATCGCTGTGCGCAACCGTTGAAAAAGACTTTTGTCTCTTTCCACATTTAATTATAGTGGGTTGAAACACTTGGCGTCAAAGCCGTTTCCCACTTAGGTCGTTCCCTTCACACCGGTCACAAATGGCTTTAAGATTTTTTCAACCCCTGGGGAAGAAGGCAGGCCTGCTAAAGGATGTAAATGTAGTATGATTGAAAGCGTAAGAGTAGGCTGGCTTTTTGATCACCTAGTTAAGGGGAGAGCATATATCTTCTACTTTTGAGATAAGGCAAACAAGGTTCTTTTTATCTTTCAAGTTAATGATTTTCTAAGATCTATATGGAGATGTTGCTCCATGAAAACATGGTGTCCCTTTTAACTTTTCAATGCAATGGTTTTTTGATCTTTTGAAAGAAAATGGTCAACAAAGCAAAATTTCGATCTTAGTAGTCAACAAAAGAAATCAATAAAAGGGGAAGAACTTCCCTCTTTGATTGTAAATGACCTCTGAACTTGTGTGATTCTTTACTTTGCACAAATTTAAAATGAATCATTTTATGCACCAAAGGATGGTGAAGTTCTTTTTGACCCTTTTGATTGTAAACTTGAAAATTTGATTTGTTCCTTTTAGAGCCCAAATTGAGAAATTTTCTCCTAAAAAAAGCAAGAAAGAGATTGATTTTGTGGTTCTTTTTACAACCCAAATAAGGTGAGTTCGATTTTATTTAACAAGAGTTAAAAAGACCTTAAATTCTAACTAACTTAACTAAGTTAGTAAAAATTTAAACTATTTATAGCTCTAAAAATAACACTAAGCTCATCCCTGCAATAAGATGTTAGTAATCCTGCAAAATATCAACTCAAAACGGTTAGAAAGATTTTGGATTTGGTGGACTTCTACAAGTATAACTTTAAGTTTGGTTATAATTTTCTTTTTGTTTTCTGTTTGTGATGCACTACAGAACAGACTATACGCGCTACATGATGACTTTGATGCGCTATCTGACAGACCCGATGCGCGGCTTTGTTTTTTGGATGCGCTGCTCTGTTTTTCTTCTGCGCCGAGACCTACAGGAAAAGTTAGTAAAGACGATGCGCTAATCTAAGAACTTCACATGCTAGAGTATAAACCCAACGCGCTAAACAGTGTACGGGGATGCGCTATAATGTTAGCGAGATGCGCTAAACAATATTCTCCACGTGCTGATTCCTATTTCCCGCATACCTGCAAAAGTGTATATTTTTGAAAACTGATTTGATTAATGGGGTAGGGCCCCACAGTGGGCGCCAAAAATGTGTGTGGGAAAAGCGGGTCAATGAAACTTAAAATGTGAAAAATGAAGCTCAAAGGGACTTGTCCACACACCCACAAGACTTCTTGGTGCAAGCTATGGAGTCATGAAGGATGACTCAGCTTCCCAAGGTTGGTTCCATGGTTCTCTATCTCACAAGGTCCCTCAAACCAATGTCTTTGCTCTCAGATCACTGAGCAAAGTGGTTTAGGGATGACAAATGCAAGAACGAGGGATGCTTTGGTTGATTTTAACATGAAAATGCATCCTATCTATGCATGATTCTATAAATGCAACAAACTAGATTATAAGATGACAAGATTAGTATAAATACTATCCTAACATGCTATATTAGCTGTATGATTTAAGCTAATGATAAAATAATTATTCTAAGATGTTTATTAGATTAATTTCTATTGCAAAGAGAGAGTAGATGTGCTAAAATTGAGCATAAGTATGATACTAAAAGCTTGTGTGTTTTTTTGGAGGAGGGAGAGCTCTATTTATAGTGAAAATAGGGCAATGGATGGCTAGGATTGAAAGAGTTTATCAAAGGTCAAGATTGAAAGTTATCAATCCATGTTTGCAATTTGCACCAATGAAATGGTGACAATTGTCAACATAGGGTTGGGTGAGAGGAAATGTAAGAAGCATTAAATGCTTGAGAATACCTAATGGTTACCTTAGGGGGTAAGGGTTAAGGTTAGGTTAGGATTACCCATTGGATAAAGCTTTTACCCAAAGGATAAACTCTTATGCAAGGGTTAAAGGGATAACCATGGTCAAAGCAATAAATGCTTGATGAGAACCTTGGGTTACATGGAGGTTGAGTTTAGAGAAAATCTTTAATCATGTTGGAGGGTTGAGTTAACCATTAATGGTTTGGAAGACTTTCAAAGTTAAGTTGTTGAAACCTTTAATGGTTTTCAAAGACTTTGAGGGTTTGAGAAGTGACTTCCCCTTGCTTAGGGATATGACAATATTTAGGAGATGGGTTAGGTTAATTTAGAAGTGATTAGAAGAATCTAGAAAGAGGTTTAGAGAGGCAAGTGGGAGATGTAGGATTTTGCAAGTGGATGGAGAAATAATAGGATTTAATTGAAATAAAGTTAATTTAATTCAATTTGGTTGCAATTTGGGAAATTGAATAAATTAGATTTATCCAATTTAGGGTAAACTATTTAATTAAATTTGAATTTAATTAAAAAGTGGATAGAAGAGATTTAATTGAATAAAATGATTTATCCTATTAAATGGTAAAAGAGGTTTAGTGAATTTAATTTAAATAAATTGAGTAATTTACTTAATTTAAATAGAGGAATGTGAGTGATTCAATTAAATTGGATTTAATTAAATAGAGGAATGAACATAAAATATTCATTTAGGAATATGGTTATTTTTATATGTCTACAGGTCTTATAGACCTATTTGGACCTATTTGTATTAGTTTAGAAGCACGAGGATCCTAGGTTGAGTCTTTGATCAATATTAGGCAAAAGTTGTCATAAGCAATTTTTGCACCATAATATGTGATTAGGTGTTAGTTTGGTAGTGCAAGTTCAAATATTAGTTATAAATCTTGGAAGAGGTTTAAAAACCATTTAAATAGTCTATCCTCAGTCAATGAGAGGTTGAATGAAAAGGTGGTTGTAAGCATTGAGAAAAGGAAATCAATAAAAATCTCAAATTTCTTAACCATCACTGTATTTTTGAATTTCTCAGTATGATATCTTTCATTTCCTTTGTGAAATTATTTATTTCATCATTGTAAACTAATTTGGGATTGAAGAGGTGTGATTCCTCTACAAATTTATCCTTGTTTCATTTAAATCCATCTTGTTTTGATAAAGTTTTGCCTATTTCTTTGTAAATTGTCTATACCCTATTCTAGGGTAAACCGAGGCAATAAGAAAATGAAATTGAGGTCATTTTAATTTTGAAATCTCACACCAATACGTGGAATGACCCTTGTAAATATATTCCTTCATTTCCTTTTCATTGCAGGGCTTTGAGATAATTCTGGCACGTGCTACAAGAGTTGGAAGGTTTGATTTTGGTTGTCTCTATCTACCTGGACAGAGGTTTGATGTCAAGTTGGATTAAGAATTGTAAAGGCCAGGGTTTGAAAGGAAAATGAGAGGTCTAGAAGGGTGTGAGGAGGTGTCACCAACATATTCCAAGTGGATAATAACCATTAGAACCAGCCTAACCTCAAGGGTCTATGACTATCTCAAAGAATGGGCATTGATTGTCATAATTGACAGTTTTTAATTAATGCAATAGCAAGGTTGGGGATGAGTTTGGTATTGAGGTTGGTGTTGGTAGGAGGTGTAAGGAGGCCCACTACCATCTGCATTAATGTCTAAGAGTATTGAGGGGAAGGAGTGGCTTATGAAGGGTGATTGTCCTAAGCATTCATGACTGTCATAAAAGGATAGTGTTGTAGCAGTAGGCTACTTGTAACCTTTTGGGAGGTTGGGAGGGTAAAGAGTCATGGTTGCACATGTTGGAAAGTCCTTATAAGGGTGTCAAGGGGTTAATTTTTTTGAGGGTACCCACTTCATGATGTGAGTTGAGTATTAGTGGGAATTAGAAGACCCAGTTGAGGGTTGATTTGAGTGAGTAAGGTATGAGGGTGTTGGTGGTGATTGAATGTTAGAGAGTTCGATTAGGATTCAGACAATTTGGTTTGTCCTATTTGAATGTGGGTGAAGGGTTGACTAATGGATGATGAGTAAGGGCGTACCTATGTATTGAAACCTATTGAGTAACTTATGGCCTTGTGAGGGGTCTTGTGAGTTAGTGAAGGATTGACACCTAATTGAATAGGTGAATTGGGAGAAAGATCTCCCTAAGTTGTGTTCATCCATTGAGTTTTTTAGATGCTCTGCATCACAATCATTTCCTCCAAAGATAATGTCATAAAAAAAAACTTCAACAATCAAAATATTTTTTTTTATCAATCTTGAAATAAAGATTACTGTCAGTAGTACCTTTATTAAATCCAAGCTTCATCAAATACTTATCCAATATAGCATACTAGGCTCTAGGGGCTTTCTTCAATCCATACAATGCTTTCTTCAACTTGTAAACCATGTCCTTTTCATCTATCAACTGAAATCCATTCAGTTGCTCAATTTAGACTTCTTCTTCCAATTCTCCATTAAGAAAGACTGATTTGACATCCATCTGATAAACCTTGAAATCTTTGTGAGCAACATAGGCAAGAAATAATCTAACAACTTCAATTCTAGCCACCAGAGCAAAAGTCTCCTCATAATCAACTCTTCCACCTGTGAATAACCTTTACAAACAAGTCTAGCTTTATTTCGGTCAACTTCACCTTGTTCATTCAACTTATTCTGGAATACCCATTTAGTTCCAATTATCTTTTTATCCTTAGGACTAGGAACAAGAATCCATGTATTATTTTTCTCATTCTGATTCAATTCTTCTTCCATAGCTTTAATCCAATTTTCATCTTTGCATGCTTCATCAACATTCTTAGGCTCAATCTTAGAAATCAAACAAAGTTCTTTGGCAAGTCTTCTTTTAGTCATCACACCTTTATTCTTGTCACCAATAATCTGATTTTCTGAATGTTTCAACCTCACATACCTGGGGGTTTTTGGATTTTCTTGAATTACAGTTTCTTGAATATCTGCAACTTCTCCTGGATTCTCTGTCTTTTTCGGATCAACCTAAACTTGATTTTTGGTATGCACTAGCTTTCCTTTATCTAAACTAGCATCCTGATCATCAGAATCATATCTGCAAGATCTAATCTATCTTATATTACCTTCATCAACCTTCACATTATCACTTTCAACCATCTTTCTCAATCTTTTATTATAACACCGATAGGCCTTACTTTTAGTAGAATAACCAAGAAAGATTCCTTCATCACATCTAGCATCAAACTTTCCAATATCTTCATCTCTTTTGATATAGCATTCACTACCAATTTTTTTGAAATATCTAATAGTAGGAGCATGACCAAACCATAACTCACAAGGAGTCTTACTAGTATCACCTTTGACATTTACCCGATTAAGAGTGTAGATTGCAGTACTCAAAACTTCTCTCCAAAATATATGCAAAACATTTCCTTCAATCATCATGGTTCTAGCAGCTTCTTGAACTGTCATATTCTTCCTTTCCACAACACCATTTTTTTGTGGTTTCCTAGGAGCAAATAAATGTCTCTTAACTCCATGCTCTTCACAGTATGCATTAAACTCACCAGAAGTAAATTTTCTACCTCTATTAGATCTCAGACACTTTAGCTTCATTCCAATATTAATTTCAACTCTTCTTTGAAAATCTTGAACTTATCCAATGCTTCAGACTTCTCCCTTAAGAAGCTAACCCACATCATTCTTGAATAATCATCAATCAACAACATGAAATACCTGTCACCCTACAAGCTTCTTACTCTAGAAGGACCACACAGATCAGAATGCACAAGATCCAACAATCCATTAAAATTATATTGTTTTCTCTTATACGTAACTCTTGCCTACTTCCCTAATTGACATTCCTTACATACCAAATTAGAAGGCTTTATTAACTTCCGTAGATCTCTTACTGCCTAAGTAGAACTTATCTTAACCATGCAATCAAAATTTACACGACACATCCTTTTATGCCATAACCAACTTTCATCTATCTGAGCAATCAAATAACTTTTACCACCAGCATTCAAATGAAAGATATTACCTTTAGTCTTTGTCCCTGATGCAATCTCAGTTTCAGAGCTACTCAAGATCTCACATTTCCCATTCTTGAATTGCAAGTTATATCCCTTATCAACCATCTATCCAACACTCAAAATATTATGATTTAAATCTTCAACATACAAAACATCATTAGTATTATGCTTACCATCAAGAGAAATAGAACCTCTACCATAGAATGCACAAGCTTTGTTATCACGAAATCTTACTATACCACCATCATACCTTTCCAAGTTCACAAATTTACTCTTATCAGCTGTCATATATGTAGATGTATAAATTTGACCACTATCTTAAATAAATATTTAATATTTATTTTAACCCCATTCCTCCTATTAATTAAATCTTATTTAATTAATTTCTTTGTTTTTATCTATTTGATTAAATGAATTACTCAATTTATCTAATTAAAAATCTTTTCTAGCCTTTAATTAAATAAATCACTTTATTTAATTAATTCCCTTTCTTCCTTTTAATTAAATTTACATTTAATTAAATCCCCCCACTTGTATTTATGCAAGTTGCATCTATTTTGGTTGAAATAAAACATTTTATTTTAATTAAAATTCCTTTCCCTCGTCCACTTGCATTTTCCTACATCTCCCACTTTCCTCCTAAACCCCTTCTAGATTCTTCTAATCACTTCCAATTTAGCCTAATTCATCTCCTAATCATTGTCACATTCCTAAGTAAAAGGAAGTCACTTCTCAAAAACCTCCAAAGTCTTCAATAACCATTAAAGGCTTTATGTCTTCAAATGGTTAACCTCTAAAGTCTCCCAAACCATTAAAGGCTCTTACATAACCATTTATGGTTAACTCACCTTTGACCTTTGGTTAAAGACTTCTCTCTAACTTAACCATAATTTTGACTCAAGGGTCTCATCAAGAACTTATGGCTTTGACCATAGTTATCCATTTAACCCTTGCACAAGAGTTTACTCCTTGGGTAAAAGCTTTATCCAATGGATAACCCCAACCTAACCTTCATGTCTTCTCAGGCATTTAATGTCTATTGCATCTCCTCTCAAGCAACCTCTTGTTGACAATTGTCACCATTTCATTGGTGAAAATTGTAAACATGGATTGATTAACTTTCAATCCTAGCCCTTGTTAAGATTATTCAATATTAAACATCCATTGCCCTATTTTCCCTATAAATAGAGCTCTCATTCTTCATTTTCATGCATCTACATTATAGTCTAATTTACTAAGCATTTTAGCATCTCTTTGTTAAAATATCATCATAAACATTTAAAAGCATTTAATTTTCATATCAATAGTATATCCATGCTAGTATATCATGATTAGGATAATTTAGCAATATCTTTATCATATCACTATCTTCATACTAGCTTAATCATCATAAGTTTTAACACATCGTATAAATCTTAGGATGCATTCATGCATATAGATCACAATATCACTCATTCTTGGAGTTGTCATTCATAAGTCATTTTCTCAATGATCTAAGAGCAAAACATTGGCTTTAGGGATCCTGTAAGATAGAGAACAATGGGACACCCCTTGGGAAGTTAAACTAGTTCAAATTAGTTTATATACTTACACCAAGAGTCTCATTGGTATGTAGGACATTTGATCTCGATTAATTTATTTTGATCACCACATTTTCCTGCGTACGTTTCTGGCGCCCACCGTGGGGACGTCCCCAAAAATAACATCGTTTTGTGTGCAGGTAGAAGACAACAATCACGTCAGAATTGTAAACTAGCGTGTCCAGGACTTTCTTTAGCGCATACATGGCACGGTTTAGCGCATAGAGACCATAACTTAGCACATCCTGCAATCTTTCTATTCTTTCTGGCGCATACCCTTTTTTGCTTGTTCAAACGCATGGAAGCATTGTTTTAGCGCATTCAGGCATCGAAATAGCACACAAGTTCTTTCTTTTAATGCTTATGCACCATACTTTAGTACATCTGTGTGAAAGTTTAGTGCGCAGCTCTGGCAGAGGCAAAAATTTATAACAGTCAGAAAAATTAAGCTTGTGAAGCCCACCATCAGGATTTAATTTTGACTAACTGTGTTTAGGTTCTAACATTTTTCAGTGCAAGAAAAGGAGGAGTTAATTAGTTTTATTTACTTTCTTATATAAGTTGGTAAAAAGAAATCTCTTTTCTTATTGCAAAGGCTTAAAATGAATTTCACCTTTCTTTTGGATGCTTAAAAAGAACTTCATCATTTCTTTTTGGTGCCTAAAATAGACTTCATATTTTTTTATTGCATAATTAAAAAGAACAACAAAGTCAAATCTTTCATTTTATGCAAGATAGGATCATCTTTCTTTGGGCTCTAAAAGGAACAAAACAAAATTTCCCATTTCTATAAAGGGTTAAAATTGAACATAATTTTCTTTTGGTGTTGATTAAAATGAACCTCATTTTTCATTTGGGAATTTAAAAAGAAACTTCACTTCATTTCAAAAGAGCTTTCAAGATTACAAAACTGTTGTTATTCATTTGACGAATTTACTTTGGTTAACCAGGATTTCTTTAAGTTCAAAGATCTTGTTATTTTCACACATTGCTATATTCGGATAAAAAGAACATCATATCTTCTTGGAGCAACATCTCCATCTAGCTTAGACAATTTTTGCAATGAAGGTTTAAAAAGAATCCTTGTCTTTTATGTTTGTGAGGTGATAGGTATATGCTCTCACCTTCAATAGGTGATAAAAAATTCAGACCCATCTCTTTTATGCTTTCTTGCAGTTTCATGCATTAACACCTTTAGAAGGTCTACCCTCTCGAGTTGCCCTCAGGGAGCCATTAAGGCCAGTGAGAGGGGAATGACCTAAGTGGGAAACAACTTTATCGCCAAGTATTCAAACCCACTATAATAAAATGTGGAGGCTGATGAATATCCCCTCCAATGGTTTTTCTTAGTGATTAGTCTTTCCCTAGTATCTTTAAGATACGTAAAGTCTTTGTTCTAAAGGTTGGGAAGCCTCCCAAGGGAGTTTATCACTGAAGACCGAAATAAACCCTGATTGAAAACCCTAGAAGTAGAAGCTTTGAGTTGAGTTAGTTACCAAACATTGGAAATATCATAGTGCAAGGGTGGGGAAGAATCTGCCCCCAAGATCACTCACCATATATCTCCCAAGATAACTACTCAACTGTGAAGCAATTCACTTTGGGTTAATTTCTAGACAAAGGCAAAAAAATGGGCGCCCCCTAGTGGGTGAAAAGGTTGTTTGAGCTAACGGAGTATCAAGACTAGTGGGTTATGATATTGTTAATGACCTTTGAATAAAGAGTCTATCTTAGATGTCTTCTTTGTAATCCAAACCAGTGAAAACATCAAAGATTTGAAAACATCCTCAAAAGAACATACACCATTTTTTTAGCATAGACAAACTATTATCACTTCTATCTACTGTGTTTTCAAATCATTTTATCATAAAATCATCCATCAAAGCACAAAAACCATTTCTCAACATCTCAGCAAAATCATCAAAACAAAGTTATCAAGATAGTTCGTGCGTAGGAGAAACATCCCAATGCATCTCAACCATCCGATAGCACATTCCAACCAACAATTAGTGCTTCCATCACTCACATTAGCGCATGATCAGTATCATACTGGTAAAAACTCTGCTAACACTTGCCAACATCACTATAGCGCATAGGAGCATCAACCTAGCGCATCTGAAACATATTATAGCGCATTTGTACCAAACATTAGCACCTCAAAGGGACATACTAGCACATAATGAATTCAACAATTGTGTTATCAAATAGTATAAAATAGTGCATTTGAGAGGCAGCAAGTGCATTTGGAACATTCTATAGTGCTTTCAGGGCATCCTTTAATGCATAAGGTCTCTGTTCTAGCGCATGATCAAAATTAGCGAAAAACAAAGAGCAAACTAGTCACCTTGTGAAGTTTTCATCAATAGTTTCAAATACCCTTTTAGGTCCTCTGACAAATCCAACAACAAAATTTCAAAAAAGGATCATAAGTGAGAAATTTCCAAATCCAACTAAGCACCCTTAGAAAGAGATATCAAATCTTCAACTATCTTAAGATCACATTTCATCCAACAAAATTGAGGAGTATCAAAAATAGTGATCAAAAGTTCCACCATCCAATGAATCCTATCAAGCCAATACCTAGTTAGGTTCTCAAGTTGTCAAATTAAGTTTCTACATTGTGAAACTTGACTCATATCATTTGACACACTTTGTCATAAAAGTGAATCAAACTAAACTTCTACTTGACAAGTAAACTTGAGTATCCAAAACAAAGTATCCATATCCAACATCAACATCAACTTTGATCATTTGTGTATGACCACTCCCCATATTTTGAGAAGAAAAAGTCTTCATCAAAAGACTAAGTTGAAGAAGAGACAACCTAGTTCTAAGACACTTATCAAGAGCAGTAAATTTTTCTATATCAACCATCAACTCTTTAAATCACATCGTACATTCTCGCGTCATATGCGGTTGTATATCCAAGGAAAAACCAATGAATTTGACAAAGAACCTTTGAGAAGTAGGGCTTACGTTCAGAAAGCAATATTCAACCAACACCTTAATAGGGGAGGAAGGATTAATCCTGCCTTGTTTCCAAAGTTTCTTATCACTTACAATGAAGCTCGACCTAAGCCACCAACTCCACCAAGAACCCCAATAAAAGAGGAAGAATTCACTACTATAGAGATATACTAATGCCCATTGTCACTCGATCTCAGAAAAATAAAAAGAAGGAATCACAACTAGAATCAAGCATGAGTCATAGACTATCCAATCCTTTTGTTGAATATGAAAATATGGGAGAAATAGATATCATTGAAGAGATTCTCCAAGAATTTCAAGAGAATGCGGCTTTCCAAAAACTTGTAGAAAGACTTATAGAAGTAGATAAAAAAAAATATCTACTCATGCTAACTAGTAAAGGAGTCAATATTCCTGAGGATTTCGACGCATAAAACTTAAGGAATATAGATGCAAGAACTTCAAGAACAAGGTCGAGAAACTATGCTTACAATCAAGAACAACTGAGAGAAGAGGAAACACATGATCAAGAAAACATACGCAACTGAGATCACACCCATGAGCAAGATAACACTCACGAACAAGACAATACCCACAATCAGCACAATCTTAATGAACAAGGAGAAGTTGCCCATCAAAGGACAAATGCACCCCTAGCTGCTCTTACACAACAACTCCAAACACTTCAAATACAAACGCAGAACATGCAACAAGGAACCGCAATAAGATACTCATTAGATGATGATGCACTACAAAAAGGGTTAGAAAATCTGTTTGAATTCAACACACACACACAAGAGAAAAATGTTAGTGTTAGCCACAAAAGATTATTCTAAATAGGCATATCAAAAGAGATACTAAAAGCATGAGAGAATATTTAACTAGGAAAGTAAATATGATGAGGCATCTCCAAATACCTCCTAACATGCTCTTAACTTCTTCTCCTTTGTTCCTCTCCTCTCCTTGTTCCAAACTAGTGTAGCTCTCAACAACTTTTTGCACTATGGATGCTTATGGAGGTTTGAGATTGAATTATTTACTCTAAATGTGAATAAAAAGCTAATACTAGATATCATGATGCTAAGATGATTTATTTTAAACCAAGATGACAAGATATTAGTGATTTATGCTAAATGCTCTCTAAAATTCTCTATAACTTAGATGCATATAAGTTTTTTAGGATTATGACTATGAATGCTAAATGCTTGAGGATTTGAAAATGAGGAATGTGAGCTCTATTTATAGGTAAAATGGAGCAATGGATATAGGGCAGGGAGCGACAAGGGGTGGTGATCTATGGGATCAGATGCTATTAGATTTGCAGACTCGACTGACAATAGTTGAGACACAAGTAGAGGATCTGGAGGCGGAGGTGGTAGCAAGAGATGTGTAGCTATTTGCACGAGAGTCAGAGTTGACTGTAGTGTTGTGGGAGAGGGATAGTGCGGTGGAGAGATTAGCGGAGCTGCAGGAGAGAGTCCAGGTTGGAGTAGGAGCATAGGGTCCTATTGGGGAGGTGATGAGATAGTTTGGATGGGCACATGCTGAGATAGAGTATTGGCAGGGATTATATGAGCAGGTGGTGCCAGCTAGTCAGCGAGCACTGAGCTATTCACAGATGCGGTAGACTAGGTCAGAGCAGTCTCAAAGGATGCAGAGCAGTGGGGGTGTGATGGGTCCTCTGCGGAGAGATAGGTCAGGGGGTGTAGGAGCTAGTGGGGGTTTGATGGGGCCTCCACGGAGAGATAGATCGGATGGTGCAGGGACTAGTGGGGGAGCAGGTGGTGATGGTGGTGCAACATTTGGTCATAGCGGAATTTGAGAGAGCATTTTGTATACATGTATTTATATTGTCATTTTGGACTATGTCTTGGATGGCTCTTGGTAGCTGATTTTTTGGACTTCATTGTACTCTGATACATGAGATGATATATATATGAGGAGATCCCATATTTTTGTGATGATATGCATGTTGATATGTATGGAGTTCATGCTTGATGGTGATTTTATGAGTTATGCTTAGATGGATACTTGTACTTTGCGATATGTATGTGTTTATGAGATGATTTCCATATTCATGTTTTTATGATGATTTATGCTTACATGATGTCTATATGCATTCCTTGTATGATGTTGGATTCTAATCATGTGGATGCAGGTTTATGTATGCGTGCTTTGGATGGTTTTTGGGATAAAAATGCCGGATGTATGCAATGCCATGATGCTTATGTGTGCATAACAAAATGATGATTTATGATGGTATAGATAGTAGTTTGTACTTTATATTAGTACAATGATGGGATAATGATATGCAATGATGTTAATGCAATGCTTTGAATGAATGATTCTTTTATGGATATGCATCTATATGGTGAAAAATGAATGTAATATGGATAAACAAATGTAAAGTACAAATGTTTTAAATGATGATTTCTAAATGAATGCATATGTTTATAATGTACGAACCAATGTTGGAAACAAATGGTTTTTATGATTCCAAATGCCCAAATATGATTAAGTAAAATGATAATGGGATGCTAATGCAACTTATGGTTAATAACTGCACCTTAATGCAATTAAAAAGGGATAATGAATGCAAGTTAAATGAATCCTAAAATGAGTATAATAAGACAATTAATAATGAATGAATGCACTTTTTAACTAATGAATAGATAAATGAATGTATGCAACGATAAATGATAAAGGATAATAAAGGATGATAAAATGATAATTGATAACTGACACTAAATGAATGCATAGTAAATGGCTAATACAATCAAGGACAATTGGATTATATGAATGAATCTAAACATCATGATTATGCAATTATGAAATGATATAAGAAGACTAATGTTAATAAATGATAATGAACTATATGCTTTTTAAACCACTAAAATGATATGAAATGTACTTGATGCAAATGCAACTAAATGTAATGATGATGATATGATCATGATAGATGAATGCAAGGCTGTTTATACTTTACATGATGCACTGATGATGTATCAGAGTACTCGATTGCGATTGTATCCAAAAACTAGCTCAATTTTCATAGAACTGCTCATTTTTAACTTTGTTCACACGTCGGGTTCACCAAATGATGCACTACAAAAAGGGTTAGAAAATCTGTTTGAACTCAACACACACACACAAGAGCAAAACGTTAGTGTTAGTCACAAAAGATTATTCTAAACAAACATATCAAAAGAGATACTAAAAGCATGATAAAATATTTAACTAGGAAAGTAAATATGGTGAGGCATCTCCAAATACCTCCTAACATGCTCTTAGCTCCTTCTCCTTTGTTCCTCTCCTCTCCAAGTTCCAAACTAGTGTAACTCTCAACAAATTTTTGCACTATGGATGCTTGTAGAGGTTTGAGATTGAAGTATTTACTCTAAATGTGAATAAAAAGCTAATACTAGATATTATGATGCTAAGATGATTTATTTTAAACCAAGATGACAAGATATTAGTGATTTATGCTAAATGCTCTCTAAAATTCTCTATAACTTAAATGCATACAAGTTTTTAGGATTATGACTATGAATGCTAAATGCTTGAGGATTTGAAAATGAGGAACGTGAGCTCTATTTATAGGTAAAATGGAGCAATGGATGGTTGAGATTGAGTAATCTCAACAAGGGTTAGGATTGAATGATATTTAATCCATGTGAGGGTTTTCAACCCAATCCCAGGATGACAAGTGTCAATGTGAGATAGGTTGAGAGGAGAGGGAATAAGCATTAAATGCTTGACATGACCTAAGAGTTAACTTGGGGGTTAAAGTTAAGGTTAGGTTGAATGAATAAATTCTTTATTCAAAGAATAAAGCTTTTATCCAATGGATAAACTCTTGTGCAAAGGCAAAAGGGATAACCATGGTCAAAGCAATAAATGCTCGAGGAGACACAGGAGTGCAAGTTGAAATAACCATAAATGGTCATGTAAGAGCCATTAGTGGTTTTGGAAGACTTTGGAGGTTAAATTGTTGAACACACAAAGCATTTAATGCTTTTTAAAGACTTTGAAGTCTTTGAGAAGTGACTCCAAGTTGCTTAGGAATGTGACAATAATTAGGGAATGGATTAGGCTAATTAGGAAGGGGTTAGAAGAATCTAGAAGGGGGTTTAGAAATGCAAGTGGACTTGGTGGGTGAGGGAAAATAGGATTTTTATTTTAAAATAAATTAATTTATTTCAATAAATGGGTGCAAGTTGCATTTGTAGGAAAATGCAAGTGGGGGGATAAATGATTTAAATAAATGTTTTATTTAGTTTATTTAAAAGAAGAAAAGGGGATTAAATGAAATAAATATGATTTATTCATTTAATTGATTGTGAATTTGGTTTAATGAATTAATTAAAATAAATTGAATAATTTATTTAATTAATAGGAGAATGTTTGAAGATGCATTAATTAAATATTAATTTAATTAACTGATGGCTAGTGGATTTTTAATCAAATAAATAGCAAATATTCATTTAATTAAAATGGACAGATTTATGTGACTACAAATGACATTTGTCCTTATCCTTTTGATAGGAGATTGAACATGTTACCTTTTCCCCCAAATTAAGATATACCAAAGTATGACAAATACGATGGTAAGAGTGATCCCTGTGATCACGTTCGAGAATTTTGTACTATGAGCTTGCAGTTTTCTCACAACGACACATACTTAATGAGATTATTCCCAAGAAGTTTGGGAGGGCAAACAATGGAGTGGTTGTCAAAAATTGCACCTCCCATGAGATCATTTGATGAGTTGGTAAATAAATTCATAACACAATACTCCTATAATATTCAACACACAATCACCATGCTTGACATATGTAATACGAAGCAAAAGAACAATGAAATATTTATGGTGTTTCTACAATGATGGAGGCCCATGGTCACAAGATATCCATGAGATGTTCTTGAAAAGGAAAAGATGGAAATCTTCATAGACAATCTGAATAGTGAAATGAGTTATAATCTCAAACTACAATGCATACCATCTTTTGCAAAATTAATAGAAAATGGTATCCAAGTAGAGGAATCTTCCATAAAGAAAGGAACCTTGAAGTTATTTAAAGAAGGCTTGAGTTCGTCAAACAATAACACCTTTAACAATCAAAACAATAACAACAATTTAGACAAGTCCAGATTTTGGACAAGAAACAAGAACGTTGTTAATGATGGGGTAGTCAATGCTAAGAATGTAAAGTCTAAACAACCATTGTTGACTTTATCAGGCAACCCACCATCCAATACTGATCAAAGAAGTGCTAATCAAGGCACTAACACTTATCAATGAAATACCAACCAAGGAGCTTCAACATCAAATGACAACAAAAATCACCAAGGAAACAACAACAACCAAGGGAACAACACAAACCAGAGAGGCAACACTAATACTTTCCCATATCGACGAATATACACACCATTAGGACAAACCTTGAAATTAGAATTTTGAGAGCTATTGGCAAATAAGATCATCACATTGCCAACCACAAGAAACTTTGAATCCCAAGTCAAACCAACATGGTGGAATGACTCACATTATTGTGATTATCATCGAAACAAGGGGCGTAACACAAATGATTGCATGAGGCTGAAGAACATAGTTCAAGACATGATAGACAAGGGTGACTTAACAATCGATTGTCATAAAACCAATGGTTACCATGAAGCTTTAAAAAATCCCCTTCCTAATTACAACAAGGGAGGAGCGTCAACATCAAACAACACCAAAGGAGCTCGTATCAATCACATATATGAAAACACCATCAATCACATATCGACATATGACAATCAAGTGAATGTCATAAAAATTAAAGAAAAAACAAGAACATGTGTTGATAAATGTGACAACAAGAGCACATAAATATTTCTTGAAGGGGAACACATCAACATCAACAACTCTCCCCAAGACTCAATATAACTTGGTCAAGTAACTACGGAGAACACCCGCTCAGATATCTATACTTGAGTTGCTCAAATTTTCACCAAAACATAAGGATATCTTGGAGCAAGCTCTTATCGAAACAACCATTCCAAATGATTTGGATATTAATCAATTCCAAGCCATGGTGGCCCATATGATGGTGCCACATAACATATCTATTTCTGAACATGATGATGTTTCCTTGAATCATCTACATAACACCCCACTACATATCGAGGTCTTAGTCTATAAACATCAAGTAAAAATAGTATTAATAGATGGAGGAGATGGTCTCATTATATGTACTCTAAAGCTTATCCATGCATTGGGCTTCTCTGAGCAAGCTATTGATCCCAAAAACAAAATCACTATCAAAGCCTATGATGATGAAGAAAGATCATCCGAAGGAACTATGATACTACCCATTTAGGTAGGTCCTGTACAAAGAGACACCATGTGTCAGGTCTTGGACATAGAATTGACATACAATATACTATTGGGTCATCCATGGATCCATGAAATGCAAGCGGTACCTTCCACGTACCATCAATGTATCAAGTTCCCCTACAATGGACAAGAAATCTTAATATCTGCAGATAATAACCCTTTTCAGTATTGCAATGCTATGGGGGCAGCTCAAAATAGCCCGGTTCCACACAATAGGGAGGCTCAAGATTCCTTGTCATCTAACCATCAAGAAGAACTCAAGTCCCTATCCATGAACTTCAAGCAAAAGATGAAAATAAAGGACCAAGGCATGGGGGAGTACTCTTTTGAACCCTTGTTGTTATTAATGCATGGTAGCTTCGGTAAGATAAATGATTGAATGGGAGATAAATGAAGTCTCTGATTCAATCATTTATCCTATCGATAATTATGATGAATAAATTCAAGCCCTCATTTGATAAACCATTCTTCATTTGTTTATGATCAATCTAATTAGTTCGATCAAAATGCTTAACTGTCGATTATCATTTTATAGCATAGAATCCTGATTTAATATTGGTTACACTATTTGTGTTCACTGATTATTAAATCGAGATAACCATTGCAATCTGATTTATTTTGATTAACTCATTTAATGATAAACAAACAATTATCGGGTGAACCAAACATCGATTAGTATTGATGTTAACATATGTTTGCACCAATTGATACACCGATTAATATCGGGTGGTAGAATAAACATACACCGATTTTTATCGGGTGTTAAGACAAGCATTCACCGATAAGCATACACCGATTGTTATCGGATTTTAATATAAGCATACACCGTTAGATTATTATGATTAGCGAAGGGGCACGATCAAGTAATGTCTTGATCGGCCATGTCTAAAAGACATGGCCAGTCAAGGCATTGCTTGACCGTACCCAGTCTACTATATATATCAAATGACATTTGTGAGAAAGGACATCAAAATTAATAAATGCTCATCTGACCTGCCATACAAAAGAAGATAGTCAGATTTATATTTTAAATCAGTAATACATAGAACAAGATAATATCAAATAGAATATAACTTGCATATTGAATGTAAATTGAACATCATTTACATGGTATCAGAGCTATAGTTAAATCAAACCTAAGGCTGTTCAATTTTACGTAAAATTCAAATCAAGCATATATTCAACATCACAATTCTCTCAATGGCTAGTGCTATCAGATTTGAAGACAGACTTGGAGGAGGTGATGACTTCTCCGCATGGAAATTTAGAATTCAAATGATTCTAAAAGAAAATAAAGTCAAATCATTTGTAAAGACTGAAACTACAGAACCTGAGACTGAACCTGACAAAGCAATTTGGAGAGAAGGAAATGATAAGGCTATTAAAATCATAGTTGATGGGGTAAGAAACAATATTATGCCCAATATAAGGAAACATGAAACAACCTTCAACATGTTCAAAGCACTTGAAGATGCCTTTGAGATATCTAATGCTAGTAGAACCTTGGCTTTAAAAAGAGAAATAAATCACATAGCCATGATAAAAGGAGAATCAGTCAATGCCTACTTCATGTAAATATCTTCCCTAAGGGATGAACTGGCAACCCTTGGATATGAGACCCAAAGCAAAGAATTAACCCTCATTGCTCTAGATGGGTTGCCTAGCATATGGGAAACATTTGTCCAAGGCATTAGTGCAAGGGATGAATTCCCAAAATTTGATAGGCTAAAAGCTGATTGTCTCCAAGAGAAATCAAGGAAAAATAAGAAAGGGATCAAACAGAAGAATATAGATGAAGATCTTCAAGTTCTAAATACGAACTCAAACAAGAAAGGCAAGTAGAAGCAATTCGGGAAGAGAAAAGGTCATCACAGCAAGAACTCCTTCAAGAAGGACCTTTCTCAGATTCAGTGTTACAGATGTGACAGATTTGGGCACTATGTTGCAAATATCGAGAAAGAGCTAAGCAAGCCACATTTGCCAAAATAGGAAAATCTAAAAGGGAAGAGGACTCCAAGAAGTATGTACTCTATTCAACACTCACAAACCAAGTATCAAACAAAGTGAACTCCTAGGTGATTGACAGTGGCTCATCCAGACACATCAAAGGATTCAGAGAAGTACTAGACTCCATGAAAGAGGAGAATGATGAGGAAGTAACTATCGGAGATGATTCTACACACCCAGTCAAAGGAGTTGGAACCTGCACCATCAAACTAAAGTCGGGTGTATCATTACAACTTAGAGGAGTACTATATGTTCCAGGCATCAAGATAAATCTAGTCTCAATATTAGCAATGGAGGACAATGGATACAGAGTAACCTTCGTGGACAACAGAGTATTGGCTTGGCCAAAGAACTCATCCATCAAGAAAGCTAAAACAATTGGTCAAAGACAAGGATATTTGTATGAGCTATGTATTGAGCCCAACTTAGCCCTAATTCACGAAACTATAGATGCTAATGAAATCTGGCATAGAAGACTAGGCCACCTAAATTTTAGAGCTTTATTATTAATGAGAGACCTTGTCATAGGTCTACCTAAGTTAAAGCAATATCATTCAGGGGCGTGCACAGGATGTGCCCTAGGTAAAAATACTAAGGGTGCTTTTCAGAATAGTACTAGGAAAACAAGTAAAATCTTAGAGTTAGTTCATTCTGATGTATGTGGACCTATGTCCGTACCTTCATTGGGGGGATTTGTGTATTATGTAATATTTGTTGATGACTACTCTCGGAAAACTTGGATCTAATTTCTGAAATGTAAAGAATCAGAAGAGATCCTTAATAGGTTTAAAGAATTCAAATCACTAACAAAGAACTACTCAGGAAATAAAATTAAAACCCTAAGAACTAATAATGGGGGGAATACACATCATAATTATTTAAAGAGTTTTGTAAAAATTCAGGGATTAAGAGGGAGTTAACAATACTTATAACCCTCAACAAAATGTGATAGCTGAAAGGAAAAATAGGACAATCATTGAAGCTACCAAAGCTATGATTCTTGATCAAAATCTAAATGTCAATCTTTGGGCAGAAGCAACTAGCACACCTGTATATATTCAAAACAGATGTCCCCACTCTCATCTTGAAGATAAGACCCCTGAGAAAGTCTTTACTAAATCAAAACCTGATATTAGCCACCTTAGGATAATTGGATGCCCTGTCTATATTCATGTACCTAAGGAGAAAAGATTAAAATTAGAGCCTTCTGGAAAAAGGGGAATCTTTGTAGGATATAGTGAAACCTCTAAGGCTTACAAGATCTATATACCTGGTCAAAAGAATATTAAACTAAGCAGGGATGTGATCTTTGAAGAAAAATTAGCTTTCAAAAGAGCCCAAATCTCTCTAGACCCTGAAGTCTATATCCCCACCCCTAGCATAGATAGAGATCCTACTCCTGAGCTTTAGAGGAAGAATCCTGAGGAAACTATAAGTGAAACTCAAAGTCCACCTAGAGAAATCCTCAAGAAAAGACCACTATGGGCCACCAAAACTATAGCAGAAGCTCAGAAGTTTGTTGCTCCTTCAGGGCCCTTCAGGGAAAGCAAAAGGCCTAACAAATTCACTAGCTATGTTGCCCTTATGAATGATCTCTCTAAAGATGAGCCAAACAATGTATCAGAGGCTCTTGAACATCAAGTATGGAAGGATGCCATGTCTGAAGAGTATCATTCCATTATGAAAAATGATGTTTGGGAGATTGTTCCTAGGCCAACTAAGAAATCTATTGTTTCATCTAAATGACTTTTTAAGATCAAACATGTTGCAGACGGTAGTATTGAAAAACACAAGGCTAGATTTGTAGCTAGAGGTTTCTCTCAAAGGGAAGGAATAGATTATGAAGAAAATTTTGCACCTATTGCCAGATATACATCAGTAAGAGCTGTATTAGCCATTGTAGCAGCTAAGGGGTGGAACGTGCACCAGATGGATGTTAAGACAACATTTCTAAATAGTGAGATCTCAGAAGAAGTCTACCTAGAGAAACCTGAAGGGTTTGAAATTTATAATGCAGAGTCTTGTGTGTGCAGACTCAAGAAATCTCTCTATGGGCTTAAACAGGCTCCCAGGGCCAGGTATGAAAGAATTGACACCTATCTCTCAGGACTAGGCTTCACTAAAAATGATGCAGATCCTAATCTCTACTACAAAAGAAATAAAGGTGACATACTAATGTTGATTTTATATGTTGATGACTTATTAATCACAGGAAATGATCATCTTATAGATCAATGTAAGAAAGACATATCCAAAGAATTTGATATGAAGGACTTATGACTCCTTCATTACTTCCTAGGATTGGAAGTATGGCAGAATTCTGACAACATTATACTAAACCAAGGAAAGTATACCTTGGATATATTAAAGAGATTCAAAATACTAAATTGTAGGCCCATGACCTCTCCTATGGAAACCAATTTACATAAACTTAAAGAAGCAACAACGGAGTCACAACCCACTGACTCTACTCAATATAGACAAATGATTAGGTCCCTGATGTACCTGGTGAATACAAGGCTAGATATTTGTTATGTAGTTAATACCTTAAGTCAGTTCATGTGTGAACCTAAGGAGATACACCTGGTTGCAGTAAAGCACATCATGAGATACCTACAAGGTACTCTAAACCTTGGTCTCAAATATGAGAAAGTTGACATAAACCTTCATGGATTTACAGATTCAGATTGGGATGGAAGTGTAATTGACAGGAAAAGCACTTCAAGGTGTTGCTTCAGTCTAGGTTCGGCCATGATATCTTGGATCAGCAGGAAGCAATCCTCTGTAGCTCAAAGCTCCACCGAGGTAGAATACATTGCAACTTCTATGGCTGCTTGAGAGGTAGTATGGCTTAGGAAGTTGCTTGTGGAGTTGTTTGGAGAACCTATGAAACCCACTATTATAAATTGTGATAATCAAAGCTGCATAAAACTTTCAGTTAATCCAGTGTTCCATGACAGATCCAAGCATATTAAGATCCCATACCACTATGTGCGCTATATGGTAGACATAAATGTGATTCAATTAGAATATGTTTGTACAGGAGATCAAACGTCAGATATTCTGACCAAACCCCTTTCTAGAGTGAAGGTTGATCACTTCAAAAAAGGTTTAGGTATGATAGAAAGGTAATTTGCTTTGTAATCTGTATTTACATATCAATAAGATGTTTAATGTGTAAACTTCTTTGTCATGATAGGACATTTTGGATTTTTATCCCTTGGGTTCATATCTAAGAGGTGACGATCTCTCAAGATAATGAACACTTGTATGGAGACATTATAAGGTGACAATCTTATAATGTCAAAACCAGTTATCATGTTGGATCTCTGGTGTGTCATGGATGAGCCATGATTGTGTTGTGGTAAAACATTTATATGAGATGTTAGTGCACCTACCACAACTTGGATAAAGATGAGAATTGAATATTTTCTCATATGATTATCCCTAAGTATTGCGTGCTTAGGCAATACCGATATCACAAGCTAAGGTGATATCCTATCATCACAAGATTGATGTGATAGACACTTTGTATCACGTGTTTAGGTGATACTTCATATCATGTGATTAGGTGATATGATTTCCTAGAAAGTTAGATTGTGTAAAAGTGCTAATTATCATTTGAATTGTGATGCTTGATACACTTCTCTCATTTATCTTACCTAGCTAAGAGGGAGTGTTAATGCATGGTAGCTTCGGTAAGATAAATGATTGAATGAGAGATAAATGAAGTCTCTCATTCATTTATCTCTCATTCAATCATTTATCCTATTGATAATTATGATGAATAACTTCAAGCCCTCATTTGATAAACCTTTCTTCATTTGTATATGATCAATCTAATTAGTTCGATCAAAATGCTTAAACTGCCGATTATCATTTTATAGCATAGAATCCCAATTTAATATCGGTTACACTATTTGTGTTCATGGATTATTAAATCAAGATAACCATTGCAATCCAATTTATTTCGGTTAACTCATTTAATGATAAACAAACAATTATTGAGTGAACCAAACATTAATTAGTATCGATGTTAACATATGTTTGCACTGATTGATACACCAATTAATATCGGGTGGTAGAATAAACATACACCGATTGTTATCGGGTGTTAAGACAAGCATTCACTGATAAGCATACACTGATTGTTATTGCATGTTAAAATAAGCATACACCATTTGATTATTATGATCAACGAAGGGGCACGATCAAGTAATGTCTTGATTGACCATGTCTAAAAGACATGGTTGGTCAAGGCATTGCTTGACTGTACCTAGTTTGCTATATATATCAAATGGCATTTGTGAGAAAGGACATGAAAATTAATAAATGCTCCTCTCACCTGCCATACAAAAGAAGATAGTCAGATTTATATTTTAAATCAGTAATACATAGAACAAGATAATATCAAATAGAATATAGCTTGCATATTGAATATAAATTGAACATCATTTACAATTGCCAACTTCACCAAGGTCTTATGGACAACCTTCCACATCAAGGCATCAGGCAACACAACTCATCACAAAGTTTGATGGTAAATTTATCCAAATGGGCACACTGGCTGAAGAATCGAAAGATAAAGACATCCTTAGCTGGCTATACAAGGATGAGGAAGAAATCAGAGCTGCTACCCTAGAAGTAGTTGTACCAATAGAACAATATGGCAATGGGTTCCAGATCATGCAATGAATGGGATACAAAGGAAAAGGACCTATTGGCAAGCGCCAAGAAGGCATCATAGAACCCATACAACCCCATTCATAATTTACAAAAGACAAAACAAGACTTGGATATGGATAACATGTTCCGCCTGTGCAAAAGCAAAATCACCATCAAAAACCTCAATGGAAAGCAAAGAAAAACATAACGAAGACTCATGGCAAGAAGCACTAAACCAAGCAACAGAAAAGACAAGGAAGGAGAAAAAGCATGAAGAAAATGAGAGACGACAAGAAGAACTCGCTATTCAAAGGGAGGAAGCTTATTATAAGAAAGTACATCATGTACAAGAACTTGATCAAACCAAGGTTGAACCACAACCTAAAGAAATTGCTACTCACAGAAAGGAAACGGTGTATGGACAAATTCAAAGAGTACAAGCAAGCACCGATCCCGAATCAGAAAAAGCTACTAAACTTGTGTCAATTATTAGTGATATTTTCTCACCATACAATATACCTATCAGATTAGTGAGGTGACCCAGGATAGTGATTATGAAACTGATTCCAATGAGTATGAGTGGGATAGCTGTTATGATATTACTGAAGATATTGAGGTAGATAAAATCCACACATACACACCCATTTCTCACGAGGGACAAGGCTCAAGATCTCAACCGTCTAAATTTGGACCACAACGTATCTATGAGGCTAGTGAGAATGAGCAGTGACAATATGAGCAAGGCAATGTCAAGGAGAGTACCATCGAAAACCTCAAGAAAATCATAGACCTCACCAATATCCCAAACAACTATGATGATGTCTCATCATGACACTTACAATAGCTAATCTTAACCCATCAAATGACTCCCTATCGCTCATATATCATGATCTCATAGACTGGGAAGAACCCAAACATCATGATATACCAGTATTCCCAAGTGATGAATCAATTGCCCAATACCTGTGCTCAATCAACCGGGAAACATGCTCCACCAGTGAACAACATAACGATATCTGCAATCAAGGGAGTTCCAAATCTCTTAGTCACAAAAATGAAATAAAAGATGGATCTAATGGTGAAAACCATTTAATCACACTATTAGATCGCAAAAAAAAGAAGTAAAAATAAAGGATGTATCTGAAGGTGAAAACCTTTTTGAGGCACCTAAAGATGGGAGACTTGACACTCTTCTGGAACATAACCAGGAGAGGTCACCAATCTTGATTGAGCCAGCTCAATCAATAAATATCGGTACTAAAGCAACAATCAAAACCATACATCTGGCATAATCACTCACAAAAAAAGAACAACCAGATTTTGTCAAATTCTTCAAGGAGAAGCAAATCAATTTTGCTTGGTCTTATGCTGACTTGCCAGGAGTGGATCCAAATCTAATCATTCATCAATTTTCTATTACTCCTGGAGCTAAACCTGTCAAACAAAAATTAAGAAATATGAATCCACATGTGGCATTATTAGTCAAAGTAGAACTGAAGAAGTTATTAGATGTCGGATTCCTCCGACCTATAGACTATGTCGAATGGATCTCAAATATTGTATGAGTTTCCAAACCAGATAAAAGCATAAGGATTTGTACAGACTTTAGAGACCTAAATAAGGCATGTCTAGAGGATGACTTTCCTTTGCCAAGCATCGACACTATTGTTGATCTGACAACAGGACACACAATGCTATCTCTCATGGATGGCTTCTCTGGCTATAACCAAATCAAGATAGCTATCAAGATAAGACTGCATTCACATGTCCATGGGGAACATATTGCTGGAATGTCATGCCTTTTGGATTGAAAAATGATGGTGCAACTTATCAAAGAGCCATGACAACAATCTTCCACGACATGATGCATACTTTCATGGAGGATTATGTAGATGATTTGCTAGCTAAACCATTCACTAGAGAAGAACACCTGAGCATCCTAGATAAAATCTTTCAATGATTGGAGCAATGCAATGTCAAATTAAACCCCAAGAAATGTGTCTTCGGGGTCACATTCGACAAACTTTTGGGCTACATTGTATCACAAAAGGCATCAAAGTAGATCCAACAAAGGTTGAAGCTATCATGGAAATGCCACCTCCTAAAAATATTAGCCAGCTACAATCTCTGTAGGGGCGACGACAATCTATTAGATGATTCATTTCTCAGTTAGCAGATAAATGTCTTCCATTCAATCATCTGCTTTATAAGAATATACCTTTCAGATGGGAAGACAAATGTGCAGAATCATTCCACCAGATCAAACAATATCTGATAAATCCACCAGTTTTGGTACCACCGATAGTGGGCAAGCCACTCATCCTCTATATATCAACAACAAAAGTATCATTAGGGGCATTGCTAGCACATGAAGATCCAATAGGCAAAGAAAGGGCTAACTAATACATCAGCAGGACTTTGAATGGATATGAACTAAATTATACATTCATCTAAAAGGCTTGCTTAGAAATGGTGTTTGCTTCTCAAAAGTTCCACCACTATATGTTAGCCCACACAATCAAGTTGGTAGCAAATATTGATCCTCTCAAGTATCTACTCAGCAAGGCCGCTCTCACAAGAAGATTAGCTAGATGGGTCATGATCCTAAGTGAGTTTGATATTTAGTACACAGAATGACGGGCTATCGAAGGACAAGCAATTGTAGATCATCTGATAGAAGCACCACTACCAGACCAACACCCATTGCAGGTGGAATTTCCAGATGTGGATATGCTCACTATCACACCCAAGTAATGGACCCTATACTTTGATGGATCCTATACACAACATGGATCGGGTGCCTATATCCTATTCGTCACTCTAGAGGGGCACACAATTCCAAGATCTTACAGACTAATGTTTCCATGCACCAACAACATTGCTGAATATGAAGCCCTGATAATCGGAATCAAAGTGGCTATAGAATGGAGAATCACAAAATTAAGAGTCTATAGGGATTCTCAATTAGTTATCAACCAGATCAACAATGACTATTAGACGAAAGATGATAAGCTATTGCCTTACAAGAGAATGGTGGATGACTTCAAAAAGTACTTTGTGCACATCAACTTTGATCAAATTCTAAGATTGGACAAAAAATCTTCCGATGTAGTGGCCACTATCGCCTCACTTCTACAAATTCCAGATAAACAAAATCATTATGAATTCCTGGTGGAGAAATTATTTTTCCCAGCCTATGATAATTCCACATCCCAAGTCATCTGTGCCCTGACCGAATCTGATTCCCCTCTATATGAGAATATATATGACTATCTCAAAAATAATACCCTCCCACCAGACCTATCTCACAACCAAAAATGAAGCTTCATTCGACAAGCTGCCCGCTATACCCTAACTGCTAACACACTTTACCATCAAGGTCTAGATGGTACTCTTCTTCAATGCATTGATCATAATGAATCTAACTCTCCCTTACATGAGCTTCATGAAGGTATTTATGGTACACATTCAAGTGGTCCTACTCTCACCAAGAAACTTCTGAGAATGAGATATTACTGGCCGACAATGGAAAGAGAGTCCTATCAATTTGCTAGGAAATGTCCTAAATGTCAAATTCATGGTAACCTCATACATGCACCAACACAGGAGCTGCAACCATTCACCACATCTTGGCCTTTTGGTCAATGGGGACTTGATCTAGTGGGAAAGATTCATCCTTCCTCTTCAAATGGGCATAAGTTCATTATCACCGCCACAGAGTACTTCACCAAGTGGATCGAAGCAGTCCCAATGACCGTCGTGACTAGAAAGCAGATCTCATCATTCATCCTCAACTATCTCATTTGCAAAAATGACATTCCTATTTCCATCATCATAGATAACGAATGTCCTTTCAAGAATCAAGATGTGCGAGAGGTATGTAAACGATTCAAAATACAACATCACTTTTCCACACCGTACTATCCACAAAGAAATGGCCAAGCAGAAGCATCAAATAAAACAATCCTAAAAATCCTCAAGAAAACAATGAATGATGCAGGCAAGGATTGGCATGTAAAACTCAATCTGACACTTTGGGCCTACATAACAAGTATCCACACACCTTCAGGGGCTACCCCATATTCATTGGTGTATGGTTCAAAAGCAATTTTGCCTCTTGAGGTAGAAATCCCATCTCCCCGAGTATCTTTGAAGGGCCTCATACCAGATGAGGAATATCGAGTGCACAGGTTGCAAGAACTAGAGCTTCTTGATGAAAAATGAAAACGTGCCTATGACCATCTTAAGGTGCATCAACAATGAATGTGCAAAATCTATAATCATAAAGTCATCCCAAGGGCTTTCAAAGTCAGTGATCTAGTCCTAAAATAAAATCCCAGAAATTAGCAAGATTGAGAAAAGAAGGGCAAGTTTGAACCCAATTGGTTGGGACCCTTTTGTCATCATATCAACCTATGGATTAGGAGCATATCAGTTGTCAACATTAGAAGGGGACGTGCTTGGCGAACCAACCAACAATATCCATATAAAGAAGTTCTACACTTGAGTTATCCAATGAACGGATCAAGCAAAAAAAAAAAAATTAAAAAAGTATAAAAAATCGTCACTATGGTGAAACCTAGCAAACAAGCACCCTGTGACACACAAAAAAAAAAAAATTAGAAAAATGAAAAACAAATAAAAAAGGTGCAATAAAAACAAGTGGTGAAAACCTGACAACAGGTGCTATTTGTGAGAGAACAACTCCTCTATCTATCGATACTCACATCATATCTTTAATCCATCTGATCTAAGCCCATAGCCATCGCAAAACACTTATACACATAGCATTATCTAGGACATACTTAGCGTAGTCACTGTTCTTGTTTATCTAAACAATTATCCATATCATATCCCACCATGGCTTGGTGATTAACATATATATCCACATCGACAAGTGTCCATAGCTAGGGGCAACATTCATCTCGCTTTAGCATTCAGACAACAAACAAGGATTGCAACATACTATGGAAACCATTGTCAAAGCTACTCATCGGACTAGAAAATAGGATCATTATCCAACTACAACTTCAACACACACACGATGGATGATATATTCTGAATTATGATGTGTTTACATTTGGCATGAATTTTTGACTATTTGTATCTTTATTTCTTAATCATTAGATCTCCTGAGCTACTTAAGGATGCACTGAGCTAGAGAAGCAACGAAGGATTCTGATATTTTCTTTGGTTTTTTGTTTGTGAAGCAATCATTCATATGATGCAAATTTGTCTTGAGACATGATTAGAAACATATCATTGAAGACATTTCCCATTTTGCACATAAAAATGGTTAACTCTTGTCTGTTTTACACAAGCAACACTCAGGTCGTCTTGGTTCAATTATACCTTGACTCTTGTATCATCTTGCAATATCAAAAATCATGTAAGTTATACTCAGGTCATTATGGTTCAATTATACCATGATGCTTGTATTAACTTTCAACATATCAAAAGCTCAATGATGACAAAAAGAGCACAAACAAAGTGACTAATGAGAATGACAACAACATAATTAAAGTGATCATGTAGTTGCATATCATCTTAAAATTGTAGTAAGTTGCATATCATTTTAATCTTGTATTAGTCTCATATCATTATCATTATCATTTACATCTCATTTTCAATATACATCTCATATCATTATCATTATCATTTACATCTCATTTTCAAGTTACATCTCATAATCATAACATTCAGATAACATCACATCTTGTATCAAAGTAAACATATCAATGCATATCACAAACACCTATTCATCAAAAACCATGCATTCACATCATCATATAATAATCAATATTAAGAGATCAAGAACATAATTATTATCTAAGCATCTAATCATCCTCATAGTATCATCATATCAAATAATGAAATTTTGATGGAGAAGTGGATGTGGATTTTGGGACATAAGGACTTAAAATGGATGAAGGAGATGATAGAGGATTTAAGATAGTGTATTTTGAGACATAGGGACCCAAAAGAGATTTGAAAGGTGGGAGATGTTTAGATGGAGTGAAAAAAGCCTACAATAGCAAGTTTGGATGCCAATTTTGATTTTTCTTTATGATGTGACATTTTTATGAGTAACTTGGGGATCCACATGGTTTTTCATTTTTCTGTCCTTTGTGTTTCTTTGCAATACATTGCTTCTGTAGACACCTAAAATTGTCCTTCAATAAATAAATATTTATTATTTATTTAATTATTTTACTATAATTTCTTCTATTAATTAAATAAGTATTTTTATCTATTTATTTAATTAATTAGCCATTTCCAATTTTAATTAAATAAATATTTTTTAATTAATTAATTAATTCATTATCTATTTCTATGATCAATTAAATAAATAATTTTATTTAATTAGTTCATTCATTCTAGCTATTTTTACTATTTATTGAATAGATATTTTTATTTATTTATAATGCGCACCATAAATCAATCATAATCAATAACACATCACACGTGGATAAGAGAAAATCAATACCATATATCATATATATCTCTCAAAATTGTCAAAATGTACAATAGGTATCATGTCTATCAGTACAACAAAGTGATCAATACAACAAGAAAGATCTCTTAGGTATGACTATCTCTTGAGGCAGAGGGTTTGGTAGCAGATGTTCTAGCTCCTAGATCTCCACCAGATGGATCATGTCGTGCCAGCCCCATAACACCTCTTCTTTTCATCCTCGTATGACTACGTCTGGATCGAGTGGACGCCACTGCAACAAGCTAGGAGCTCTATGATCTCAAGGGACCATATCCTCATACAAACGCCTTTAATACTCGGCTTCCTTGGCCTAGTACTGTATCTCCCTCAGTGTGTCCCAGAGAAAAGCACCTACCGTAGCTCTCTCTAACATGTCAACAAGGGCCTCTTCTCGGCCCTGACGCTCTACTGCTATATCCCTCTCTACTCGCAACTACGTAATCTGTCACTGTTGCGCTAGCACCTATGCCTGCAGCTCCTACATCGAGATCTATAGCACCCTAATCTGAGCATCTTGATGGTAGGTTGGCACCCTGATTTGAATAGGTACCCGTGTCATGGTCCTAGCTGCACCTGTCCCTGTCTGAGGCACTGGTGGAGGTAGAATGTTAGATCTCCTCCTCTGAGCAGGTCTCCTATCATCCTCCATCACTCCCACAATAGCTAACAATGCACCTATCCTCACACCCCCACCCGCACCAAGCATGAGACCACCTCTACCACCTCCACCTCTACCATCCCCACCTCCACCCCTTCCATCCCCACCTCTATCACCTCCACCTCTACCATCCCCACCTCCACCACCCCCTCCACCTCCATCTCCTCCCTCCTCTCCCTCATCCTCCTCTCTCCATCTAGGACCCCCTCACCTCTCTGGCTGCTCCTCCTTATCATAATCAAAAGATGGCAATAGCTCTGCCGGATCAAATATGTGCACCACTCCATGTGCCACAAAGTAAGTTGAGAACTCCTCTATCATCCAAGCATCCACTACCCTAGCCCCCTAATCCTAGATCTTTCCTGCCAGGGTTATATACTCATCCATGGTTTATCCGCTATCTAGGGTAGGCCCCCACTTTGACACATCTTATCATCGACGAGCATACAAATAGGCTTCTTGTGGTATCTCCTATTGTCTACCATACTGTCAATGAATACGACTGTGAAAAAATCGCTCAATGATAAAGGGCGTCCACCCAATCAGGTACCTAGATATATATACATAGGGCATCTCTAGCCCATCCTCGACCCATACCTTGCAATCCATATATGGTCTCCAGATGACCGTATCGATGTCATCTAACGCCCTTCACCAGTGCTCTAGTTTACCCAGCTTACGCTGGACAACTACAACTGTATACCCATATGCATATGAACGACCAACTGGTCTATCTCTGTTGGCAAGTGGCCTCGACATTGGTATATGCTCCTAGGCCCACACCTGTAATAAAAGTCACCCCAGTTGATAGACTAGTGTATTGCAGATATACTACTTGGCAGAGCTCTCAATATAGGTGGGCCAACATACAAGACCCCCATGCAAACCTGCGTCCTTGCATCACCACCTCCTCCAAAACCAATCCCCATCCAATGACCAGCCCCTTTGACCTACGATCAAGACACATGAAACCACCGATGAAACCTGCTAATACTGACAGTAGCGGAGCGTAACCCAAATCCAAAAACTCCTGCCACAGGATCTTGTAGCCACTAATGTGATCATCCTGAAAGACATGACAAAGAGACTCTGTGCCACCCTCCTCGGTCTGCTCATAGGGTAACAAATCCCCAACCATAGGAATCCATAGAATCCGATAATAGTCCTCTAGTGTAACTATCATCTCGTCGGTTGCTAAATGAAAGGTGTTTATATCATTGTGCCACCTCTCTGCCAATATTGTCAATAACCCCCGATTAATGATATATCAGGGCATGTCTAGTAAGGATGCTAATCAACATCTCTCAATCACATCTCTGTCAGCCTGTGACAAGCATGGGATAGGTGTTCATAGCTTCAAGAATCACTCCCGAGACCTTAGCACACCAAGCTCTACCTGCAAATCAACACATATCCACCATCAGTTCTCGATTCAATTAAATCTATCAAAAATAAAAAAACAAATCAACTTAAAAATGCGAACTATATTAAAAACACATCAGAAACATATTCGCATCAATCAATGAATCATATCAGTGCATCATATTAGGACTCATTTAATCAATCAAGACTCATATCAAAATCAAATCCATAACACAATCAAGACTCATAATGAAATCAAATCCATATCACAATCAAGAATCATTACAAAATCAGATCCATAACACAATCAAGACTCATAACGAAATTAGATCCATATCGCAATCAAGAATCATAACAAAATCAGATCCATATCACAATCAAAAGGACCCATATCGAAATCAAGACCCATAACAAAATGATCCATTATGAAATCAGATTCATAATGGAATCAGGACTCATATCAAAATCAAGTTCCATATCGACTCAAGACCCATATCGAAATCAAGACCCATAACGAAATTAAGACCCACAATAAAAATCAGATCCATATTGACAACTGGACTCATAACGAAATCATATCCATATCAACAACTTGACTCATATTGAAAAGCGACTCATATCACAATCCAACAACATATCAAAATCAGACATCATAACAAAATAAGACTCACATCAGATCACGCTCCATATTAGACAATCGACGAACCCATATCAACATCTACGCAACCTATCCAATCCATTTGACATATGATGCATTTTTCAAAACACCTTTTTTCCAACTTTTTGCCCTACACGCTAAATCAGGGCTCCAAAGCACGAAGCTCCCATGTATGCGCTATAAAACACACCTTACGTGCTATGTTTCTATCACATGCTACAACATGGCTTCAATGCACTAGCCTGTTTACCTGACATTCTATTTTACCCTATGCGCTAACTGTCATACCGGTCGCACTACTCTGTTTACCCTACACGCTAAAGCTATCCTATGCGCTACCTGTCATACCCTTTGTGCTGCTCTATGAACCCTATGCACTAAAAGCACCCTACGCGCTAACCTACCCCCTGACTACGCTAATATTTGACACTTAAATGCTAAACCTACCTAGGGTTTGATATGTGCTAAACTTCGTATCGCATGCGCTAAAGGACCTACCCTATGCGCTAAACCAACAAATTCTGACCCAAAAATTGAAAAATGTGACAAACATCATAAAATTAATAAAAAACAAGAGGGATTTTGGCCACTTACTGGTGGGCCATATGTGGTGGGTCTCTGGTATCACATGACGCGCTCAAATCGGTGTGAAGAGTATGGAATCGACATCGTGGTCAGAGCTCCAAATGTCACAATCACAAGAAGGCAAGTGTGCAAATGATTTTTCAAAATCACTTTTTACCTTTTAATAGGGTAAATCAATGAGCTAATAAGTGGGGCATGTATTTTAATCCCACTTTTTTATTATTAACCTTATCCACATCATTTTTTTTGGGAGATGAATCAATAATGTGCATCCAACGTAGTCAATATTCTCATAGTGCAATCAATTCAAAAATGATCACAAAATTGACAAATTTTCACCAGACCCTTGATCCATCTCCTGAGGGGGCATCATCAATATCGTTCATCAAATCTACATCTGGGGCATCATATCGACAACTTTAGTGACAACATCATATCAAAAAAATTTGGCAGCATATCCAGCGATTTTCTTTGAATCAACATGTACACACACATCACTTCAAAGAGGGGCAAAATGTAAACGTATAAATTTGACCACTGTCTTAAATAAATATTTAATATTTATTTTAACCCCATTCCTCCTATAATTAAATCTTATTTAATTAATTTCTTCATTTTCATCTATTTGATTAAATGAATTACTCAATTTATCTAATTAAATTCATCTAAATCTTTTCTAGCCTTTAATTAAATAAATCACTTTATTTAATTAATTCCCCTTTCTTCCTTTTAATTAAATTTACATTTAATTAAATCCCCCCACTTGTATTTATCCAAGTTGCATCTATTTTGGTTGAAATAAAATATTTTATTTTAATTAAAATTCTTTTCCCTCATCCACTTGCATTTTCCTACATCTTCCACTTGCCTCCTAAACCCCTTCTAGATTCTTCTAATCATTTCCAATTTAGCCCAATTCATCTCCTAATCATTGTCACATTCCTAAGTAAAAGGAAGTCACTTTTCAAAAACCTCCAAAGCCTTCAATAACCATTAAAGATTTTATGTCTTCAAATGGTTAACCTCTAAAGTCTTCCAAACCATTAAAGACTCTTACATAACCATTTATGGTTAACTCACCTTTGACCTTTGGTTAAAGACTTTCCTCTAACTTAACCATCATTTTGACTCAAGGGTCTCATCAAGCACTTATGGCTTTGACCATAGTTATCCATTTAACCTTTGCACAAGAGTTTACCCCTTGGGTAAAAGCTTTATCCAATGGATAACCCTAACCTAACCTTAACCCTTACCTCCTAAGGTAACCTTCATGTCTTCTCAGACATTTAATGCCTCTTGCATCTCCTCTCAAGCAACCTCTTGTTGACAATTGTCACCATTTCATTGGCGAAAATTGTAAACATGTATTGATTAACTTTCAATCCTAACCCTTGTTAAGATTATTCAATCTTAACCATCCATTGCCCTATTTTCCCTATAAATAGAGCTCCCATTCTTCATTTTTCATATATCCAAGTTTCATGCATCTATATTATAGTCTAATTTACTAATAATTTTAGCTTCTCTTTGTTAAAATATCATCATAAATATTTAAAAGCATTTCATTTTCATACCAATAGTATATCCATGCTAGTATATCATGATTAGGATAATTTAGCAATATCTTTATCATATTACTATCTTCATACTAGCTTAATCATCATAAGTTTTAACACATCATATAGATCGTAGAATGCATTCATGCATATAGATCACAATATCACTCATCCTTGGAGTTGTCATTCCTAAGTCATTTGCTCAATGATCTGAGAGCGAAACATTGGTTTTAGGGATCCCGTGAGATAAAGAACAAAGGGACACCTCTTGGGAAGTTAAACTAGTTCAAATTAGTTTATATACTTGCACCAAGAGTCTCATTGGTATGTAGGTCATTTGATCTTGATTTATTCATTTTTGATCACCGCATTTTCCTACGTACAATATGATGAGAGCAACCATTGTCAATTACCCATTCATCTTTCTCCACAACTTTAGCAGCTAAAGCTTTCCCTTCATAAGTGCAACTTGTATAATCTACAGTTATAGGATCATCTTCCTTGATAGCAATGGACACAAATTCTTCTCTTGAAATACCCTTATCCAACTTATCATCTATCACACCTTCATCAACAACATAATAACACTTCTTCTGATATTTAGACTTATATGGTGTAAATGACTTCTTATGATTTCTATCTTTCTGAACACCTTGATGCAAAATGTCCTATCTTACTACATGAAAAACATTTAAGAGGTAACTTTCTTTAATACTTGTGGACACCTTTAGGCAATATTTTGGCAATAAGTGCTTCAAGATCCTCAAGCTCTCTTTCTTCATCTTCCATGTCTTCCATCTCTTTCTCACATCTAGATACTCTTGTATAACTTTCTCCTAGATTATATTTCTGCTTCCTGAAAATAGTAGCTTTGAATGCAAACTCAGTCTTAGGAAGAGTCTCCAAACTCACTCAGCTCAAAAGCAACAAGTTTACTGATCAACATGTCACTTGTCACATTTGTCATAGTCTGGATCTCATCAATAGCAACAACTTTATGCTTGTAAGCAGGAGGAAAGGATCTCAACACTTTTAGCAATAATCTCATACTCTTCAAAGATTCCACAGACACATCTGATTCCACACACAAGCTCATTCACTTTCTACATAAAAAAAGTAATATTCTCATCTTCACCCATCTTCAGGTTCTCATATTTTCCTTTCAAGCTCTGCAACTTAGCAATCTTCACATGACTATCACCTTCATGCAAGGTCTCCAAATTTACTCAGATCTCATGAGCAGTTTCAAGATCCATCACATTAGTCATCTTAGAATCTGACAAGGCACTCGACAATGCTTCCTTGGCTCTAATATTGATTTTTTCTTCCTTTATCTCATCTAGAGTAGTAGGACCATTCTGTAGAGCATTATAGACATTCTTAGTGATCTTCTAGTACTCTTCTCCAATGCATCTCAAATGAATTTGCATCCAGCTCTTCCAGAGATTGTGGTTCGTTCCATCAAATCTCAGACTATCCTTCTTGAAAGCAAAGGTTGTCATCCCGGATCACCTCAAGCAGTCAAGCTTCTTCCAGAGGATCTAGCTCTGATACTAATTGTTGGCAACAATGGGGGGGGTGAATTAGTTTGCACTAGAAACTACTGCAACTTAAATCATAAAATAGATCTGATAATTAACAATTAAAGCATTAATCAACACCACATCAATAGCACACGTAATACCAAGATTTTTGACATGGAAAACTTGGTTAAGGGAAAAACCATGGTGGAAACCTACCCACAATGAGATAATACCCTGTTAGGAGTAAATGTGAATATTACAATGGGAATGCACATGTATTCAAGCACACTACCTAAAGCTCACTGCTCAAAATAAGAAACCCAGAAAGGCTACAACCTTAAGGGAAGGTTCACTGCCTTACATGAAGTCTCACTAACTTACAAAAACATTCAGACTACAATTCAGATCATATGAACTGTGAAAATAACATCTCCATATGCTTGAGTACAGTTTTGGTTAAGCTCACTATCAAATTTTCTCTGCAACACACTTCTTCACATAAGTTCACACAACTTCGCTGCTACTAAATGATTGATACAATATTCGCATACAACATATTCACTTACAATGATTATTACATATATTTATACAAACCCTTCAACCTATATTTCAAGGTCAATTAAACCCTCAATTCAAATTACAAAATAATATCCTCACACACTACAACAATACATGTGTACCCAAATAATGTCGGCTAAGACATAGTCTGGACCCAAATCGATACCGCAAATATGAAACACCTCCAATAATTACACCTCGATCATCTGCAAAACACTACAACCATGAAGAACATCACCGGTTAGTAAAAATCTTCAATAACGTGAACAATAAGCAATGCGGACCACCAATATGAATAGAACATGATCTAGAAACATTCACAAGCAATGTGAATTGCATCACAACAACCACAACAACTTGGATTACAAGAATCATCATCATCTCACTACTAGAGCTCAAGAACATCAACATTAATGACTAACAACCTGAAAGATTCACTTGTGGATATCCAAATCATGAACCAAGATAACTAAGGACACATATCAATGTCCATAACACATTCCACTTATCCGCAACCAACAATTCCAGAGCAAAACTAGAATACCAAATAAAATGAACAACTACATAACATCCCAATACCGGATCTCATAACTCAATCAAATCATCATGCAAACCTCTACAAATGGGAATGAACCATCTGCAAACAACATACAAGAAACCCTTTAAACCACATTATCTCATCGGCAATACACAAGTTAAACCAACTCATCCAATCAAACTGCAACAAAAAATACTCAAAAAAAACTTTCCAATAATTTCCTCATCAACAATCTCCACATATGTTGACATCAATGATAACATATCAACCAATATCCAACATAACATATAGTGGTCAAAGTGTTGTGGATTATGTTATTTTCTCACAAAATTACACCTTAAGGATAACACATGAGAGAGATAGGAGAATGCCTAGTAGAGCTAGAATCATATCATAATCCTATATATTTAAAGTTGGTCATTCATATAAATATGCAATAGGGGGCAAATCCATTTCAAACAAAAGAAAGCATCTTCACATGGTAGAATTCACATGAATCAAGAAAATCAGGAAATCTTCAAGGGTGCCCTTAAGTAGTTTATTAGAGCATATGAGATTAATTCAGGTTATACGAAACATCATCTTGTAAGAAAAAATGTGTTGATTCCCTAATCGACAAGGCTTTTTATGAGTGTAAGAGAAATAGACCCAAAAGAGAGGAAAAAAAAAATTTCCTAGAAAATTCTTGGTTCGATGATGAGTGCAAGTTAGCAAAAAGAAATTTGCAAGAATGTGGGATGGGCAAGGAAAGCAAAAAAGAGCACAAAAAATTGCTAAGATGTAAAAAAAATAAAAATGTGTGGGCATAAGAAAGATGGAGTTTATTAATCTTGGAAAATAAAATCCCAAAAGCTTTTGGAAAGAGTTGCAACCATAGAGAAAACAAATAAAAAATATTATCATGATGCTTCAATGGCTTGAATATGAAAAGATGTTATATGAATGTGGTTAACATACACACAAATCCCTTGTATTCATTACCACTACTAAAATTTTCACCATTGAAGATATCATTAAAGGCATTAAAAGGTTGGTATTGGGGAAAGCACATGATATAGATGGGTTGCACGTAGAGCACTGAAAATGAGACATTGAGGTCCTTGCACCTCATATCAATCATATATTCAACAATGTCAATCAAGATGAGTTTCCAGAAAATTAGACGACCAACATTGTGATTCCTCTTCACAAAAGAAGAGATATAAACAATCCATCAAACTACCACACTATTATGGTTAGCCCCCTCTTGGAGAAACTTTTTGGAAACATGGTTGAATGCAAAATTAGATGTTAGACAGAAAAAGAAGGAAAAAGAGCTAAAGGATAGGCAAGTTTTAGACCAAAGAATTCCAATATTGACCATGGTGTTACCCATAGGCTCATAGTTGAAAAAATATGGAATATTCAAGGGGGTGAGGCCTTTTGTTTCTTTGTAGATTTTTAAAAAGCCTTTGACACAATAACACATGACAAAATTTGGAATAGAATGGAGGAACTAGTAGTTCCAAATGAGCTTAGAACAATGGTTCATAGGCTTTATGAGCTGGGCAAGGCTAAAATCAAAACCATGGATGGGAGTTAGAGTGCTTTGGAAGTGATATTGGGGTCAAACAAGGTTATCCACTTTCCCCAACTTTGTTTGGGCTATATATTGATAAGTTAAAAGAGTGACTAGACAATACTAGTGGAGAAGGAGTGCAACTGACTAAATATGTAATAAAAATACTTCTATATGTAGATGACTTTATTTTAATTGCTAAAATAGCTTATGGTTTGAGCGAGCACATTAAGGCACTTGAAACATTTTGTCAGAATGTTGGGATGCAAGTGAATACTAGAAAAACCAAAGTGATGATCTTCTCTTTGAAAAGAAATAAAAAGACACAAAATAACTTTCTTTATTAAGGCAATCCGTTAGAAGTGGTGAATGCATACAAGTACCTTGGGATTGATTTTCACAACAAACTCAATTAAAAAATGTGCAGAGTAAAAAATTTAAGGACGAAAAACACTATTTTCCTTTCAAATAGATGTATGAATCCAGAGTTATGGGATTGAAAAACCAAGAGAATGCTTTTTGGTTTATTGGTTATTTTGGTGGTCCTCTATGGATGTGGAATTTGGGATAGCAACATGTCAAATCAAAATTGGAGACAAGTAGAAAGAATTCAAAAACATCTAATCACAAGTAGTTTCAAAATAATAACCGTTTTCGTGTATGAGATTTTATTAGGTGAAACTGGCACTTTTCCTTTGGAAGCATCAATAATGGTCTGTTTGCTAGGTTACCTAAAAAGACTCAAAATATGTAAAAATATCACCTACTTATGATGATTTTGGAGGAAAGCCTAGATAGATGGAAGAACACATGGATGAAACAAAATGACAAGTGGACAAAGAAATGAGAGGTTAATATTAAGGAATTTCCAAATACCAACAAGGAAATTAAAATGTTTGTGAGGGAAAAATTAAAGAGTAGCTTATGGTCAAAACAAAATGGGCAAAAAAAAGTATACTATATCAGAGAATTCAATCCAACGGGAGATCATGAAGAAATTGCCTACATAGGAGAAAATATTCAATGGAAAGCAAAACTATAGAGAACTAGCTCTCATCACATGAGGTGTGAAACATGTAGATGGATGATACCTAAAGAAGAATGAGAAAAGAGAATATGCCTGTTTCACAACACAAGAGTGGTAGAGATAGAGAAACACTTGGTCATGGAATGTCCAACACAAAGACATTCATACCGAATATGAGGATATTTAAAAAACAGACAGTTTAGGCAATTTTTTTGAGGAAACAAAGCTAGACAAAACAAAAAACCTACTGATCAAAAATCACCGTTGAAGAGAAGATCCAAAGAGGAGCTCACAAATTTGTTAAAGCTTAGGTGGCCTATTTTTTGGGGTGTGTGCTATTTCTTGGGTCCCAAAGGCTACTTCGGCCTCGTGGATGTTATTAAAATATTTCATTCATTCATTCACAAAATGGCATCACATCATTCAACATTATTGTGTAGGGGAAAAAGTGAGACTAAGCAAAGAAGACCCAATCCCACTATCATGTACACACTTGTGGAATACGAGAGAGCCTAAGGAGGTAACACATGTCAACTAATTCTTGTGAGGAAGAGAGAGCCAAGGATTACCTCTTAGGGTTTCTATTCCTTTGCTGTAAATGAGAGATATGAGAGATGCAAAGTACATATTGGAATGATTTAACCTAGAATACAAGTATACACAAGTAACCCTAATATGGAAATGCAGAATTGAAAATAACTGATATACTACTAAAAAGTAGAAATTAGAAGGCAAACTCAGAGGTGCACCTGTGCCATAAATCTGAGCCAAAATATCTGGGACAGGAGTGCTACGCCCCTGTCCTAATTCTGCAAACTAGAAGTTGTACCGGACATGCTGGAATTTGAAGACTGCAAGATGCTGTCTTGTAAAATTCTGCTTGAAAATGGGAGGACCAGGGTACCATGCCCCTGTCCCAGGGGTTTTTGTTGAGATCTAATCCCTGGAATTGTCTCTATGTGCTCTTCCAGTCCTGAAAGTTGCAGCGATGCTTGGTTCCCGAATCTACACTTGTAGCTAAAAATAGGGTTTTGCGTGGCTATATGGGGTTTTGCCTTAGTCAAACCACTGTTTTGGTGATTTCCACCTCAACAAATAGCCAAATTGTATAGTAAAATAGTGTGTGCAAGAATCTTGTGTGTGTGCAAGATCCTAAGATGAGTGCAAACAATCTAGAGCAACCCTAAAGAGTAAACCCAAAATGCTTGTAATTGACAAAGTAAATGCCCTAAATCAATGATGCAAAGTGATCTAAAGCATGAATGTAAATCAAATTGATTTAATGAAGCTCATACAAAGACATGAAAGCAACATGAAACCATACCTAACCCCAAGGGAGGGGTACAAACTAATCTTCAGTCTAAGATCCCCTATTGCTTTCCTATATCTTCAAAAGCCCCCAATTGATGAAAGAATGCTTGATCAATGCTTGATAGGCATTGTTGGATATTGTTGAAGACTCTAAAAGATCTTCTCTTTCGCTACATAGAAGGTTCCTTGTGATCGATTCGCTCCAAACTTCTCTAGATCTTAGATTCCTCCTTCAAATGAAGAAAGAGAGCATTTATGTATGAAACCCTAGATCTTAATTTCATCTTTAGGCTGACCTAGGATTTGAATTTCCCACCAATTTATTGGGTTTAAGCATATCATAGAATTATGCTCCCAAAATTTCAGGAAAAATATCGGGGCCAGGTGCAAAGTGCACTCGGTCCAACCAGCTTTTCACCAAATTTTCAAGAGTGTTAGATATGATGATATTAGAGCGAATCCCAAAGTTACAGTTGATTTCGAGATGTTTTGACATGCGAAATCGGGCCTTAAAGGTCGAAATAGGACATAATTAGGGTTTATGATTTAATGATTTATTGAAGGAATACAATGAAAAGGGGCATGCTTAGGGTAAAGGGCCAAAATTTATAATGTGTGTAGTGATGAAATATAAATTTAGATTAAATTAAATTAATTAATTAAATGCTTAAAGGAGATTAGAAATGCAAGATGCAAAACACACTAAGACGGGTGCTAAACCAAGTGTGGAATTGTACCACCCTAGCAAGGGTGTACAATTTTCGACATTACAATTATATACAATGGAACCCACACCCACTGTTACTCACCAGGATGAGCACATCCAGAGAATGGAAAGGGGAAACTTCTTAATTTCACTTTCTTGCTAATGTAATTTTTAAAATTAATTGTTTTGATATTATTTTTATTTGATATAGAATTGATGATAAAGAAAATGGAGATTGTTAGAAATCAACATGAATTCATTCAAATAATGAGTCCAACCATAAGCTACATGAATTAAAACCATTTCACTAACATATCAAGAAAGATTAACGTCAAACATAGAGAATTAAAGTAAGTAAACATATAAATATAATGATACTTCCATGATCGAACGTGCAACTCTTCCTTGGCCTCCTCCTCTCCAAGATCTTGTTGCCATGAATGTTGCTCTCAGTTTGGGTACCAACACAAGAATGACAAATGAAGATTGGGAGATGGTTGGTTATGTGATATTTGGAGGTGAGTATGGAAGGGCTTGTTGAATGTCCATAGTAACACCAAAAATAGTGGTACTACTATGACAATGGAATGAAAAATCCCTTGAGATATGAAAAGACAACCTCACTATACTTGCTAGCCAACCTTCCCTTAAAATGGAAATGGGAGCTCCCTTTTACAGGCAAAGTGGGCTAATGGATGGTCAAGATTGAATGTCTTAAGAAGGGCTAAGATTGCTTGAGGATTCCATGATCCTCAATCCATGTGCTCTTCCTCAAGCAATCACATGATGACAAGTGTCAACAAGGGAAGAATTGAAAGGGAAATGGACAAAGACTTTAATTCTTGAGAAGACATTAAGGAAGCCATTAATGGTCAAGTTGATGGGTTTGGGCTTAACCCAAGGTTGTAGGAATGTGCAAGAGTCAAGTGAGGGTTAGAATAGTCAAAGCTCATGTGGGTTTTCTTGTAAAAGGGAGAAGGCTTTGAAGGCTTTGTAAGAGCCTTAATGGTTGATAAGTGATCCTTGTAAGGAAGTAAAGTAGCGGAAACAACTTCCTACACTAACCTTGAGAGGAGGGTAATGCAAAACTTTTTCAGATTGTTAGAACAGTTACAGAAAATAGAAATAGACATAATAGCATTCATACCACAACACAGTGATTTACGTGGGGAAAACCCTTTCGGGAGAAAAACCCCACCCTCCAAAAGCAGCTCAATATTTTATTCAGCAATCAAAAACAGATTACAACATACTTGCAGAGCAAGCTCTTCGCAGGAGTAGCACTAATCAGAGATTCAGAGGCAACTCAATAGCCATGAGACTCTTACACACAACCTCTATCTCACACACCTCATAAATAGGAGATACAATACAAGAAACCGTCAAACGGTATTACAAAACCATGGGCTAAAACCACCCAATAAGGTGTAGCCGACCTTATCTCCCTTCTATGACATGTTAAAGCACACATCAACACATGTCGCTCCCTTTTACAGCTCATTTATGTATCCGATACAAATTATTTTTCCTATTTCAGGAGTACAAACTTCCGGAGGCCATAACTTGAGAACCGGGTGTCCGATTGACGAACCGTTTGAAGCGCCGGAAAGCTCGCGAAGTGCTCTATCACCTCGTAACCCGCTTCGCCGGTTACGGCCACTTTTTAGGGCGTTTCGGAGCCTTTAAAGTCCCCAAAATTAAGTTTAAACATTTTATTGCACCCCTCCAAGACGAAAACATTAATATCTTCAAAACTAGCTGTGACCTTGCGACGCGACTTTACCAGAATGCTTATCTAGCCAACCAGAAGCTTCAGGGAGAGTTTCGCACCATTTCGTGCTCAAATGAAAACTTACTATAAATAGTAACCTCGCATAAATGCAAGGTTGAGACACCATTTTTCCCAACAAATCTCCCACTTGTCGAACACCTTGCATGAGCGGAAGGGAATGTCAACACAATGAATCAATTGCTAGGGGCCATAAGGCCCATAGACTCTGAACACCATCTGAACTTCTTTGTGCTCACAACCTTAGTTAAAGCATCTACAACATTCATCAAAGTTTCCACCTTAACCAGCTTCACCCTACCATCTTCGACCATATCTCTAACAAAATGATACTGAACATCAATATGTTTGGTCCGGGCATGAAATGTCGGGTTCTTAGCTAGGCTAATTGCACTTTGACTGTCACAGTAAACTGTCACTGTACCTTGTTTTATTCCAATATCCGAACACAGTCTCTTAAGCCAAATGGCCTCTTTACAAGCATGAGTAGCTGCCATATACTCTGCTTCAGTAGTGGATAAAGCAACCACACCCTGTCGCTTACTCATCCAACTAATTGCACCACCAAACAAAGTAAACACATAAGCACTGGTGGATCTTCTGCTATCAATATCACCTGCCCAATCTGAATCCACATAACCATGGATATCAAGGGAAGTCATGTCTCCAACTGAATTACCATGATAACACAAAGAATACTCTGAAGTACCCTTCAAATATCTAAAGACTCTTTTGACTGCATCCCAATGAACTCTACCAGGATTAGACATATATCTAGAAAGTACTCCCACTGCTTGGGCAATATCTGGTCTAGTACAGACCATAGCATACATCAAGCTTCCAACCGCACTCTGGTAAGGCACTCTGCTCATGTCTTCCATCTCCAATGGGGATGTAGGACAATCTGAAACAGATAGTTTCATTCCAACTGTAAAAGGAACACTCAATGGTCTACAATTCTGCATGTTGAACCTCTGTAACACTGAATTCACATACTTACTCTGGCCTAGCCATAGCTTTCTGTTCACCCTATCTCTTCTAATTTCCATCCCAAGAATGTGCTTTGCTGCACCAAGATCTTTCATTTCAAATTTAGCAGCGAGCTGAGACTTCAGTTCTGAAATCATACCTTTCCCTTTACCAATGAATAACATATCATCAACATACAATGCAATGAATAAGAAATGATCACCATAAGATTTATAATAAACACAGTGATCTGATTTAGAACGTTCAAATCCCAAACTCAACACATATGTATCAAATTTCTGGTACCACATCCTAGGACTTTGTTTGAGGCCATACAAAGATTTCTTCAATTTACAGACCAAATTACTTTTGCCTTTCACCACATAGTGCTCCGGCTGTGTCATATAAATATCTTCCTCCAAATCACCATGAAGGAAAGCAGTTTTCACATCCATTTGCTCGACCTCTAAATCATAAGCAGTAGCAATAGAAAGCAAAAATCTAATGGACGTCATTTTTGCAACAGGAGAAAATATCTCACCATAATCAACACCCTCAACCTGAGAGTAGCCTTTTGCAACCAACCTTGCTTTATACTTCTCAATGCTTCCATCTGAACCAATCTTTTTCTTGAACACCCATTTACAACCAACAGGTTTTCGTCCTTCGGGCAATGGTACAAGATCCCATGTATCATTCTTTTTCAAAGCTGCCATTTCTTCTTCCATAGCAATCTTCCAGGATTCTGCATCATTCATACCTAATGCCTCTTCTACAGATTTCGGTTCATCCACACTAGTATTCAGAGCAAAAATACATCTCCAATCATCAGGTGAATACCTTTCAGGTGGTTGTCTATGTCTTGTAGACCTTCGAACAAGCTGAGTTGGAGGTTCTTCCTCCTCTTCTGAAGATTCAGAGCTAGACGAGCTCTCCTCAAATTCTTGCCTATCTAGGGGTCTCGATTCAACTCTTTCAGGTGTAGAAGGAAGTTGAATCACATCTTCTTTTTTAGTCTGTTCTGGCTGCAATGCAACAGAAGGAGACTTAATTTCTCTAAAAATAACACTTCTACTGTGAATTACCTTTTGTGCAACAGGGTCCCAAAGCTTGTATCCTTTCATACCATAACTATACCCGATGAAGATACATTTCACAGCCTTGTTCTCCAACTTTGTTCGCTTCTCCTTTGGCACATGTGCATATGCCTCGCAACCAAAAACTCTAAGATGTCTCAATGAAGGCTTGTGACCTGACCATGCTTCCATAGGCATTTTATCAACAAGAGCTGATGTAGGAGACTTGTTAATCAGGTAGCAAGCGGTGGCAACAGCTTCAGCCCAAAACTTTTGTTCGAGACCAGCACCACTCAACATACTCCTAGCCTTCTCCATCAGTGTCCTGTTCATTCTTTCTGCAACTCCATTCTGCTGTGGAGAATACGGAGTTGTCTTCTGCTTGTTAATTCCACAGTCTTTACAGAATCTATCAAAATCATTAGAGCAAAACTCACCACCATCATCAGTTCTCAAACATTTTATTTTCTTTCCAGTCTGCAACTCAACCATTGCTTTAAATTCTTTAAAACGACTAAAAACTTCAGATTTACTCTTTAGAAAATAAACCCATGTCCTTCTACTAAAATCATCAATAAATGAAACATAATATGTGGATTTTCCAATCGAAGAGACATCTACTGGACCAAACACATCAGAATGGATAAGATCCAAAACACCACAAGTTTTATGAGAACTCGAGTAAAACTGAACGCGGTTTTGTTTTCCATAAATGCAATGCTCACAGAAATCAAAGTCAAGATTACAATCATTCAAACCTTCAACAAGGTTTTTATTTTTCAAGGTCCTTAGACCCTTTTCTCCAATGTGGCCAAGTCTCTGGTGCCATAACATAGTCTTCTCTGCAGGTAACTTTGCTTCAGACGAAAGAGCACCCTTAGGTACCCAAAAACCATTTCCATCTGCTGAAGGTGAAACCTTCAAATCTTCCAGTGAAGTATCCGCAGATTTACTTTTTACAGAAGTGCTATTACACTCAACAGTGTATGCTTCAAGCTTATACAAAGTGCCAAACCTGACACCTCTAGCAACTACCATAGCACCCTTAATCATCTTACATCCTGCTTCAGAAAAGACTACCTGCACACCTGCATCTATCAGTTTGCTCACAGATAACAAGTTTCATTTTAATCCAGGGATATGCAACACACCATTAATCCTTTTTATTCTACCATCAGAAAACCTGATTCTAACTTTACCTCGACCAACAATGTCTAGATGTGAATCATCACCCAAGTACACCTTACCTCCATTAAATCCTTCATATTCAGAAAACCAATCTCTATTGGAAGTCATATGAAAAGATGCACCTGAGTCAATTAGCCAGGCATCATTACCTGCATGAGTCGCCAAAGCTGCAATAAAGGCATTGCCATCTTCCTTGTCGAACTCAGAATCAGAATCGAACTTTTTCTTTTTCTTCTTCTTTTCTTCTTTACGGTCCTTACGGATGTGACCCGGTTTACCGCAATTCCAGCAAATGACTTTGGACTTTCCAGGAGATTTCGATCTCCCTTTGGATTTGGACTTGCCACACTTCTCATTCTTCTTGCCTTTCTCCTTAGGTCTTCCACGAACAGTTAGGGCTTCCTTTGAATTGATGGATACCTTCCTTCGCATCTCTTCACCGAGTAGGGCACCCACCACGTCTTCAGATTTCAAAACAACAGAAGTACTACCGATAGCCATAACAAGAGAATCCCACGAATCAGGCAAAGAGCAAAGCAAGATCTGACATTTTTCCTCCTCGTCCATCTTAACACCGACGGATACTAATTGAGCCACAATCATATTGAATGCTTCTAGGTGGTCTGCAATTCGTCCACCCTCTTCCATCTTTAAGGAATACAATTTCTTTCTTAAGAAAATTTGACTTAATAAAGATTTCACTTGATACATCTCACCAAGCTTAGTCCATAGCTTCTTTGCAGAGTTCTCTTCATGGACATTGATTAGAACAGAGTCTGCCAGGCACAGTCTGATTAGACCCTTGGCTTTTCGGTCCATAACATCATACTGAGCTGCCGCAGTAGGATCTGAGGGCCTTTGGACATTCGCATCAACAGCATCCCAAAGATCTTGATCTATTAGCAGATCTTCCATCTTCAACTTCCACATCTCAAAATTACTTCCATTAAATTTCTCCACCTCTATTCTCCCTGACGAACTCGCCATCTGAATATTCCTGCAACAAGATCAAAAAGTGTCTTCTGCACAAGCTCCCACTCAAATTTGGATTAGTTCAAAAAAAACCCAACTGCCCACAATTGAAACCAAAGGTGATCAGGCTCTGATACCACTTGTAAGGAAGTAAAGTAGCGGAAACAACTTCCTACACTAACCTTGAGAGGAGGGTAATGCAAAACTTTTTCAGATTGTTAGAACAGTTACAGAAAATAGAAATAGACATAATAGCATTCATACCACAACACAGTGATTTACGTGGGGAAAACCCTTTCGGGAGAAAAACCCCACCCTCCAAAAGCAGCTCAATATTTTATTCAGCAATCAAAAACAGATTACAACATACTTGCAGAGCAAGCTCTTTGCAGGAGTAGCACTAATCAGAGATTCAGAGGCAATTCAATAGCCATGAGACTCTTACACACAACCTCTATCTCACACACCTCATAAATAGGAGATACAATACAAGAAACCGTCAAACGGTATTACAAAACCATGGGCTAAAACCACCCAATAAGGTGTAGCCGACCTTATCTCCCTTCTATGACATGTTAAAGCACACATCAACACGTGTCGCTCCCTTTTACAGCTCATTTATGTATCCGATACAAATTATTTTTCCTATTTCAGGAGTGCAAACTTCCGGAGGCCATAACTTGAGAACCGGGTGTCCGATTGACGAACCGTTTGAAGCGCCAGAAAGCTCGCGAAGTGCTCTATCACCTCGTAACCCGCTTCGCCGGTTATGGCCACTTTTTAGGGCGTTTCGGAGCCTTTAAAGTCCCCAAAATTAAGTTTAAACATTTTATTGCACCCCTCCAAGACGAAAACATTAATATCTTCAAAACTAGCTGTGACCTTGCGACGCGACTTTACCAGAATGCTTATCTAGCCAACCAGAAGCTTCAGGGAGAGTTTCGCACCATTTCGTGCTCAAATAAAAACTTACTATAAATAGTAACCTCGCATAAATGCAAGGTTGAGACACCATTTTCCCAACAATCCTTCCCTAATCCCATGGTTTATGAATGCGCAAACAATTAGGGGATGATTAGGGTAATGAAAGAGGGTTTAGAAATGGTTAAGGGGAGGGTTAGTATGCAACTTGCATTTTCTAGAAAATGCAAGTGGACGAGGGGATTTAAATTAAATAAGATGTATTTAATCAAATTCTATGTGTGGGAGGATAAAGTGATTTCAATAAATAATAATTTATTTAAATGTGAGAGGGGGTAGGATAAAATGAATTAATTAAACAAATATGTTTTGCTTATTAAATTAATAGTCAAAACATGGTTTAATGAATTTAATCAAATAAATTGATTCAATTAATAGAACATAGCCAGGATGAATTAATTAAATACTATTTTAATTAATAGTAAGAAAAGGAAAATGAACTAATTAAATATGAATTCAATTAATAGTTGAATGATTAATAATTAAACAACTATAAAATTCATTTAATTAGGTAGGACAAATTTAGGTGCCTGCAACCATATTTATAAAGGAGATAGATATTTTTATTTTGCAATATATATAGCATCATAAATTGTAACCAATACAATTCACACCTCATGTTTGTGCTCCTACTTTCACGTGTCTTATCTCCATCCCCTCTCTAGGTCCGTTTTGGTCCCCTTCTCCAACTTTTATGTCATGAATACTGCTTAGTGGGCCCCATCTTGGGGGACCTTTCCCCATTTCCTGATTGGCAAGTCATGTTTTTTGAAGGACTAGGGCATGGAGCATCATTTTCCTGGACCAAGGCACCCTAAAATGTCCTAGTCCCCCTTAAACAAGCCCTATTTTGAAATGGGGTAGGCCCTTTATCTCCCCAATGGATTCTAGTCTCCGTGGCTACACTTGATTGTTGGAGGTTGGCCTAATCAATAATTTACCTAGAAAACCCTAAATAAGACATCTTATCAATTAATTTTAGATATAAGACTCCATACCTAATATTCATGCACCTATGAGGCATTTATCAGGTCATTTTTAAAGATTGAAGGCTGTCTATTCATCCTTAAGCATTGTGGAGCAAAGTTACTTCAATCTCCGTGTAAGCATGTGTGTGTGATTAGGGTTTTTCATGTTCATGTGTTTATTATGTTATTACATTCAAAGATCATTGCATCATCATTAACAATTGCATATCTAAGGTTTATCTCCTTGGATTTACTTCGGTATTTACATTATTCAATTCAAGGTTAATTCCTAAACTGAGGTTTAACCTAAGGAAAAATCCTATCCACAACCCTATTTCCTTTCTTTCTATGTGCAGTGAACAGGCTCATGAGCTGTACTCTAGGATTCAAACAGAGTCGACAATGACAAATAGGTTCATCTTTCGATGGAGCAAAATTCAGAGGACTACGGTGATTTTGTACTACCTTCCCAAAAAATTAGGTCGAACTTCTAGTAACATATTCTAAATATCTTATTTTGCACAGATCTCAATTTGTGGCTTTGTGGGATATCTGTAGTAGTCTATTTTTGACAATTTACTTCAGTCATTCCTTGTTTTACCCTAATTTAACAATTGATATCCACTCTCTGGAAAGAGGGGGCAAATACATAACCAACAAATCTAAATAAAATTTCAGCCCTTTCCATATTTGGATTTTGGTTAGATCTATTAGGTTCATCCCTCTTTCAATGTAATGGTCCACAAGAAAAAAATAGTGGTCTTACTATCTTAATTGGTGGAACCCTAGTTTTCCTCACCATCATGGTACATATATGTACATATACACATACATATACATATACATATACATATACATATGTATGTATGTGTGTATGTATGTATGTATAAGTGTGTGTATACATACATACATACATACATACATACATACATATGTACATATACATACATATACATACATATACATACATGTACATATGCATGCATATGTATGTACATATGCATATATATATATATATATATATGTACATGTACATGTACATACATATGGGTGAAAGTATAGACTCGATTGAGTTTGCGTGGCGCCACATGGCACCTACGTGTAGGACGAGTGGCAGGGTATACTTGGTTGAGTAGGGCTTGGCCCTACATATACCCGCCAACTGCACTTAGCCCCCCATTTCCACAATCCGAAATAGCTGGAGTGGGAGGGAGGTTAAGAAGTCCTTCGGCCAAGCAAGGTAGGATCGAAAGGCTTTTTTTGTTTTTTATTTTTATTTTTAATTGTTTTAATAATATATGTATACATTTAAATTTTTTTAATTGTTTTAATAATAATATATGTATATATTTTGTTTTAATTTTTTAAAATTAAGGTTGGAGGTATTTCAAAAGCATCTTTCAACAATAGTAAATACAATCAATGATTTAAAATGGCTCAATCAATGTATCCTCAAATGGAAAATACAACCAAAAAAGCATATTTGATCTATAACTCTTTGACAACTCACAGATCCTCAAGTACAATGCTTCATTTTGGAGTCAACCAAATCATGTAAGCCTCATCCTTTATTACAACATTCTCCATTTTCTTTTCTACTAGCCAAAATTGAGAATATATATTTTGTGGGTCCAAAGTTAAATATAAACACCACTATAGTGAGATCCATCTCCCTTATGAATGCAATTACCACTAATATAAGAGAATATAATTTACAAACAATTTCTTTAATTACATTCAGGCATCCATGCATACCTTCCAATAGTGTTGGAGATACATAAAATATACATAAAGATTTATATAGTCAATGGTTCCTTAATCCTAACAAAATTATTTCAAGAACCTTAAGTACTTTGTTGGTTTGAAATGGTGGTTTGTTTAGGAGATCTTTTAGTTTCATGGAGTACCAAAGAATATTATATTTAATAAATGTAAGTTTGATAAGATCATATTTGAGACACATGGATAATGTCAAGGTTTTGGAAAACCTTACACAGAATTGGAAAGTAAATTGGACTATAGATCAACCCGTCACCTTAAAATTGATCAACAAAAAGAGAGTGAACCAAATTCTTGAGGACTTGTTATTGATGTAGAATCTAGGATTCAATAATAAATATGATAACTTACTTACCATTAATTGAGTTTGCATATGATAAAACTAACCATAAACACACTTCTCATTTCTTCATTGGAGGTTCGTAAGCAAGTATTGTATGCTTAACAAATAGGACATGGTAGTTGTGGATCCAAATGAACTAGAAAAGATGAAATACCAAACTTAGATTGATTAGCAATTGGGAAATGTAGTGGATTTTTAGAAAATTTATAAATGACAAAAAAATATGTTAAAATAGTCATGTATCAGAGAGAGTGTTTCTAATAAATTAGCCATTGACAAGCTTGATTAATTTTTGTCTTCCAAACTTGTATCTCATATTGTGGAACCTTTTGAGATCCTAGAACCCTTTGGTGCACTAACTACTATATAGTTAGATATGAAAGCATTGTATCTAGAAGTTACTTTTCTTGTCACCTATAGGTTAACATCGCCACTAACCCTAATTTGAATTTATAATATACTTCATGTATCGCTCTTCAAGAAACATGATGTTCATGAGTTCTATGTTCTTGAATAACATGCTTTTCAATTTTAAGATCCAAAAATTGTTTTAGTTGTAAAAATATTGAGCATGCTTGAGATGCATCAATTCCATTGTGCAATAGTGAGATCTCCTAGTATAAGGTATAATAGGACTGGTATGTTGAGTGAAGTGCAACATGAGTAGAAGTAGCTAATACTTCGGTAATGTTTCCTTATTTGGTTACCAAGCATCATGCAAACACAACCTCTATGTGGGAGGTTGTCATTACAACCCCCTATTTGAATGTTGGAGTTGATATTGAGCCTCATAACTCCCAAGAATCACTTACAATAAAAACACCAATCACATCTAGAGAGAAAAATCTATGATTGCAGGCTATCCAACTTTAAGATTTGATCTAGAAAAACATTTGATATTGAAATTAATATGAATTAAACTAGATTAACTAGATTACATTGTACACTAATAAGTATTATAATTTTTATGTTAAATAAGTTCATGCGTATTCTCATGTAATTTGTTTTTTTAATGTAATCTTTAAGTTTCAATGTCTATAGGTCACAGTTCATTTGATTCGTTTTGTTTAAAATGTTTAAAACATATTTGTACAATGTTTCATCTTGTTTGTGGCATACATTGTATATGAACTTGTTTTTAATTCAATTTAATGTATACATGAAGATTCACACACACACACACACACACACACACACACACACACACACACACACACACACACACACACACACACACACACACACACACACACACACACACACACACACACACATTCATACATTTCACATCACATCTAGATATGGCTTCTAGTGGTTCACAATATTTTTCTTCTGAGCAGAGTCTACATCTTGATCCTCAGCAGACCTCATGTAGGTCTGAGACTCCTGAGAAATCAGAGACTACTCGTACTCAGACTATTTTGAGAATACAGTCCTCTCTAGTGCAGTTACAATAGACTTTAAATAACACTCCTGTGTTGGCCAATAGGGATAAATTAGAACGTATTAGAGATGAGTTGATGTGTATGATTGAGCTTGCTCAATCATATAACCCATATGATGACCCTCACATTGAGCATATTTATAGGACTTTATCTCACATTGTCTATGTCATGGTTAAATGAAAAACAATAGATAGAGATATTTTTGTAGTGAATGTGAAATCCATGTTCCCATTTTACATGGAAATGGTTGTGGTTAGAGGATATCGGGTCACTAAATGTGAGGATCCTATTGTCACACCATTTATAGACTAGATGGTTGGTGACACATCATAGGTGGCTGCAGAAGGATGAGATTCCATAATATTTTTGCAAATAATTATATGCAGAATTTCATCTAGGATATGATATTGATTACACAGACTTTCCACGACATGCTGGGTAGGGTAGGGGCAGATTTGCACACAGATTAGACACCGTGATACACAACCCCCTAGTAAGAGGGAAATGGTGGGTCAGAACCTTTCGGTTTTTTCAAAAGGTTTGGATTTGGTCACAGGTGGTGCTGGTGATATGGCAGCTGAGGAGGCACACATTGGCATGTATTCTAGCATTGCCAACATTGCTACTCAGGCTAATGAGATGACTTTTGATCGCATGGGGAGATATATGTTGCATTCTCATACTGCCCCTATTGTTGATGAGACAAATCCATTTTATGACCCATATATTCGTTATGAGCTACCGTCACTTGTAGAGATCGCACAGATACTAGAGGATCACCTGCGCCAAATGAGCTCCTATTTAGTGAGTGATCTTGTGGATGCTTATCAAGCTCTCTCTATATTACATGGGATCACTCTTCAGCAGCTGCCTGAGTTCATTAGATGAGTACTTTAGAGATCCTCAACTAGTACCAGCCATGGTGGAAGAGATTCAGAGCTTGGTAGTTCCAGGCAGGAGGATATTTCGATACCTCCTACAACTCCTGAGACTATAGTGCATCCTACACCATAGACTCCAAGATTTCAGTGACAAGGTTTTTTATATCTTCTTATGGATGACTTTATTGATCCAGATGCTGTGTCATTACACTCTTTGGAGATATCTAGCATCGAGTGTACATTTGAGGAGAGGAATAAGGTAAGAAACCAAAATTTGATTTTAACTTAGTTGTATATATAAAGTTTCTTTGTACTCACTACCACTGACATATTTTTTTAATTTTAAATATATATTATAGGAGATTATGATGGTCGCAAGATATGGAGATTTGCAGGCACCTTGTGATCCTATTCATCAGGATACACAAGTAAATTTAAATTTAAATTGATGTGTCTTATTTTTTTCCTATTCATCAGGATCCACTATATATAATTTTTTTAACATGGAAATTGTGTACACAATGTAGGCCCCTAGAGCAGGTGATAAATCAGATCAGGAATCAGGATAGGGCGTGGCATAGCTCATTATTATTATATACATGCTTGCTTCTTTTATTCTGGATATATATGACATTTATACATGTTGTGGGTATTTCTATTATACATGTTGTGAACATTATATTTTTATTATGCCCCCGATTTCTATTATACATGTTGTGGACATTTAGATATTATACATGAACTATGGAGATTGCATTTGTAGCCTTATTTTAGACATTATACCTAGACATTTCATACATGTTACATGTTTATCTAGACATTTCATGTGTTACATGTTTATATACATTTCATGTGTTGTACATGTTTATTTCATGTGTTACAATATGCTGTCACTCTGAATTAGGTGCATTCTCACTCTCCTAATTCATCAACACCTTTCCTTAATATTTATAATTTATTATTTAGTGCATAATTTAGTCGAAAAAGGATGTCTTAAGGGGATGTTTTAAGGGGATCATAATACATGCTAAATTAGTATTCAATGTCTTCAAACTTATTATTATTGAATTTGTATACTTAGTTGTGCTACATGTTTATAAAACCATTGTTCACCATGTCAAAAAAATAAAACTAGATATGATCCAATATTAAAAAATCATCTCTAAGTTTTAATATGGTCCAAATATATATATATATCAAATCCTAGTTCAAATTAAACATGAGTTCAAACTCTATTTCAAATATAAAAGTATGAGCTACAAAAACAAGCTAGATAGCCTAAGTTAGCTCCTGATACATATAGTCTGGATCCTCTCTATCTTTTATCTCCAAAAAAATTTCATGTTCTTCAAAAGGTAACCTCCACTTTTGGTTGCCATGTCCTTTTTTTGGCAATGTCTCAAATTACAACTTTGTCCCTATATCCAAGTGACTATAACGTAGAACTTGTTTTCTAGGCATGTATTCAATAAATTGAACGCCATTTTTGTCTATCTTAGTTTGCTGATAATAGGTGCCTTCTATAACAACTGAACCAATTGGATATGACTATCCATCACCCTCTATAGTTACTTCTGGCAATTTGAATTTTGCTTTAGTGCATCTTAGTAGATAATAACCTACACCTTCCACATTGCCAAGATCCACAACCACAACAAAAATATCACCTATGTATGTACATCTAGATGACACCATATAAATTTAAAACAAAAGTAAGATGTAGATAAAGAACATCACTACATGATCTAAATTAAAACTAAATAAAAGAACATGTATGCACACATGCACCTGTAACGACTAAATCAACAACACGTTCATAATCAGCTGAATATATAAGATCATGAATGCCTATGTCATTTTCATCATCTTCATAAGGAGGCATTCTTATTAAATCTTTCATAGCCCATTGTGAGACATATCCATTTGCAATATTCTTGCATTGACTCAATGGATTATCCTCAACACAGTCAGCACAAAAGCATTTTTTTTCTCTTACTTGAATCAATGGAGGCTTGTGGTGTCCTGTAGTCATCACTTGATGTAAACTTCTAATACCAACAATTGTTTGACAATTGTAAGGATTAGATCGATCAATACCTGTTACAAATATGAAATGAAATTTGCACATTTTTAGATCAACAACTTTAGGATAAAAGTGAAATGCAGAGCTGATGAATTTTTTTAAGAATTCTTGAGAACAAAAATATTTTACCTTTCACTTCCCAAAAATAACATTTGTTGTATGGCGTATCCCAACTAGCAAAATAACTTTGACACCATTCAACAATTTTGTTTGAATTCTCTATGCTATTACCTACATAAAAGAACTTAGAGATGCTGTTATGTGCACTTCTTTTTAAATGAAATTATATTAAGAAATAGACACAAACAAATTGAAAAAAAAATTAATAGTACCTGCAAGTTCATGTTGGCGAAGTGCATGCTTTACACATGCTCCTGCTCCATCATGCTCTCCTTTTCCATGTCCACTTTCAAAGAAGTTCCACAAAAACTTAACATTGTGTCTAGCATGTTGCATGGATAGCCAATTAAAGGCTTTTGCAGATTTAAATTGTCCTACTCCATGTAAATTTGTATGTCATGTACATGTACAATTGAACATTTAAAATAAAATTTATCAAATTGAAACCAAATACAAATTTACATTTAAATGAAAATTAATTGAAACTTATGTACTCACCTGCACAACCATCCGACCAAATCCAATGTTGTGAAACATTTATCTCATGATTTGCAAGATCTTCAAAAAACATTGCAAAACAATGAGCCACATAACTCCTGTCATAACCTTATCATCACTGATATAGAAATGAAGCTCCTTGATGATAATGCGTTCATTTGGATTAGTACAGTTTTCTACCCCATCCACATCAAATTGTGCATGTCTGTAGGTCACTTCCACAAATATTGCAACTTGATCAGAATGATAATATTTAGCTTGAATCTGCGATTGAGGGTAAAATGTATAGTTCTCAAAGAAATCTACAATTGAAAGAATACAACTAGGTGGAAAACAATTTTTGGAATCATGAAATTGTTTAGCTTGCCATCGTGCACCATGACAATGTTGGATATGTGGATAAATCGTAGTATGAAATTTGTTCATTAATTCAAGGTAGGGCAATTCACTCTCCTTCAATGAATTTTTTTTTGATTCATCTCTTGTCTTAGTTCGATATGTCTCATATTGAAATCTCTTCCACAAAACTGGCATTGAAACATCAATATTCTCAATTTGTAATGGAAATTTTTGCAAATCTCCACAATCAATGCATGTACTTTTTATACACTGTACATTGAAGTCATCTAAATCTTCTGATTTATCACATAAAATTAATTTCACAAATTGTGTCATACTTCCAGGGATGACCATATCTGGATTAAGTACTACCATAGCTTTTTTATATGACTCTAAGTATAGATGAAACTCAACATGATTTCGATAGCAACAAGTTTCATGTACCTTATTTATGCATACAAAGCAAGGGCACAACCTCTCAAACATTCTCTCACATATTTTCACATATGTAAATGTTGGATTATGGATGACTTCATCATGTGTTGCATTGGTTTTGTCATTGATGTCAACACTTACCCTTCTAGAGGTCTACATTGTTGATTTGGCACCTTATTGTTGAACCGGCACATTGTGGTCCCAACATGGATATTGACTTATGCACAATCATCGGTATATGTTTCACCGGCAGCTGAGGAAGTTGAGGATGACTTGTTATCATCTGGAGATCATTTGGTTATGTCGAAGACTTGGATTGGATGTTAGCATTTTGTGTTTTTCTTATTGGACTAATCAGGTTCACATATTTGCCTTTATTGGTAGATAGGTCTAGGTTATGGACTGGTACAAGATATGATATTCTAGATCGCACGACACATTTTGGAAATGGTTTATTGATTCGATAATGTGTAAATGTATTGAGCCGACATATTGTATCACATCAAGACTTATTTGTAATTGGTTTAAATGTAATATCTTTAGTGAGCGGACCTTATGATAAGGTCTTAGGTTTTGTATAAATAATTGTAAGATCTTATTGAAGATCATATTATGAGATTGTGCGGATATTGAAGATCATTGTGAAGAGAAAAATTAAGAAAATCCTTGTGCGAATCACATAGACATTATTTGAAGGTTGAAGGAAAGGTTATGAAGGTGTTTGACACTCATGGTTAGAGCTTAAACCGGTACTGAATCCAACATTACAAATGCTATATTGAAGCAATATATTGTTATTAGATTTAACCATCTAATTGTAGTCAGTGTGACTCCTATTTTGTGATTGAGCAGTGAGCTCTAGGCAGCTGGCCTTTCTGCATGTGCAGACCCCATTATTGTATTCACTTACTATCTATAGTAGTATCATCTGATTGTGGGTAAGGTTTCCCATCGTAGTTTTTCCCTTACAGGGTTTCCACATCAAAATCTCCATGTCATGTGTTGTGGATGTTGTTTCTCTTTCTATTTAATGCATTAAGTCATACCGGTATTGCTATAACTGTTAATCTGTTTTACCGACATTAAGTTTGTTTTATCAACACTAAGTTTTAAGTTGAATTAATTGGTTTTGGGTTGTAATTTATTAACAACTGATTCACCCCCCCTCTCACTTGTCCTTCCCAGTTCCTAACAATTGGTATCAGAGCTCAGTCCTCTTTTTGCAGAAGCCTAACAGCTTGAGGAGATCCTATAGCAGAAAATATTTTCAGGAAGGACAATCCTAAACTTGATGGAACTAACTATGGTATACGGAAGATCATAATGGAAACATATCTGAACTACATTGGAAGAGATATATGGGATGTTACAAAGAGTGGCTATGTTGGTCCTACTCTAAATATCCCTCATCCACCGACATTGGCTAAAGACTTGGAGAATGATTGCAAAACAAGAGAAGCACTTCTAAGTGCATTATCAGATCAACAAATCATGGGATTTTCAAACAGATCTACTGCAAAATCTATTTGGGATAAACTGGAAACATTGAATGAAGGAGATACCACTGTCAAAATTAAAAAACTGGAATGTTACCGGGTCAGGTATGAAAATTTAAAAATGGAAGAAGATGAAAGAATTTCTGCATTTATGGAAAGAGTTAATGAAATTGTTTTAGGAATAGAATGTTGTGGAGGATCTTTAAGTGAAGATGAAATTGTTTCTAAAGTTTTAAGAGCTTTGCCATTGGCTTACAAAATGAAAGTGACTGTTATTAATGAGTTGAGAACAATGCCTAATACATCAGTTTCTAGAGATACTTTGGTTGGAAAACTTTCTGCATTTGAGCTTGAAGAATTTGGTCCTGTTGCTACAGTCAAAACTGATATAGATTTAAAAGCATCATCATCAGCATTATCATCATCATCATCTAACAAATTTGATTGGAAAGCACTTTATGCAAAAGAACTTGAAGATATCAGAAGAGAAAATGAAGAACTTGAAGAACTATTCGCAAGGAAGATGCCTAAAGGTCCAGTAGGAAATGAAGGTGTTACATATGATTCAGATGAAGATCCAAGAGATAGTGGATGAGCATTTGTTGTAATAAAAGAAGATCAACCGACACCTATTGTCAAACCGGTAGAGTAGGCATTAGCAACAAAAAATGAAGAAAAGGATGAATGGATCATTGATAGTGGATGCTCACATCATATGACTGGTGATAAAACCAAATTCTTATCTTTACAGGAAATTCATGGAGGTCTAGTAAGATTTGGAGATGACAAAGATTGTTTAATCAAAGGAAGAGGCACTATATCTTTGGATGGTAAGCATAATACTGACAATGTTTATTATGTTGAAGGTTTAAAACATTATCTTTTGAGTGTTGGTCAGTTAGTGGAAAAAAGGATTTCAATTACAATTCAAGAATGAAAAATGCAAAATCATGAACAAAATTGGATTGGAGATTGCAACCGGTAATCAGACTAAAGGTAATATCTTTCATTTGAATACCAACGATAAGACATGTTTGATTGCTCACATTGATGAAAGTTGGTTATGGCATAAAAGACTCTGTCATGTGAATTTTGATTGCATTGTAAATATCAGTTCAACTAAGGTAGTAAGAGATTTACCTAAGATTGTGAAACCTCATAATCCTGTATGTAAGGAATGTCAAATGGGAAAGCAAGTTAGAACAACACTTAAGAGCATTTATGAGAAATCCAATAATATTCTTGATTTAATTCATACTAATTTATGTGGTCCAACAAGAACAAGAAGTATTCAGGGTGATAGATACTTTATGCTAATAATTGATGATTATTCGAGAATGTGTTGGGTTACTTTTCTCAGGGATAAATCATAAGCTTTTGGAAGATTCAAGATATACAAGGCAATGGTAGAGAATGAAACCGGCAAGAAAATCAAATGTTTGAGATGTGATCAAGGAGGAGAATTTACATCTAGGGAATTCAATTCATTCTATGAGGAGAATGGAATCAAAAGACAACTATCAACACCCCAGACACCCCAACAGAATGGAGTTGTGGAAAGGAAGAACATAACTATACTGGATGCAGCAAGAACCATGACGATGGAAGCAAATCTGCCTCATGTGTACTGGAGAGAAGCAGTGAATACAATGATTTACACTTTCAACAGAGTTCACATCAAAGGTGAAACCGGTAAGATCCCTTATGAACTATGGTTCGGTCATACTCCTACTCTTAAATACTTTAGAATATTTGGAAGCAAATGCTATATTAGAAGAGATGAGTATATTGACAAATTTGATCCTAGAAGTGATGAAGGAATATTTCTTGGTTATTCAACTAGAAGCAAGGCATATAGATGTTATAATAAAAGACTATAGAAAATAATTGAAATTACTAATGTGAAGATACATGAACATTTTAGAGGAGAATCAAGATCTATAGAACCGATAGTAGAAATGATTATAAATGAACCGACACAGATTGCACCAAAACAAAATGAAGAAACAATCACACCTGCATCATCAGAAAACTCAACTGTGGCTGAAGCTATAAGTGGAAATCAAAATAAACCCAGGTATGTAAGATTGAATCATTCAGAAAATCAGATAATTGGAAATAAAAATCAAGGTGTTATGACTAGAGGAAGATTGGCAAATGAAGAGGAAAGCTTTATATGGATTAAAGCAAGCTCCCAGAGCTTGGTATGCTAGATTGGATAAATATCTTTTAAAGCTTGGATACACAAAAGGTATTGCTGACAGTAATTTGTATTACAAAGTTACAAATGATGACATTTTGGTTATTGAATTATTTGTGGATGATATCATTTTTGGAGGTGAAGAAGAGTTATGTAAAGACTTTGCTAACAAGATGCAAAAAGAATTTGAAATGTCTATGAATGGAGAGATAAATTTTTTTCTAGGTTTGCAGATTTCTCAAATAGATAAAGGTATATTCATATGTTAAACAAAATAATTGAAGGAACTTTTGAAGAAATTTGGAATGGAAAACTCCAAACCGGTAAACATTCCTATGACTACAACAAATAAATTGACATTAAAGGATGATTCAACTCCTATTAATCTAACAAGGTACAAATCTATGATTGGACGATTATTGTAGTTGACACAAACCAGACTTGATATAATGAATGCAGTGTGTATTGTATCTAGATTTCAAAGTAATCCTAAAAAAAATCATGAAAGTGCAGTAAAAAGGATTTTTCGATACCTACAAGGCACAACAAATCTTGGTTTATGGTATCCTAAGATGACAATTTTGAGTTATGTGCATATACAGATGCAAATTGGGCAGGAGATGTAGATGATAGAAAAAGTACCACTGGCAGTGCATTCTTTCTTGGCAGAAGATTAATATCATGGATTAGCAAGAAGCAGACTTGTACATCACTATGTACAATAGAAGAAGAATATGTTGCAGCAACAACTAATTGCACTCAAGTATTATGGATCAAGCAAATGTTGAAGGATATCAAGGTAAAAGGCAAAGAACTGATAATTATTCATTGTGATAATTTAGCAGCAATTGATATATTAAAGAATCTGGTATTTCACTCTAAAACAAAGCATGTTTCTATTAAGTACAATTTTTTGAAAGAGAATGTTGAAGCAAATGAAGTGAGATTGGTTTATGTGAATATTAAAGAGAAAATTGCATATATTTTTACAAAGCCTTTTCCTAAGAAAACATTTGAATATCTCAGAGAGCAGCTTGGGGTAATCACCCCACCGACAGAGACTTGAATGATGAAGATTGGCATCAAATCGACAGGGGCTAACAAAAAAATCTTTTTCCGGCTTTGATGAAGAAGAGCTACTGCTCACGGGGAGTAGTTAGCTGTATGTTATGTTTTGATTCTTAACTGCTTTGGCATTTGATGTCAAAGGGGGAGAGATATCTATGGAAAAACATTGTACTTGGGGGAGATGTATTTTTGGTTTTGGTTTCTATTTTTGGTACAAAACTTTGTATTGATCTATTTTGGGAGATTGTTGGTTTTTGGCATTCTGTTTTTTGGCACTTCGATGTTTTTCCATCTAGTGTTGTCATCAATGCCAAAGGGGGAGATTGTTGGTATTATGGATGACTTCGTCATGTGTTGCATTGGTTTTGTCATTGATGTCAACACTTACCCTTCTGGAGGTCTACATTGTTGATTTGGCACTTTGGTTATATTGGTTTATTGTTGAACCAACACATTGTGGTCCTGACATGGATATTGGCTTATGCACAGTCACCAGTATATATTTCACTGGTAGCTCAGGAAGTTGATGATGACTTGTTATCATCTGGAGATCATTTAGTTATGTCAAAGACTTGGATTGGATGTTAGCATTTGGTGTTTTGCTTAGTGGACTAATTGGGTTCACATATTTGCCTTTACCGACAGATAGGTCTAGGTTATGGATCGGTACAAGATATCATATTCCAGATCACATGACACATTTTGGAAATGGTTTATTGATTGGATAGTGTGTAAATGTATTGAGCTGACATATTGTATCGCATCAAGACTTATTTGTAATTGATTTAAATGTAATATCTTTAATGAGTCGACCTTATGATAAGGTCTTAGGTTTTGTATAAATAATTGTAAGATCTTATTGAAGATCATATTATGAGTGTGTGCGAATATTGAAGATCATTGTGAAGAGAGAAATTAAGAAAATCCTTGTGCGAATCACACAGACATTATCTAAAGGTTGAAGGAAAGGTTATTAAGGTGTTTGGCACTCATGGTCAGAGATTAAACCGGTACTGAATCTAGCATTGCATATGCTATATTGAATCAGTACATTTTTATTGGATTTAACCATCCAATTGTAGTTAGTGTGACTCCTATTTTGTGATTGAGCAGTGAGCTCTAGGTGGTTGGCCTTTCTGCATGTGCAGACCCCATTATTGTATTCACTTACTATTTGCAATAGTATCATCTGATTGTGGGTAAGGTTTCCCACCATGGTTTTTCCCTTATAGGGTTTCCACGTCAAAATATCTGTGTCATGTGATGTGGATGTTGTTTCTCTTTCTATTTCATTCATTAAGTTATATCGGTATTGCTATAATTGTTAATCTATTTTACCAACATTAAGTTTGTTTTACCGACACTAAGTTTTAAGTTGAATTAATTGGTTTTGGGTTGTAATTTATTGACAACTGATTCATTCCCCCTCTTAGTTGTCCTTCCTAGTTCCTAACAGAAAATTCTTCCTTGAATGCTTCAAATATTTCACTTTATGTTGTATCTACAAAATGTTTAGGATGTGAAATCTTCATACCGGTCTCTTCATCTTTCATCTGTATAGTGTCCCTTCTATTGGAAGAAACACAAGAGTGGCTGATCCAATATTCAATGACCATTCTTCTTACATCTTTAGAAATTCTGTCTTTTTGAGGAAGTCTACAAATATTTACCCAATTCATTTCAATGTTTTCATCTAACATATTTCTCCTCCTAATATATCTTTGAATAGTTTTTCTAGATATATGCAGTAATTCAAAAATTGCAGTAACTTGTCTTTTATGTGACAACCTCTTAAACTAGAAATCATAGTCATCAATGCTCTATGCGCAACACTTGAATCAACTCCTTGACTTGTGGTATTAATAAGGTTCACTACATCTTGCAAATTTTCAACTATTGTTTCTTTTACATGACCTCCTGAGCTTTTCCTATTATCGAAACCCAACAACTCCAAAACACGAGTCATTTCTCTTTTCCTGAATAACTTTACAAATAATTGTGCTCTCTTGACCATAGATTGTTTTTCAAAATATTCCTCCCACATGTTTTTACAATGCAATTTAATTGTGCTCTCAGGTACCACGTGTTCAGATGAAATTTGACTGAAAAGAGAATCCTCATTCATCTCCATCAAATTTCTCATGACAGAAGAAAAATTCGTACCTTGACTAGTAGCAATTTATTCCGTTACTTCAGTTGCATCATCTTCAACATCAACGGGATTTTCTTCAACATCAACAAGTTGCTCTTGATTACATTTTGTATGACCTTTCATTGAATCATCCCTTATACGATCATATTTTTTTGCTCTATTTATTTTATTCCCCATTACACAAAGTCTTGAAATTTGCTTTCCTAAAATCGCAAGTGAATACTCCTTAAGAAAAAAATCAACTCCTTTGGAAAAAATCACCTCCTCGGGAAAAAATCACCTCCTTCAAAAAAATCGCCTCCTTCCTTGAAAAAAATCAACTTCCTAGAATTTTTTTTGAAGATTTCATGAATTGTTTTTTGTTTTTTATTTTTAAAAAATTAAAAAATCACCTCATTAATATATGAGGGAAAGGGTGGGGAAGCGAGCGGTTGCTTCCCCATGTGACTGCTTGCAGATGGTCCCACTGCTTGGGGCCACTCGACCGAGTCCCACTCAGCCGAGGCTACCTATGTGGCATCTCACATGGTAGCCTACTCAGCAAAATCCCCTCAATTTGCAGAACTTTCAAGTTCTGCTAAGAATTAGACCATCAATTTAAAAAACAAAAAACAAAAAACTAAAAATACCCTTTTCGAGAGCTCGGAGTGAGGAACATTGACATATAATTTTTATATAATTTCAATTAGAATTAGTATATTAAAATTACAAAATACTACAAGTAGGTATATTAACATTCGAGAAGACTCTGATTCAGAAAAACAAAAAACTAGTAAATCATATCAAAAAAATTTAAAAATTATATATAACACTAGAGGAGAGAGTCCTCCTCAAGAATATATAATTTTTTTGGGATTGCTATAGTTTTGATAGGGGAGATTTGGTGGGAGACAAAAACTGTCGATTTTAGGAAACTTCGACTTTGAATTGTTATAAAGGCGAAAATATACGTCAAAATCAGATTTTTTTTTTCTAGACTGGTTATGGATGTCATCTAAAACATATTTCAAAATTAGAGGAAAACAAGATTATTTACATATAGTTTTGTGGTGGGAGGTGAAACCCCTGATTTGCAGTATTTTTCAATAATTGAAAAATTGACTTTAATAATTAAAAAAACTTATCAATTCTTCTTCCAATTTTTTTTAAAAAATAATAGGCATAAACTTCATCTAGTTTTACACATTTCATCAGTTTACATCATCTTTAAATACCAAATAGAAAAATCACTTTTGTGCCATTGAAGTTGAACTGTTTTGCTGTTGTTAGCCTTTTCCTTTATAAAAGTGAGACACAAGTTTGTACTTTTACCCATATATATATATATACATGTGTGTGTGTGTGTGTGTATGTACACAAACCTATATACATATATATATTTGTGTGTACACACACACACACACATGTATATACATACATACATACATACATGTGTGTGTGCATGCGCACACACACACACACACACACACTGTATTGGTGAAGAAAACTAGGGTTCCACCAATTAAGATAGTAAGACCACTAATTTTTTCTTGGGGACCACTACATTGAAAGAGGGGTGAACCTAACAGATCTAGCCACAATCCAAATATGGAAAGGGCTAAAATTTTGATTAGACTCACTGGTTATGTGTTTGCCCCTTCTTTCTAGTTCAAGAGTGGACATGAATTGTGAAATTAGGGTAAAATAAGGAATGATTGAAGTAAATTGTCAGAAACAAACTACTATAGGTATCCCATGAAGCCACAAACTGAGATTTGGGCAAAATAAGATATTTAGAATATATACATATACATATAGATACATATACATATACATATACATATACATATACATATACATATACATATGTTGAACACAAGGCATGATTAAGAGGGGGGGTGAATTAGTCCAAACAAATGATTAATCCGGCACATAAACAATTAATCAATAACACACACCCAAAACATGAACACCAAGATTTATACATGGAAAACCCAAACAGGGAAAAACCACAGTGAGCATCTACCCATAAAATAGATCCAATATGTATATTAGATTACAAAGAAAAGAGCTCACTACTCTATACTTGCACACCAAGGCTAACTACTCATGGGGCAAGATACAAAGAGGACTTGAAAAACCTGAAGCTAACTACACTCAGGGAAAGATACATAAAATGATATGAAAAGAAGTATATCCTGATCATGAAGCTATCCTTGAACTCTGCATCAAGTGACCAACATTAGCACACAACTCTGACCTAAACTACCAACACTATCTCAAATCTCTGTCACAGTCTCAACACAACTTACATAACATTTGATCATAACTCTTCTTCTGCTCTTCACCTAACCTCACTAATTATCTTCACATCATAAATCTACACTCCATGCCTCATCATATACTTAACACAATCACATACATCCTTATATACAAGATAGATCATCAAAAACTTAAACCAAGTCGGCCTGAATCAAAATGCACTTTCCAAACAAAAAATACACACACTGATCAACTCCAAGAGAAAGAGGGGACCAAAATAAATCATCCAAAGATCAATTCACCTATCCACAATCACCTGAACATAACCAAGGGTATATCCACACGCTACACATTCATATAAGCAATTAACAACCAAAACATACTCTCCAATGCAAATAGCTCAAATGGGAATCTCCACACTTTATGGTGAGACCCATAACAAATCAAACACACTTCCACAAATCATATCTAGACCAAAGGATAGGTCTAACATAGAATCTCTCAACCAATAATGATCAATGCCACAACACCCAGAGAACACAAAGATGTTTTTAGACCACAAAACCATCATATCCATGATACCAAAACTATATCCAATGAAGATAACAACAACACTCAACATCGACAACAAATTCCGGACACAAACAATTATGGAGCAACCAATAGAACAACTGTACCAACAACACAACAAGATAACTCTATACCACAGACATTCCAGACCAATCCGAAACAACAAGTTTGACATCAATGACAGCCACAACAACACATCAATGCATATTTCCAATGACATATACATATACATACATACATACATACATATACATACATACATACATACATACATACATACATAAATACATACATACATATTTACACACACACATGTGTGTGTGTTTAACACAAATATTAATATTATAATATTTAGATATTATATATATTATTTATCTTTATATTATAATATTAGATTATTTATTTTATATTTTAATATTTTGACATGTATATAAATAATACAATATAACACACACACACACATATATACAATAATGAGATTATATTTTTATTTTATATTATGATATATACATATATATCAATATTATATAGTATAAATATTTATATTACAATAAAAATAATATAAGATATTTAATTAGCATTAATGGTGAGTGAAGGAGGCTCTATGTTGAAAGGCAAACAAAGTGGATTTTAAACTTGATGGATGACGAATTAGACAAAATTCTTGGGACAAATGACATTAAGCCAAGTTTAGAAGCTTGTAAAGTAGTTAATCCAATAGCCACAAGCACTAGCAAAATTTTACTTGGTGAAAGGAAGTGAAGCTAGGAACCTTTGCAAAATTTGGATCAGTCATTTTCCTGAAAACCTTTTCAAGCGTGACAAAAGGGTTTTAACCCTAAAGAAATTTGGATTGAAAAAAATAATAGCAAGAATGAATCAACTTGCAAATCACCCAAAAATAACAAAGCTATATTCATTTGAATCAAGATCATACAAGCAAAAATAGAGTACTTGAAGGCTTGTGCCTTTTCTCTTAAATGTATGGGAGAATAGTCAGCTAAGGCAAGAATACAAATTTGGAGCAATGAGCAATGGGGCTCTAATTTGTAGATTAAAACTCTCTGTTATATTTCTTGTTGATCAAATGTGAATTTGTAGAGAACTACATGCTCTAAATAACATACCTTTAATGATCAATGGGATTGGTTTCTATACAAAATATTGCATTCCCAAATTTGATCCTTTGTAAGAAACAATAAAGAAAACCTTATGTGGATCTAATTATATAATACGCCCTCCAAATATTGGTGTAAAGAGGTTCAAAGAGTAATTAGAAATGAAATTTACACTTTCTTAAAAGAAAATGAAAACCTTGTTAAAGACGACTTTGGCATCTATGTGCACATATATGTGGAGATGGATTGAAACACAATGATCTTGGATGAGTTGGAAATCGTAATAGAATCAAGCAATTGTAAACAAAAGATTGAAATAGATAAATCCTTGATCATTTGCACTTCTTGCCTAAAATAGGGTCATCATAAATCTAAATGTTCTATGAAGTTTTAGAAAGACCCAAAAGGTATTGATCTAAAAGAGGTGGATTCAATCAAATTGGAGAACCATTCTCCGATTCCTCAAGTTCAAGAGGAACTTCAAGAGCCTTAAAACCCAATTACAACAAACTGTCAAGTGTCACCATTCAAAGAGATCTCTTCTACCAAGAATCCATTTCAAGAGGAATCAAACAATGAGAAGGATATCCCCATTAAGGATAACCCAAAGATCTTGCAATAACCAATAGGGCATGACTATGTTTCAATTATAGAGGTAATATATGATCAGTTTGGAGTAGTATATAACCTAGTGGATCCCTCCTTGGATCCCTCAAATAAACCTACATAATTTTTTTCCTAGGTCACTACTCCTCAAACTCGAGAAGATATAAAAGATAAAGAAATAGGTTCTTGGGAGGATAATTCCTCCTTTGAGGCTAAATCCTTCAAAGAAGATCTAGATCCATCAATACTCAATAATAAACAACTTGGTTTTACCAAGAAGAAGATTAATAAGTTTAATCTTGATTTTGACACAAGGAAAATAAAAGAAGCATGGATGGTGATGTAGAGGGACAAGTTACAATCACTTGATTATTGAAATATGGGAAAGGAAAGATCCTTCCTAGAGAGAAAAAAGAATAAGCACTTTATCAAGCACCAAATGGAATTATTTGGTGAAGATATTTACATGATTCAGGAAACCAATTTGACCATAAAAAAAGTAGAGAAATGTAAAACTAAGTTAAAATATTAGAGTGCGATATGGATATAGTGCGAGGGATCTTCATGAGGTTTAGCTAGTCATATAAAATAATTATTAGGAAACAAACATTGGCTTAGTTGAAAGGTTTGTCATATTCCTACCAGTTAGACATTACAGTAAATGGAGCCACTTCTTGCATATACAAAAAGTAGACATGGGCCAAAATCACTCTCTTTAAACACCTTTCCAAAGGATTTGTGTATTCTTGGTGGAGGTCTCAATGAAATCCTACATATCAACGACACACTTGTCAATGTTCAAAGAAGGCTCCAATCCCAAATCGACTTTTAAGACTTTGTGGCAAAGATGAATCTATCAAAGATTCAAACTAAGAATGGAACACACACATATCCTACTACATTGGGCCTTACCAACATAGTAAAGAGATTGGATAAATTTTTGTTTAGAGGTTATTTAAACAAATGAATAAAACAAGACACATTTTAATAACATCTTTAAAACTAAAGTAGAAATCGAGAACAATATGTGGCTCCTCAGTGAGGAGTTTGTTCTACTAGATATGGATAGAGATAGATTTTTGATGGAGAAGTCCCTAATGGCTGAATATACAAATATCCTTGCCATGGAGGATATTTATTGGCGATAGAAATCAAGGGAGATTTGGATGAAGTATGGAGATAAAATGTTAATAGGATCTCAAAAATTAAGTTGGCAGATGGATCCCTAATTAAGGAACCAAATCTAATCATCTCGGAGACTGTGGGATTTTTCTCTTATCTTCATAATTCAAAAGGTTCTAATTTGATTACCCAATAATGTCTTCTTGCCAATAGCTCTTCTCTCATAGAAAAAGAGAAAAATAAAATGCTTATGCCTCCCTTTTTCAAGGGACGATATCCACATATCTCTATTTAAACTTCACTCAAACAAGGCTCTTGGACTAGATGGTGTTCCTGTAGGCTTCTTTCAAAATTTTTGGCATATTGTTGGTTAGGTTGTGGGGGATTCTATTGAAGACTCTAAAAGGAAAACGACCCTTCTAAAGAGGTAAATAATACTCTAATTGCATTAATTCCAAAAAAGGAACAAGCTCTTCCTGTGGATGATTTTTGCCTAATTTCACTTTGCAATACCATCTACAAAATTTTGGCCAAGGCAATGGCCAATTAGTTAAAAAAGACAATACATAATATTATTTTAGAGGAAAAAATAGGGTTTGTGCTAAAGCATTCTATTCTAGATGAAGCGATTATATCCCAAGAAGATATTCACTCTATTCAATCTACTACTAGGAAAAATATGCTTGTAAAACTAGACATCAAGAAAGCACATGACTAGTTGATTGGTGTTTTGTTTTCTAAGTAATGAAATCCTTTGGGTTAGACAAAAAATATTTGAATTGGATTTTCAAATGCATCACAAGCCATAGACATGTAGTGCTAATCAATTAATCTCTAGAGGTATTCTTTGAATATTCTCAGGGTTTGTGATAGGGTGACCCTTGTCCCCTTTCATGTTTATTATTATTGTGGATGCCTTGGGACAAACCATTACACAAGTGATTGCATTAGGTACATGGTATTAAAGTGACAAACAACCTTCTATCTATCACACATCAACAATTTGTTGATGACATGATGCTTTTTAGATCTACCAAGAGAAAGGAAGCTAAAAAACTGAGAAGAATTTTGGCTCTATATTTGATGGGCCTGGGGCAATTTGTGAATGCAAATAATTCAAAAATCTTCTTCTTCTCCACCAACAATAGGAAGGAATAGGAGGCCATCAAAGTTTTGAATTTTGAGAAAGGTTACCTTCCAAGCACTTATTTGTTGCTCCCTATAGTGAAAGGTCTAAGGACAAATCAACCCTGGGGCAAGTTGGTAAGAAAATGTTCTCTAAGGTTTCATCCCAAAAAGGATGATGGATTTATTGGGTAAGAAGGATCACAATGGTCAAATATGTTATATCTACTATTACCATTTATATTCTAGCTTGTATAGCTCTTATAGTTAATGCTTAGCATATAATGACTAAGCACATTAGAAGGTTCTTTTGGCAGGGCTCAGATGATAAGAAGAAAATCATGCTTGTTGCCTGGGACAAGGTTTGTAAAGAAAAGGAGGCAGGTGGTGTATGTATAAGGAAAAAACAAATACCAAAATAAATCCTTGGGTGCCAAGTTGATCTCAAGGATGTATTCTCAACCTAACATCACATGGGTTAAATTATTGTAGCATAAGTATTTGGACAATAGTGATCTAGATCAAATCTTCTCTATAAATGTACTTCCAAAAGGATCTCAACTATAGAATTTTTTGAGTTTGTGTAGACCAATTGTCATTGATTTTCTCACATGGGATATCTAAAATGGTAAGAAAGAATTATTCTAGGAAGATTCCTAGGGTAGTTTTCCTATTATTGAAGAGACATTCGATCTTCCCAATGCCAAACAAATCCTCCAACATGCTTGGGGAGTTCATTTAAGGATGATACAAAATTTCAAGAGATTTAAGGCATTAGTTGTTGGGTTTGGAGGGATTTCAATCCCTTGGGTATCCTTGAGGAGGGAAACTTAAATCTAAAAAGAATTACGAGTGAAAGACAACTTACTTTTAGAGTGGGACAAGATAAAATCAAGTGGCACGGATCCAAAATGGGCCACTATAATGCAAGAGACAACTACAAGGTAATAGATAAGTTCAATGGAATTTCTATGATTCCTTTTAATCTCTATTGGAATAAAAAAATTTGTTCAAGGTTGGTACCTTTGCCTAGGTGGCTTTGTATAATAAAATACTCAAAACATAAATATTTAAGTGGCTTGGCTATGTTGGACCGTATAGATGTGTTTCATGTCGTTATGTAAAGGAAACAATTGATCATCTCCTCTTAGGGTGTCCCTTTGTGTAGGCTTGTTGGAAATGGTTGTGTACTAAGCTGGGGTGGGTTAGCACCCTTCCCAATAACATTATGGCCCTATTCAAAGATTGGTTGACACTAATAAGAATGAAAATTTATTATTGTTTATGGTTGATATCTCCTTTAATTCTCATTTAGGGGTTATGAAAAAATAAAAATAGAAGAATTTTTCAAGATAAATTATCAACCTGTTGAAATGTGGTGACTGATCAGCAAAGTACTGTAAACTCAATAGGTATCCTCACCGGGGTCCGGGGTTGGGCTGGGCCCCAGGCAGGGGTTTGGGGGCGACAGTCCCCGAGAAATTTTTTTTTGCCGTTTTTTCGTTGATGAAAACCGACATTGTTATAAAACCCTAAAAAAGCTGACTTTGTTTGTTGCCCTAAAAACGCATGTTATAAGCGGCTGGGATGCTTAAGGCATTGTAAGGTTGATGTACTATTTTTGCTGGATAATAAGAAAGATTGGATGGCTGTGTATGGTGGACGTAACCCATTCTGGGTGAACCACGTTAAATCTCTGTGTTATCTGTGTCCTGTTTTATTTCTTTATCTTTTGTATTTATATCTGCATATAATTGTTAGTTCATATTTACTTCGTATCTGCTTGAAACCCTAACAATTGGTATCAGAGCGAGGTTTTCTGTAAATTGGCAGGACTTTCAGATTTGAGTGGGAGCAATGGAGGATTCCAAATTCAAGGTCAAAAAGTTTAATGACCAGAATTATCAGTTATGGAAAATGCAGATGGAGGATTACCTGTATCAAAAGGATTTGTGGCGGCCATTGGAAGGAAAGGCAAAGAAACCGACCACAATGTCAGATGAAGAGTGAGACATTTTAGATAGAAAGGCACTGGGATCCATTCGATTGTGCCTTGCGCCATCTGTAGCATTCAATATAACAGAAGCAAAAATGGCTGTAGATTTGATGGCAACATTGGCTAAGTTGTATGAGAAACCCTCGGCTTCAAATAAGGTATTTCTTATGAAGTGTTTGTTTAATTTGAAAATGAGTGAGGGAGGATCTGTAGCGGAGCACTTAAATGAATTTAATACAATTACTAGTCAATTGTCTTCATTAAAAATTACCTTTGCAGAAGAGGTTAGGGCTCTCTTGATTTTATGTTCTTTGCCAGAAAGCTGGAATAGCTTGGTTATGGCTGTAAGTAACTCTGTCTCTGGTAAAAATACTTTGGTATTTGATGATATTGTTGATGTTATCCTAAGCAAGGAAATGCGAAGGAAAAGCACAGGTGAGACTTCAACATCATCGGGTAGTGTTTTGAATGTGGAGAACAGAGGAAGATCAAAGGAAAGAGGAAAAGGCCCTAGGAATGAGAAGTCACGAGGGAAGTCAAAGAAAGGATGCTCTCAATCTAGAGGAAAGAAAGATTGCTGGTACTACGGAAAGCCTGGTCATCTAAAGAAAGACTGTTGGTCTCGAAAAAACAAAGAAGGAGACAAAAATGAAAATGACAATAAGGAAGCTAATATTGCAAGTAATACTTTACAAGATGCTTTAATATTATGTTTGGATAATGTTAATGATTCTTGGGTAATAGATTCCGGGGCTTCATTTCATGCCACACCCCATAGAAAATATTTTCTAGATTATGTTCAAGGTGATTTTGGACAGGTATATTTGGGTGATGATGAGCCCTATGAAATTGTTGGAAAAGGAAACATAAAGATCAAGTTGCAGAATGGTAATGACTGGTTTCTGTAGGAGGTAAGACATGTTCCTAATTTAAGAAGAAATTTAATTTCTGCAGGGCAACTAGGTAGTGAAGGTTGCATAGTTACCTTCTCAGACAGTATGTGGAAGGTCACTAAAGGATCATTAGTAGTAGCTAAAGGTGCGAAGGTAGGCACATTATATCTGTGTACTGGTAACACTTACTTTACCTTAGCTGCTACAGATAAAGTTACTGCAGGGACAACAACAATAAATGTTGCAAGAACAGATTCGATAATGTGGCACCATAGGCTTGGGCACATGAGTGAGAAAGGGATGAAAATCCTTCACTCCAAAAATCTATTGCCAAGACTAAAGAAGATTGATTTAGAGTTCTGTGAAAACTGTGTTTATGGTAAACAGAAAAGAGTCAGATTTCTCAAGGTTGGGAAAGAGAAGAAGAGTGAGAAGTTAGAGCTTGTATATTCAGATGTATGGGGACCGGCTCAGGTATCATCTCTTGGTGGCTCTTGTTATTATGTTATTTTTATTGATGACTCAACCATAAAAACATGGGTATATTTCCTAAAACAAAAATCAGATGTTTTTGAAACTTTTAAGAAATGGAAAGCTTTGGTTGAGAATGAGACAGGAAAAAAGTTGAAGTGTCTCAGATTGGATAATGGAGGTGAGTATTGTAGCAAAGCATTTGAAGATTACTGTTCCTTAAATGGGATTTGAAAACAGAAGACAGTTCCAGGAACTCCATAGGAAAATGGTGTGTCAGAGAGAATGAATAGGACCATCATGGAATGTGTGAGGAGCATGAGATTGCATGCTGGATTGCCCTTACATTTTTGGGCAAATGTTGTACATACTGCTATCTATTTGATAAATAGAGGACCTTCAACCCCTTTGGATGGTGGTATTCCAGAGGAGGCATGGACTGGTAAAAAGGTAAATTATTCTTTTCTAAAAACTTTTGGTTACGAAGCTTTTGTCCATGTTGATAAAGAAAATAGAACCAAGCTTGATGCTAAATCTCAGAAATTTACCTTCATGGGATATGGGATAGATGAATATGGCTATCGGTTATGGGATTTTGAAAATAAGAAAATAATTAGAAGTAGAGATGTTATATTCAATGAGAAGGTTATGTATAAAGAACAGATGTAGGAAAAGAAGCATGAACATGACAAACAAGAATATGTGGTGTTGGATGAGATTCCTGAAAATGAAATGCCATAGGTACCTGATGCTCAGCAACAACAGATTGTCCCACAAACTCTTGCAAGTGTTAGATGTTCTACGAGGACAAGTAGACCCCCTAAAATATTTTCTCCTTCTTTGTATTCTATTTTATTAACGGATTCTGGTGAACTAGAAGAATATGAAGAAGCAATGCAGGTAGATGTCAAACAACAGTGGGAGCTAGGCATGAAAGAGGAGATGGACTCCTTGATGAAAAATAAGACTTGGGACTTAGTCCCTCTACCTGCAGAAAAAAGAGCCTTGCCTAACAAATGGGTTTATCGGCTAAAGGAGGAGGAAGGAGGTCAGAAAAGATATAAGGCCAGACTTGTGGTAAAAGGTTTTGCACAGAAAAAGGGTATAGATTATGATGAAATATTTTCTCCAGTTGTAAAAATGACTTTAATTAGAACTGTACTTAGTCTTGTGGCTGTAGATGATTTACATCTTGAACAATTAGATGTCAAAACAACTTTTCTCCATGGAGATTTGGAGGAGGACATTTACATGTTGCAACCACAGGGATATGAGGTCAAAGGTAAGGAGAACTTGGTATGCAGGTTGAAGAAAAGTCTGTATGGCCTAAAGCAAGCACCCTGACAATGGTATTTAAAATTTGATGGTTTCATGGCTGAACATGGTTATCATAGATGTCATTCTGATCATTGTGTATATTTTAAGAGATTTGATAATGGCAGTTATATTATCCTGTTGCTTTATGTTGATGACATGCTTGTTGCTGGGTCTAACATGCAACATATAAATGATCTTAAACAGAAATTAGCCAAGTCATTTGCTATGAAGGATTTGGGTGCAGCTAAGCAAATTCTCTGTATGAGGATTACACGGGATAGGAAAAATAGAACCTTGAATTTGTCCCAAAGTGAGTATATAAAGAAGGTGTTGAAAAGATTTAACATGCAGATGCAAAAGCAGTTAGTACACCTTTGGCTAGTCATTTCAAATTGACTAAGGAGATGTGCCCAAAGGCACAAGAAGAGGTTAATAAAATGTCTAACATCCCGTATTCATCAGCTGTTGGCAGTCTGATGTATTCAATGGTATGCACAAGGCCAGATATTGCACATGTAGTGGGAGTTGTGAGCAGGTTTATGAGTAATCCAGGTATGGAACATTGGAATGCTGTGAAATGGATTCTTCGGTATTTGAAAGGAACTACTACGAAGGCATTATGTTTCAAAGGATCTAATGCTGCTTTAAGTGGATTTGTTGAGTCTGATCTGGCGGGTGATATTGATTCACAGAGGAGTACTACAGGGTATGTTTTTACTATAGGGGGAACTGCAGTCAGTTGGGTTTCTAGGCTGCAAAAGGTTGTTGCACTTTCAACCACTGAAGTTGAGTATGTTGCTGCTACAGAAGCCAGCAAGGAGATGATTTGGTTACAATATTTTCTGGAGGAATTGGGTTAGACACAAGAGGATCGCCCATTGTATACTGATAGCCAGAGTGCCATTCATCTTACAAAGAACTCTGCTTTTCATTCAAGGATAAAGCACATTCAACTTAGGTACCACTTCATCCGGACTGTTTTGGAGGAGGGTCAGTTACGGCTTGAGAAGATTCACACAAGTGAGAATCTTGCTGATATGTTCACGAAGGCAGTTCCACAAGAGAAGCTGATTTCTTCATCAGTTTCTATTGGTCTTCTTGATTGATAATTGTGGAATTTATACCAGTCAAGTCCTAGTGTTTTATCCAACGAATGTTGCATGTACAGTGGTGTCATGTAGTATCAGTCTCCAAGTGGGAGATTGTTCGGTGTGGAGCTTGATTGGTCTCCAAGTGGGAGATTGTTGAAATGTGGTGACTGATCAGCAAAGTACTGTACACTCAACACGTATCCTCACTATTTTTTCGTTGATGAAAACTGACATTGTTATAAAACCCTAAAAAAGCCGACTTTGTTTGTTGCCCTAAAAACACATGTTATAAGCGGCTGGGATGCTTAAGGCATTGTAAGGTTGATGTACTATTTTTGCTAGATAATAAGAAAGATTGGACGACTGTGTATGGTGGACGTAACCCATTTTGGGTGAACCACGTTAAATCTCTGTGTTATCTGTGTCCTGTTTTATTTCTTTATCTTTTGTATTTAAATCTGCATATAATTGTTAGTTCATAATTACTTCGGATCTGCTTGAAACCCTAACACAACCTTCCCAACTTCTTGAATAAATTTGAGGTAGTTATGATATAGAATACAAACAACAGAGTCTCTTTGTTTTACAAAGGTAGCAATATTCTCTCCTTTTGGGATAAATGAATAAGATTGAACTAGTTTGGTTTAAAACTTCCCCTATTAATGAGGCTAGTGGCCTTGAGGACTAGGATGTTAGAGAAAATGCAAGGTGACAACCGTCACAACACAATTGGTGTCAACTAAACTTTGATGGTGCTTATAGGGGTAATCCTAGGCAGTCAAATGTTTGTTGTTGCCTTCATAACTCAAAAGGTGATAAAATTTCCCATCTTTCTAAGCCCTTGCCAAGAGGGACAAACAATCTTGGAGTTCCAGGTACTTTTATGGGGTTTAAAAATAACACAACTCAAGATTACCAAGTTGGAGATTGAAGGGGACTCAACAATTGTGTTCAATTCTTTTTGAAATCAGTTCACTCCAAGTTAGCAACTCAACACTTTGCTTGAAGGTAGCACTTGAACTTTAATTGGATTTTCTAACTTCATGGTATGCCATGTTTATCGGGAGTCCAATTTGGATGCAGACCAATTGGTTAATTTGGTTACAAAGGGGACATATGAAAAGGTGATTTATATCATTTCAAAACTTAATGTGACTTGACACAACCCATAATTATGGCACACATAGCCTCTATAAGGAACATATGATTCACCAATAGGGGAGAGATATTGCATGATATGAATAGATGGCTCGTTGTTACCACAATCATTTTTAGGATGCCACATATTTAGCATGGACATCTTATTAGTGGGATTACCCAAGGTGATTTTACTTGGGAAGATTGGCATTGGTTTTTATATCACATACCTTATGCCTAAGCACACATAAGCTTACAAAATGAGGCTATTGAAAGGCTTTAAATCCTCTGGCTTGAATAATAAACGACACTTCAAAATAATGTAGTGTTGGAGGGTGAATATGGTAGAGCTTGATACACATGTAAGGCTTACTTTCCCAAAGAGGCATATGTCCTTCTTGGAGGAGATTATGGAGTAGAGACTTAAGGTGGTGTTTATGGCTCCCAATAGCTTGGTGTTGGCAGCCTTAACATGGTTTTAGGTGTGGATTTTATGTCCTTCATGGACAAACATCATGTCAATTTAGATATTTCTTCTTAGTTTGTCACCTCCTTGCTAGATTTGGAGGAATTGAAAGCAATAGTTCTGGATCTCATGTGGGAATTGGTTCACCCAACATTTCTGGGAGGTTTGGAAGAAGTCATTTTGGTTGCTAGGATTAGGGTGGGAAGTCCTAGTCCTACAAAATTACCAAGCTATTTGAATAAAGTGTATAGGTTTTTTGACATCCATTTGTTGCCAACTTGCACTCGATCACCATTCAACAGTATTGAGCAAAAGCGGTGCTAGATTGTGGCTTCTAGAAAAGAATCACTAACTTGGAGCCTACTTATGATGTTAAATGGATAGAGTATTTTTCTAAGACTTGTGTTTAGCATAGGCTTAGACATTGCTATCTTACCTCTATAATTACGCTCTTTTTGTGGTAGTTGGGCTCATAGGAAAACTAAAAATCATTGTGGGCTTGGGTAGTTTTTAATTCTATCCACCTTCTTGTGGCTTCAAATATGGTTAAACTATGCATTTATCTATTTTTGCAATATAATATATATACATAGCAACAAAATGTTGCTTCTTGCAAAGAAAAGGAAGAATATAAGATTTTTTTTGTTCTCTTGTCCAATTGTAATCTTAGAAAGAAAAAACTTGAAGTTTAAGACTAAGATAAATAAAATATTTTCTAATATAACTTTAAATTAATAAACAAAAGTAAACAATGTAAATACAACTAAATAATTAAATGATTCTAAAATTAAAATAAAATAACACTTAAGCAATAAATTAATTGTAGTAAAAAAAATAACTTTTCTAGCTGATGGGATAACTCTTGAAAAAATAAAATAATTTAAGTTGGAACACTTCTAAAACTTTCAACAATCACAACAAGAGTTGCCTCAAATAAATTCGATCTCATGGACTAAAATACCGAGGATATGCATTAAAATGGATATGTGTTCTATGTTTTGCTAGAATATTGCAGCTCTATTTAATATCTTTCTAATTTAGACGCCTCAAAACTAAAGGTGAGTGGGGCATTGCAGAAAGCGATTTGGGATCTTAACCTAGATAAGCAAAGACTGCTTTTTATTGGAAGAGTCATTGAAAAATCTAGCAAGCCATTTGTGTTCAAAAGAGACATTGTCCTGAGGTATAAGGGGGAAGATTATAAGATTGAAAATGCTAAATGTAGACACTTAAAAATGTTATCGATTGCACATTAATTATTTGTCTTATTAGTTAAATAATTTTTAATTCTTTAATTAATTTAATTTAACGTTATTTCTTCTAAATTAATTCTATCATCACCTTCTACACATTATCGATTATCCAATTTCTATCTATTAATCAATTCATCATCAAACCCCTTTCTCAAAAACTAATTAAATATTAATTATTTAATTAATTACGATTAATTTCCTTAATTAAATAATCTTTATTATTTAATTAATTCTATGTCTAAATATTAAATAATTTCATTTAAATTATTTAATTAATTAATTCATTCCTCCAAACATTTGAATTTCAAATAATTCCATTTAATTTCATTTCTCCCAAATTAACATTTCACCAAATTTGAATTTCAATGCATTTCTGTTAATTTCATGTGCATTTCAACATTCAAAATGAAAATTCAAATTCAAATTAAAATGAAAATGAATTTCAATTCAATCTCCTACAACACATGTTGAAAATCAGGATTGGTTCATCAAATCGGTTAACTAAGATCAGTTAACTCAGTTAATTCTCCAATCTCCCCTTTTCACTCCAAATCACCTTTTCTGACTAATCAATCAATTCAGTCTTCTAATCAATCAAACTAGTCAATTGGATAATCTATTCAGTCATCTCCCTAATCTATTCAGTCCACTGATCAATCCAATGAGTTAACAAATCAATCTATCCTGTTAACAGATCAATCAGTTCACTTAACTTATCAATCAAAATAAGTTGAACTATCAATCAACACTCCAGTTCAAAATCTACCCCCATCTCACCTGAAAATCTATAAATACAAGACCATTTTCTCAATTTCAACAATCAATGTCTTCAAAATTATTGTGTCTAATCTATGCAGGAATCCCAGTGCAATACTTGAGAGCCAATCAACCACACAATTCTGGAGAAGAGCAATGGAAGCTACAATGCGATTGAGGGGTTTTTTAAATTATTTAATTGTTTAATTCTTTCATATTTATATTTATTCTATTGGTTTATGTTTGAAATTTATTAATAGTTAAGGATTCTATGATTGTCCTTATTTCCTATTTCAACATTTATGGTTTTTAAGCATGAAACATTTGGTGAACCCGATGTGAAACTAGAACACTCTGATTTGGAATTTTGTGTATGCTTGCAAGTACATGTCTTGGATCTTGAAACTACACCTCTTTTTTAAATTCATATTTTAAGAGGTTTTATGATCTTATTTATGTTTTATTCAAAAATTTCAAGACTAACATTGTGCAGATCAGGTTCCTGGCAAGATTGTAGGGTGTTCAATTTTTTTTTATCATATCTTCCAAATGATTGAGAATTTATTCATGATTTTTGTACTGTAGGTTAATGATCATCTCACAACTTTATGGTAAAAAAATCAGCCATAGATCGTCATTTTTGAGTGAGATATAGTAGAGTCAATATTTTTCACAAATCTTTGATTTTTTGAGAAAATAAACGAATTTCTATGGGATTTTTTTACATCATGTTAAGGATCCCAAGAAAAACCTACAGTACACAATTGGATCTGTAGCATCTATTTTAACCAAGATATGATCATTTGAATTTTTTTTAATAAATTTTGAATTTTGGGCGCAAATTAGAGATTTTTTTAAAAAATTATTACATTTTTGGAAAGCTCTTGAAATTTCATAGGGGGTTTCTTCTTTACACTTTTGATTTTGATATCAAATTATTTACGTAAAGTTAGGTCTTTAAAAATTCATGTTTTTCCATAAATATGCTCTCTAGGGTGCAAATTAATGTCTTTTTCTAAAATTCTTACATTTTTGGAAAGCTCTCAAAAATTCATCAGAGGTATGTTCTTTGTAATTTTATTTTGGGGTTAATTTTTTTTTGATGTTGTAATTTTGATTTCTACTACTAATATCCTGTTGTAGTGTGTTGCGAGGAAGAATAGAGAAGGCATGATCAGTTCAAAATTTTTCATCAAACTACTAATGTGTGTTTGCAGGATTTATAGATTTAGACAATCTTTGGATTTGGGTTTAAAAATGAACATGTATGGTTGAACATTTCAATTTGGTGCTTAAAAAGAACATGAAACACACTCTTGAATGACTGGGCTTAAAATTGAACATGTGGATCTCATATTTTGATTTTGGGTTTAAAATGGACATGTGTTTGTTTTATGCTTAGTATAGGTCACATACTACAATCTTAAGGAAAAAGAACTCTAGAGCGCTTTCTCTTTTTCTTGGGTGGACCTACCATTGCATGAAGTACCTTTCCACCCAACTTCGGGGTCTTGGGAGATTGGGAAAAGTGATAACACCACCTATCTTTTTATTTTTAGTAGTGAGGGGTATCTTTGATTGGGGATTTCATCACCCCATAAAGGTACTTCGAATTGGGATGCGTTGGGGATATCATCTCTCCCAACATACTCTCAAGTGGGTTTTTTGAGCTGCTATATAAATATACTGGTTAGGTGGCTGAAGTGTTGAATGAATTTGACGTATGTGGGGGCATTTCTTGCAATGATAATCTTAACTAAAGCCTTAAGTGGATTGCTTTGAGAATCTGTCGTTGGATCAGGATCCCTCAAAATTACACTAAGAACCAAAGTAGTAGCCCAAACCCCACGTTCAATAGTTTCGGGAGTGCAGATTGTACCCCATAGATACCCTTCCTGTACCTTGCTTGATGAGACAAAAATCCCTTAGTTATAAGATCTCCAGATCTTTGGGGTAAGAGAGACTGGCATGCCAAAGAAGTGTGTGTCGTGGAGTGGAGCCAATGTTGCCAGACTCTCTAGCTATTTGTCTTGCTTCAGCATTTCGTAAAAGCCTCATTGAATGGTTTCCAATTTCCAACCTAGGCTTTGTATACTGTGATTTTATGTGTACCACATATGTTCTGGACCAATATAGAGTCAGTTTTGATCTAGGCTAATTGAGGCCCTTCCTTGCATAACTCTGGTTTACAGAGTCTGTCAGAACATAATTATATTGGTCATACTTATCTACAAACCATGTTCTCACAATCAGATAAATCAATCAAACTCAACCTAAACTCAATCAAGTTTGTCAAGGCCAACAAGTCAAATAAAATTACCACTTTTAGAGAAATGGAGAAAGATCATAAATGTTGTGATCATAGGTCCAAACCAATCAAGCGAACATCATGGAATGACATTATGCATTTCATAGGGAAGGTGAAGAATTCATCCCTTCCATTCCTATTCCAGTGTCATCCATATAGATTTTGGCTCAACAAATCAAGACTTTGCAACAACAAATACGAGACATGACTAGTCCTAACAACCATAGGGATTGGTTAAAAAAAATGATGAGAGAAGTGATAATCAAAAGAGAATCATTATCATGCCAACGTTCCTTCTCTTGTGAGACCATTCAAACGTGCCAACCTTTGTTCTTCAACAAAATCATTCCTACTTCACTTCAACCAACATTAGAGTCGGATCAACCTTCTTTTTCTCTTAATCCAACATATCAAACATATCAATCACATCAACTCAACATTCAAACCCCTTTCTACCAAAATCAAATCCCATTCAACCAAAATCCAAATCAACCATATCTACCCACCATTTCATCATCCCCTGAAGTCACACAAGAGTAGTCCACACCATCTCTATCTAATAACACAATCTCCCAAGGGCTATCCATAGTACAAATCCAATCTAATCCCAGTCATAATTCAGAGAGTCTCATTCAAATTCATTTCTCATCAGGCCAAAGTGTTGAAACCTTCCAAAAATCTCCTATGCATATCAAAACTCCTTCCCTGTATCAAGAGGATAATCCTAAATCAGAAGAAACCAGTCATTAAGCAAATTAGGATCAAGAACAAACCCTTCCATCCTACCCAATTTTTGATCAAGATCCCACTGAACAAGAATCTTATGATGATCCCCTCATTCTTTTCTATTCCATTCATAATAACACCCTTTTATCTCAAGATCAAGATGTTCTTTCAAGTCCCATCCAACTGTTGGCAATTTGGCATTAAGTTGTCATTGATGTCAACTGGTTTGGCAAGGTGACCAGTATTATGGCAATACACATGAGAGTGTGTAGATTGAAGGAAGACTTATCGATAAGGCACAACAATCGGTGAACATAACAAAAAAGAAGGTTGATAGTCATACCGGTAAGCTAAGCTAAACCATTAGTCAACCTTGGTCGACAAAGAATGTCAAACTGACATAGGAATCCAAGAAAAGGTGGATGTTGACAAGCATGACAACTAGATGATAGGTGGAGGTACCACACAGGTTAGTGGAGTGTGCATCAACACAACAATCTGTGAGTGGGTCAACTTTAATGAGGAACCCACAAGTCATAGAGGATGCCGGAAGATTGCGGCTCAAGGAAGGCAAGCTGGAAAAGCAATCGCACTGATCATGCAAGAAGATTTGATCTTCATTCCTATTAGGTGAAGGAAACAACAAAGCCATTAATGGTGAGTGACACAGAAAAGCAGAAAAGTGTGGTGCAGACCTCAAAATTTAGAAAACGCACATTAGAATGTGAAGTTCGGCTAGCGATTGATAGTTGTCATAAAGATCATATCCTTGAAAAGAAGATTGAATCAAAGGGGATTCAGATTGAGCTGAAAAATAAAAACCTAACACGAAAGTGTTTGAATGCATTCTTGGTGGGAATCCATGAATATAAATACATGAACTTGAAACAGAAAGTTTGTGGTGATTGTGGAGGAGAAGAAGAGTGAAGAGAGCTTGACTGTAGAGAAGAATTACCTTAGAATTTATTCTAATTTGTAGAGTGATTCAACAAGCAAACCGGTGAGAGGGCTTAACTGACAGTAATTGAGTACCAACATAACTATAGCAGGTCCAACAATTGTGCAAACTGGTGAGGTGTGTTAGAGCAAGACAACATCTAAGTGTGACATAGTGGGTTGTGAGGTTGTGTGTGTGAGAGAGAGAAGAGAGACCAATAATCAAAGAGAGCTATCTATTAACCGGTAGTGTGAGATCTTATAAAGAGGAGAAGACTGTTAACTGACAAAGATCTATTTGACCAAGAGTTGCAAAACTCATTTGCAACAAGAAGCCATAACTATATCTAAATTGTATTTCATTATACATCACCAAGTTGGAGCTTGGTGTAGGGGTTGGTGCTCCTTGGGTTGGTTCCCTAAATCTTTGTAATTCAATGTTTCTTTTGTGAGGCTGGATTGGAGCAGTAGCCTTCAACAACATTTCTAACTGAGGTTTTTCCCATATTGGGTTTTCCTCATACCTCTGGTGTTGTGGAGTGCATTTGTGTGATTGTCTTCTTTGGTCTCCCCATTTGCTTTACTCATTTTATTGGTTAGTGCTTAAGATAACAATCATTATTTTGAAGTTGCCTTAAAAGAGAAAATTGTTTAGGAACCACTGATTCACCCCCCTCTTAGTGGTACTTAGTGTTCAAAAATTGGTATAAGAGCCTAGGTTCCTGGTTATTTATAATCCTTGGGTAGATTCTAAACTTAGAACCCAATAGAAAGAAATGAGCCAGCTTCCTCAAAAGTCCTCATGTTTGATGGATCCAACTATGCCTTTTGGAGCAGAAGAATGGAGACCTATATTTCCTCCCTTTGTTTTGATGTGTGGATGTCTATCAAGAGTGGGTAAGTTGTCCCTAGTGTTCCTCCCACTGATCCGGATATCAAGAAAGAGTATGAGAACAATGCAAAGGCCAAACATGCTACCTTGAGCGACCTGTCTGATAATGAGTTTGTTAAGGTCACGCACTGTGCATCTACTAAGGAGACATGGGATAAATTGCAGAGGTTATTTGAAGGAGATGCAAAAGTCAAAGAGACCAAGCTACATGCACTAAGGGGGCAACTTGAAGGCATCAAGATGAAGGATGATGAAAAGATTGCAGACTACCTTCATAGATTTGATGAAATTGCGAATACCATCAAAGGACTTGGAGAAGATATTGCAGATTAGATCCTTGTCAAGAAGGTACTTAGGTCTCTTACACCCAAGTATGATACAAAGGTGTCTGCCATAGAAGAAGAAGATATTTTCAATGGATGAGCTATTTGGCTCACTATTTGCCTATGAAATGAGAACAACTAGTGATGCTTCCTTAAGGAAACAGGTAGCATTCAACACCACTTAGAAGGGAAAAGAAGTAGTTGCTCATAAAGGATCCAGTGAAGACTTTGATGCAGAGGTAGAATTTTTTTTTAGAAAACTCAAAAGAGGATCCGACAAGTATAAAGGAAAGCTACCACTCAAATGTTTCAATTGTGGTAAAGTTGGACACTTTGCTACAAAATGTCCTTATAATTAAACCAGTGGAGATGAGTCAAGAGGGTTCAATAGATCTGTTGGAAAAGATAAACAAAGAAATGCCTACCGGCAAGGAAGAAGAGGCTACCAGAAGCATGACAACAGATATACTATTGAAGATGATGCCACATATGAAGAAAGTGCATCAAAAGATGACTACCATGAGAATGACAAAAAAATTAATCTCTTTATGGCACTTGATGAACCGGTTGATGAAGATGAGGAAGAGGAGGATATTGAGGATGAAGTGGATTTAGAAGGAGAGCTTATAAAGTGCTCTTGAGGAACTGAGTAAAACAAGAAGAGAACTCAAGAAGGTCAAGCATGCTGCAATACATGAACAAGGTCTCTTGAAGCAATCCCTGGATGAGTCCAGTCAAGTCATACCTGACTTGAAACTGTAGGTGGAAGAAACCAAGAGAATATGTGAAGTTACATCCTCTTATCTAATGAAGAAGCAAAAGGAGCATCAAGATCTGGAAGCAAAAATAGTGAAGCTCAGAAAGGAGCTTGAAGAAAGTAAGGAAGAAATAAAAGTAAGGAGCAAATATGAGGGCAACATCGAAGCTTTAGACAAGATGTTGAGAAAATAGAAGCAATCCAAAGATACCGATGGCTTAGGCTTTGAAGAAGGTCAATATTCAAACAACAAAGACACATCTGGTAAAGAAATAAAGTTCACCTCTTCAAATGAAGGTGTAGAAAGAAGACATTCATTGTGGGCAAGGATACTAATAAAAAGACATGCAGATACTGTTGGAAATCGCCACATAAACCGGTATACACAAGCACTTAATCAGAGGCCACACTCATCATATCAACATACAAATTCAAGGAGAAATGCAAGAGCTGACCATGAAGGATTCACTAGAGTCAACAACATGAAGAGAAGACCCCTAGTGAGGCAGTCCTTTGCAGGACCAAGGCAACCTAACCTTTATGTTTCAAACTTTCATGGTTACTATTACCGGTGTAACAAATTTGGGCAAAGAATAGCTAACTATAGATTAACCAATAAGAAATCTATGAGTTATGAAAGTAGAAATCTTTTTAATGCACTCTGGGATATGAATGTTGTCTATTATCAGTGCAATGGATATGGTCATAGGAGTTTTGAATGTAGAAAGAATAAATCAGTGGCCTACAATAATTCTAAAGATTTATCTTTAAATGAAAATGTGAAATGCTATAAATGCCAAGAGTAGGGACATATAGCAAAGTTTTGTAAAAATAGGAAGTTCAAGTAGAGGAAGACAAATCTTGATCAAGAACCGACAGTTGAACATGAGCACAAATTAGCAGCTGACAAGAAGAAGGAAACCAAATCGGTATGGGTTGAGAAAGAAAAAGAAAAGGTAGAATCAAGTCTGATGGTGCAGACTTCCTTACATGTTGAAAGGAAAAATCTATGGGTTGTAGATAGTGGTTGGTCCAACCATATGACTGGTGATAAAAATAAATTCATCAAACTTGAAGTTTGGAATGGTGGTTTAGTGAGATTTGGAGACAACTCATCCATCAAGATAAAGGCAAAATGTACTTTAAGTATTGATGGAAAATTGAAGGCACATGATGTATATTATGTGGAAGGCCTAAAGCACAATCTGCTGAGTGTGAGTCAGATGTGTGACAAAGGTTACAAATTCACCTTTGACTCAACCAGTTGCCAGATAAAGAAATACAATATCGGTTACGTTGTGGCAGAAGGACAAAGAACAAATGGTAATGTTTATAATCTAAAGGAATGCTATGAATCCCAATGCATGATAGGATAGGTTGATGAAAGCTGGTTGTGGCACTGAAGATTAGGCCACATAAACTTTGATAACTTAGTTGCAGTGAGCGGAAAGGGGTGTGTGAGAAATATTCCACCCATCATCAAACCGGTAAGCACATTTTGTGATGAGTGTGTGAAAGGAAAGAAAACTAAGGTGAGCTTCAGAACAAAAGAGCACAACACCTCAAGACCACTCGAGATTGTGCATATAGACCTATCTGGTCCAACTAGGACAAGAGCTCTAGCCGGTGAAAGATATTTTATGTTTTTTATTGATGATTACTCAAGAATGGCATGGGTCACCTTCCTGCAAGATAAGTCACAAGCATTTGACAAATTCAAGATCTTTAGGAAAATGGTGGAGAAAGAAAGTGGGTGAAAGCTAAAATGTCTAAGATCAGATCAGGGTGGAGAGTTCACATCAAATGAATTTGAAGATTATTGTGAAAAACATGGAATTAGAAGGCAATACTCAGCCCCTAGGACACCACAACAAAATGGTGTGGTAGAAAGAAAGAACATGACAGTTAAGGAGATGGCCAGAACCATGTTAAATGAGGCTAGTCTGCCATACACATACTAGAAGGAAGTTGTTCATATTGCTGAATGCGAAGTTTGCTTGGTGATTGATTGTTCTCATAAAGATCATATCCCTGAAAAGTAGATCGAATCAAAGGGGATTTAGATTGAGTTGGAAAAGGAAAACCTAACACGATAGTGTTTGAATGCATTCTTGGTGGGAATCCATGAATATAAATACGCGAGCTCGAAACATAAAGTTTTTGATGATTGTGAAGGAGAAGAAGAGGGAAGAGAGCTTGAGTGCAGAGAAGAATTACCTTCCTTAGAATTTATTCTAAGTAAGTTGCAGAGTGAGTCAACAAACAAACCGGTGAGAGGGTTTAACCGACAGTAATTGAGTACTGACATTACTATAGCAGGTCCAATAGTTATGCAAACCAGTGAGGTGTGTTAGAGCAAGGCAAAATACAAGTGTGACACAATATGTTGTAAGGCTATGAGAGAGAGAGAGAAGAGAGGCCAAGAATCAGAGAGAGCTATCTGTTAACCGACAGTGTGAGATCCAGTAAAGAGGAGAAGACTGTCAACCGATAGAGATCTATTTGACCAAGAGTTGTAGAACTCATTTTCAACAAGAAGCCATAACTGTATCTAGATTGTATTTAAATATACATCACCAAGTTGGAGCTTGGTGCAAGGGTTGGTGCTCCTTGGGTTAGTTCCCTAAATCTTTGTAATTCAGTATTTCTTTTGTGAGGCTGGATTGGAGCAATAGTCTTAAACAACATTTCTCACCGAGGTTTTTACCATATTGGGTTTTCCTTGTACCTATGGTGTTGTGGAGTGCATTTGTGTGATGGTCTTCTTTGGTCTCCCCATTTGCTTTACTGATTTGATTGGTTAGTGCTAAAGATAACAATTATTATTCTGAAGTTGCCTTAAAAGAGAAAATTGTTTAGGAACCACTGATTCACCCCCTCTCAGTGGTACTCAGTGTTCAACACCAACATCCACCTCCTAAGAAAGATTAGGGCATCCCTTCCATCCTTCCTAATAATCCCTTTCCAAGTCAAGATCAAAGTATTCCTTCACCTTCATGTCCTAAGCAAGATCCCATTATTTCTCTAGATCCTGATCAAGATCCCTCTAGGAGATGTAGGAAGGAGACCCGGTCCATCATGAGGAGGAGGAATAGGTATACCCTTAGAAGGAATTATATGTTTGTCCTTAGGTTGAGGCTTAGGAGGAAGATCTTGACATTTGGGAGGAGGAACATTTCTATCCTTGGGAGGAAGAGTGGACTCATCCATATGAGAAGGAATGGATTGTTCTTTAGGAAAAAGAATATTGCTTTCCTTAGGAGGAAGGATAGTCTTATCTTTAGGAGAAGAAATAGGTTCCTCTTTGGGAAGAATATTATTTCTTTCCTTAGGAGGAAGAATAATCTTGTCCTCAAGAAGAGATATATGATCATCAAGAGTAAGGATAAGTGTTGGATTTCTAGGTTTACTCAATGACAAAATCATCTCATTTTTCCATTTTTGATATGATTTAAAGAGAGAATCACTTCTAGGTTGAAGAGGTTGGAATTCTTCAGACCAAAAATAATCAAGAAAAAAATCTCCATGCCTCATCATAGGTTGATATATTCTATGATTAACAATTATGATTTCATCATTATGAGGAAATTTCAAACACTTATGAACAATAGAAGTGATCGCTTTCATGGAAGAGAGCCAAGGATGTCCCAACTTCCCAACAAATTGATCGGATGTAGGAATGATATAAAATTTAACATCTAAGCATTTAGTGCTAACATCAATAGGAAGTGTGATAGAACCAATAGCAATACAAGAGAAGCCATCAAAAAATTTAACTACCACATCGGTATCATCATATATCACTTGATGCAATTGCAATGTATAAAGAAAATCTTTAGTTATCACATTAACCATGCAAGCTAGATCAATAAGAACGCCTTGAGAACATATGCCTTTGATTTTTGTAGTTATGTAAAGTGGGCCATTAGGTGCTTCAACAGTCTAACTAGGATCAAATGTAATGCACAAGTCCATAGGAGGTTCCTTTTTATCTATAAGGTTCACCACATTATTAGATTCAAGGCCAAAATCATTGGGAGAGAAGGCAAGATGATCAGTTTCAATCACATTAGTAGAATGGGAAGGTAAAGGATCAGTAAAAATTTGAAGGTATTGATTAGGAGGAGCTACTTATTTGTTTCCTTTATCATTCACACCAGCCATATATATGGTATTGTTATCAATCAAGTCTTGAATCTTACTTATCAAAGAATAACACTTTTCAGTGTGATGATCGGGTTGACGATGCTAGTGGCAAAAGGCTTTGAAATCAAATTAAGGTGAGGATGTCTTAGATGGATAAATTGGTTTGATAGGGGGAAGTTTCAACACATTTCTTTGTAACAATTGAGACATAATACTATGCAAATATTTATTAAGAGGAGTGAATTCTTTTCTAAAGTATTTGGACAAAGGAGGCACACCTATTGTGGCTGCTACATGAGTGTTGTTGTTGTCATTGAATTTGATGAATCCCTTATTTGGTTTGAACTTCACAAAAGGTTGTTGAGAACTTTCACCCTTATCACTCGGAACCATTGAAGAGGATGATTTTTCCAATTGACTCGCGGTAAGATGATAGTTGTGAAGTATTGCACACAACTCTATAAAGGAAGTAAACTCAAAAAGAGAAATTTATCTCTAATATATTTTTGTAAATTAGCAATAAAAACTTTTGAATATCTTGATTAGGCACAGGAAAAAGTAAATTGAGAATACAAATGCTTATATCTACCAATAGAATCAGTCACTTTTTATTTCACACCTTGCTTACAATGCATCAAATCACTCAAAGTGATCTTAGGACCAATATTATTGTGAAATTATTGAATAAAAGCATTAGCCAATTGTTGAAAAGAAGTAATAGAATAAGGAGGCAAAGAACAATACCATTGAAAAGATTTATCCCTTAATGTTCTAGTAAACAATTTAGCCAACAATATTTGTTCATGAGCAAGGTCACTACACAAAGTTTGAAATATTTTAACATGAGTCAAGGGATCACCTTTTCCATTATAGAGTTCCAATTGAGGGATTTCCACATGTTTAGGAGGGACACCTCAGACAATGTCATTGGATAATGGGATCACTACATCAAATGTGGGCACATTGATATTATACTTAGATTTATTCATATAAGCTATTTGTTGTTGTAAGGAAGACACTGTTTGGGCTAGACTACTGATGGTATCTTCGATAGAAGGATTGAAATTAAACATGTTGGATTGAGGAGGTGTAACATTCTTGAATGAAGGAAGGGGTTGAGAATAAGGAGGTGGAACATTATGATATGTAGGTATGGGAGATTATTGGGTAACAAATGGAAGACTTGTGCTAGGAGGAATGAAAGAAGATGAGTTGCTCCCTTGACTAACATTCGTAGGTATGAAAATTTGTGTAGAGGTAGCTATGATGTTTGATGTAAATGTGGGAACACTAGCCATAGGAGTGGTCAAAGGAATGGAATGATTAACTTGAATGAGATGTTGTGTATAACCTAGGGCTTCAACACAACTCCTCATGGGCATAATATTAAAATCAATAATATGGGCAATACCATGCAAGATATCAACACCAAGTTTATCACTTTGAACCATTGTTTTCAATCCTTCAATCAATGGGAGAGCTTCACTTTCCAAGTATTGTTGACTCATGCATTATTGAATATTTTCAAATTGACTGTCAATCTTCTCCAATTGATCAACAAAAACCCTAGTTAGTGATTCCTCCACCTCATTAGAATTGTCTAAAGAATGAGAATAAGCAGGGACATTTGTAGAATTGGAAGAACAACCAATATCTTCATTGAAAAAGTTATCCAAATTAGACTCCATCTCCTTGGTAATTTAGCCTTGGGAAGCCTTAATTATACAACTTCTTCTCACGGGGATATTGTAGGTTAAACTAATAGTAGTAAAAGTCATGCACTAAGGGAGGGAAATTGGAAATTTGAAGTTTGAAATTTAAAATTTGAATTTTGGAATTTAAGGTGCAAAATAATTAAATAATAAAAAATTCTAGGAGAAATGATTACTCAATTAAATGAAAAAATTGATTGAAAAGATGCAATCCCCTAGGAAGTTGAATTTTAAATTAGGATTATGTAAAAATAACCTCTTAATTTAAAATTAAAATTATCCACTAGGAGATAGTAATTCAAAATTAGGGCTAAAAATAACCTCTTAATTTTTTAAAATTTGAATTGAAAGTGATCTAAAGGAAAATTTAAAAATAGGGCCTTGTAAAAAGAACCAGTTAATTTTGAAATTAGATGAAATGTTGAATTTAAAAAGTAGGGCTCTTGTAATTAACCACTTAATTTTAAAATTTAAACTTGAAATGATCCACAATAAACTAAATATAAAATTAGAGTCTTATAGAAAGAGCCTATTAATTTTGAAATTTGAATTTACAATTAGAGGCAACGTTGAAATTTTAAAAATTGGAATAATTAATGAAAATTTGGGAAATGCACAAGATTAATTTAAATTAAAAAATTAGGGTAATTTTAATTAACCAATTAATTTTAAAATTTAAATTTGAAATTAGATCCAAGGTTGCAATTTTGAATTTGAATTGTAATTAACAACAAATTTGAAGAGGGAAATTCAAACTTTAAACAACCCACAAGCTCAATTTTTTAAAATTTTGACAATTAGGGTTTTGAAATTTAACCACTTAATTTTAAAATTTGACTTGCAAGTGAAAATTTAAATTTTGAAATTGAATAACACTCAAATATGAAACAATTAAGCCAAATTATCCAATTCACAAGCTCAATTTTGAAAATGAAAATTAGGGTTTTAATGAAACTAACCTCTAAATTTTTCAAATTTGCAAGGAAATCAAACTTTTAATTGAAAATTTGAATTGTAAATTGCATACACACTCAGATCCGAAAACAAAAATCAAAAGTAAGCATAGGACATGTTGGGTTCACCAAAATGTAAAGGGGAAGTTTTGATTTGACAATTTGCAACATAGAAGGAGAAATCACAAAATCAATTTTCGCTTTGCTAGCCCGAGAAATTTCCTTTACACTCAAAAGAGGGGAGGAATCCACTAAATTCAATCACAAATTAGATAAGGACTTAATAATAAGTGGATTGATTGATTATGATGCGTTTTCCCTCTGTTGTAAGTTGAAATGCTGATTTAGGGTAAAGTGATGAAATTGAAGACAAAAATGAGAAAATACTAAGCTACAAGTTCAAGATTTTGTCGTGCACATGAATCTGAGAAATATGAGCTGATTCAAATTTGCCCTACAAAAATGTCTCAAAAAAGAAGGGATTGTGGCAGGACAACACATTCCTCTGAATTTTTGCACACCAAAAAGGGTTGTTTTGTCTCTGTGTATAAAGCTTAATTTTGGAAGTATAGTTGCACACATGTTTCCTACATAGAGAAAGAAAGGGCAATAGATTGGGAATAGGGGCTTGCCTTTGGTCAAACCCCAGTTCTGGAATTGACCATGAAATTGAAATAAATGTAATTGAGACGACTGAAAGGAAATGTTCTCCTTTTGAGGGAGATGCTGAATTATGACTAAAAATGAAATGATTATACCTCCTTGTGAAGTTTTGTTTGCCTCCACATGGAATTAGGGTTTCATGAAATAGGATGTAGATCTCCACTTCAATTCTCGAATCATGACTTTATTGCTGCTTCAAGGCTTGAAGGAAGACTAAAAATGCCCAATTGCTCTTGAATGCTTGATCACTATTGTACTTGAATGCTTATTGATTTTTCATGATGGATGTTCAAATGAGAGGGGAAATCTTCTTTATATACTTACATGTCGGGTTAATTGACTAATTTTCCGACATGAGCCGACATGGAGAGGGCTATGCTGCTCAATTTGAAATGGGAAAAAGGGTTATGAGGGGCCCCATTTTAGGGAGGACCATGACACCACGCCCTAGTCCTGCCCTATTTTAGGCCAGGATCAAAGTGTATGATAAGGGAAAAATCAAAGTTCTTGATTTTTGTGATGTGTATGAGCATAATCAAGTCTTCAATCAAGCCAAGGGGTGCAAACACTAAGGTGAAGACCCAAATGCAGACGAAAATTGCAAGGGGTGCAATTTTAGGATGCTACAGACACATTAACAAATTTTAAGATAAAATTACATAATAACCAATTTATTACAACTCTTATTTTATTGAAACTATATTAAAGACATAAACGATCACAAGAGATATCATTTTTATTAGCTTCTTCTCAAGTTTTATTCATTTCTATATCTATCACTCTAAGTAATACTCACATGTTTACTCCACACTCAAATCATGCGATCAATTAATTATTATTACTTAATATATCATTAATGTTTAAAATATTTGGATAATAATTATGATTTAAATAAAGATTAAAATAAAAAATAATCTTATTAATAGTGTATATTTTATACCCTTTCAATGTAAAAGTCTTATGATAGCATAGTCATATATTTAAGATTTTAATAAATAGATAGTTCAATGTACATAAATTATTAGGGAGAAGTTTATAAAGAAAATAAATATATAGAATATGAGAAATGTACATATGCTTTAAAATTGGGTAAAAATATTATTATTATATTGTAAATGGTTGAATTTTTTATGCAATAGTAAATGAAATTCTATGCTGATTTTTTTATGAAAAATAATTTTCCCAAATAAATTTTAGATAGCATATATTTATGCCGAGAGGTGTATTACACTCACATACTAATGTAAAAACTTTCATCAATGAAAATAAATGTAATTTAATTTGATGTCAATCTACATTTTAGACTTCCTTCTTATCTATGCCCAACTACTTTAACTGAGGGTTTGCTTTACCTAATCCGTGAATCGAGGATATTTTTAGTCTTTGTGTGGATAAGGTAAAACTAATTAATTTTTTTGGAATAACACCACTTGGAGAGCTTTTACTTTGCATTCCATTAGATTTCATGCAATAAAAATAGAAAACATCAACCCATAAATCTAGATCAATGAACACATTAAGAAGCTGGATAAGTCTATTAAAATGACCTTCAGGTTGTCATGGTGCATGTGCAGGCTTATCTCTCTAGCCAACTAGAAATTGTACGTTGCCTTTAGGACATCATGTTGAATGTGCAAGTTTCTCTCTCAACCGAAATGAAATCTGAGTGAAGGAGTGGAAGTTGTTTGTAAAGGAGTAGAAGTTGTGTGCAGAGTAGGAACTGTGCATGTATAGGTGGAAAGTGTGGGTGAAGTAGTGGAAAGTGTGCATGATGGGGTGGAAATAGGGGTGGAAAAATGTGCATCAAGAGGTAAATAATTTAATGTACACAATTGAGGAACAACAAATTGAGATATCACAACAAGATGAGAGCCTTTGTGCCCCCCTAGATATGTCGACTGGCTTTCTTGGCTTTGATAAACACATAGTGAATTTGAAGAACATTTTCTTGGAGGATGGAGTCTATGTGGTTGGAGTTACAACCATGGGTGTTGTAGGAAAATCCACACTTGCAATGGTCATTTGTAAAAAATGACGAAATTAAAGGCAACAACAGATTTTGTGCTCTCTTAATGATTTGCACAATTTTATTGATTAATTCATCTTTTAGTTTAGAACATTTACACTAACTATTTGAATAAAATTCAACAACACTTAAAAAGCTTCCATTTTCTCTTGTTTTTGATAGAGATAAATATGTTTTACAGGGACCAGAAACCCAAAGTTTTACAGACCAAGGCCAGCAGCCAAAAAGACATAAAACAAAAGCGAAACAAGGAATAAACCCCACACAAAGCCAATGCCAAAAAACAAGACGAAAAGACCCAAAAAAAAGAAGGAAAAAACACTCAATTGAGAGAGTGCACCAGTTCAATGTTCTTTTGAATAATCTTCTTGTTGATTTTCTCTAGATACTCCATGATGATTATGGAGGTACCTTGTTCCTGGTCCTAGTACAAGGACCCGAACTAGTCTTCCCACCAGCAGCACTCTGACCACCCTCTGAAGCATTCTTTTTCTGTTTTTCCCCCAAGGGAGGTTCAGTGGCTATGGTTTTGGTTCTATAGTCGACTATCATGGCTTTGATTTTCTCCAAACCTTCAGCGCTGTCGCTCATCTCCTCCCTACTGATTTCCACCAAATTATTCAGGTTGTCTTTGATGTCATACACATACTCCTCTAGCTTATCAATTCTGCACTCATGGAAGCTCTTCATAGTTTCAACATCCTGAGAAATCTTCTGAATCATGCTCATGATTTTCTCAGTTTTACTAGGCTCAGGGGAGTCTGTGAAGGTATCAATAATTCCTTTAATTCCATCTTTCAGAGTTCCAATTTCCTTATCCACCCACTTCCAACATTTTTCCTGGCCTCTAGTGCCCTCCAAAATCAGGTCTTCTAGCTTCTTCTCCCCTTTTTTCTCCCCTTCTTTCTCCTTATTCACAGTCCCCTATTTCTTGTTATCCATATTGATGGGATTGTCTAACCTAATCTCGTGGTCCTTGTCTTTGGACCCACTTGACTTGGTCAATTTTGTTTTCTTTCTGATGGGGGTCTCCAGGTCTTGCATTTTCCTGATACTTGATTTAAATTTGCTTGCCGCCCACTTTGGAGGGTTGGTTTTTCTACTACTGTCAGTTCCCGGGGTCACCATAGGCTCCTCTTCTTTCTTCGATCTATACTCAAGGTCCTCTGAATCCTTGATATCACACCAACCCAAGGTAGTGCCATTGCCATCCTCTTCCATCTTTGTGTTAGAAACAAACTGCACCTTAGGGTTAGAAGAATAAATGTGGGTTTTATCCATGGGGGAGGGTTTCACTTCATGGGTTTTGGCATACTCCATGATTAACATGATAAGCCCCACATGAAGCATCAGATTATCCTGGTTCTCAGCATGTTAAGCTAAGCTATTTTCCAAGGATGAAACTGTAAGGAAGTAAAGTAGCGGAAACAACTTCCTACACTAACCTTGAGAGGAGGGTAATGCAAAAATTTTTCAGATCATTACAATAGTTACAGAAAATAGAAATAGATATAATAGCATTCATACCACAACACAATGATTTACGTGGGGAAAACCCTTTCGGGAGAAAAACCCCACCCTCCAAAAGCAGCTCAATATTTTATTCAGCAATCAAAAAACAGATTACAAAATACTTGCAGAGCAAGCTCTTCGCAGGAGTAGCACTAATCAGAGATTCAGAGGCAACTCAATAGCCATAAGACTCTTACACACAACCTCTATCTCACACACCTCATAAATAGGAGATACAATACAAGAAACCGTCAAACGGTATTACAAAACCATGGGCTAAAACCACCCAATAAGGTGTAGCCGACCTTATCTCCCTTCTATGACATGTTAAAGCACACATCAACACGTGTCACTCCCTTTTACAGCTCATTTATGTATCCGATACAAATTATTTTTCCTATTTTAGGAGTACAAACTTCCGGAGGCCATAACTTGAGAACCGGGTGTCCGATTGACGAACCGTTTGAAGCGCCGGAAAGCTCGCGAAGTGCTCTATCACCTCGTAACCCGCTTCGCCGGTTACGGCAACTTTTCAGGGCATTTCAGAGCCTCTAAAGTCCCCAAAATTAAGTTTAAACATTTTATTGCACCCCTCCAAGACGAAAACTTTAATATCTTCAAAACTAGCTGTGACCTTGCGACGAAACTTTACCGGAATGCTTATCTAGCCAACCAGAAGCTTCAGGGAGAGTTTCGCACTATTTCGTGCTCAAATAAAAACTTACTATAAATAGTAACCTCACATAAATGCAAGGTTGAGACACCATTTTTCCCAACAGAAACCAAATAGAAGGGGATGAAAATAATTTTACCATGCCTAAAGTGATTTAAGATTGTAAAATGATATGAAAAAATACTAGCATATCTACCATCAAGGGTGATATACCTCATGATGAATTCCGCCATGTCAGCCTAGAGGGAATTTTGTTCTTTCCTGTTATAGTCATCATCCACCATTTTTGTCACCCTCTGTTGTTCCTTTTCCTTGTCAAAAAAGCAGCAATGGCCTCCTCACCCAGCTTCCTCTCTCTATAAGATTTCCCACCCTCCATATCAAGACTAGTTACAATAGCAACCAGGGTTTCGTCAACCTAGAATTTCGCCTCATACACAACCATCACTCCCTTATTTCATCTTTTGACAAAGCTTTCACTTTCATTTTTTCTTGTTATTATTTGGGTTTCATGAGGTTTGTAAATTCATTTATGTGGTTTCGCTTTAATAATGAGGTAATCTATTTAATTACCCTACAAATTTAATGTAAATTGGTCTCTGTGGTTCCGCTTTAATAGTGAGGTAATCTATTTAATTTCTCTACAAATTTAACCTATAAACACTTTATAATTCTTTTGATCGAATCAATAAACCGTTAAAGATTTTAGTCCCAATTTTTTTCAACTCAAAATTGTTGGCATTTGGCATTATAACAAACAATGGGAGATTGTTGGCATTTCAATAAGGATATTGAGAAGGTTGTTGATGATTATGGATATAACTGATTAAGGATGTTTACTGTCTTGATATTATTATTTTGTCATTGATGTCAAGAAATTGATTTTCTAATTCAGTATGATGTTGCCATATCTTGAGAAGTATGATTTGAAGAGTATAAAGATGTCGATAAAAGACATAGAAAGAATATGATGAATAAGGGGATGAATAAGGTATTCAATGGGCAACTATTACCTAGTCAGACAATGATGAGATCATGATGTTTAGATTGTTTTAACATCATACATATGTTGTAAATTGTAAGGTTAATACTATACTATGTTACCGATCAAAGAACCTAGTCGGTAAACCCTAAGGAACCTAGTCGGTAAACCCTAAGGTCATCGCTATCGGTTAATGAAGGTAGAATGTTTACCGAGTTATTACCGAGTTGTTACCAAGCTGTAATAGAATACATTAAATGGTTACATGCGTTATTTAATGAAGGAAGTTGATGAGTTGGAATTGATTAAATGATTGGTATGCTGTGCATGAAGTTTGTTAATGAATCTATGGCAAAGGAAAATCGGCATGAAGATCTACAGCTTAGATTGAACCGCAATACCATAGCACAAGTTCCAAGAAATGTATGCAAGTTCCAAGGCAGGGTAAAACATTTTCAGATCGAAGGATACATTAAACCTGGTCAAAGTTTGAAGATCTGATGGCTATGATTGATCATGGGAAATGTGATCAAGGAGATTAAGTGGTTGGCTAATTGTTTATAAATAGGGAACTATTGATAAACAATGTATGTAGGCAAATGTATGCACAGGGATGCTACATAGTGATTATCGAGCACAAAAGCTTGAAGACCTGTTTGAATAACAGAGTATAGAAGCCCAACAGATGGACAAGATTAGTTCTATGTCTAGATTGTATTGAGCAAATAAGAATCTGCTTTAGCATTTTAGATGTGAAGTTGCAGATAGATTTTTATTACTGTTATTTTGTGAAAGTGACAGAAAATCTCTTAACCAAGTGGACTTAACAATCTTATTTGTAAAATAGTCTAGCAAGGTGACATTCTGATTGAGTGTTTGAAATCCTTTAATAAGGTCACTTCTAACAAGGTGAAGATCCTAATAGATCTGAGGGAAATCCCTTAACCGGGTCACATCTAGCAATGTGTTTGTAATCTTTAACATGATTTGCTTTTAACCGAGCATTCTCTAGAAGAGTATATTTCTTAGTGGGTCTGAAATCCAATAGTGGTTTTTCCCTATTTGGGTTTCCACGTTAAATTTGGTGTTATGAGGTTTATGATGTTTATATGCTTTTGAGTTTGCATGTTTAGCCGTTTTGGTTATATTACTGAAGTATATGTTATTGAGGTTGAATCTGATGTTTTTATGGAAGATTAAGTTTGTATGATCCACCCCCCCTCTCATCTTGTTGGCTATTGGATCTATACTTACATTAAGTATTAGAACTATCAATTGGTATTAGAGCTTTGGACTTCGGAAGAAAATTTTAAAGGTACTTGAGGCAAAGATCCAAAGATGTATAAGAGGGATGCACCAAAGCTGAACAAGTCAAGTTTCTCTACATGGTAGAAAAGGATGAAGCTGCACCTATCAGGAGTTGGAGAATATGCTGTATATTATTTGGAGAATGATTTCATCACACTGAGCAACTATCCATTGACAATGGAAGAGATAAAGGCAAAGCAAGAACATATCCAAGCAATGATTGAAATAACATCTGCATTGACCGACTCAGAGTTTAATGATCTAGAAGGCTGCAATGATGCAAAGGCTATGTGGGATAAGCTCATATCAGTATATGGAGGAGATGAACATGTTCAAAAGGAAAAAGTAGATAGTCTAAGAGGGCAACTTGAATATATGAAGATGAATGAAGGTGAGAACATAACTCAGTACAGTACAAGACTAAAGGAGATTGTCAATCAAATCAAAGGAGCAAGTAGAACTATTGAAGAAAAGGATATAACAAGTAAGTTGTTAAGAACTCTTCTATCGGCTTATGCAATCAGAGTCTTTGCAATCAATGAATTGAGGTCTGTACCTGATATGCTAGTTTCTTTAGATGCTACTATTGGTAAGCTACATGCATTTGAGTTAAGTAACTTTGATAACAGTGGATCTTTGGTAAATAAAGTTGAATCTGCATTTAGTTCTTTTCATCTTGATGAATCTAATGATTACAATGAAAGAAAGTATAAGTACTCTGAAGGAGATCACAGTGGAGCAAGTGAAAGATTTCGTAAGAACATGGAAGAAGTACACAAACTGTATGAGGAAATCAGAAAGCAGGAAGAGTTTGAATCACTATTAGCCAGAAGGTTACCGAGAGGCAAATGTAAGTATAAAGGAAAACTACCTTTGAAATGTTTCAATTGTGATAAGATAGGACATATGACTTCTAACTGTCCTGACATAGATTCTACTGAAAAGAGAGATTACCGAGATGACAGACAGAAAGCCAATCATTACAGAGGACACCAAGACTTCAGAAGAAGAGATAGAAAGACATGCTTAATAGCTGATGAGGAATCCAATGATGATAAATTAGATGAAACTAATACGGAGGAAGTAGTTTATGTGGCTATCAAAGATGGATCAAATGAAGAAAGGTATGAAGAAAAAGCCCTAATATCTCATGTAAATACTAATGATTCTTGGATCATAGATAGTGGTTGCTCACATCATATGACAGGAGATAAACACAAGTTTGTTATGTTAGAAGATTATGATGGAGGCTATGTAAGATTTGGTAATGATGCACCATGTCCAGTGAAAGGTAAAGGATCTATAACACTTCTTGACAATGCAAGATGCAATGATGTTTATTGGGTTGAAGGTTTGAAATACAATTTGTTGAGTGTAGCACAACTAAACAATACAGGTTACCGAATAGAATTTCAGAAAGGAATTGTCAAAGTTCATGATAAGAATGGAAAGTTAGCTGCTACCGGGACACAAACAAAAGGTAACACATTTCACCTTGACTCAACTCAGAATAAATGTTTGTATGCAAAGATAGATGATACCTAGTTATGGAATAAAAGGTTTTGTCATGTGAATTTTGATAATCTGATCAAAATAAGTAAGAAGCACCAAGTAAGAGGTCTATCGAGTCTTGAAAAGCCTAAGATTGCTATGTGCCGAGGATGCTAGATCTTCTAAGGGAATTTTAGATCTTGTGCACACTGATCTTTGTGGTCCTATGAAAGTTCAAAGTTATTATGGTGATAAATATTTCATATTATTTGTGGATGACTATTCAGGGATGATGTCAGTAATGTTTTTAAAAGAAAAATCAGAAGCTTTTCAAATGTTTAAATGGTACAAGGAAAGAGTTGAAAATGAAACAGGAAGACAACTGAAATGTCTTAGATCAGATAGAGGAGGAGAGTTTACATTTGATGAGTTCAACTTATTCTGCAATGATCATGGTATTAAAAGACAAGTCTCTGCACCGAGAACTCCACAGCAGAATGGAATAGCTGAGAGAAGAAATAGATCTATTGTGGATTGTGCTAGAACACTGATGATTGAAAAGAAAGTGCCACAAACATTTTGGAGAGAAGCAATAAGCACAACGGTTTACACCCTAAACCAAGTACAACTGAAGAAAGGTACTTTGAAGACACCATATGAAATTTGGTATGACAAGAAACCTAATGTAAGTTATTTTAAAATCTATGTACACAAAGATGATAGAAATGGCAAGTATGATCAGAAAAGTGAAGAAGGAACATTTCTAGGTTATTCTTCTAGAAGCAAAGCATTTAAATGTCTGATCAAATCATCTAACAAAATAGTAGAAAGTGCAAGTGTGAAAATTGATGAATTTGCAGAAAGAAATGATCAAGGAAATTCCAAAGAACTAGAAGATTATGATGAATTTGTCTATGTTCAATCGACAAGTCCTACCAAGAAAATTGTTGAAGAAAATATCCAGTTACCGAGTGATGAAGAAGATCATACAGAGCCTACCGAGCCTGTATTAGCCAAGTATGTCAGAAGACATCATGCACCAAGTCAGATTATAGGAGATAAGGATGATCCAGTGATGACAAGGAACAAATTGAGACAGAACACATGTTTGATATCTGAATTTGAACCGAGAATAGTGAAAGAGGCATTTAACAGTGAAGATTGGATAAATGCTATGACAGAAGAGATTGATCAAATCAAGAAGAATGACACATGGACACTAATCCCAAGACTAAGGGATAGAAATGTAATCGGTACAAATTGGATTTTCAAAAACAAGCTAAATGAAAAATGAGAGGTCATTCGAAATAAAGCAATACTAGTTTGCAAAGGTTATGCTCAAGAAGAAGGAATTGATTATGGTGAAACTTTTGCACCTATGGCTAGACTTGAAGGAGTAAGAACATTGTTGGCATATGATGCTTTCAAAAACTTCAAGGTATATGAAATGGATGTCAAATCTGCATTTTTGAATGGAATATTAGAAGAAGAAGTTTTTATTGAACAACCTGAAGGATTTGTTGAAGACAATAATAAAGATCAGGTATGTAAATTGAACAAAGCATTATATGGTCTGAAACAAGCACCTAGAGCATGGTATGAAAGATTGCACTCTTATTTGATTAAGATTGGTTTTATAAGGACAAGTGAGAATAGAAATATGTACATGAAGAATGATGAAAATGGAATACTGATCTCAGCCATATTTGTTGATGATATTATATTTTGTTGAAATGACTCTTTATGCAAGAACTTTGGAAATGAAATGAGCAAAGAATTTGAGATGTCATTAATCGGTGAGATAAAGTATTTTATAGGTTTACAAATACTGCAAATGAAAAATGAGATTTTCATTACTCAATCCAAGTAAATAAAGGAAATCTTGAAGAAATTTGGAATGGAGGATTCAAAACCAGTAAGTACTCCTATGACTACCAACTGTAAATTATCAAAGAATGATAAATCTGCATCTATTGATGAGACACTTTACCGATCCATGATTGGAAAGTTACAATATGTTGTCCATAGCAGACCAGACATAGCACATGCAGTAGGTATAGTTGCAAGATTCTTTGCAGATCCTAAGGAAACACACATTACAACAATCAAAAGAATTTTTAGATACTTAAAAGGCATAGAGGATTATGGCTTAGTATATCAGAAAGGAAATGATTTTGATTTAAAAGTTTATACTGATGCTGATTGGGTAGGCAACATTAATGACAGAAAAAACACAAGTGGAGGAGTTTTCTTTTTAGGAGAAAGACTAGTGAGTTGGCTTAGCAAGAAACAAGGATGTGTTTCACAATCAACAGTAGAAGCAGAATACGTTGCTGCAATATTGAATTGTACCAACATTGCATGGATCAAACAACTGTTGGAAGGAATAAATGAGAAAGTTACCGAGCCAGTAACTATATTCTGTGACAATACTAGTGCCATTGACATTTCAAAGAATCCTGTTATGCACTCTAAGACAAAGCACATCTCTATCAAATATCATTATCTTAGAGAAGCTCAAGAGAAGAAAGTGGTGTTGGATTATGTTAGCACAAAGGAACAAATAGCCGATATCTTCACCAAGCCACTACCAAGGGACACTTTTGAATATCTCAGAAGTAAGTTAGGGGTCCTACCCCTATCTTCTACTCACTAACTGAGTTCGTTGAAAGCATCAATTCAATGACTCTATCAAATATCTTTTTAGAGTTGATGCTGATTTACACACTTTAGGATGTTTTATAAAGGTGTGTAGGAAATAATGCAGGATACAATACAGGGAACAGGAATTGAAGACAAAATGCTCTGACCGAGACTCAGTTGATACACAACAACAGGAATACACTTAATACAGAAAGAAATTATGTTTTAGTTCTTTACTTTTTGGCATTGTTGTCAAAGGGGGAGAAGACTAATATAAGGGGGAGAAGACTGATTGAAAAGATTGCAACTGAAGATTGATAAAAAAAAAGGGGAGAAGACTGAAGAAAATAGGAGAATTCTGTTGACAGCAAGAGAGCATTTCAACATTTCAGAATCATAGCAATCCGAATCTTTTTAAGGTCAAATCAATTGGTTTTGCCATCAATGCCAAAGGGGGAGATTGTTGGCATTTGGCATTATAATAGACAATGGGAGATTGTTAAAATTTCAATAAGGATATTGAGAAGGTTGTTGATGATTATGGATATAACTGATTAAGGATGTTTACTGTCTTGATATTATTATTTTGTCATTAATGTCAAGAAATTGATTTTCTAATTCAGTATGATGTTGCCATATCTTGAGAAGTATGATTTGAAGACTATAAAGATGTCGGTAAAAGACACAAAAATAATATGATGAATAAGGGGACGAATAAGGTATTTAATGGGCAACTATTACCGAGTCAGACAATGATGAGATCATGATGTTTAGAATGTTTTAACATCATACATATGTTGTAAATTGTAAGGTTAATACTATACTATGTTACCAACCAAAGAACCTAGTCGGTAAACCCTAAGGTTATCGCTATCGGTTAATGAAGGCAGAATGTCTACCGAGTTATTATCGAGTTGTTATCGAGTTGTAACCGAGATGTAATTGAATACATTAAATGGTTACATGCGTTAATTAATGAAGGAAGCTGATGAATTGGAACTGATTAAATGATTGGTATGCCATGCATGAAGTTTGTTAATGAATCTATGGCAAAGGAAAATCGACATGAAGATCTACAGCTCAGATTGAACCGCAATACCCTAGCACAAGTTCCAAGAAATGTATGCAAGTTCCAAGATAGGGTAAAACATTTTCAGATCGAATGATACATTGAACATGGTTGAAATTTGAAGATCTGATGGCTATGATTGAACATGGGAAATGTGATCAAGGAGATTAAGTGGTTGGCTAATTGTTTATAAATAGGGAACTATTGATAAACAATGTATGCGGGCAAATGTATGCATAGGGATGCTACATAGTGATTACCGAGCACAGAAGCTTGAAGACCTATTTGAATAACAGAGTATAGAAGCCTAGCAGATGGACAAGATTAGTTCTATGTCTAGATTGTATTGAGCAAATAAGAATCTGCTTTAGCATTTTAGATGTGAAGTTGTAGATAGATTTTTATTACTGTTATTTTGTGAAAGTGATAGAAAATCTCTTAACTGAGTGGACTTAACAGTCTTATTTGTAAAACCCTCTAGCAAGGTGACATTTTGATTGAGTGTTTGAAATCTTTTAACAAGGTCACTTCTAACAAGGTGAAGATCCTAACAGATCTGAGGGAAATCCCTTAACTGGGTCACATCTAGCAATGTGTTTGTAATCTTTAACATGATTTACTTTTAACTGAGCATACTCTAGAAGAGTATATTTCTTAGTGGGTCCGAAATCTCACAGTGGTTTTTTCCTATTTGGGTTTCCATGTTAAATCTGGTGTTATAAGGTTTATGATGTTTATATGCTTTTGAATTTGCATGTTTAGCAGTTTTGGTTATATTACTGAAGTATATGTGTAGACGTATAAAAATGACCATATTCCTAAATGAATATTTTATGTTCATTTCTCTATTTAATTAAATCCAATTTAATTGAATAACCCACATTCCTCTATTTAATTAAGTAAATTACTCAATTAAATTCACTATACCTCTTTAATAGAATAAATCATTTTATTCAATTAAATCCCCTATCCACTTTTTAATTAAATTCAAATTTAATTAAAATAGTTATCCTAAATTAAATAAATCTAATTTATTTAATTGCAACCAAATTGAATTAAATTCAATTAAAACCTATTTTCCCTCACCCACTTGCAAAATCCTACACCTCCCACTTGCATCCTAACCCTCTTTCTAACCTCTTCTAGATTCTTCTAAACCTAATTAATTAACCCAAACCCATCCATTATCCCTTTTCCCTGAATTTGAGGAGGTCACTTCTCAAATTTGGAGTAAAGTCTTCAAATTGCATTAAAGCCTTTATCCAACTTGTTGAATGCCCCCAAATTTGGAAGGACTCTTACAAAGTTATCCCCAAAGTCTTCATAACCATTAATGGTTAACTCAACCCTCTTACATGGTTAAAAAATTTCCATAAACTCAACCTCCATCTAGCCAAGGGTCTCATGAAGCATTTATTGCTTTGACCATGGTTATCCTTAAACCTTTGCACAAGAGTTTATCCTTTGGGTAAAAGTTTTATCCAATGGATAACCCTAACTTAACCTTAGCCCTTAACCCCTAGGGTAACCATGAGGTCTTCTCAAGCATTTAATACTTCTTACATCTCCTCTAAACCAACCTTATGTTGACAATTGTCACCATTTCATTGGTGCCAATTGCAAACATGGATTCCCAACTTTCAAACTTGGCCCTTGATTAACTCTTTCAATCCTGACTATCCATTGCCCTATTTTTGCTAGAAATAGAGCTCTCATTCCTCCATTTTCATCAGCCAAGTCTTTAGCATCACACTTATACTTAAATCCATTCAAGCTTTCATATCTCATTTTTAGTTCATCATTTAGCCTCTCTTTTAAATAGGAATTAATCTAAATATGCAAATTTAGAGTATGTTCCTTATCATTTAGCTTAATCATAGACTAATATAGCATGCTAGGATAGTCCTGTTTACTAACCTTGTTATCTTAGAGCTAGTTTATTGCATTTGTAGCATCATGCATAGCTTAGGATGCATCTCATCTTAAAATCCACAAAAGTATCCCTCATTCTTGCATTTGCCATCCCTAAACTATTTTGCTCAGTGATCTGAGAGCAAAAAAATTGGTTTGAGGGACTGTGTAAGATATAGAACCATGGAACCATCCTTGGGAAGCTGAGCCATATTTCATGACTCCGTAGCTTGCACCAAGAAGTCCTATGGGTGTGTGAGCAAGGCTCCATAGAGCTCCATTTTTCACATATTGAGTTCTATCGGCCCGCTTTTCCCGCATACATTTCTGGCACCCACCATGGGGCATTACCCCATATATCAAATCAGTTTTTAAATATAACCACTTTTGCAGGTCTGCGGGAAATGAGAATCAGCGCATGGGAAGCATTCCCTAGTGCAGCTGGTCAATAGCCTAGTGCATCTAGTTTACTGTTCAGCGCGTTGAGTCCATTATCTAGTGCGTCAAGTCTATTTATTAGCGCATCAGAATACTAAACTTTTCCTGTACGTCTCGGCATGGGAGAAAAATAGAGTAGCGCTTCTAGAACATAGAGTAGCGCATCCCGAAAATAGTGTAGCACATCACCAATTTCTTTTAGCACATCACTGTTATTTTGTAGCGCATATAGTTTGTTTTGTAGTGCATCATTGACAGACAGAAATCAAAAATTTAAAATCCGTAACCGGGGATAAAAAGTAGACTTGTTGAAGTCCACCAATCATCTAACGTTTTCCTCTTGTTTCCTTGCAGGATTCTAACAAATTTGTTGCAGATGGGAGCTTAGTTTTAAAATATTAAGATAGTTAGAATTTTCACTAACTTAGTTAAGTTAGTTTAAAATCTGAACTTCTTTTGTTCTTAAAATTGAACTCACTTTTTTGGGCTATAAAAAGAACCACAAATCAGAACATTTCTTGCTTTCATAGGAGAAAACCTATTTTTGGGCTTTAAAAAGAACCATATAAACCTTCCTTTTTGCAAAAATAGCTATAAAAAGAACCTCACCATCCTTTGGTGTATAAAAAGATTCATTTCTAACTTTTGCAAAGGAAAGAACCACACTTACGAAGTTTTGTTACAATCAAAGGAGGGAAGTTATTCCCCATTTGCCAGTTTCCTTTTGTTATCCAAAATCGAACTTTTTCTTTATTGACTTGATTGTTTTCTTAGATTAAATAATTACTGATTTGGGAAAAGTAAAATTGACACCATGCTTTTTGGAGCAACATCTTCGAATAGAAGATAGCAAATCATTTATCTTGAAAGGCTAAAAAGAAAAATTGTTTGCCTTGTCTCGAAAGTGGAAGGAATATGCTCTCCCCTTAACTGGGTGATTAAAAATCCAGGCCACTCTTAAAGCTTTCTTTACTTCAAGCAATAAATCCTTTAGCAGGCTTGCCTTTCTGAGGAGTTGGAATCAACTCTTAAAGCCATTCATGGTCGGTGTGAAGGGAACGACCTAAGTGGGAAACAACTTTGACACCAAGTATTCCAACCCATTATAATCAAAAGTGGAAAGTGATGAAAGTTCTTTTCAACGGTTGCGCACATAGATTAGCCTTCCCCCAGTATCCTCGAGATACGTAAAGCCTTTGTTCTAAAGGTTAGGAAGCCTCCTGAGGGAGTTTATCACTGACGGTTGAACATGAAGCCTGATTACAAACCATAGAAATAGAAACCTTGAGCCGAGTCAGTAACCAGACATTTATAACATCATAGTGCAAGGGTGGGGAAGAATTTGCCCCCAAGATCCCTCACCATATGTCTCCCAAGATAACTACTCAATTGTGAAGCAATTCACTTTGAGTTAATTTCTGGCAAAAGGCAAAAAAACGGGCACCCTCTAGGGGGTGACACGACTGTTTGAGCTGACGGAGTATCGAGACTAGTGGGCTATGATGTTATTTATGACCTTTGAATAAAGAGTCTTCTTGAAGTGTATTATTCGTATCCAAACCTGTTAAAACATTAGGGATTTGAACACATCTTCATAGAACATACACTTTTTGTTAGATTAGGCAAAATGGTTGTCTTTTTTGTGCTGTGCTTGCATTTACTACTTCAAAAAATCATCCATCAAGACTGAAAAACTCACAATCAAATCCAAAAATTACAAAAAAAACCAACCAAAGGAAAAATCAGGGCAGTTTAGCATGTGAGAACAACTTCTTAGCGCGTAGGGTACTTTTGTTAGCACATCAAAGCATAAAGTTAGCACGTCTGGTCAAAACAGTAGCGTTTTATCCAAAATTTCAAAACAGTGTTAAATAGTTAGCGCATCTAGAAAACAACCTAGCGTGTTGAAGCATCAGCTTAGTGCGTAGGAGTCAAACTTTAGCGCGTAGGGTTTAACAGTTAGCGCGTCGCAGACCCATACTAGCGCATAACTTTTTGAGCCCGACAAAAAAAAAATTTAAGCATTCGAAAACTTTAGCGCATGGCAGGGGGCAGCCTAGCGCGTGTGGTCATTCTTTTAGCGCATGAAGTAAATTTAGTAGTGCATCTTGTCTCTATTTTAGCGCGTGGCCAAAAATAGAAAAACAGGGGGCAAAACAGTGAGAAATTTTGAAAATTTGGAAAACATCTTCAGAAGCTTCTTTTCATCAGCATCATTTTTTATCAAAGCAGAGTAGCGAAAGCAAAGCTATAAAAACCATTTCTTGAGCAAAGTTTGTGTCAAACAAACATTGTAGAATCCAAAACTGATTGTACGGTAAAACATATCTATCCTATCAAAATCCAAAAACATCATCACAAGTATCAAAAGGATCCTTTATCATCTCAAAAACACTTGTTTAAAACCTCAGGCTGTTGAATCAAGTTTCCATATCGGGAGACTTTATCCATATCATTTGACACACTTTGTCATGAAGGGGCATCTAAACCTTCACTTTGATAGAGTAAAACTTGAATTTTCAAAACAAGATCAACTAAAACCAAAGCAAATTGAAGGAAACCATTGATCACTTATGCATGACTAATCCCCATATTTTGAGAAGAAAGAATCTTTATTGTAACATCACGTTAAGGAAACAACAACCAATTTTTTCCAAATTTATCAAGAGAAACAAGTTTTTATATATCAATTGTTAACTCTTCAAATCTCATCGAGTATTCCTTCATCACGTCAAACGTTATATCCAAAACAAATCCAATGAATTTGACAAAGAGCATTTAAAGACTAGGGCATATTGTCAAAAATTCACTTTTAATCAAATCATATACCGTGGAGGAAGGATCAATCCGACATTATTGCCCGATGAGTGTATCACTTATAACACACCTCGACCTGAACCACCAACCCCTGAGTGACATATCGAAGAGGATTTTGTCCCCTTCGTCACTAAAAGTTTCTACTAAAATGCCTGTTACTCGCTCTCAACAAAAACAACAAAGCGAGGCACAAGTAGAATCTAGTATGAATCGAAGGTTATCAAATCCTTTTGAAGGTCCACATCTAGAGGATATTGAAATTTCTGCAGAACTTCTTTAGGAATGTCAGGAAAATGCTTCATTCCAAAAGCTTGTAGAAAGGCTCATGGAAAATCACAAAGAAAAATACTTGCTCATGCTCACAAGCAAAGGAGTCAGATTCCCTGAAAACTTTGATGCAGATGTGTTTAGAACAAGACCTCAACATTATGAATATCAAGAATGACAATGGGAAGGGGAAACATGTGACCCTGAACAAGATATCCCTGATCAAAATGTACCGGAACAACACACACCAAGACAAAACATCTCGGATCAAAACATACCAGAGAAACATACACCAAGACAATACATTCCCAAGGAAAACATGCCGTTCCATACACCGTTTCAACCCAGGATCAATACAAGGGAAGAACTTTTCCCTCAACAAAACAATGTGCCTTTGGTTGCCCTTACTCAACAATGCAAATGTTACAAAGACAAATGCAAGACATGCAACAAGGTACAACAGTGCGGTACTCATTAAACGAAATCTGTCCTTATCCTTTTGATAGAAGATTGCACATGATCCCTTTTCCTCCAAACTCAGACGTACCTAAATTTGATAAATATGATGGAAAAAGTGATCCTCATGATCATGTCAGAGAATACTATACCATGACTCTTTAATTTGCTCATGATGACACCTATCTAATGAGGTTGTTCCCGATAAGCTTGGGAGGACAAACAATGGAGTGGTTATCCAAAATTACCCCGACTGTTAGATCATTTGATGAATTGGTTAACAAGTTCATAACACAATATTCCTATAACATTCAACATGCTTTGACCATGCCAGACGTCTGGAACACCAAGCAAAAAAACAATGAAACATTCATGATATTCCTTCAATGCTGGCGACGTATGGTATCACGATATCCTCGAGATATTCCTAAAAAAGAGAAAATGAAAATCTTCATCGACAACTTGAATGGTGAGATGAGTTACAGGCTCAAACTCCAATGCATCCCATCTTTTGCTAAATTGATTGAAAATGACATTCAAGTAGAGGAAGCATGTGTCAAAAAGGGAACGCTCAAATTCTTCAAAGAAGGAACAAATTCATCAAACTACAATAACCAAAACAACAGCAACTTAGACAAGTCTCGATTCTAGACTCGAAACAAAAACGAAGGCAACAATGAATCGCATGATCCAAAATCCAAGCAACCAGTGCTCGCATTATCCAGAAATCCTCAAGCTACTAAGAATCCTAAAGGTGCTAATCCAAATGCTAACACATATGCACCAAATACCAATCAAGGTCAACCCAACGCAAACAACACCAACGATACTCAAAACAAAACCACGAGTCAAGGACCTAGTAACAATTCACGCGACAACAATAACAATTTCCAGAAGCATGTCTTCACACCACTGGGACAATCACTAGAGTCAGCATTCAGAGAGCTCCTGGTGAACAAGATTCTCTCTTTGCTGCAATCAACAACTATGAACCCCAAATCAAACCACCTTGGTGGAATGATTCACACTATTGTGATTTTCATTGTAACAAAGGTCATCAAATGAACGATTGAATGAGATTGAAAAACATTGTTCAGGATATGATTGATTGAGGTGATTTAACGGTAGACAGTCTCAAAACAAATGGTGACCATGGAACCTTTAAAAATCCTCTTCCAAACTACAACAAAGATGGAGCTTCAACCTCAAACGATACATAAGGAGCTCATATCAACCATATCTACAATAACACCATCAATCACATATCAGTTGAAGACCATCATGTGAATTTCATCACCATCCGAGACCAGCATAATCATGAATCTATCAATGTCACAACCAGAGCTTAGACATATGCCTTGAAGGGACATACCGTGCCTACAACCACTACACCAAAAATCCAATATGATTTAGTCAGCCCACTATGCAAAACTCCAGCTTAGATATCTATACTAGAACTACTAAAACTATCACCAAAACACAAAAACATATTGGAGCAAGCACTATTGGAAACAAATGTACCTCAAGATCTGGATGGAGACAGATTTCAAGCCATGGTTGCTCATATGATAGGGCCTCATAATCTCACCTTCTTAGAGCATGATAATACTTCCTTGAGTCATCCGCCTAACACTCCTCTCCATATTGAAGTCATCATTTATAAATACTGAGTAAAAAGAGTATTGATAGATGGAGGAACTGGACTTAATATATGTACCTTAAAACTTATCCATGCATTAGGCTTCTCAGAGGAGTCTATTGATCCATGTAAAAAGATTACCATAAAGGTATATGATGATGAAGAAAGGTCATCTAAAGGAACCGTGATGTTACCCATTCAAGTGGGACCAGTGCAAAAGGATACTATGTGTCAGGTCTTAGACATAGACCTCACCTACAATATTTTATTAGGTTGACCTTGGATACATGAAATGCAAGCAGTGCCTTCTACGTATCACCAGTGTGTCAAATTTCCTTATAATGGACAAGAGGTCTCTATATCTACTGATCACAATCCATTTCAACATTGTAATGCAATGGGGGTAGCCCAAGATAGTTTGGTTCCTCATAATAGGGAAAAACAGAGATCCTCAACATCAGATCTATAGAAGGCAAAGCTCGAATCATTACCTGGAGATTTCAAGCAGAAAATGCAAATCAAAGAACAAGGTATGGGAGAATACTCTTTGGAACCCATGTGTTTGGCCAAATTACCAACATCACCCAGATCTCATGGATTTCCCACTCCATCAACACATCAAGTAACTTAGCCCATCACCAAATTTGATGGTACCTTCATCCAACTAGGCACTCTAGCACATGAATCAGAAGATAAAGACATTCTTAGCTGGTTATACAAAGATGAGGAAGAAGATAATAGAGCAGCTGCTTTGGACATAGTTCTACCAACACACCTATATGGAAAGGGCTACTTAATCATGCAGCAAATGGGATATGATGGTAAAAGACCCATTGGAAAACGCAAAGGAGTCACTAAGCCCGTAGACCTTCCTTCACAACGCAGTAGAGACAAAATAGGATTGGGTTGTAAACTCACTTTCCTATTAAGAAGGACACCACGCATAACTCCAAAACCTCAATGGAAAGCAAAGAAGAAGTACAAAGAAGAATCCTGGCAGGAAGCACTATTTGAGTCAGCTGAAACAATCCGCAAGGCACGTGAACATCAAGAATAGAAGCAACATCAGGAAAAGCTTCTAAGTCACAAGAAGGCCATATCTGTAGCAGTAGCTCATATTCAAATGCCAATATCTCAAGAATTGATAGTATCATCTCCTGATACCATTATTACTCCCCAAGAAGGCACAGTCTATGAACAAATATAGAAAGTAGAAGTAGGATCCGACATCGAATCAACAAAAACTATCAACCTGGTATCCATCATCAAAGATCTATTTTCACCCTACAACATACCTGTTTACAACACTAATAGAATCTGGGATGATGCCTCAGAGACTGATTCCAATCAATATGAATGGGGTAGCTAATCCAATACTATTGCAGATATCACTGATAATACTAGTACCATATCCCTTTCTTAGGAAGAACATAACGCAAACGATAGACCTCTTGAATTTGGACCACAAAATATCTATGATGCCAAGGAAAGCAAATAGAAACATTACGAACAAATCTATACGGAAGACGATACCATCGAAGACCTCGACGAAATCCTTGACTCCTTTACCAAGACCAATCACAATGAAACCTCTATCTTGACACTTACAGTAGCAGAACTTGATCCACTGAATGATTCCTTACCGCTTGTCTTTCCTGACCTCATTGACTGGGACGAACCCAAAATACATGATATACCAATTTTCCCCAACAACGAATCTATTATCCACTACCTATGTACCATTAACTTGGAAACAGGCTCTACCAGTGAATGAAGTAACGATGTCTGCAAACCAGGGAGTTCCAAGTCTCTCAGTCACAAAAATGAACCAAATAAAAGATTTGATGCTAAAAACCAGTCAATGATAGCTCTAGATCACAAAAAAGTAAAAATAAAGGACACATCTGAGGGTGAAAACCTTTTTAAGGCACCTAAAGATGAGAGACTTGACACTCTTCCAGAACACTTTCATGAGCGATCACCCATATTGATTAAGCCCACTCAATCAATCAACACTGGTACCACAGAAGCAGTCAAGAACATACACCTTACAAAATCTCTGACAGAGGAGGAAAAATCGATATTTATCATCTTTTTTAAAGAAAAGCAAATTAACTTTGCTTGGTCATATGCAGATATGCTCGGAATTGATCCACACTTAATCATGCATCACTTGTCCATCTCTCTAGGAGTTAAGCTAGTCAAGCAAAAACTACGAAAGATGAATCTACAAGTAGAACTCATGGTCAAAGCTGAACTGAAGAAACTATTAGATGTCAGATTCATCCGACCCATCGACTATGCAGAATGGATCTCCAACATAGTGCCAGTATCAAAACTAGATGGCAGTATCAGAATCTGCACTGATTTCAGAGATGTCAACAAAGTCTATCCAAAAGATAACTTTCCTTTGCCTAGCATCGACATAATTGTAGACCTCATAGCGGGCCATGCAATACTCTCACTGATGGATGGTTTCTCAGGCTATAATCAGATAAAAATAGCCCCATAAGATCAAGATAAAACATTGTTCACCTATCCTTGGGGAACGTACTGTTGGAATGTTATGCCTTTTGGCTTAAAGAATGCAGGGGCTACTTATCAAAGAGAAATGACAACAATCTTTCATGACATGATGCACACATTCATGGAAGACTATGTGGACGATTTGCTAGCTAAATCATTCACCAGAGCAGAACATCTTAGCATCCTAACAAAAATCTTTGATCGATTGGAGAAATTCCAAGTTTGGCTCAACCCTAAGAAGTGTGTCTTCGGGGTTACATTAGGAAAGTTACTGGGCTACATTGTCTTAGCTAAAGGTATTGAAGTGGATCCAGCAAAGGTACAAGCCACTATGGATATGCCACCACCAAAGAATATTAGTCAACTTAGATCTCTACAAGGACGACTCCAATCAATCAGGCAATTCATTGCTCAACTAGCTGATAAAAGTCTACCATTAAATCATTTGCTCCATAAGAATGTACCTTTCAGATGGGAGACCAAGTGTGTAGAATCTTTTTATCAAATCAAACAGTATCTGATGAACCCACCAGTTCTAGTACCACCAGTCGCAGGAAAGCCCCTTATTCTATACATTTCAACAACAGATATATCATTGGGGGCATTGTTAGCACAAGAAGATCAACAAGGAAAGGAACAATCCATCTACTACATCAGTAGGACATTGAATGGCTATGAACTCAACTATACATTCATTGAGAAGGCTTGTCTAATAGTAGTCTTCGCATCTCAAAAGTTCCAACATTATATGCTAGCACACACAATTAAGCTAGTAGCAAAAATTGATCCTCTCAAATATCTACTCAGCAAGGCATCTCTTACTAGCTGGTTGGCTAAATGGGTCATGATTCTCAGTGAATTTGACATCCAATACACAGAACGAAGAGCCATCAAAGGACAAGCAATTGCAGATCAACTAGCTGAAGCACCGCTACTAGGAAAACAAACTATGGAGATTGAATTTCTAGACAGGGATGTTCTTGCTATTTCTACCACACAATGGACCCTATACTTTGATGGATGCTACACCCAACATGGTTTAGGTGTTGGCATTCTTTTCATCACTCCTGAAGGACACACTATACCAAGATCATATCGGCTTATGTTCCCATGCACAAATAATGTGGTTGAATATGAGGTATTGGTTATAGGCATCAAAATGGTCGTAGAATGGAAAATCACAGAGTTAATGGTCTATGGAGATTCACAACTAGTCGTCAATCAAATCAACAACGACTATCAGACAAAGGATGACAAGCTACTACTCTACAAATGAATGGTGGATGACTTCAAATAGTATTTTGTACACATCACCTTGGAGAAAATACCAAGGTTGAACAACAAAGCAGCTGATGCCATGGCTACTATCGCTTCATTACTACAAATTCCAAAGCAACAGAGTCATTATGAGTTCCTGGTAGAGCAACTGTTCTCCCCAGCCTATGACCACTCTGAATCCCATGTTGTCTATGCCTTAACCGATTCAGATTCTCCTTTATATGGACCGATATATGATTATCTAAAGAACAATATCCTATCCATTGACTTATCCTGTAACCAAAAACATAATTTTATCTGACAAGTTGCCCGTTATACCCTTACTGTTGATACTTTGTATCGTCAAGGTCTAGATGGTACTCTTCTTCATTTCTTTGATCGTAATGATTCTGATTCTGCTTTACACAAGCTTCACGATGGTATTTGTGGCACACATTCAAGTGGGACTACTCTTGCTAAAAAGCTTCTAAGGATGGGATACTACTGGCTTACAATGGAGAAATATTCTTACCACTTCGCCAAGAAGTGTCCTAAATGCCAGATCCATGGCAATTTGATACATGCACCAGCACAGGAACTGCAGCCATTTACAACATCTTGGCCCTTTTGTCAGTGGGGACTAGACTTGGTCTGCAAAATTCATCCTTCATCTTCAAATGGACACAAGTTCATTATAACTACAATAGAATACTTTACCAAATGGATATAAGTAGTCCCAATGACCACAGTAACTGGAAAGCAAATTGCATCTTTTATCCTAAACTATCTGATCTGCAGATATTGTATTCCAAGTTCCATCATCACCGATAATGGACGACCATTCAAAAACCAAGATGTCCGAGAACTATGTGAGCAATTCAAAACACAACATCGATTCTCTACACCATACTACCCCCAGGGGAATGGTCAAGTGGAAGCATCCAACAAAACAATACTGAAGATTTTCAAGAAAAGAGTAAATGATGCAGGCAAAGATTGGCATATACAACTCAATCTAGGACTTTGGGTATACAAAACCAGCATCCGTACACCTACAGGAGCCACACCTTTCTCATTGGTCTATGGATCCGAAGCTATTTTACCGCTAGAAGTAGAAATTCCATCTCTTAGAGTATCTCTAAAAGGCTTAATCCCAGATGAAGAGTATCGGGTCAACCGACTGCAAGAACTGGAACTATTAGATCAAAGATGCCAGCATGCTTACACTCATCTCAAAGCATATCAGCAATGCATGTACAAAAGCTACAATCACAAGGTCATCCCTCACAATTTCAAAGTTGGTGACCTAGTCCTCAAAGAAAATCCAAGAAGTCAACAAGATCGAGAAAGGAAAGAGAAATTTGAACCTAACTGGTTGGGTCCCTATGTCATCATATTAGTCTATGGATTAGGTGCTTATTAGCTCACAACCTCAGAAGGAGATGTGCTCGACGAACCAACTAACAACATTCATCTGAAGAAATACTACACTTGAGTAGTCTAATGCATGGAAAAAGAAAAAACAAACAAAAAAATCAAAAAAATCAAGAAAAAGCAAATAAAAAGGTACAATAAAAGCAACTGGTGAAAACCTGGTAACAGGCGCTATTGTGAAAGAATAGGTCCTCCATCTATATATATACACTTGCAGTAAAGTACTATTGGCCATTGCCCGACACTTAGTAAATATCCAGTCAGGACATACTTAGCGTTGTCACTATCCTAGTCTATCCATATATCCTTTTACCACATTTCACCATGGCTTGGTAATCACTGAACATATCCACATCAAGAGGCACACTTAGCTAGGGGCAATAAATCGTCAAAACTTGCTACACGTTCAAGACATCAAGAATATTTGCAAAACTTAGAAACATCACATCCAACAACCAAAAACTTCACTCCATCGCAGAGCAAAACATTGGATCACTAAAACAAAGAATCACAAAAATACCAAAGATGATGATTTTCTGAAGTACTAAATGTTGCATTATCGCATAAAGTCTTGACTATTTTTGCATTTGAACTTTTTAAATTATTGGATTCTCTGCATTTTCTCACTAAATGCTTGAAAGCTAGAGATCATGGGTATACTCCAATATTTTCTTAGTCTTCTGTCTATGAAGCGATCATTTGTACTGTGTAAATACTTGTATCGAGACGTGATACATCGAATGTCACTAAAGACATAATTCCACTTTACGCATACAAATGGTTTAATCTTATCTATTTATATGCAATCCGCAACTTGGTCATCCTGGTTCAATTATACCTTGACGCTTGTGCTATCTTACAAAATCAAACATCATGTAAATTTTTCTCAGGTCATTATGGTTCAATTATACCATTATGCTTGTATAAATTTTCAACATATCCCAAAACAAATCAATGCTCAATGATGATACCTATATCAAAAGCAAATAACATATGGTTATATCAGGATGACAAAATGCAGAATGAGGATGCTCCAAAAATAAATAGTTGCATATCATTTTAAAAATAGTTGCACATCATTTTAAAAATAGTTGCACATCATTTTAACAATAGTTGCATATCATTTTGCATATCATTATCATACATCTCATTTTCAAGATACATCTCACATCATTATCATTATTATACATCTCATTTTCAAGATACATCTCACATCATTATCATTATCATACATCTCATTTTCAAGATACATCTCACATCATTATCATACATCATACATTTACATCATGCACCATATCATCTATCTAAGCATTGCATCATCATAAAGTAAGGAAATATAAAATATGCGTCCATATAACACATCACATGATCACGGAAAATGGTGTCATCTATATATATATATATATAAAATGGTCCAAATGTATAAAATCTATCATGTCTGTACCCAGTACAAGCAAAACAATGATCTAAAAATACAATAGAGACATTGTCTCTCAGGTATGACTATCTCCTAAGGGGGATGGTCTCGTAGCTGATGTCCCAGCTCTTGGATCTCCAGGAGGATCTTGTCTTGAGGGCCTTGTCATGCCTCTACTCTCTAACTATGTCCCAGTCTCTCAAGATCGACTTGATCTCACCTGCGTGAAGCTCTGTACTCTGCGCTCCCTGGGCATGACATCCTCGTAATGGCGTCTATAATACTTCGCCTCCCTCACTCTTGAGGACAACTCCCTCATAATATCTCTCATCGGGCCCCCTGCTACTGCTCTCTGAATGCTAGCTGCTAGCTCCTTCGCTTGACCGTGCCGTGTATCTCTGTATCTCGCTCTAGAGTCAGCTGAGTAATCTGATGCTGCTGCGCTAATAACTGTGCCTGCAGCTGCTGAACTGTCAACTGCAGGGTCCTAATTTGAGCATCCTCCACATGTGTCGGGACTCGGATCCGTAGGGGCACCTGTGAAGGGGTACCCCCTATCCCTCTGCCTGTCCTAAGTGCTGGTGGAGGTAGCTCATCAGTCCTCCTCCTCTGTACTAGTCGCCTCCACTCATCTGTCCCTCCCACTGCTGCCATCACCTCTCCCACTCTCCTCTCCTCCCCTGCTCCAATCACCAACCCTCCTCTCCCCCTTTCCAACACAGCTCACCGAACTGCTCTCTCCACTCGACCTCCCCCATCCCTACCCCTGTCTCCTCTCCTCCCCCGACATCCTCTCCCCTATCGTCCACCTTTGCCTCCATCATCTCCATCGTCTCCATCTCCCCCAACATCTTCCTCATCATCATCAAAGGCGGGCCACATCTCCTTAAGATCTGATATCCTGGCAACAACATGTGCTGCAAACAAACCAGCAAACTCATGGGTCATACCTGCATCTAAAATCTCGAGAGCATAGTCCCATATCTGACCCGCTAAGCTGGAGAACTCCTCTACAGCTGCACCACTATCGATGGTAGGACCCCAATTAGGTACGTCTTGTCTCTGACATGCATACAAGCAGGTCCCTTGTGGTATACCTTGCTGCTGACCATACTGCCTCAACACCCTGCCAACCTGAAATCTCTCTATCACAAAGGGCATTCGCCCTATCAAAAACTGGCTCATAAACACATAGGGCATCTCTAGCCCATCCTCTGCTAAGACCTCACAATCTGTATACGGTCGCCAAATGACCGTATCTATATCATCCAGGACCCTCCTCCAATGCTCCAGTTTGCCCAGCTTACACTAGACAACTAGACCCCTGTAACCATAAGCATATGCTCGCCCAGCAGGCCTGTCTCTGTCCACCAGTGGTCTCGCTGCTGGAATGTGCTCCCAACACCATACCTGTAAAAGTATCATGCCAGCTGACAAACTCCCGTAATCCAGATACACAACCTCATGCAGGTCCCTGTACAAGTGGGCTAACATGGCTGATCCCCAAGCAAACCTGCGGCCCTGGGTCACCATCTCCTCAAGAACCAATCCCCAACCCACAGAGAATCCCTTTGACCTATGATCAGGACAAAGAAATCCACCGATGAACCCTGCTAGTACTGACGGGAGAGGCACATAATCTAAATCCAAGAACTCCTGCCATGGGATCTCATACCCGCATACCGTCTCATCATGGAAAATGCGCCATAGCGCCTCAGTACCACCCTCCTCTGTCTGCTCATACGACAACAAAGCACCTACTACGAGAATCTGTAAGATCCTATAACAGTCCTCTAGAGTGACTGTCATCTCGCCAGTAGCAAAGTGAAAGGTGTTCGTATCACTGTGCCACCTCTCAGCGAGCACTGTAAGTAGACCCCGGTTCATAGTGAACCGAGGCATGTCTAGCAAAGATGATAGGTCACATCTCTCGATCACATCTAGGTCAGCCCGTGCCAACCGTGGTATCAATGCCCAAGGTCTGGGAAATTGCTCCCGCAACTACACCACTCCCAATTGCTCCTGTCAAAATGCAAAATGAATTCAATATCAGTGTCCACATCAAAACAAAGATATCAAAATCAAAATCACATCAAAAGCATGAAACAATTTGCTAATCTAATCAAGTTCCACATCCTATCATATCAACTTGTAACACAACTCAAGTTTTCAAAAACCATATCAAAACTTGTAAAACAACTAAAGTCTCCACATCACATAAACTTGTAAAACAAATCAAGTTTCCCACCCATATCAGCTTGTAAAACAATTCAAGTTTCCAACCCATATCAGCTTGTAACACAAATTAGGCTCCACACATTGAACTTGAAATAGTGCAAAAACAAATCATGGTTCGATCAAAACAACACATTCATATCTACATCAATAACTTGAAACAAATCGCAAATTAAATCGAGTTATATCAACACTCATATTGGACACATTTTCAAAAACATGATCAAAGACACAGCAAATGGAAAAAATCCACATCCCCCAGGCAAAGCTGACCTTTTCCTATGAAATCTTTCGCATCCAAAAAAACATCTAAAACTTGCAAAACCCGATCCATGCGTTAATTAAACTTGGCTATGCGCTAAACTATACCCATGCACTACCCTGTTTTCTCCACGCGCTATTATATCTACCCTATGTGCTAGACTACCTCTATGCGCTATCCTTTTTTCTCCATGCGCCACCCAACCTACCCTAAGCGCTAAAACTGACCTATGCACTAACCTATCCCATGCTTGCGCTACCTATTTAACCCTATGCGCTAGGTCTAACCTATGCGCTAAATCCCCTTACCCATGCGACCTCCTGTGGACCCTATGTGCTAGGTCTAACCTATGCGCTACCTTTTCAACCTGATGCGCTACCCTATGTTCATCATGTGCTAACCTAGGACCATGCACTAACCTAAAACTTTCATGCCCTACCCTATTCATTTTCGGATGCTACCCTAAAAAGCTACCCTATGCGCTACCTAATTTATCGTATGCGCTAAACTACGACTTCTATGCACTAAACCGCTAAAACCGAATTTCAAAAATAAAAAATGGACCAAAAATGATCAAATTCAAAATTAAAAAGGGGTCAAAAGCATTGACTTACCGGTGGTTTGTATGCGGCAGGTCTCCGATGCCTCCGAACGCGCTCGAATCGATGCATAGAATAGGGAATAGGTATTTTGTCTTCTCTCTAAAAATCTCTTTCTTCAAAGTCAACAAGCACAAATGAGACAAAACAATGCACTTTTTCCCTTTTATAAGGTAAAATGAAATTAGGGTTAGGGAAATGAGCATGTAATTTGCTCGCGGTCTCCCTCATACCCTAAAACGCATCAATTATCGAGAGATGAATCAATTTAAACATTTCAACTAGCCAAAATCTTGCACACCAAACGCAAATTATCAAATCAAATCAAATTTTTCAAAATTTTGATTCATCTCCCAAGGGGGCATTATCACCATCGTTTATCGAACCTGGGGCATCACACATCAAATCTGGGGCATAACATAAAAATCATAAATGACATCGACCATAAAATCACAACAACACATCATTTTCTTTGAAATAACATGTGCACACACGTCACTTCAAAGAGGGGCAAAATGTAGACGTATAAAAATGACCATATTCCTAAATGAATATTTTATGTTCATTTCTCTATTTAATTAAATCCAATTTAATTGAATAATCCACATTCTTCTATTTAATTAAGTAAATTACTCAATTAAATTCACTATACCTCTTTAATAGAATAAATCATTTTATTCAATTAAATCCCCTATCCACTTTTTAATTAAATTCAAATTTAATTAAAATAGTTATCCTAAATTAAATAAATCTAATTTATTTAATTGCAACCAAATTGAATTAAATTCAATTAAAACCTATTTTCCCTCACCCACTTGCAAAATCCTACACCTCCAACTTGCATCCTAACCCTCTTTCTAACCTCTTCTAGATTCTTCTAAACCTAATTAATTAACCCAAACCCATCCATTATCCCTTTTCCCTAAATTTGAGGAGGTCACTTCTCAAATTTGGAGTAAAGTCTTCAAATTGCATTAAAGCCTTTATCCAACTTGTTGAATGCCCCCAAATTTGGAAGGACTCTTACAAAGTTATCCCCAAAGTCTTCATAACCATTAATGGTTAACTCAACCCTCTTACATGGTTAAAGAATTTCCATAAACTTAACCTTCATCTAACCCAAGGGTCTCATCAAACATTTATTGCTTTGACCATGGTTATCCTTAAACCTTTGCACAAGAGTTTATCCTTTGGGTAAAAGCTTTATCCAATGGATAACCCTAACTTAACCTTAGCCCTTAACCCTTAGGGTAACCATGAGGTCTTCTCAAGCATTAATGCTTCTTACATCTCCTCTCAACCAACCTTATGTTGACAATTGTCACCATTTTATTGGTGCCAATTGCAAACATGGATTCCCAACTTTCAAACTTGGCCCTTGATTAACTCTTTCAATCCTGACCATCCATTGCCCTATTTTTGCTATAAATAGAGCTCTCATTCCTCCATTTTCATCATCCAAGTCTTTAGCATCACACTTATACTTAAATCCATTCAAGCTTTCATATCTCATTTTTAGTTCATCATTTAGCCTCTCTTTTAAATATGAATTAATCTAAATATGCAAATTTAGAGTATGTTCCTTATCATTTAGCTTAATCATAGACTAATATAGCATGCTAGGATAGTCTTGTTTACTAACCTTGTCATCTTATAGCTAGTTTATTGCATTTGTAGCATCATGCATAGCTTAGGATGCATCTCATCTTAAAATTCACAAAAGCATCCCTCATTCTTGCATTTGCCATCCCTAAACCATTTTGCTCAGTGATTTGAGAGCAAAAACATTGGTTTGAGGGACCGTGCAAGATAGAGAACCATGGAACCATCCTTGGGAAGCTGAGCCATACTTCATGACTCCGTAGCTTGCACCAAGAAGTCCTGTGGGTGTGTGAGTAAGGCTCCATAGAGCTCCGTTTTTCACATATTGAGTTCTATCAGCCCGCTTTTCCCGCATACAATATGTTACCGAGGTTGAATCTGATGTTTTTATGGAAGATTAAGTTTGTATGATTCACCCCCCCCTCTCATCTTGTTGGCTATTGGATCTGTACTTACATTAAGTATCAGAACTATCAAAAATTAGCTCAAAAGCCTAATTCTAAAGTAGCCCCCTATCTCGCTACACCACTTATCCCATAAGGGCCAAGGGAGGCCAAGGGATAGAAGAAGGGTGCTAAGACTAAGATTGTAGGATGGGTTTCATTTGATTTGAAGCAACAACTTAAAAGTTAAATAGGGTAATTTCATAGCATTCACTTTGATCCTTTCCCTCCATTGATACCCAATTATTCTTCTTCTAACCCTAATCACATAGGCTTAATTGTGGAGACTAATGTTTGAGACAAAATGATGAATGCTGATATGACTGATGTTTGTTGTAAGGATATTACCTTCATGTCTGCTAGGTCCCCTGATATTGTCAAAGGATATGTTTTTTTGAGTCAAATAATATGATTGGACTTTATCAAAGTACATCGTTACCTAGCATTGATGTGCATAACAACATCATGATAGATGAGTTTAATCAAAACCAGCTTCGCTATTGATAAATTTAAGGGTTTGCACCCCTGTGCTGATAAGGGCTTGATAGAGGATGTTTTAATGGCTGCTAGTTATGATCATTAATGAGCCTTTGCTTCTTTAGAGTCTATATTAGCTACATATTCTTCAGAATTTTTTCACCTTTGTGAACCTCTTGACACTGCTACTACCAAGTAAGGTCTTGTAAACTGTGACAACACTTCTAAATGCCTTAGTTTTGTTATTTGTTTGGTTATTCGATATCTTCATCTGTTGTATTTTTTCATTCATCATTCCAACGAATTGTTCATGGCCTTTCATCGATTTATGCTGGAAATGGAAGGTCAAATGTATTTATTCTAAAGTTTCTAAAGTCTTCTATTAGACTTCGATGGAGACTTCAAAAGCTTGTGAGGACGCTGGCAAAGTTGGGAAATTTGACCGTAAACCTGCAAAATGCTTTTGATCGAAAAAATAACTAAAGCCTTTCACAAATTTGTTCGAAGCTCCCTCTTTCCCAGATTAGGAGAATGCTAGCAAAAGATTGTGCAATAAGATCCATTGTGTGCATATCCTGCAAATATTTTGATCTGGGAGACTATATTTTGAGGCATTCTCTGCCATATCTATGCTTCCACATTTGCAGACACCTCTATCAATGCATCTGTAACTTATTTGTTTCTTTTTGATGGATGTCTATGCCCTATTTCGGTGCTCCATTTTTTTTTTGCACGGGTACAGAGGATTTTGGTGGGGGTTGTGGAACTTGGCTCTACTGCTGCCAATTGCATTTGCTTGCAGTTTTCTTTTAAAACCTGATCAACAGATCTATTTTGTGCATATACTACAGTCGTTGCAGTCCAAGAGATTTTTGTTCTTTGAGGCATTTAGTGAAGCAGTTGAAACCTCTGTCTTTACTTCCACATTTTGTATATATCTCTAACCAAAATATTAATACCATTGTTATGGACTTCCACACTGGTTTCAGAGCAATACATTTACTTCATATACCAAGTTGCATAATTTAAAGCTATTCAATTATGCTTGATTATTTAGAGATGGCAGTTTTCAAAACATTGATTTGATGTCAGTTGTGATATCACAAATCATAGTGTCATTTATGCAATCATGCTATCGTGTATTTCAACTGTTAAATCAATCATAAATTAAGAAAATCAGCTTGAGTCTTTTGAAAAAATCTCTTGGTTTATATAGGGAAAGAGCATCAGTAGTCGTCATAGCTAACTTGGCGCACACAGATCCTAAACGGTACATCAGATTTTGATTTTTTTTTTTAGCTGTCTTCGTATGCGACTTAGCTTATAGCTATTGATTTGGCTTCTGGGTAGTAATGATGCACGCTGTGGAATCAGTTATGTGCACAAAGGTAAAAAAATACACATTTCAAAGTGTCGCCTGATACAAATATGTTCTAGTAACCGTCAACTCAAAATCACTAGTACTTGTTGACAAATGTCGCAATAGTGGTGCACAAATGGGCCAATTATGAACAAAAAATTACAAAAAATGATCAAATTTATTAATGGTGTTTTCACTATGATGGCTATTGGGGGTCAACATGACAATAAGGTGATGGTTATTGGAACTATGTTATCTATTGGTGCTCTTCCCCTACCATGGAATACAATGCTTTGTTCCTTCATAAATAGCTATTAGGTAATATGCATTAAGCATTTTATAGTTGCTTCTATTCATTGTGAATGAATTAATAAGTTTATAAATTAAATATTTGAAAGCTTGACAATGATAGAATTGTGTACTTGAATGTATTTGTTATAGCTAAGGGCTCATTTTTATGTGTTTTTTTTTCATAATTGATTGGTGATGGGACTAGGCTGAAATTTGTGGATTCCCAGAATAAAATCCATCTGAAATGAATTACAAAGAAGTCTAGTCCTTAACTAAAATTTCAAGGAAAATAATCCAAAATCAATTATTTGTTAAGGCGTGTTCTTACCTAAAATTTCAAATCACTGAGTTTAGTAAGGAGTCCAACTTTCTAAGATTTAGAGATCTCATTGGGAAATACATTTTTTTTTGAAGTAATTTTAAAATAGATATGAGGTAGGTACCAATTTGCAAAAATAATATATGTGTGGGGTAGGCATTCCACTAACAAAATAGAATGAAAGATTAGTACAATCCTCTTCAAACCCAATATTAAGATTAAAAAAAATCAAGTTTAAATTTATTTATAAAGAAATTTTTGGGTCCAATTGTGCAAAGTGTAGGGCAGTTTATATGACAGTCCGAAGAATTTTAGTAGCTCGTCTACAATTGAGATTAGATTAGAATTATTTTTTCCTTTTCTTGTGGGACTTCACATTTTTTTTCAAACAAATAGACACTTCAAAACTGATATCTCTTGATGTTCTTTACATAGATTTTTCAAAATATAAGTATTCAAATTTATTTTTAATTCACCTCAATATATATATATCATCCATGAGACACTTTTCTATAAAGACCATAATACAAGCTATATAATTATATTTCAAACTTACGTAACCATAACTTAATACATAAGAAAGCGTCACTCTTTGGCTTGTTATTACAATATATATTCTTTTTCTATTTAATTGAGAGGAAGCTACTATTGTTGAGCCAAACCGTAGCTAGATTTTAAACCAACATTGAAAAATTTCCAAAAACTTTACTATTGCCCTAAGACGCACATTTTTATTGAGAAAGAGGGAAATCCTGGTAATTTTATCACTATGAGATAGACACCAAGTTTTTATTGAGCAAGTGGCACTACTGCCATTGAGAAAGAGGGGGATCGTGATGATTTCAACAGTATAAGGTGGGATTGGCAATAAGATATTCCTCCACCTGCTTGAACAAACCAGTGCTATTGGCCTTGATCTCCTCAATTTTGGCTTCATCATGGGGAACACCAGGGAGGCTATCATAGTTGCAGCTATAGGTTGTTATGCATCCGCTCCCTGGTTTGGGGGTGTATTTAATTTTGTAGCTTACTGAGGCCACTTTTTTCCCCAAAACTCCCCCTTCCACATGGCTGAAACCATAAACCATGTTGGCCTCATCAATTAAGTCCACTTTCTCTTTCACATAGCTAAAATCCTTGTTGACTGCAACAACAATTTCATATAATGACATTATCTTATCTCTCTTGATTCATAACTCCATCAAAAAAGCATTTATCTAATCAAAAACAATATCTTCAGGTACAACTTAAACATGATGCAAGTTTAGAGTGAAAGCAAAATGTTACCTGGAGTGAACTTAACGTGTCGAATGGTGCCAACTCCTCCATCACCTTGAACAAGTGTGATGCCTGAAATGAGCCCTGGAGCTTGCTTTGGCAATAAATTGTGGGTGTCCAGAGTTGCTTTCCACAGCCTTTTTGCCTCCACTGGAGACTCTATTTCAATACTGAAACTTCCTGCCACCATTTTCTCTTTACCTCAAGATTTCTACTACAACTCCTGTTAGAAATGATTTCCTTCTTTTGGAGTATCAGTGGATTGGGGTGTGGTGTATGAGGGAATGCATGGTATTTATAGAGTGAATACCAAGAGCTATTCATTTGTATGAACTGATTTTAACGTCAAAGAAATGTGGTCTCTCAGTCGCTTAGACTAAAGGAATTGGATGCAGACAGAAACCAAAGAATGCGGACTTTTTCGCTCGTGGAAAGTCATGAGGCACGTGACAGGTTTGAATGTTTGCAGCCCATTTTCGTTATTTATTTCTTTTCAAACTGTTTTAGAAGCTTCCTGGCCCCAGTCTCATTGAAATTCATATATATGAGGAAATTTAAAATGTACGCGACAAGAACCCGCTGTTTTTTTAGATTAGGATCATCAATTTGATAGGATGGAATTTGAATTATCTTAGAAAAAATGGATATCTGTATTGACTTTCTGTTTATGCGATTAGGATTTGAATTGTAATTTGAATTTTTTTTCATTCAAATCAGGAGGTCAGGACTTTCTTAGATTTAGGAAATGTCAGTTTTGGAATGCGAATTTGAAAGTTGAGTTGAATGGCTGAAAATTGAATAAAAATAAATTGTAAACAAAGTTATGTAGTAGGTTAAATGTCATCTGTTTCAACAGCTCAAAGTCAATATTTGCCAATAAAATGAGATGAAACTTATCACATTTTAATGTGGATAAGGTGAAAATTGCTATCAAGGTTTGATTATGATGTTTAAGAAGAGTAGTTGGTGCCAAAAAAGTCAAATTATATTTAAGAAATCAACTCAAGATAGCCTAAAAAATATTAGGATTTGCAATTTTGCATTCTACACTTGATTTAATAGCATTTTTACACCTTAAACAGTATATGAGATAATAAATTTAACTAAATAACTTTGCTGCTATAAAATTTGAAATGTAAGTTAATAATAAATTATCATAACTTAAATACATTCTTTTGAAGATATGGATGCTTGAGGTAATGTCTTAGATCAAATGGTTGGAATTTGATCATATGTGAGCAATAATGAGAATGATTCAAGTTGATGTATATGCTTAGATCAAGTGGATAAAGGGCTAGGATGGCTTTAGTTTTTATGGGTAAAGGAGATGCAAGAAAGTGGAGAGTTGAGGAGAATGGTAGATAAAATCATGATGGAAAGGTTGAGAACAACTTATCTTGCATTGAGGGATATAATGCATGAATGTGGGTGCTTGAGAGGAGTATAAGTGGACAGTCAAGATTAAACTTGAATGAAGGGTGGAGATGTGAAGGGTTAATTTTTGTACTTTAGCAATGAGATAGAAATACTTTATTTTATTCTTAAAATGAGGAGAGGAATGTTCCTTAGCCTAATTAATTAAATAATAATTAATTAGATAATTAGATAAATATATTACCTAATTAATTAGTGATGGAGGAAGATTAAGGTATTGACGGAAGCACGTGACAATGTTAGGTTAGCATGAGGAAGTTTATTTTAAGTGTCTTACAAGATATGAACAAATTAAATATATATAATTTCACATATAAACAAGTCAATATGCACTTTTCTGGTGATTATATAATGTCATGCTACACCATATCTTCTACCAAGTGAATGTGCCTATTAAAGACTAATGAACCTTGTTCACTAGTAAGAATTAACACCAATATTATAAATGATAAGTTGCATCCTTTAAATATGTGATGATGCTCATAATGTAATATAATAGAACAAGTCATCAATTGTGCCAATGTATCCCTATACAATAAATGCATATATCCCTATCTTGCTACTTTATGGTGTGATAACAAGCATTACTTGATCACTCTAGATGAGCAATCTCAATATGCATCAACATCCACTAATGTCACTGAAAATTTTGTAAGGGAAGAATGGAATGTGTTCATGTCTTAACTTACCACTACTCCATAAGAGATGCAACCTGTGTAAATCATAATAAAATTTGAGAATTTCTTGTATATACCCTAAATCCATTTGATCTACCATCTACAAATCAACTAGCATAAGATCTAAACTTGATAAGTTATGTAACAAATGGTTGTTGGACAACATGCATACCTCAATATCACTCTAAATCACAATATTAAAAGGTCAATAGTTGGATAAAATAATTGGTAAAAAAATTGATAAATTTAAATGATAATTTTTGAGAGGCTAAAATTATAATGGAGTTTGTTCAAATTCACATAGTTGGCATTGTAGACTAGATTAATGAATATCAGTATCTAGGTCGATGAAAATGAGTTTACTTCCATGGAAATGGGGCCATTTACGTGAACCACATGGTATTAAAATAAAATTTTCATTATAATTTAATCTATTTTAATCATTTTCCAAATCAAAACAATAAAAATGCTTATCTCCTTCATTTTGTAAATAGGATCATATAGCATGTCTATGAAGGTGGGAACATATCCTTAGTGGTATAGCATGGTGATAAGTTTAAAGCACTCTATCATAAAAGGGTAAATGTATAAATGAAATGTCCTTGTCCTAGTTTACCCTCCTATATATAGTGGGGTGTGCATTCACCACTAAGCCAAAGTTTTACCCTAACCATCTATCATTTATGCAAGATTATGAGATGAGACATTAATATATTTTATAATAAAATTATATGTTAACCAATTTATTACAACCTATGGACACCTATTTTTGTCCACTTAATTAAATGAATTTTATTTGTTTAATTATCATTTATCCAACCATTAATTGATTTAAGATTTAATTAATGTCTCGTTTCTTCTATTCAGTTATTAATCAAATTTGATATTTGATTAATTAACGTTTCTTCTGTTAATTGAATAAATGCTATTTATTTGATTAAATCCCCTTTCCACATTTAATTAAATTCATCTTCTAATATAAATAAATCAATATTTATTTATAAATTACCCTCCCACTTGTGTTTCCCCACAAATGCAAGTTGCATCCACCTTTCTGAAATAAATTATTTTATTTCAAATTAAATCCAAAAATTCTCCCACTTGCATCCTCCTAACAAATCCACTTGCATGTCTCATCCCCCTTCTAGACTCTTCTAAACCATTCTAATTAAGCCCAATCCCCCTCATAATCATTTGCACATTCCTTAAGAAAATGGTCACTTCTCAAAAACCCCCAAAGTCTTTATAAACCATTAAAAGCTTTGTGTCTCCAACAAGTTAACCTTCAAAGTCTTTAATAACCATTAATGGTTAACTCAACCTCAACCCTTGGTTAGAGACTTTCCCTCTAACTTAACCCTTATCTAACCCACGAGTCTCTTCAAGCATTCATTGCTTTGACCATGGTTATCTCTTTAACTCTTGCACAAGAGTTTATCCTTTAGAAAAAAGGATTATCCAATAATGCAACCCCAACCTTAATGTCTCTTACATCTCCTCTAAAGCCTACTCAGGGTGACACTTGTCAGCCTAGGATTAGGTTGAAAATATCACAAGGATTGAAGATCATTCAATCCTAACCCTTGTTAAGATTACTCAATTTTAACCCTCCAATTGCCCATTTCTTCTACAAATAGGCTTCATTTCCTTCATTATCAAGATCCAAGTCTTCATGCATCCAAGCTATAGTTTCATTTCATCAAGAATTTTAGCCTCTCTTTGATAATAATAATTAGATCATTTTAGTAGCATCATAGCATAAATTTATCATATTTTTCATATCGTGTTAGTAATATATCATGTTAGTTTCATTTCCATGCTAGCTTAATATCATCTTAATCTCATCTTCATGTTAATTTAGCTTCATATCAATATCATCATCCTTGCAACATATCATTATCTAGTTTCATATCAAAATCATTCACTAAGATCTTAGTTGCACTTGTATTTAGATCTTTTATCAAACTATCCCTCATTCTTTAGGTAGTCATCCTAGAGATTAAGTGCTCATCCAAGCTGAGAGCCACCTTGATCTGAAGGATCCTTGGAGATAGAGAACAATTGAACAATCTTAGGAGATGGCTGATTAACTTGTTTTGTCATTTAGATCTTGTTTTGTTATGTTTCATTGGTATACTTGCTTGTCTATGTTGTTGATTGGCTAACTCTCATTTCAAGTATACATTTCTGGCGCCCACCATGGGGCTCTTCCCACAATTTTAACATTTTCATAGGTTTTTCTACAGGGTTTTCATACAGTTTTTTTGCAAGTTTTCATATACAGGTTTTTCCATAGGTTCTTCATGCTGGTTTTTCCACAAGTTTTTCATGTTGGTTTTTTCGTAGGTTTTTCACACAAGTTTTTCATGCTGGTTTTCCCGCAAGTTTTTCATGCTAGTTTTTCCGCAAGTTTTTCATGTTGTTTTTTCTATAGGTTTTTCACATTGGTTTTTCTGCAAGTTTTTCACACTGGTTTTTCCACAAGCTTTTCATCTAGTTTTTCTACAGATTTATCCACATTGATATAGAGCCCAATTTTGTAACACAAATGAAAATTTTAGGCTTGTGAGCCCACAATATTGGATTAACATTTTGAGGGTTTTGTAGGTTCTAACTTTTCTTACAAATTTCCAAGGAGTTAGATTAGTTTTTATTTTACTTTTTTTTTTCAAGTTTTTATTTCTTGTTACAAAGATTTAAAAAGAACTCACACTTCATTTCTCACACAATCTTAAAAAGAACATCATTTTTCTTTGGTTCTCCTTAAAAAGAACCCCATTCTCATTTTTGGGCTTTAAAAAGAAGCAAACCTTTCTTTCTTACAAGCATAAAAAGAACAACAAAATCTCACGTTTGTTATTTGCAAGTTAGGATCACACTTCATTGCTAAGCAAGGATAACTTTAAGAACAACCCCCCCCCCCGGGGCAACTATGTAAAATCCTGGAAAATCAAACATTATTTTCGGGGGGAAATTTTCATATCGAAGGCGAAATTTTTTTTTAAATGATGAAAAAATTATTTTGTATTGGCAAATTTTTTTCTAGTGTGCAAAAATGCCATAAATTTCTGGTGAATAATACCTTGTTCTATGGGGAAAATATTTATTGTGGGAGGCGAATAATTATTGTTAAAAGGAACAAATTATAATTGTATGAGCAAAAATTTTTACTCCGAAGGAAAAATAATTTAAATGTATTGGCGATTTTTATCCACCGCTTGAAAATAATTTAAATGTATTGGTGATTTTTATCCACCGCTTGAAAATTATTTAAATGTTTTGGTGAATATTTTGTTATTTATGGTATAATATATAATTCATTGGTGATTTCATAAATTCATTTCCATTAATAGACAAGGCACATCACATCACATAAGTACATCACATCACATAATACATTGAGTCGAGACTCTGCATGATGTATCAATAAGTGTGGCCTCTTTGACACGTAAAGGGTGACACATACCTAAAATCTATCAATGATTTTAAACCATTCGATGATCGTATATCAATGGCTGAAGTTTTATTTCTGCCCAATTTTTTGAAGAGAACATAGCTCACCAGAAAGTGCCTGGAATGGAATTGGATTCAATAGACACATATCAAATGTCATGAATCACGATCGATAATTTCGTTCATTTAATATATATCTTTTCACTTACGGCAATCCACTCTGTCCCCATGACTTCCAATGTGATACTTGCCAATTTGGTACTGGTTAATAGCTATTTCCAATTTCACACACTCGTGCATTTATGGGAAAGATTTGCAAAGATACAAAAGATTTAAAACTTTTTATAGCAGTTAATACTGTTAAAGAAGTAATTATTACAATCAAGAGCTTCAACAATTTATATACGATCTTTGCTTCTTTCATCTTCAATTAGCCTTTGCCATTTAGTAGATAAATCGTCAGAGCTCATGGTATTTTAGGTTTATAGGCTCACTACTCAGGTTGTTTAATTTGTTAATCTATTTTCTCAAGATGGACACTCCCATCCGCTTGAGAAGCATTTCTGTAGAGGACCAAAGGGCCTTTCTAGGCTCCGTTAGAGACCCAACCCTCTAATACATCTATAAGGAGGTTGGGTCATTCACCAATGAAGCTATGTGGATGGTGCTGGGTAGAGAATTTCTACGAAACGAAAATAGGTACCGTGTTAACATGGACCTTACATCCCGCTTCTTAGCGTCTCTTCTGGACTTGGGAGGAGACAAGGTGGATATGCTGATGCTGTTGAGGAAGGTTTTTAAGGAAGACTTCCTCGGAGATGACATTACTCTTGTCGTTCTTGCAGATGTAGGGGTGGGGATCCCTTGGGTGAGTGATTTATCCAAGCTTCTCCTCCCTGACCAAACACTGCTAGTGGCTAGACAACCATTTCTCCTAAACCTAAATGCGGAGCAGCTGATGCGTCACAAAAAATGGGCGCGGATTGGTAGGGACTTCCTCTAGAAATGGTTCCTCCTGGATGACTTTCCAAACTACATGTGGCTTGAAGAATTCTCTCAGCTTATGCTGTCTGAAGAATTCTACATGGAAGGAGGGCCAGATTCATAGGGAAAAATTGTAAACAATTCCACTACCTGTAGTTTTTTTTTCCTATGTCCTTGAACCCTAACAGGCTGAGTGCCAAAGGCTCACTCATTTTGGCTTTTAAGTTTTTGGGGGACTCAAGTCTCTGACGAAAAAATTGTAAATTTCAAAAGCATAAATAATTTAATGATAATTTTTCAAATTCCAGTTTGTTTCACTTTGCCTCTTACATTCTTATGGAATCTGGATATAAAAATTCTTTCTATAATTCTATTTCATTTTTATTAATTAATTTCTTTTCTTTCAAATGCTTTTTGTATATGAGCTACGTTATTTCAATAATTTGTTAAACAATGGAAATAAATTTAATACCGTGATCTTTTTATGTAATGCTATAAAAAAAAATTCAATTCGTTCCATTAATTATTTGTACATTGATTATGGTTGATTATAATTTTATAAATATATACTATTACTATATAGTCATTCAAAATACAAAATTTCAAAAGTTGCAAGATACAAAAGTTTATTGGTCAAGGTTTTTTCATTCAATTAATTGAAACGTTTCAAGATACAAAATTTGTCCACAACTTATAGCAAGCAGAAAAAAAAACTAGTTCATTGCCGATAGGCCGCTCACTCAGTATCACTATCCCCCTGGTCCTCCCAGTCCCTTCCCTCCTCAGAGGTTGATGCTTTGGCTTTCCCTTTTGCCACTTCAGCTTTCATTTTTGGAATGCAGTTTAGAAACCCGAAGTCGGGGTCACCCTCCAAGCTTGCTAGTAGCTATATGGCCCTTCCTTCTTTAGCCCTATCTCTCAATGCCCTACCAACCTCCATCCTTGCCACCACATGCAAAGCATTCAGGACTTCATCCACCCTTGTTAATTTAACAAAGAGTTTCATTGCTTCCCACCCCACTTGGGCTCGTTCACGACACTGGTATTTGATTTCATCCTCTGGGCCATGAATAAAAGGAAGCAATTCCTCTTGGTCGTCCCCTTCCATAATTCGAATGCCAACTCCTGGCACCACCCACTCCAAGATTGAATCTAGGTTAATCAAAAACTCCCCATCAATCAATTTGACCAATGTGAGTTTTACCTTTTCCAGCTCCGGTTTGAATTCATAGGCCCATGCCATAATTAGAGAGTAAACCTCCATGTTAGTTCAATACCGGTGACTGACATGTGACACCTCCTCCGCAAGCATCAGTCGAGCTGTCACCCACAACTTCTCCTCCTTAAACCTGAATAGTCCTTGCATTCGTTTATCAGATAATTTGCCCAAAAAGGGCACCAACTTCTTATCTGTTCGAAGTGTGAAATTGGCCTCCATTGTCTTATAGAAGGTATGATTCTATGAACTACGAACTACAGATTTGTTCTGCACTTGCAGCTGCTTCAAAGCAAAAAGTGGTACACAGATGAAAAGGTAAAAAAATCTGCCTCCGTCTTAACTCTTATAGGCCGGGTAATGAATGTGCAAAATAAGACATTAATGCCATGAGATCATGAAAAAAATTTCCTGCCATCCTCCCCTTCCTTCTTTCATGTAGCATGCAATAGACAACTCCTTGTGCAACAATTAATCGCCACCTTGGCATTTGTACTTTCCAAATTTTCTCACCTTAACAGGTTGAGGACTGCAATTGCACATTTTAAAAAATTAATAGACTAAATTTATGTTGAAATTTTATATATATTTTTAAACTATTTTTGAAAATGATATATCTTAAACATATTTTCAAAGAATTTTGTTAAATGTTAAATTAATATTTTAGATTTAATATTGAATGTTTTCTTTTTAATATTAAACTTTTACCTTTCAAATTGCATATCAAAATTTATATTTATATTTAGTTATTTGTTTTATTCTAGAAACTAAGTTTCATGTTTAATACTATTTTTGAATTTAAAATTTTTACAAATAATATTAACATTATTTTTAATAGTTATCTCAAACTATTACCCAATGCCCAGAATTGAACATTTTAAATTTAATTAAATAGAATTAAGTGAAAGTCTATACTTATAGTCTATGACTCTATAGACTATAAATCTCTTTTTCAGGCAGAATTTTAAAATGATTTAGTAGACTTTAAAAACAAACCAGAAAAGTAACACGAGTATGGTCATGGTGATGTGCCAGAAAAAATGGCAGAAGTCATGGGACCCACTTCATCAAAAAATAGGTACCATCGACCGTTGGATGAACAGAGATCAACGGCTAGGGTGGATTTCAGCCTGAATGTGGGAAGCGAACACCTTTCTGAGAACTTCGCGCAGAATTGGACATTTTAAATTTAATTAAATATAATTAATTCTAAAAATCTCTTTTTCGGGTGGAATTTTAAAATGATTAAATAGACTAAAAAAAAAACCAGAAAAGTGACACGAATATGGTGACGTGCCAGAAAAATGGTAGAAGTCGTGGGACCCACTACATCTTAAAATAGGTACCATCGACCATTGGATGAACAAAGATCAACGGCTAGGGTGGATTTCGGCCCGAATGTGGGAAGCGAACACCTTTCTGAGAACTTCACCCAGAATTGGACATTTTAAATTTAATTAAATATAATTAATTCTAAAAATCTCTTTTTCGGGCAGAATTTTAAAATGATTAAATAGACTAAAAAAAAACTAGAAAAGTGACATGAGTATGGTGACGTGCCAAAAAAATGGCAGAAGTCGTGGGACCCACTACATCTTAAAATAGGTACCATCGACCATTGGATGAACAAAGATCAACGGCTAGGGTGGATTTTGGCCCGAATGTGGGAAGTGAACACATTTGGGAGAACTTCACCTGGAATTGGACATTTTAAATGTAATTAAATACAATTAAGTCTATAAAGCTCTTTTTCAGGCAGAGGTTTAAAATGATTAAATAGACTAAAAATCAAACTGGAAAAGTGACACGAGTATGGTGACGTGCCTGAAAACTGGCAAAAGTGATGGGACCCATGACAACTGACAATAGGTACCATCGTCCGTTGGATGAGCAAAGATCAACGGCTTAGGGTGGATTTCGGCCCGAATGTGGGAAGTGAACACATTTGGGAGAACATCGCCCGAAATTGAAACATTTTAAATTTAATTAAATTTATAAGTAAGTCTGTAAAGCACTTTTTTAGACGAAAGTTTAAAATTATTAAATAGACTTAAAAAACACACTCGTAAAGTCACAACAGGTTCCTTGGTCCCTCGTCCATTGGATGAGCAAAGATCAACGACTTAGGGTGGATTTCGCCTCGAATGTGGGAAGTGAACACATTTGGGAGAACTTCGCCTGGAATTGAACATATTACATTGAATGCCCTCAGAAATTCAAAATTTATACTGAAGTATTGAATGTTTTGTCCTTCGACATCAAATAGTTATTAATAATAATTAATAAAATTACAACATGATTCTTAATGTCCTCGGAATTTATACTGAAGTAATGAATGTTTAGTCCTTCGGCATCGAATAGTTATTAATAGTAATTAATAAAATTACAACATGATTCTTGATATTTTGCCCTTTAGGTTTTACTTTTCTATTTTTTAGAGTTTTCAGAATAAGAGACTCATAAATCATAATCGTCTTTCATTTCTTGGATAAATCGAGGGAGATTTAGAAATAGCTACTAGATTGAGGAATGCAAGTTGCAATAGAGACTGTCTGCCCAATCTAATGAAATAGAAATTCTAATTTTCAGGTAAAATCTAGAACACCTACATCCCACCTTTTTTGCTTTTGGTAATCTCGTGGTCCAATTTGAGGGTTAGCATTTTCAGGTTTTTATCTAGCTGCCTAGCATTATTTTGAATTATTAACAATAGTAGTGATGGGGAAAATGGGAAGCAGTAGTTCAACAAGAAGCCAAGTGAAAAACAAAATGTACCTTAACCTAACCAAACTGGTTAAAACACCAGGTTTCACTGATGAATACCATGATATTTATGACCCTGCTATCCATGGTGAAAAGCGTATCATATATATTAGATAGACATTGTCTAGTAAGGCGGAAGATGCATCCAGGGCAAAATTTACTGTTATCAACCCAATGTTACAACAAAAAACAAATAAAATCACATCGTGGGATGTTGGATTGGGAAGCATGGTGTTACCTGAAGTATTCCTTTGCCCTGATTTTGTCATGGTCTGCACCGAAAATTATAATGAAGATAAAAAAGCAATTGTCAATAAAAATACAAAAGAGGAAATTCTATCCATAAACGAGGGAGAATTTGCTCGTTTGTTGAACCTAGGATTTGAAGCCCAAAATTCAAATGTCCAAATTGACCTTGAAAAGCTGGCAGGGAATTATGAGAGTTTTGATCCAAGTTGTAGAGATTCATTTATCAAAGGTCTAATAAAGATTGGTACTAGTATTGTGTTGGATCAGAATCATAAGCCTCCTTATGATTCTAAAATTTTTGTTCCATGGGTTGAGGATACTATTTCCTTGCTGTCATTTTGCCTAGGATTGGAAAATGATAGGGAAGTGGGTGCAAGCCTTCTTGAAATGATTTATAATATCCATTGTGCAAGTCAGCTAGTAAGATGTAATTTTATTGATCACATTGTAAAATCCATGCAAAAATGATTACTTATGATCAAAAAAGGTTCCTGTAAGACATTTAGGTTCTCATCCTACTTGTGCTATCTCCTTCTATCCAAGTATTGTGCAATATTTGAGACCAACAAGCTTCAAATTGTGAGCTATAAGATTGATGAGAAGACTGGGAAGAGAACAGACTGTCCAATATATGATTGGACCCCAAAGATAAGGATGCATGATAACAGAAAGAACTACAACCATTTTGTAGACTTCTTTTTAGCACCAATGTATAATGAAATTACAAGCACTCCAATGCCTAGGTTGCCTATGTCTTGTAGAGATTGCATTCAACTCAGAAGTCAAATAGAATTGGCTAACTGGTTCTTCATGGAAGAATTAATTATGTTAAGGTTTTACAGATCAGCAGTAAAACTATACAGACTTCCAATATATGTGACAGAGAGGGTATTTGCATTAGAGTATGTACGACAATTGGAGAGCATAGATAGGCACTTCCATGGTCAGAAAAAGAAGAGCATATTTCCTTCCTTGCCTTTCTCATGTGGAGGGTTCACATTTGAGAGAAAAGCATTCATTGTGGCACATGATTTCTTGACAGTTTTTAACCTTGGTGACGAGGGTCTCTGGCAGTATGATCCAATTGGTGTAGTTCAAGCAAGGCTTAAGAAAAATGGGAACTCTTCAATGTTATGTCAACATGAAAGTAGACCATTTCTAGAAAAGCTTAGAAACAAGGACTCCTGGGATGAGGTTAAAAAAGAGATGGAGAAAATTGCAGTTGACAATAACATTTCAACAGAAGAAATTTCATCACAAATTATGGAGGGCCAGGGCATCCAAAATAGGAGGTCCTACAATTTCTACATAAAATCTGCTAATCCATCTAAGAAAACTATTCCCAAATCAATTTTGCACGAATGTAAAGAGAATTACTGGACTCAAACCAAAATAAATGATTTTTGGACTATGAGGAGGAATCTCGGTGAACCAAAGACAAGTGCAGAATTTGAGAGCATTGACGAGGATGCAAAGTTTAGCAAATTGTGGGATATGGAGCATGGTGGGACTGAAGGTGATGATTATGAGCATGAGGTTGTCATTGAGCCCCCTCCAACAACTACTACAATGCCTAAAATATTAGGTGGAGTCAGTGAGTCCATGAAAGAAAAATATAGCAAAGGGGCAAACCTTGTGGAAAAAATGGGTTTTGAAGGTGGTGGTCTAGGTCTTAGAGGAGAGGGCATTTGGTATCCACTTCAGGTACAACTTCCATCACAGTCAAAATCAAAAGGTCCTTATAAACCAGTCATTGGACTTGATTCTTCAGATTCATCAGGGATAGGTACTACTCATTACCTTTAGGGTCCACCTACATTTGTTTCTGGTTCAAATCCATAACCACCACCACATCATGATATTCCCATTGGTGGTGAATTAAGTGCCACTGCCACTGGTGGGGAATCTGGGGATAGTATTCCTATTATTGTTCAGTCAAGTGCCGCTATGATTGGTGTTGGACAAGGGAAACAACAAAATATCTCTTACAAGAGGCCACTAGAGGTAGATATTCAATCTCATACTATTGAGAATCCTATATCAAGTGCCACTGACACTACAAATCAATCATTTGCAGCTTCAGATCACACACCTCAAAAGACTATGAAAACTACACATGAAAGTGTCAGTGGGAGTGGGACAACATCAGGTACTGTTGTTGGTAATCCTAATCCTGGTCAAGCATTAGTTAAAACCACAGGAATAAGTGGAACTGGAGCCTATGGTATTCCTATGTCACCTTTCAAACATTCAATTGCTTTAGCAACCCCAGATTTTCAATTTCGTGATTACTATGAAAAATTTGAACACGCGACAAAAGAAAATAAAGAAAAAAAGAAAGCATTTCATAGGAATTCCATGTCTAAAGTTGTAAACGAACAACCTACAAGGAACAGGGTATTTCCAACATATGACCCACAAAAAGATATGATGGAGTTCATGGTTGTTATGCCCCTGGGCCCATCTAAAGATAAAAATCCACCACATAGTCAGATAGATCCCTCTCAATTTCAAGTTAGCACCCTCCAAATGGATTTCTCCAAAGTACATAATGTGGACAAAATTAGTGTGTCAAAAAGGACTAACGAAGTGGTCTGCACTTCACTGCTAAAGGTGGAGAGAGAAAAAAATAAATTGGAGAAACAAATAGAAAAGTTACAGGCAGACCTGGAAAATGAGAAATCAAGGAGGAAAGCAGCACATAGCAAGTGCAATGAATTACAGAAAAGGATAAAAAATTCAAGCTCTGCAGTAGAAATTGCAGAGCAGGACAAGAAGGATGCAAAATTGAAGGACTTGACACAAAGACTGGCTAAAAGCAGTAATAAAATTGTTGAGGAAAAAGCCAGTTTTCAAAAATTATACAAAAGTTATGAGTCTGCTGCCACTGAAATGAAAAAATTACAGGACCTATTGGATCATGGGAAGGAAAAAGAAAAACATTTGCAAGAGGAAGTAGAGGAAGAAAGAAAAAAATGTGCACAAATGAAAGAAGACCTGCACAATGCAAATGATAAAATAAAAACTTTGGATGATAGATTCAAAGATAATATGAAAAATACAACGAAGTATATACAAGAAAACATTTGGTGGCAAATAATGTAGAGGAGTGAGAAGTTGTGTGAATGGTTTCAATTGACTGAAAGTATGAGACAAATTTTTAAAAAAATCAAAGGGCACTATGAGAAGAGCACACATGTTTATTCAAAAGAGGAAATGGCAAAAAAGATTCTGAAAGTAGTCTATAGTTCCAGTGATAGCTACTTGGCATCCAAGGGAATTAAGAGCCCCATTGATGCCACAGTTAAGATATCATCTATCATTCAAAAATGCCAAAAGCTAAGGGAAACATCAGAAGTTATGGACAGTTGTGGAAAAAAGATAATGAAGCTGCAAGAAAAGAAAAATAATTTGATTAAACTTGGTTTGCCTAAGCTTGTTGACATAGAAAATAAATTCATTTGAGAAGAAGCTTACAAAAAAATCATGGAGAAAAAAATGAAGTCTGATTTAGACTTGCTTCCAAAGGACACAACTCCCAAAAGCTTTCTGGAATTCATCCAACCATTTACAACTCTAAATTCGCTATTGGATGAAATAGTGATGTCAAGTAAATCTTCTAAATATGGAATGTTGACGAAGTTGGAGTTGATTTCCCATAGTTTACAAAATATTGACCTTCCATTAGACAAAGAGTGGAGCACCCTACAAAAACTGGCACATAATTCTTAAGAATCATAGTATGTATTGCACAATTTTCTTCTTTTATTCTTAATTTCAAGGTTTTTTTTTCCTGTTTTCTATTTTGCTAATCTAGCCTATGAATCTAATTTATGAATAGGAAAAAAACAACACTCGCTATTGCTATTTTGCTAATCCAGCCTATGAATCTATGATGCACAGTGCAAAACTTCAGCCAGTGAATTTGTATTCTCAAATTCTCCCTTGCTTTAACATTTATGCATTTCTCTATTTCTGATTAGTAGGTTTTAGGCACTGCTATAGCTATTATCTATGTTTAATTTGTCATGACTCATGGCATGAATTAATATTTAATTTTGAACTCTTTTTTTTGAACAGGAGACATCAAACATGTAGTAGATGTTAAATTGCTAATACGGCCTGTGATGGCCATAAAAATATGTGCTGAGTTTGTGATTTTGATGTTCAGTGTTCACATGTTGCAAAATTGCAATTGCAACATAAAAGGGAATTCAGGGTCATTTGTAATTTTGCAAAGGGTTTTGAAACTTTGTATTCACTTTTGCATGGACATTGGAGAATCACACAGGAGTTGTTGTTGTTCTCTTGTTTCTATAAAAGGGAATTCAGGGTCATTTACAAAGGGTTCTGAAACTTTGTATTCACTTTTGTAATTGGCATGTAGAATCACATAGGTTGGTGTATTACTATTGAATGAATTGTATCGTATGGCTATATTTTGAAAGAATTAATGAAAATCTAAGTTCTCGACATGTGTATTACTATTGAATGTATCATATGGTTCTGAAATGTATCACACAGATTTGAGAATCAAACATGTATAAATAAACAATAAACATCTCTGTATCAATAAACACATTATGGTTTTTTTTTATTATGCTATTTTAAATCTGGAAATAGAAAGTTGAAAAATAAAATTACAAATCAATATTAAATTCTAATTGCAAAAACTAATATGCTTTTGTAATATGAATGATGAGAATACAGTAATAAGATTAATAAATACCAATCTCTTACAGTTGCCATTCATCCTCATCAAATTCAGTGCTTTCTTGATTCTCGTTTGTGGTTTCTTTACTCTGAGACTGATTCTGTATATCTTTGCCGAATTGCATCTCAATGCTACTAGTAGGTCCACTACTCCCACTGGCACTTTGGTTTGAAGTGTTGCCCAAACCTCTTCTTTCACATTTGGACCTCCAGATTTGTAGTGCCCTATTGTAAAGAAAAGTGTGGACATCATACCTAGATGTATAGAGCCTCAAGCAATTTTCCAAATTTTTGTCTAGTTTATTTCTTAGCTTTGATTTTAGGAACCCCAAAGCACTGAAAACTCTCTCATCTTCCACCGAACCCAATATCATGGTAAGACATAAAGCAGCAAGCTTCACATATTCTGGCATTGAACCATGCAAGGATGCATTCTCAGCTATATATTTCCAAACCCTTGTTACTGATCCCTCTTCGTGGGGGTTCTCCATTTTGGCATATTGTTGTTTCATAGTGTATGCAAAATGAGATGATTGCTCTCGAAGATGAGTTTCATCTAATATTCCATTTATAGTTACTCCATTCAATTCTCTAGATATGCAAAATTGTTTTATCAAAGTTAGTAGCTTACTTCGAAAATCAGATGCACTATTGAGGCTCCAATAAAGAGGAAACATAATAGACATGGCTTTGAGTAGGTTGTTAGGAAGGAATCTACTTCTAATTTCTGATGAAAGATCATATGCAATTTTCTTCACAGAAGTAGTTACAGTCTCAACAATCTTGTCGAAATCTTCCTTTGTAACTCTTGCTAGTTTCTTCCTGGGGTGCTTTCCTGGTTCCTCGGGGTCAACCGTGGCATAGAAGTGCATTGGTATCTCAACTCCCTGTACATTGGCACATACCTCCCCATCTGCACTGATTTGTAAAAAATTATCAGGATTGTTCAAATCTGTGAGTGTCTGCCACTTACAAATTTTTCATCAGATAGTGTTGGTTGATTTCGATAGAGATTGTCGAGGGTCATGCATGTCATCTTACGTAGCGTAGCATATTCTACAATATACAAAGCTCTTTTTTGGGTAGCCTTCATAATATTCCTCATTTCCTCTAGCATGGGCAGAAGAGCTGCTAAAGTTAAGAGTGTCTCTAAATTACTTAATCTGCCAAGAAGTTCAAGAAATTTTGATTGATTTGATTTGTCACGAGTTGTGTGAAATAGTCCAATCAAGGATGGATATTCTGAAAACACTTGATGCACTGGACCATCCAAAGAGATCCATCTGGTATCATTATCCTTGAGAAGCTTGTTCCCATCAGTTAATCCATCAGCAAAGTGTTGAAATTCCATAAATCGCTTGGGACTTCGACAGAAGTGTGAGTAGAGCTCTCTGATTAAAATTTCAATTTTTTTAACCGAAGCAAACTTGCTCACAATTCCAAAAGCTAGATTCATTCTGTGAGCCATGCAGTGAATTGTAGTAATGTACGGTGCAAATGAAGTTTCAATCTTTGTACAAAGACTGTTCCCGTGACCTTGCATTATTGAAGCTCCATATGCTCCAACACAAACCAATTTTTTGGCTACCATCATGTCATCCATACCTCCATATTCAATTAAACTTCTCTTTACTAGTTGAAATAAATTTTTTGCTGTCGCACTCTCCTTCATTTTAGCAACAGATAGTAGATAAGGTTGGTGGGTATGATTCTCTATAGTATAAACATGCATGCATACCCATGAAGTATTGTCTACTGTCCTAACTTCATCTAAAGAAAATGCAATGAAGTTTGACTCTCTTATTTTTTCCTGTACATCTTCTATTTCAACCTTAGCAAGACAACTTGCCCATTCCCATCCACTGTTTACTGACTAGTGTCTATTAGGATAGTTAGGAACTTTCAAAAAGTGTAATATACCACTAGTTGATGGGAAATCTATCATAGCACGCCCTCTGCTCAAAATATGAAAAACAACGCTTAACTAAACAACTTTTCCCAGTTGTTCTATTTGCATTGCTTTTCCAAAAACAACTTCAATAGAACCTTTAACTTCAGCAGGCTTCATCTATAATTTCTCATGAAAATAATACTCTTTGGCATTCCTCACATGCTTACATTCATCCTTTGTTTTCCATCTTATCACTGATTTTTCAACCCCGTCTATCATTTGTTTTTCATAAACTTTACCCATATGCTTTTCTATGGTGTCAAATTTTAGCTGCAACCTAATTTCCTTCTTATTTTTCCAAGTGCAAATCTTACACCTGCATTCTAGTGGAGGCTCGCCTTCAATTGGATTCTCCACTGGTTCAATGAATGGATACTTCGATGCCCAATTAATTTGAAAATTCCTCATTGACATATCCCACACCCGATCCTTTTTTGATTGTGGTTCACCATTTTTTGATATGGCTTTTCTTTTCCCCTTCCGTCTATTATCATCAATGGAATTATCACCCAAGTCGATTATATCATTCCGGCTAACTTGGGTATCTACTAGATAATCCTCTTCAACATCATCCTGATCTGAGATATCAGGTTCGCTGCCATCTTCAACATGCGGTGCAGGTGGTGAATTTTGCACTTGTACTTGTGATGATGCACCTTCCTGATTTTCACCAGTACCATAATCTTTTCCAATGCCAAAGTACGAAGACAACGTTCTTCTTTTTGTTGGCCTCTCCTGGCCTTCCCCACATTCAGGTTTCCTACCCCTCTTCTTGTTTGACTTCTCCAATGAAATAAAGGCTGCGAAAAAAATATCAATTTGCTGAAGAAGCAATAATAGACTATAATGTATAATATACCAGTTCAAAAATATGATCGCTCACCTTTAGGCTTTAGGTAACTAGCAGTCACCAATACAGTCAACAACAATGATTTTCCTTGGTCTGAAACTTCGCTATTGATCAGAATTCAGAGCCTAGAACCCACTAGATTGTGTTGAGATAGATCTAATCTTTGCATGTATTTATACCAATCCTTATATGGTGAATTCCACGGGAATTTACCAGTATACAAATATTTGGCGAATCCCGTGTAATTATAACACGACTTATGTAATTTTTGAGGTGATTATAGGTCGTCCAAATATGACTTATGTAATTTTTGAGGCGATTATAGGTCATCCAAATACGACTTACATAATTTTTGAGGTGATTATAGGTCATCCAAATAATAGGCGAATAGCGAATACAATATAGTTGGCGAAAGTTGGGGTGACTGGAGACACGCGTCGGCAAGATGTCGGGTGAATTGGGTCCCCCCGGATAACAAATCTTCACATGCCTATAGGCGAATTAAGGTCATCTATTAAGGCAACCTCAGAGAGTGTAGGCAAAATAATTAAATTTACCGTGTGTCCACCATATATTGTATTGGTGAAATCATCACATAGAAACATTTAATTGCATAAAACATATGGTGATAGGGCCATGATGTTGATGGAAACTGATAATGTTCTGGCGACATGGCCACCCCCAGATGGTACAAAATATTCACCATTTCCGACAGGGCTGACGTGAAAAATTCGCCATTGGCGAATATTCACCACTAAAGTAATCTCTGTTGTTAAGCTCTACAAAGAACAAACAATCTTTCAATTCTTGCAAAGATTAAAAAGAACAATCAATTCTATTCTTGCAAGTAAAAAGAACAAGCCACCCTTTTGTTTTAGCAAGCGATTTTACTTTTGTCGACCACACGATTTCTTTTGTTGACGAAGTTTATTTTCAAGTCAAAAACAAATTGCTATGTGGGACTAAATGAACACCATGATTGTTGGAGCAATATCTCCAAATAGAAGTTACAAAATCATTTCTATGAAGGATTAAAATGAACCATTGATTGATTTGTCTTGAAAGTGATAGGTATATACTCTCCCCTTGATTGGATGACCAAAAAGCCAAACTCACTATTTCAATCTTTCTTTCAATTCATGCAAGTAAGATACAACCTTTAGTAGGCCTACCATCCCGAGAAGCCCATAATGCCTGTGAGAGGTGAACGACCTAAGTGGGGAACAACTTTAAAGCCAAGTTTACCAACCCACTATAATCAAATGTGGAGGCTGATGAAAATCCTCTCCAATGGCAGTGTGCATTGATAGCCTTCCCCCAGTATCCTCGAGATACAAAAACCCTTTGTTTTAAAGGTTGGGAATCCTCTTGAGGGAGTATTTCTTTTGTTGTGCCAAATGGAACCTTTAGTAAAGAGCCTTAGAATTAGAAATTTCACCGAGTCAGTAACTAGACATTTGTAATATCATAGTGCAAGGGTGGGTAATAATCCACCCCCAAGACACTCACCATACATCTCCCAAGAAAATAATACTATTGAGGAGCAATCCTCTTTGGTTCAACTTCTGGAAAAAGGTGAAAAAATGAGCACACCCTAGGGTGTGATAGGGTTGTTTGAGTTGAAAGAGTATCGAGTTGTGGGGTATGATATTATTTATGACCCTTGAATAAAGAGTCTTCTTGGTGTGTTTTTCTTGTATCAAATCAGTGAAAAAATTGGGGATTTGAAAAGATCCTCAAAAGAACATACACTTCATGTTAGATTAAGACCAAAACTACTATATTTTTCATGTGTGTTTGTTGTGTTCTTGTCAGATATCAAAAAAACATCTTGCAAAAATATCAACAAAGTCAAGAATCACTTTACAACTTGTAGAAATCGGGTTTCTTCCAACAAAATAAGAGGGATATCAACTAGTGATCCAATTTGCACAAGTATCAACATCAGAATACTTAGTCTAGATATTCAAGTTAGTCAAATCAATCTCATTCCCAAAATCAGGATACATCATCCTTCATCAGGGAGATTTATTATATCATTTGACTCACTTAGTCACATCAATAAGGGCATATTGAACCCTCTATTCGACTTAGTAAGCTTGGGTATCAAAACAAGGTATTTGTTCTTAATATCTAGAACTTTAAAATTGTGATCACTTGTATAACCATCCCTCGTTGCTTGAAAAAGAAGAAGCTTAGTCAAAGGAAATGAGTCCTAGCATAAATCGAGATCAAGATATCATGACTCTCCAATCTAATCCCATTTTTGATCAAGATCTCGCCTATCAAGAATCTTATGATGATCCCCTAAGATTTTGGTATTCCATCCATGATGATCCCCTTTTATCTCAAGAGCAAAGTGTCCTTTCAAGTCACATTCAACATCCATATCTTAAGCAAGATCACGATATCCCTTCCATCTCCTTCAATGATCAAATTCAAAATCAAGAGAAAAGCGCAAAGTCAAATGATCCTATTCCAAGTCTAGATCAAGGTGTCCCTTCATTTAAACCTACACATAAACATCTCCCTTCATCCTCCAAATTCATTTTAGGTCCTTTCATTCCAAAGTCAAAGCCTTCCTTTCTTCTATCCTTCTTAGGACCTTCATCAACCCAGCCAAAATACCTCCATATCATTCATATCAATCCATGAATCTTATTCCCTTTGGAATAAATTTGGATGTCAAGAATAAATTCCATGAGCCTAAATATCCCCATGCAACCAAAGATCAACATGTCCAATCTAAAAGACATGTCAAATCAAAGAAAAATCTGATCCAAAAGAAAAAAGAAATATCCAAAGGGATAGAAAAGCCCTTTAAGCAAAAGGAAAAATAAAAAACCATGTGGCTTCCTAAGTCGCCCATAAAAGCATTACATTCCAAAGAAAAATTAAGAATGGCATCCAGACCCACTATTCCAAAAACTTCCTTCAATCATATACCTACACATCTTCCACTTCCCAATTCTGTTCTTCCATCATCTCCTTCATCCATTTTGGGTCCTTATGTCCAAAAATCCATATCCACTCTTCCCTCAAAATCTCAAAATCTAAAATCCACGTTTCCTTCATTACTCCACCACCTATCAAGGTGTGTGCCAACATTCATATTGAAGACATTTCCATCTATCCTTGGCACAAATCTTCCAACATCTTATCTATTATCCAACACCTATTTTCCTTCCTTCCATCCTTTCCATTCAATCCTTTACATAAATATTTCATCTGTGAGATAGGTGTTTGTGTCATTTTGTCACACGTTTACCCACGTTCAATCTTATGTTCAGTCCACTTCCTAGATATCTATTCATGAAATACTTCAAAATCCGAGGTTTTTCCTCTTTAACATTATCTTTTGATTGGGATGCATACTCAATCCAGAAAAGAACCACTTACTATATCTTGGTACTGACATCTTTTGATTACTACATCTCGCACACTTAATCAATCACCCAAGGTCATTGTAAATTTTTAGGTGAAGACATGACTAGTGAAAAATCTAAAATCCTACTTCAGCACCATTGTAACTCTCAAACCCACGTAAGATTCATTTCTTACGAGCCAATGCACAAAATAATGAATGATAGAAAAACACAAGATCAAAAGATCAAAAGCATGAGCAAGAAAAGAAAAAAATGCAATGAAATGCAATATAAAAATGCTCGGCTATGGGAACATGCGAGTAACTCCATCGGGGATATGGACACCTGGCTGGCAATGGAGCAATATTTGTGAGATTACAATGATAACCTCATCAGAGCTATGGATGCTTCCTGGTAGTGAGGCTCTATCTAGGATACTTTTTAAGTTAGGGTAACTCATGTAGCTAGCTACATTGGATTCTAAAGACTACCACGATCATATGAGCTGGAATAAACCCACTTGCACACACATGGGTAATCAAAGACTAAGTATCTTGATCCAGTTAGGGATTCTTCTTCCCTTTTGAGTATGCTTCCTAGTCGCTAGACATGTTCAATTGAATTTTCTAGAGGTTCTAAGTGTGGGTTGGGTCTCTATCTTTGAAATGTTCAACACCATTTATTCAAGTGGTGCTAGATGTTGTGACAATATCACATATCACCTTTTTGCAAATAGAGACCTCTATACTTGGGGGAAAGTTTCATCCACTCTATTCTTCCTACCACATCTCCCATTATCCTTCCTCCAATATCCATTACCTTATCTAAATCCATTATCTATGATCTTGCTTCTCTTATCCATATCCATATCCCCTTTTCCATCCTAGATATTGATCAAAAATAAGGATAGAAAAATTCATAGACCATCCATCGAATCAAATCAACAACCACCAAACTCTCAACGTTTGCAATCAAACTGATCACATATCTTGTTAATTAATCCATTACTCAAAATCTATCAACATCAACATGTCTTATACAAATAAAGTTACACTCAAAACCAAATGGATTGGTCTTACACGAGGTACTCACTCTTTGAAACCAGACATCATTATCAACCATCACATTGAGCAATCAAAAAACAAAGACACTGATCAGTATCTGTTGGCAATATAACAAGGATATTGAGAAGGTTGTTGATGATTATGGACATAACTGATTAAAGATGTTTTATTGTCTTGATATTATTATTTTGTCATTGATGTCAAGAAATTGATTTTCTAATTCAGTATGATGTTGCCATATCTTAAGAAATATGATATGAAGATTATAAAGAAGTCGGTAAAGACACAGGAAAGAATATGATGAATAAAGGGATAAATTATTCAATGGGCAACTCTACCGAGTCAGACAATGATGAGATCTTGATGTTTTAGATTTTTTTAAGATCATACATATGTTGTAAAATGTAAAGGTTAATACTACACTATGTTATCAGGCAAAGAACCTAGTTGGTAAACCCTAAGGAACCTAGTCGGTAAACCCTAAGGTTATTGCAGTTGGTTAATGAAGACAAAATGTCTACCGAGTAAAGTTTAGTATTCACCGAGTTGTAACTAAGCTATAACAGAATGCATTAAATGTTTACATGTGATATTTAATGAAAGGAGCTGATGAGTTGGAGCAGATCAATGATTGGCAAGCCGTGGAAGAAGTTTGTTAACAAATATAAGGCAATGGAAATTTGGCAAGAAGATCTATAGCTCAGATTGAACCACATTACCGTAACACAAGTTCCAAGATGATTGTGCAAGTTCTGAGGTAGGGTAAAACATTTTTCAGATCGTAAGATACAATGAACCTGGACAAGATTGAAGATTTGATGGCTATGATTGATCATGGGAAATGTGATCAAGGAGATTAAGCGGTTAGATGATTGTTTATAAATAAGGAACTATTGATAAACAATGTATGCGGGCAAGTGTATGCATAGGGATGCTACATAGTGATCACCGAGCACAAAAGCTTGAAGACCTGTTGGAATAATAGAGTATTGATGCCTAGCAGATAGACACGAATAGTTCTATGTCTAGATTGTGTTAAACAAATAAGAATCTGCTTTAGCATTTTAGATGTAAAGTTGCAGATAGATTGTATTATTGTTAGCTTGTGAAAGTAACAGGAAATCTCTTAACTGAGTGGACTTAACAGTCTTATAAGTAAATCCTCTAACAAGGTGACATTCTAAATGAGTGTTTGAAATCCTTTGACAAGGTCACTTCTAACAAAGTGAAGATCCTAATAGATCTGAGGGAAATCCCTTAACCGGGTCACATCTAGCAATGTGTTTTGTAATCTTTAACAGGATTGGCTTTTAACCGAGCATACTCTAGAAGAGTATATTTCTTAGTGGGTCCGAAATCCCACAGTGGTTTTTCCCTATTTGGGTTTCCATGTTAAATCTGGTGTTATGAGGTTTATATTGTTCATATGCTTTTGAGTTTACATGTTTGACAATTTTTATTCTATGACTGATATATGTTACTGAGGTTGAATCTGATGTTTTCATTGATGATTAAGTTTGTATGATTCACCCCCCCCTCTCATCTTGTTGGCTATCAGATATGTACTTATATTAAGTATCAGAACTATCAATCCAGTTTGGGATTCTTCTTCCCTTTTGAGTATGCTTCCTAGTCGCTAGACATGTTCAATTGAATTTTCTAGAGGTTCTAAGTGTGGGTTGGGTCTCTATCTTTGAAATGTTCAACACCATTTATTCAAGTGGTGCTAGATGTTGTGACAATATCACATATCACCTTTTTGCAAATAGAGACCTCTATACTTGGGGGAAAGTTTCATCCACTCTATTCTTCCTACCACATCTCCCATTATCCTTCCTCCAATATCCATTACCTTATCTAAATCCATTATCTGTGATCTTGCTTCTCTTATCCATATCCATATCCCCTTTTCCATCCTAGATATTGATCAAAACTAAGGATAGAAAAATTCATAGACCATCCATCAAATCAAATCAACAACCACCAAACTCTCAACATTTGCCATCAAATTGATCACATATCTTGTTAATTAATCCATTACTCAAAATCTATCAACATAAACATGTCTTATACAAATAAAGTTACACTCGAAACCAAACGGATTGGTCTTACACGAGGTACTCACTCTTTGAAACAAGACATCATTATCAACCATCACATTGAGCAATCAAAAAACAAAGACACTTATCAATATCCATCTAACTAATCTACCATCTCTTCTATCTATTAGGATATGTATCATATCTTTTGCATCCATCTAACCTAAGCCATAGACAAAGATTCACCAAACTATTAAAAACGCAACACAATCTTGGACACACTTAGCATAGTCACTGTCCTTGATTATTCAAAAAGTTATCTGCATCATATCTCACCATGGCTTGGTGATCAGTATATATATCCATATCAAAAGAACTGTCCATAGTTGGGGGCAAAATCTTGACTTAACTGGGGACATCTCACCTTTTGGGTTCAAACAATCAAACAACACAAATGTAGACGCTTGAATGAAAACAAAGATCAAAACTATCAATGGTAAACATCAACACCAAAACTAAGCACACAACTGATTTCTGCAATGAAAACAAAGATACATTTGCAAGATGTTTTATCTGACAATTACGTGGGGTAGCATGCATGTTTGCCTATGGTAGTTTTTTATTTTTGTGATCAAATCTTGTAAGCAACTCAAGGATCTCTTGAAACTAGAGAAGCCAGGAAGGAGTTTGATATTTTAGTTTGCTATTTGTGAGTGAAATCTTATTACTATGCAAATATGTCTTAAGACGTGATCATGACACATATCACTAAGGATATTTTGAATTTGTATAGGATGAAGATTAACGCTTGTATATTTTATGCAAGCAACACTTAGGTCATCTTGGTTCAGTTATATCTCGACACTTGTGTGTCATCTTTCAATATCAAAATCCATGCAAGTTATACTCAGGTCATCATGGTTCAAATATACCATGCTGCTTGTATTAACTTTCAATATTTAAAAATCTCAATGATGATAAAAGGGAAGCATTGAAAATTTGATTGAAAGGATGACTATCTTAAAGGGCACCATTTCATATCATTTAAACATGCATTTAGTTGCATTACCATATCATTTAAAAAGTGCATTTAGTTGCATTATCATCTCATGTAAAAGTGCATTAAGTTGCAGTTTTTATATCATATAAGGACATTATCATTTTCATATCATTTTATTAGTATTATTTCATTAGTATCATTTAAATTTCATATCATCTAAAACCATATCATTGCATTTAGTGTCATTAATAATTAATTGCATTAATATCAGTGCATTTAATATCATATCATTTAGTTACACATCATTAGTACATTTTAGCATAATATCAAAGCATTTATCATTTCTCATCATTCAAAACATTTAAAAGAATGTTAAAGAGCATCGTCATATCAAAATCACATCTGCATACATCTCATCTACACATGAATATAGCACAAGAGCATAATAGAACATTCATTTAATCACATGTAAATAACATATCCGTATGAATAAACATAATCCCATTACAAACAAGATGTCTGGAATTTTGAATGGCAGGTTTAATGGTTCTCCCACCCAAACGCTCAAGGGCGCCCCTGCAACTACATCGAATCATGATGGGGTTGTTTCTGCTCCTTCTGCAATGAACGAATCTGCCTCTGTGGATATTGGGAGGGGCATTTCCTCCCACCTTGGGGCTGATGGCTTTTCGCAGGGTGGTAGGGGTGGAAATTTCAATGGTTCTTCGACCCATATGTGCAAGTACACCTCTGCAAACCGTGAAGGGGTTGTAGCGAATGGATCTTCCATGATGGGTGCAGGGAAGGGCATTTCCTCCCGCCCCGGGGCTAATGACTGTTCACAGGAAGCAAGAGGTTCTGGCATACTAGCGAATGAGTCTGTTGGATAGGGTGCACAAAGGTTTTGTCTTGTCAGACAGTAGTTTGGGTTCATCCTTGTTGCTAATGCCATCTCTATTAATCTGAAAGATGATACGGTTTAGGAAATCGATTATAATGCTTCCATTCTCTCCCTGCATGGTGTGATCTGTCGATTTTGAGGTTTCTGGCCCTCCCTCCCTTAGTTGCACAAATTAATCTCAGATCAATGGGAGCCCCTTATTACTGGCAAAGTCCATATCTTCCCCATGGCTAAGGGGTTTTTTGTTGCTAAGTTTGATAATGCTCAAGACAGTACCAAAATCCTTTGTGATAATTTTTTTAGCTAGGAGGACAAATTTTTGTTAATGATTAAGCCTTGACATTTTGATTTCAACCCCTCTACTGAAACATTTAATAAGATTTCAACTTGGGTTAGGTTACCTAATCTTCCCCTTCATCTATGGAATGATTCTGTTTTAGAGGAAGTGGGTCAAGCTCTTGGAGATTTTTTGATGGTGGATGATGAATCCTTTGATGTTCACCACTCCACCTTTGCTCGTATATTGGTTGAATTGGATGTTTCAAAATGGTTGCTTGCTGAATTTTTTCTTAAATCTTCTAAGGGGTCTTGGGTCCAATCTTTGGACTATGAAGGGATTCCCTTTCGATGCAGAAGGTGTTTCAAAACTGGTCATGCGGTTGCACAATGTGGCTTTGAAAAAAAGGCTATGTTAGGTACTTAGTGGAATGGTGCTTCTCATTAGCATTACATGGTTGAGAAGAAATTTGATCAACCTAAGAGCCTTTCTAAGGTGGTTTCTAGCGAATCACATGCTCTTGAGGCCTCCTCTTTGGTTGATAGTGTGCTTGAGTCTCCGACTGAAACCCCTAATGTGAGAATGGTTGGGCTTCAAGAGGTTAATTCTGGCATTGGCGCTCTAGATTCTGGTGGCCTTTCTGATATGGCCATGCCAATGGGGTAGCTTTCAGTTGATAACTCTGGGAATGAGGCTACTGGCTTTCTTTCATAGAATAATGGTGGGATGGACTCTCATAACATGGAAGCGCGCGTTGAAGAGGGCTGAAAATCTGTTAAGGGCAAGAAATAAATGTTTCCTGAAGTATTTTATCCAACTATTGACCTTTTTAATATTGTGATTTAAAGTGAGATTGAGGTATGCAAGTTGTCCAACAACCATTAGTTACATAACCTATTAGGTTTAGATCTTATGCTAGTTGATTTTTCGATGGTAGATCAAATGGATTTAGGGTATATACAAGAAATTATCAAATATTATTATAAATTATTATAATTTACACATGTTGCATCTCTTATAGAGTAGTGGTACTAAGACATGAACAAATTCCATTCTCCCCTTTGAAAATTTTCAATGACATAAGAGGATGTTGATGCATATTGAGATTTCTCATCTAGAGTAATTAGGTAATGCTTGTTATTGTGCACCATAAAGTAGCAAGAGAGGGATATATGTATTTATTGCACAGGGATACCTCGACACAATTGATGAATTGTTCCATTATATTACATTATGGTCATCATCACATATTTAAAGGATGTAAAAGTTTATTATTTATAACATCAGTGTTAATTCTTACTAGTGAACAAGGTTCATTGGTCTTGTATAGGCACATTCACTTGGTAAAATATATGTTGTAGCATGGCATTATACACTCACTAGAAAAGTGCATATTTTCTTGTTTAAATATGTGAAATTACATATATTTAAGGTGTTCGTATTTTTTAAGACACTTAAAATACACTTCCTAATGTTAACCTAGCATTGTCACACTTCCATCAATAAACATCATAATCCTTAATCACATCTTCACTAATTAATTAATGGTTCTCCTTGTGGTTTTTTCACTTCCTCTAGGGGTTTGAGATAGGGAGATCCCCTTTCTCCCTTTTTGTTTATTCTCCTAGTTGAAACCTTTGGTTGAGCTATTAGGGCTACTAAAATGGGGGGGCTATGGAAAGGTATAAGGATTCAGAATATTCCCCAAAGTATTTCTCATTGTCTCTTTGTAGATGATACTTTGTTATTTGGACATGCTTCGTTAGTTGAGGCAAAAGTGATTAAAGGAATAATACAGAATTATGCATCGTTTTCTGGTCAGAAAGTGAATGGTGATAAATCAAAGATTTTCTTCCTTAATACGTCACAAATGGTTCAGCATAGGTTGCAATCCTTTTGGGGATTTGAGACTGGAAATATTCCATGTACTTACCTTGGGATTCCTTTCTTTGTTAAACAAGATAAGATTTGTTTTTGGGATAAGATTATTTCGGTCATTTCTACAAGAATTTTTTCATGGAATCATAGATGGTTAACTTTGGCGGGTAAAATTGTTCTCATCAAGTCTGTTTTGAATGTCATTCCCATATATCTCATGTCTGTTTTGAAGTCTCTAAAAGCAGCTATTGTTAGTTTACAGGATACTCTTAGAGATTTTATTTGGAACAATAATAAATATGGCAAGAAGAAACTCCCTTTCATTGCATGGGATAAGGTGTGTTTGCCTAAGGAACTTGGGGGAACAGGAATTCGAAGTCTAGAGAATAAGAATTTAGCATTAGGTGCTAAGTTGGTTTGGAAATTATATGACAAGCCTAGCTCCTTATGGGCACATATTATGTTTTCCAAATAATTAAATAATGGACCGAGAGAGTACATTTTTAAAGTCTCAAATTTGCCTTCGGGTTTTGCTATTTGGAATTTCCTTTGTAAATGTAGATCAGTTATTTTGCCTCATCTCTCGTGGATCGTTCATAATGGTAGAAAGGTTAGATTCTGGGATGAAGTATGGAATGGACACACACCTCTGGTGAATATTGTTGGCATTATGTGAACCAGTATGTGAACATAATGATATTGTATGTTGTCATTGATGTCAATATGTTGAAGAGGTATGAATTGGCATATGTGAGAACCGGTATAACACTGTGAATCGACATTTGTACCAAAATGAAGTGGTGTGCTTGTTCAAGGTGAACCGGCATATGGTTATGGGAATCGGCACATGGAAGCATTGTATGACTATCAGTTGGTAGTCTCAACTTTAGGGTTTCTGGTTGAAGTGCTTCAAGCCTGTATGGCTCAACCAGTGATCCTTGTGTGATGAGTAAGTAGTATAACAAAGAACAGATCGTGTTGCCACGTCAGCCTTGTGCACATGACGGATCTTGCATGAAGAAGACTATCCCTATCTACCTCGGGAATGTGCAAAGTTTGTAAATGGTGAAAACACGTGATGGATTATCAGCCACCATGAAATCGGTGGATAATGAACGATGGAGAATGTCTTGAGATTTATTCAAGATCTGCTGCATTTAATACAGTATGATCAACGGTCAGGATTGAACTATTTGAATTCCTTAACCTAATAGGTCTAGGGTTTAGGGTTTATGCTACCGACCTGTCTATTGTCCTATAAGGTCGATGTTGTGATTCTTTTAGAGGTTGTTGGCAAAAGCTGTGTGTGAGTATCCAAGAGAAGGGATACGAGATCCTTGCCAGAGCAAAGGAGAGAAGTAATACCTGCAGAGTGTAAGTGCAGAAGGTGAAGATGAGCTTAAGAGGATCTGCATTGGCATTGAGTGCTGTTACCAGATCATTGTAATACCTGTTGATCTCTAACCACCTTAATAGTTGGAAAATCCCCTAATAGGGTAGCCTTAACCAGCTTGCTGTAAATCCCTTAATAGGGTAACTCAAAGTTATTGAGATCTGGAAAGCTAGAGAGCTCTAGAAATCCTTTACCTATTGAGTTCTTGAAATCCTCTAACAAGGTACCCTTAATAGGGTTTAACCCTTAACTGGGTATTGTAGCCATCCCTTAACTGGGTGATCTCTAATAGGATCGGTTCCTAGCAGAACCTTTTGTAATGTCTTTAACCAAACAAGGCTTCTAACAGAGTGGACTTTCAAAGAGTTCAACAACAAGCTTGTGGGTATTCATCTGCACCGTGGTTTTTCCCAGTTGGGTTTCCACGTGAAAAAATTTGTGTGTCATGTGTGATGCTTTTATCTTGTGATGCTTTGTTATTACTTGCTAAGCATATGATGGTTCTGTGTTTTATGCCTATCAATAAAACATGTTGAACTAGCTGTTGTGAAGATATGATGATAGATTACTTGTTCATACATAAGGGTGAAATGGTAGTGTAGTTCTGAGTTAAGTGGAAAGCCAAGTGAGTAACTGGTTTATGATTGTTTTAGTTGTTCTGGGTTTTACCGGTTGCACTCTGTTTCAAACCGGTGTCACTGTTTGCCAGTCATTTGGAGTAATCCCTGTTGAACCAGTTTAGGAATGTATTTTGTCTGTACTGATTCACCCCCCCCTCTCAGTACCGGTTTGGTACTATTTTCTCATCATTGAGTTATCAATTGGTATCAGAGCTTCCTCCAAGTCCTCTATGTTATAAGCTTAACCTCTTGAGGTAAAGATCCCAGTCAAATGATGAAGAGGGAAGGTCCAAAGTTTAACAGGGAAAATTTTGGTATATGGAAAGATAGGATGAAGATATTCATTAGAAGCATGGGTGCTCAACACTGGAGTTATGTTGAGAATGTCTATGTTGTCCATACCGATACTCTCACCAATGACCAAAAGAGAGAGATACAATAAAATGGGCAAGTCATGGAAGCCCTTATTAGTAGTTTATCTAACATTGAGTTTATTGTTGTTCAGGACAAGGTAAATCCCAAAGAGGTATGGGATGCTCTTGAAAATATCTATGATGGTGATGAACATGTAAAACAAGCTAAGGAAGAAAGCCTGAGAGGGAAGTTTGAAGATATGCGAATGGTTGAAGGTGAGACCATTTAGCAGTATGGAATAAGAATCAAAATAGTTGTTGAAGAAGTTAGGAGTGTAGGTGGTAAAATAGAAGACTCCATTGTGGTAAGCAAAGTCTTGAGATCCCTATTGTCGGTCTATGCAATAAGGGTTGCTGCTATTCAGAAGCCGAGATCAATAGACAAGACTAAGGTATCCTTGGAATCCATCATAGAAAAGTTGATAGCCTATGAGCTAAATAGTTTTGATGGCAGTGTTCAAAAGACTGAATCAGCTTTCAGAGCTTCTGTTGTACCATCCAGGAAAGGAAAAGAAGCAAGCACTAGTGGTGAACCAAGATAGAGCAGAGTAATGGATGATGAGGAGTTTCTGATGGAATTTGAAGCTCTACTTGCCAGGAGCTTCCTAAAGGAATCGGTAAATACAAAGGTAAGCTACCTTTGAAATGCTTTTCTTGTAATCGGATAGGACATATTGCTATAAACTGTCCTAATGGCGATATCAAGGAGAAATCGGAAAGGTTCAGGAAATTCAAAGGAGGAAACTGGAGAAACTATTTTGTGGTAGTAGATGAAGGTGTCATAGATGAAGAATCAGAGGATGAAGAAAACGAAGATATTGTGTTTGTTGCTGTCAAAGAAGATGTGTTAGACAAGAAGGCTCTTGTCTCCCGGTTAGATAATTCCAATGAGTGGATCATTGACAGTGGCTATTCTCACCATATGACTAGTGACTGGAGCAAGTTTCTATCCTTGGAGGAGTATGATGGTGGTGTGGTTCCCCTTGGCAATGATGCACCATGCATGGTCAAAGGCAGAGGGTCCATCTCTCTGAATGGAAAGAGTAGTTGCTGACAATGTGTACTGGGTTGATGGTCTCAAACACAACCTTCTGAGTGTTGCCTAGCTGAATGACAGTGGCCTCACTCTAGAATTCAAGAATGGAGTTTGCAGAATCAAGGGAAAAGATGGTGAATTGGTGGCCACCGGCATGCAGACCAAAGGTAACCTATTTCAGCTAAATGCAAATATAAGCACATGTCTTATGGCCAACTTTGATGATAGCTGGACATGGCATATGAGACTTTGCCATGTAAACTTTGATAACATTGTAAAGGCCAGTAAGAGGATTGCTGGTGCTAAGCAAACCGGATAATACCTTGTGCAGAGAATGTCAATTGGGGAAAATTTCTTCCTCAACCTTTAAAGGTAAATCTTTCACTGTTGACAACTTGCTTGATCTTGTGCATACTGATTTGTGTGGTCCTATGAAAACTAGGAGTGTGCAGGGTGATAGGTACTTCATGATTCTCACTGATGACTGCTCAAGAATGATGTGGGTCACATTCTTGAAAGACAAGTCTGAAGCCTTTATAAATTTTAAAGCTTTCAAAGCATTAGTGGAGAAGGAAAGTGGTAAAAAGATCAAGTGCCTGAGAACTGATCAAGGATGGGAATTCACTTCCAGTGAATTCAACAAGTATTGTGAAGAATTTGGCATCAAGAGACAACTGTTTGCCCCCTAGACTCCACAACAGAATGGCCTAGCAGAGAGGAATAACCAGACTATGGTTGAAGTAGCTAGAACCATGTTGATTCAAGGAAAGGTAGCTCACACCTTTTGGAGAGAAGCGGTGAGCACTGTAGTCTACACAATGAACCGGGTACTCATCAAGAAAGGTAAGGAAAAAACTCCTTATGAGTATTAGATCGAAAAGACACCTGTGGTTAGCTACTTTAGGGTATTTGGTAGCAAATGTTACATCAAGAGGAGTGAACATCAGGGAAAATTTGAAGCTAAATGTGATGAAGGAATATTCCTAGGATATTCCACCAAGAGTAAAGCTCTCAAGTGTTACAACAATAGGACTCAGAGAATTATGGAAAGTATCAATGTAAGAGTTGATGAATCCTCTGAGAAAACCAAGGAAACCGGCAGTGAGCAAGCTGTAAATGAATCGGTTACAACCTTCTAGGAACCGGTTGTCAGTCAACCAAGTACCAATAATAGTTTTCCTGAACTGGTGACTGCTGATACTGATGAAGATGAGGATGAAGAGGAAAAGCAAGAAGAACTAGTCAAGACCATTCCTCGGTATGTCAAGCTGAATCATGATCTTAAGCAGATCATAGGAGATAAGGATGCAGGAATCCTTACAAGAAGAAAGATCAGAGAAAACTCATGTATGATCTCTGAATTTGAGCCTAAATCATTCAAAGAGGCTCATAAAGATGAAGGCTGGATCAAGGCAATGGAAGAGGAACTTGACCAGATAGGGAAAAATGGTACATGGTCGTTGGTACCTAGACCGGAGCATAAAAATGTCATTGGCACCAAATGGGTGTTCAGAAACAAGCTGAATGAGGATGGCACAGTGATTAGGAACAAAGCCAGATTGGTGTGCAAAGGATATGCTCAAGAAGAAGGAGAAGACTATGGAGAAACCTTTGCTCCTATAGCCAAATTGTAAGGAGTTCCTATGCTTCTTGCATATGTAGCTTTTAAAGGCTTCAAAGTATATCAAATGGATGTAAAATCTGTATTCCTAAATGGTGTACTTGAAGAGGAGGTGTATATTGAGAAACCAGATGGGTTTGCCCTATCTGAAGACAGTGACATGGTATGTAGGCTACATAAAGCCTTATATGGTCTAAAGCAAGCACCTAGGGCATGGTATGAGCACCTACATTCCCATCTTGTGAAGATTCAATTTGAGAGAACAAGTGAAGATAGCAATATCTACTTGAAGTCTGAAGGAGACCAGATTCTGATCTGTGAGGTATTTGTTGATGACATTATCTTTGGTGGTGATGACAAGATGAGTCATGAGTTTGCTGATGAGATGAAGGAAGAGTTTGAGATGTCACTCATAGGGGAGATTAAGTTCTTCTTTGGACTACAGATCCAACAGATGAAGGATGGAATCTTTATCACTCAGTCCAAATATGTCAAAGAGGTGTTGAAGACCTTTGGCATGGAAGATATAAAACCGGTTGGTACACCGATGGTGACTGGTTGTAAACTATCCAAAGAGGATGACTCTGCATTGGTTGATGAGAAGGAATACCAATCAATGATTAGTAAGTTGCATTATGTAGTGCATAGCAGACCAGATATTGCACATGCAGTTGGCATTACTGCAAGGTTCCAGAAAAGTCCAAGAGAATCCCACTTGGTTGCAGTCAAGCGGATTCTTAGGTATCTGAAGGGAACTGTTGACTATGGATTGTGGTATCCATATAGCAAGGACTTCAACTCGAAAATGTTCACAGATGTTGATTGGGCTGGTAATGTAGATGGCTGAAAGAGCACAACCGGTGGTGCATTATTCCTTGGTGGTAGACTGGTCTCATGGATGAGTAAAAAGTAGAGTTGTATCTCTTAGTCTACAGCGGAAGCGGAGTTGTTGCAGCTTTCATTAACTGCAGTCAAACAATTTGGATGAAGCATATATTGAAAGGCTTCAAAGTTCTTGTATCGGAACCGATAAGTATATTTTGTGACAATACTAGTGCAATTAATATCTCCAAGAATCCAGTTCTACATTCTAGAACCAAGCACTTTGAGCTTAAGTATCATTTCTTAAGGGAAAAGGTTCAGAACAAAGAGATTGCACTAGAGCATGTGTCCAGTAAGGAGCAGTTAGTAGACATATTCACCAAGCCTCTTCCAAAGACTACATTTACACACTTAAGAGGTGAATTAGGGGTACTGCCCCTTCAAGAGGTGAACTAAAGGTATATGCTCCACATTAGTCATGTATTGCATAGTCAAATCTTTCTTTAGGATTGATGTGTTGAAGGATGCTACTCCTCAGGGGGAGCAACATAATGGAATTGGAAAGCTTGTGCCTCCACTTTGGCATTGTTGTCAGAGGGGGAGAAGATGTAAAGCAGAGAAGATATTTGTAGAAATTGGGAAGATCTAAAGTGGAGAAGACATCTGCAGAAATTGGGGGAGAAGATGTGAAGTGGAGAGATATCTTTGGTGAAGTGGAGAGATATCTTTGTATATTGCCATCAATGCCAAAGGGGGCGATTGTTGGCATTATGTGAACATAATGATATTGTATGTTGTCATTGATGTCAATATGTTGAAGAGGTATGAACTAGCATATGTGAGAACTGGTATAACACTGTGAATCGACATTTGTACCAAAATGAAGTGGTGTGCTTGTTCAAGGTGAACCGGCATATGGTTATGGGAATCAACACATGGAAGTATTGTATGACTATCAGTTGGTAGTCTCAACTTCAGGGTTTCCGGTTGAAGTGCTTCAAGCCTGTATGGCTCAACCGGTGATCCTTGTGTGATGAGTAAGCAGTATAACAAAGAACAGATCGTGTTGCCACGTCAGCCTTGTGCGCATGAAGGATCTTGCATGAAGAAGACTATCCCTATCTACCTCGGGAATGTGCAAAGTTTGTAAACGGTGAAAACACATGATGGATTATCAGCCGCCATGAAATCGGTGGATAATGAACGATGGAGAATGTCTTGAGATTTATTCAAGATCTGTTGCATTTAATACAGTATGATCAATGGTCAGGATTGAACTATTTGAATTCCTTAACCTAACAGGTCTAGGGTTTAGGGTTTATGCTACCGACCTGTCTGTTATCCTATAAGATCGATGTTGTGATTCTTTCAGAGATTGTTGGTAAAAGCTGTGTGTGAGTATCCAAGAGAAGGGATACAAGATCCTTGCCAGACCAGAGGAGAGAAGTAATACCTGTAGAGTGTAAGTGCAGAAGGTGAAGAGGAGCTTAAGTGGATCTGCATTGGCATTGAGTGCTATTACCAGATCATTGTAATACCTGTTGATCTCTAACCACCTCAATAGTTGGAAAATCTCTTGACAAGGTAGCCTTAACTGACTTGCTGTAAATCCCTTAACAGGGTAACTCAAAGTTATTGAGATCTGGAAAGCTAGAGAGCTCTGGAAATCCTTTAGCTATTGAGTTATTGAAATCCTCTAACAAAGTACCCTTAACAAGGTTTAACCCTTAACCAGGTGATCTCTAACAGGATCGATTCCTAGCAAAACCTTTTGTAATGTCTTTAACCGGACAAGGCTTCTAACAGAGTGGACTTTCAAAGAGTTCAACAACAAGCTTGTGGGTATTCATCCCCACTATGGTTTTTCCCAGTTGGGTTTCCGAGTGAAAAAATTTGTGTGTCATGTGTGATGCTTTTATCTTGTGATGCTTTGTTATTACCTGTTAAGCATATGATGGTTCTATGTTTTATGCCTATCAATAAAACATGTTGAACTAGCTGTTGTGAAGATATGATGATAGATTACCTGCTCATACATAAGGGTGAAATGGTAGTGTAGTTCTGAGTTAAGTGGAAAACCAAGTGAGTAACTGGTTTATGATTGTTTTAGTTGTTCTGGGTTTTACCGGTTGCACTCTGTTTCAAACCAGTGTCACTATTTGCCAGTGATTTGGAAGAATCACTATTGAATCGGTTTAGGACTGTATTTTGTCTGTACTGATTCACCCCCCCCTCTCAGTACCGGTTTGGTACTATTTGCTCATCATTGAGTTATCAAATATTAGGGATTGGTTTCCTCTGATCACTATTCTTTCCTCCCTTTAGGGTGTTTTTGTAGCAAATTATTTTGAAATTGTGACTAGTGGACCCCTTAAGCTAGCTAGATGGAAGTCGATTGATTTCTTAGATGTTGATCAAAGTATGAAATTAGATTTTGAGAAGATTTTGGGGGATAGAATTGTATTTCTTTCTGATTCTGAGGATGAACTTATTTGGACAAAGAATATTTCTGGTAAGTACACTATTAAAGATGGTTACAAGGGTAAGCGCACCAAGATGGTGAACAAAAAGGGGGTATAAGTGGCCACTTTTTTCTTTTCTTTTCTGAAAACAGGTAAACCTGAACTTCAAAGAGCTATTTGAAGGTCATGCACTCAAAACTAGGAGTTGAGAAAATAATAATAATTTTAGTACTCTGAATCTAGTTTCTAAAATACTATTTTTTTAAAAAAATTGGATAAGATTAAGAGGGTCAAACCTTTCACGCATGAAAAACTGTTCCTAATTTTTCAGAAAAATATAACATAGCCATTTTCGTGCACTGCACAAAATATATAGTTAGATTTAATATTTTGCAAAACCCTTTGGTAGGATGATAGGTAAGAGTGAGATCTAGTAGTTGTGTATTTTTTTGTAATTTTCTGTTGAGTATTTTTTTTTTTTTATGATTTTTGGAAGTGACTGCATCCTGAAAATTTGGTACCTGTTCGTGCGCTGGGCATAACTTGCATCAAAATAATCAAAAATGCAATTTTTTAAAAAGTGTATAGAATCTAGTGTAGAACAATAATATATAATTTATTTTGAATTTGGTCAAGTATATCAAAAGTTATTAAAAAAATGGTAGACATATGTCTGTGAAGGCTGTCAAGGCACTGATAAAGAAAATTAAAGTTTACTATGCTAGTGTTGTCCAAAAATTAAAAAATTTATATGGTTAGAAAAATAAGAAGATGTGTGAGATTATGGTGGTAATTTTAGAGATACCCACTTCATCATTTGTAAACCTGATGATGATGAAGTCAAGAAATCATGGTAGAGGATGAAAAAATGTGTAAAGGAACAAAAAAGGGGGGAAAATGGGCTTGCAAGCCTTAGGGTCATTTTCCAACCCTCTTACCAAGCCAAAACCTGCACGGGTTTTGAAGAACCAAAAGTACTATTCGCAGTTCTAAATAACCCATACGGGTTATGAAGAACTAGAAATATTATTTTTTGTTTCACAAAACCCGTACGAGTTATGAAGACATAATAATGTATGCTTGTAAACTTAGCATTTACTACACATGTTTTAGACATACCTAGATAATATGTGTTTATGTATGTATATATGCATATCTATAGTTATATATATATATATTTATATAGATATATGTATATATGTTTGTATACATGCATGTACCTCTTCTTTTCTTCTCTCTCTTGTCTTACTTCCCCCATCATTGTCTTTTTCTATTCTGAGCCCTAATTATCTTCCTTGAGTTCTATCTCATCTCTCTCCCCCTCACACCTCTATTTTTTGATTCTCTCACCCTTTTCTCCTTCTTGTTCTCTCTCTACCTCATGTCTCTCACCCTCTCCTCCTCCTACTCTCTCTCTCTCTCACATTATCCTATCCTATTCTCACCCTCTCCCCCTTCTCTCTCTTTCTCTCCCCCTCCCTCTCCCTCTCCCCCTCTCCCTTCCCCTTTCGTTATCTTAAATATCTCTTTCTCTCCCTCTCTCTCTCCTATACTCTCTCTCTCTCCCTCTCCCTCTCTTTATCCTATTCTCCCCATCTCCACCCTCCCTCCCTCTCCCTTCCTCTCTCCCTCTCCCCCTCTCCTTTTCCCAATCTCCCACTCTCTCCCTCTCCCTTCCTCTCTCCCTCTCCCCCTCTCCTTTTCCCAATCTCTCCCTCTCCCCCTCTCCTTTTCCCAATCTCCCACTCTCTCCCTCTCCCTTCCTCTCTCCCTCTCCCCCTCTCCTTTTCCCAATCTCCCTCTCTCTCCCTCTCCCCCTCTCCTTTCCCCAATCTCCCTCTCCTTCTCCCCCTCTCCCTCCCTCTCCTTTTCCCAATCTCCCTCTCTCTCTCTCTCTCCCTCTCTCTCTCCCCCTCTCCTTTTCCCAATCTCCCTCTCTCTCCCCTCCCTCCATCTCTCCCTCTCCCTCCCTCTCTCCCTCTCTCTCCCTCTCCCCCTCTCATTATCTCCCTCTCTCCCTCTCCTTTTCCCAATCTCCCTCTCTCTCCCTCTCTCTCTCTCTCTCCCTCCCCCTCTCCTCTCCTTCTCTCCCTCTCCCCCTCTCCTTTTCCAAATCTCTCCTTTTCCCAATCTCCCTCTCTCTCCCTCTCTCTCCCCCTCTCCTTTTCCAAATCTTTCTCTCTCCCTCTCCCTCTCTCCCTCCCCCTCTCCTTCTCTCCCTCTCTCCCTCTCCCCCTCTCCTTTTCCCAATCTTCCTCTCTCTCCCTCTACCCCTCTCCTTTCCCCAATATCCCTCTCTCCCTCCCCCTCTCCTTCTCTCCCTCTCTCCCTCTCCTTTTCCCAATATCCCTCTCTCTCCCTCTCCCTCTCCCTTCCTCTCTCCTTACCCCCCTCTCCTTTTTCCTCCCTCTCCCACCCTCTCTTCATCTTCCCCTCTCCTTTTCCCAATCTCTCTTTCTCTCCCTCTCCCCCTCTCCTTTCCCCAATCTCCCTCTCTCTCCCTCTCCCTCTCCCTCTCCCCCTCTCCTTTTCCCATTCTCGCTCTCTCCCTCTCCCTCTCTGCCTCTCCCCCTCTCCCCCTCTCCTTTCCCCAATCTCCCTCTCTCCCCACCTCTCCTTCTCTCCCTCTCCCCTTCTCCCCCTCTCCTTTCCCCAATCTCTCCTTTTCCCAATCTCCCTCTCTCTCCCTCTCCCTCTCCTCCTTTTCCAAATCTCACTCTCTCCCTCTCCCTCTCTCCCTCCCCCTCTCCTTCTCTCCCTCTCTCCCTCTCTCCCTCTCCCCCTCTCCTTATCCCAATATCCCTCTCTCTCCCTCTCCCCCTCTCCTTTCCCCAATCTCCCTCTCTCCCTCCCCCTCTCCTTCTCTCCCTCTCCTTTTCCCAATCTCCCTCTCTCTCCCTCTCCCTCTCCCTTCCTCTCTCCCTCCCCCCCTCTCCTTTTACCTCCCTCTCCCTCCCTCTCTTCATATCCCCCTCTCCTTTTCCCAATCTCGCTTTCCTCTCCCTCCCCCCTTCTCCTTTCCCCAATCTCCCTCTCTCTCCCTCTCCCTCTCCCTTCCTCTCTCCCTCCCCCCCTCTCCTTTTACCTCCCTCTCCCTCCCTCTCTTCATATCCCCCTCTCCTTTTCCCAATCTCGCTTTCTCTCCCTCCCCCCTTCTCCTTTCCCCAATCTCCCTCTCTCTCCCTCTCCCTCTCCCCCTCTCCTTTTCCCTATACTCTCTCTCTCTCTCTCTCTCTCTCTCTCTCTCTCTCCTTCTCTCCCTCTCCTTTCCCAAATCTCTCCTTTTCCCAATTTCTCTCTCTCTCCCTCTCCCTCCCCCTCTCCTTTTCCCAATCTCGCTCTCTCCCTCTCCATCTCTCCCTCCCCCTCTCCTTCTCTCCCTCTCCCCCTCTCCCCCTCTCCTTTTACCAATCTCTCTCTCTCCCTCTCCCCCTCTCCTTTCCCCAATCTCCCTCTTTCCCTCCCCCTCTCCTTCTCTCCCTCTCTCCCTCTCCTTTTCCCAATCTCCCTCTCTCTCCCTCTCCCTCTCCCTTCCTCTCTCCCTATCCTCCTCTCCTTTTCCCTCCCTCTCCCTCCCTCTCTTCATCTCCCCCTCTCCTTTTCCCAATATTTCTTTCTCTCCCTCTCCCCCTCTCCTTTCCCCAATCTCCCTCCCCCTCCCTCTCCCTCTCCCTCTCCCTCTCCCTCTCTCCTTTTCCCAGTCTCACTCTCTCCCTCTCCCTCTCCCCCTCTCCTTTCCCCAATCTCCCTCTCTCCCTCCCCTCTCCCTCTCTCCCTCTCCCCCCTCTCCTTTCCCCAATCTCTCCTTTTCCCAATCTCCCTCTATCTCCCTCTCCCCCCTCCTTTCCCTCTCTCCCTCTCTCCCTCCCCCCTCTCCTTCTCTCCCTCTCTCTCACTCTCCCCCTCTCCTTTCCCCAATCTCCCTCTCTCCCTCCCCCTCTCCCCCTCTCCTTCTCCCCCCTCTCTCCTTCTAAATTTCCCAATCTCTCTCTCTCTCTCTCTCTCTCTCTCTCTCTCTCTCTCTCTCTCTCTCTCTCTCTCTCTCTCTCTCTCCCCCTCTCCTTTCCTTCATTTTTGGGGATTTCTTGAAGAATCTAAAGTCAAATTAATAAAAACAAAACTTAAATCAATTAAAAAACCCTAATTTAATTAAAATGGAAAGAAAAATAATCAACAAATCAAATCTTAATTGTTCAACGAGGTGGCATTGTTGAAAATTGCTTTCGATGATGGGAAAATAAAAAAATAGTTGCAAACCCGTGCAAGTTCAATGTTTTTTTGACTTCTCCTTGCTACCGTTCCATGGGTTTTGGCATTGAAAATGGCCAAAACCTGTGGCCTACACAAAAGAAATATGTTTCTCAAAACTCGTATGGGTTTTGAGAAACTTTAAATTTTTTTATTTTAAAAAAATGTTCCTCAAAACTTGTACAGGTTTTGAGGAACTTTTGGTTTGTTTTATTGTTTTTCTCTAGGCTTGGTGTTACCAAGCCTAGCACGTTTTTGAAATTTTAGAACCTGCATGGGTTATGAAAAAAATTGTTTTTTTTTGGCATGTGGCCACTTTTCTGTTCACCATCTTGGTGCACTTACCCACAACTCTCTTATGGTTGCTAAAGATTTATCATCCTAGCCTTATAAGTTGTTTTGGCATTCAGCTTGTCTTCCTAAAGTTGGAGCCTTTGCTTGGTTGGTAGTTCAGGACAGAGTCCTTACATGTATGAGTCTGGACAGGCTTGGTATTACTATTGTTTTCCCTTGTGTCCTTTGTAACAAAAATTTGGAATCTTCTTCACACCTGTTCCTACATTGTGATTATGCTTATGAATGTTGGCAGTGGTTGTTTGAGAAGTTAAATATATCCTTTGTTATTGATAAAGATCTCATTTCCCATTTTAGATCTTGGCCCTTTATGTTTGCCTCATCTTTTTATGCATGCCTTTGGATCATATCTCCATCTATTATGATTTGGAATGTTTGGCTAGAGTGAAACAACAAGATATTTAAAAAAACAAGTTCTCCTGCATCTGAGGTTCTATTAAAAATCGAGTCTTCAATCTCTGAGGTTGCTTTGTCATTTATTTATAAGAATTTGGAAAATCTTACTTCTTTTTCGAACTGGGATAGTAGAGTTACTAGAGTTTGGAATATGCTGTCGGTTTTACCCTCTCATGGTTCAATTTTAAAAAAGAATGATGCAATAGATAAGAGATGCTCTGCTAGATGGAAACCTCCTCCGCAGGTGCACTTTAAACTGAATTTTGATGGGGTCTCCCATGGTAACCCTGGGTCGGCTGGGGTAGGCATGGTAATTTAGGATCACAATGCAAATTTTATTCAAGCTAAGTGTCATGCTATTGGTTTTAAAACTAACAATTATGTGGAATTTCATCTTTGTCTTTTGGATTGGATATGGCAATCTCTTTGGGAATTAAGGACTTAATAATTGAAGGTGATTCTATGGTGATTATTCAATGTGTTATGAAAAAGAAATTGAATTGTTGGAATTTTTAGTATATACTTGATCTCATTTTACAAAAAATAGAATTGTTTGAATCATTTTTGTTATCCCATTGTTACAAAGAAGTTAATAAGATTGTGGATTATTTGGCAAATTTAGCCATTGATTGTAATGCTAATCAATGAGAGGTGGGTTTTGAGGAAATTCCTTCTAGGGTATGGGAAGGTTTGCAACAATAGTTATGTGATTTTCTTGAGTAATGTTGATGTAAAATTTTATGATGATAATTATTCCCGCTTTCTCCTTTCATTTCAAGTATTCATGTTCATTGTCTGGAGGAGAGTTCGATCTAATGGTATTTGATACAATAGTGTTTTTCCAAAGGTTTTTTGATACTTTCTTTTTTGGAAGGAAGGTGTTTGGCTCATGGGATTTGGCACAAAGCTTTGGAAAATTCTATCTTCTTCCATTGATAGCAGATGTGGAGTCTACATTTGAAAATTATTTGATGGGTTTGCAAATTGCCATATGGGCTTTATGTAAAGCTGATATTATATGTGTTGTGACCGCATTTTGTATGTAGTTTTGGGCGGGATGTATAAACTAATCTATTAAATAATATAGGTTTATTTTATGAGCTGTGACCAGAGGTTTTCTTCCCAGGGTTCCTTCCTCCGGTATGCTCTTTGAATCTTCTGTAAAAAATAAAAAATATTAATGAAAAAGTTTAGTGGAATAATCCACTTTTATTGAAAAAACAAATCAAGCTAACTATCATTCACTAATTAATTTAATCATATTGAATTAATACCTTAATCTTCCTCCACCACTAATTAATTAGATAAATATTTATCTAATTAATTAGGCTAAGGAACATTCCTCTCCCCATTTTAAAAATAAAATAAAGTATTTCTACCACATTGCTAGAGTACAAAAATTAACCCTTCACATCTCCACCCTTCATTCAAGTTCAATCATGACCATCCACTTATACTCCCCTCAAGCACCCACATTCATACATTATATCCCTCAATAGAAGATAAGTTGTTCTCAACCTTTCATCTCATGATTTTATCTCCATCTAATTACATTCTCCTCATCTCTCTTCTTTTTGCATCTCCTTTCCCTATAAAAATTAAAGCTATCCTAGCACTTTATCCACTTGATCTAATTATATACATCCACTTGAATCCTTCACATTATTGTTTACATGCAACCAAATCACATCCAACTAGTCTGAGACATGATCTCAACAATCCATATCTTGAGCTATAAACCTATATAAAACCCCATTTGAAATAGTCTTTTCGTATATAGGTTCTTCAATGATCAAAAGTACATGTTTCAAAATTGGGATCTCATAAATTTCATACCTACTAATCATTAATTCATATAAAAGAACACACACAAAAGTCACGGAGGTATAATGGTGTTTATTACTATATTTTATCATTATGAATGCATTCATTATCTCTTCCAAAGGTGCAGTTTAGTTTGGATTAGATATTTTTGTTTCAATGTATTCCTCCTTTAAGTCCAAATTTAATTATCATAGGTTATACACATATAGGTTTAAGGAAGGTCATCATTTTATAATATCTCACAACACTCTTACAATGTTAGGCATATACAACATCCTTTAGGTGCGTTGGCTACTATTAGGGATGAGAACTCCAAGTGTCACAAATGAGGTTCTTAAGCCTCATCTAGTGCATCTCTAAAAGTGCACGTGATAGTGAATAGTCTTTAATCATTTATTGATATATTTAATGTTAGACTCTCTCTCTCTCTCTCTCTCTCTCTCTCTCTCTCTCTCTCTCTCTCTCTCTCTCTCTCTCTCTCTCTCTCTCTCTCTCTCTCTCTCTCTCTCTATATATATATATATATATATATATATATATATATATAAACAATAAACATTTGCAATGTTAGACAAATTCATAATAATATATAATATTTTTAAATTCTAATAATTTATGCTAACAAATTTTAATTGATTAATGTTTATTTTCAAAAGAATGTATCTAAGTTATGATAATTTATTATTATACCTAAGTGAGGATAATACTTAATTTTAGAACTTACGTTCCTAACAACAAAGTTAGTTAGTTGAATTTATCATCTCATATTATGTTTAAGAAGTAGAAAGGGTGTTAAATCAAGTGTAGAAAATAAAATTGCACATCTTAACAATTTTTAGGCTATCTTGACTTGATTTCTTGGATATATAATTTGACTTTTTTTGCATTCCCCAACTACTCTTCTTAAATATCATAGTCAAACATCAATAGCAATTCACACCTCATCGACATTAAAATGTGATTAAGTTATGTCTTATTTCATTGGCCAAAATTAACTTGTAATTAATGTGATAAGTTTTGTCTTATTTTATTGGTCAAATTGATCTTAAACTATTGAAATAGATGATATTTGACTTGCCACATAATTTTGCTTAGAGTTTATTTTTATCTAATTTTCAACCAGTCACTCACCTTTAATACATTATCAATGCGACTTTCAAATTTACTAACATTTAGTAAATCTGAAAAAAACGGAAAAATTCAAATTACAATCTAAATCTTAATAACCAAACACAACTAGTCAATACAAATATCCATTTTCTTACAGCAAATTCAAATTCCATCATATCAAATTGATGATCCTATTCTCAAAAACAATACTTCAATACATATATCCATCCAACGAATTCAAATTCCGTCATTATCAAATTAATGATCCCAATCCCAAAAACAAGAAGTCAATACAGATATCCATTTTCTTTACCAGCGAAGTCAAAAATAGGAGGTGCTTGCGACATACATTATAAATTTCCTTGATTTTAATGAAAATTAAGCATCTAGAACAGTAAGAAAATAAATAAATAATGAAAATGGGTTGTTGCAGAGATTCAAAACATGTGCAAATCTGTGAGCATTCAATGAGCGTTACCAAGAAAATCCAGTTCCTTTAGTCTAAACGACTGGGATACCACGTTTCTTTGACTTTAAAATCACTTCATACAAATAAATAGCTCTTGGTATTCACTCTGTAAATACCATGCATTCCCTCACACACCACACCCCAATCTACTCAAAGAGAAAGGAAAGCGTTTCGGAGAAATCTTGAGATAAAAAAAAAGAGAAGATGGTGGCAGGAAGTTTCAGTAATGAGATGGAGTCTCCAGTGGAGGCAAAAAGGCTGTGGAAAGCAACTGTGGACTCCCACAACTTATTGCCAAAGCAAGCACCAGGCCTCATATCAGGCATCACACTGTTCAAGGTGATGGAGGAGTTGGCACCATTCGACACGTTAAGTTCACTCCAGGTAACATTTTGCTTTCACTCTAAACTTGCATCATGTTTAAGTTGTACCTGAAGATATCGTTTTTGATTAGATAAATGCTTTTTTGATGGAGTAATGTATCAAGAGAGAGAAGATATATTATTGATAATGTCATTATATGAAATTGTTGTTGCAGCCAACAAGGATTTTAGCTATGTGAAAGAGAAAGTGGACTTAATTGATGAGGCCAACATGGTTTATTGTTTCAGCCATGTGGAAGGGGGGAGTTTTGGGAAAAAAAGTGGCCTCAGTAAGCTACAAGATTAAATACACCCCCAAACCAGGGGGTGCATGCATTACAACCTATAGCTGCAACTATGATAGCCTCCCTGGTGTCCCCCATGATGAAGCCAAAATTGAGGAGATAAAGGCCAATAGCACTGGTTTGTTCAAGCAGGTGGAGGAATATCTTATTGCCAATCCCACTTTGTACTGTTGAAATCATCACGATCCCCCTCTTTCTCAATGGCAGTAGTGCCACTTGCTCAATAAAAACTTGTCTATCTCATAGTGATAAAATTACCTTGGATTTCCCTCTTTCACAATAAAAAAGTGTGTCTTAGGGCAATAGTAAAGTTTTTGGAAATTTTTCAATGTTGGTTTAAAATCTAGCTACAGTTTGGCTCAACAATAGTAGCTTCCTCTCAATTAAATAGAAAAAGAAAACAATATGTATCTGTTGTAATAACAAGCCAAAGAGTGATGCTTTCTTTTGTATTAAGTTATGGTCATGTAAGTTTGAAATATAATTATATAGCTTGTATTATGGTTTTAATAGAAAAGTGTTTCATAAATATGGATGATATATATATATTGAGGTGAATTAAAAATAAATTAGAATACTTATATTCTGAAAAATCTATGTAAAGAACATCAAGAGATATCAGTTTTGAGTGTCTATTTGCTTGAAAAAAATGTGAAGTCTCACAAGAAAAGGAAAAAATACTTCTAATCTAATTTCAATTGTAGACATGCTACTAAAATTCTTCGGACTGCCATATAAACTGCCCTACACTTTGCACATTTGGACCCAAAATTTTCTTTTATAAATAAATTTAAACTTGATATTTTTAATCTTAATATTGGGTTTGAAGAGGATTGTACTAATCTTTCATTCTATTTTGTCAGTGGAATGTCTACCCCACACATATCTTATTTTTGCAAATTGGTACCAACTTCATATCTATCCTAAAATTTCTTAAAAAAAAAAGTATTTCTCAATGAAATCTCTAAATCTTAGAAAGTTGGACTCCTTACTAAACTCAGAGATTTGAAATTTTAGGTAACAAAACGCCTTAACAAATAATTGATTTTGGATTCTTTTCCTTGAAATTTTAGTTAAGGACTATGCTTCTTTGTAATTCATTCCAAATGGATTTTATTCTAGGAATCCACAAATTTCAGCCTAGTCCCATCACCAATCAATTATGAAAAAAAAGACAACATAAAAATGAGCCCTTAGCTATAACAAATCCATTCAAGTACACAATTCTATCATTGTCAAGCTTTCAAATATTTAATTTATAAATTTATTAATTAATTCACAATGAATAGAAGCAACTATAAAATGCTTAATGCCTAATAGCTATTTACGAATAAACAAAGAATTGTATTCCATGGTATATAAACTAACAGATATTTTTTGAAAACGCTTGAGCTTATTTTCTTAATTTATGATTGATTTAATAGTTGAAATACACGATAGCATGATTGCATAAATGACACTATGATTTGTGATATCACAACTGACATGAAGTCAATGTTTTGAAAACTGTCATCTCTAAATAATCAAGCATAATTGAATAGCTTTAAATTATGTGACTTGGTATATGAAGTAAATGTATTGCTCTGAAACCAGTGTGGACGTCCATAACAATGGTATTAATGTTTTGGTTAGAGATATATACAAAATGTGGAAGTAAAGACAGAGGTTTCAACTGCTTGACTAAATGCCTCAAAGAACAGCAATCTCTTGGACTGCAACGACTGTAGTATATGCACAAAATAGAACTGTTGATCAGGTTTGAAAAGAAAATTGTACGCAAATGAAATTGGCAGCAGTAGGGCCAAGTTCCACAACCCCCACCAACATCCTCTCTGCCCGTGCACGAAAAAAAATGGAGCATCGAAATAGGGCATAGACTCCATCAAAAAAGAAACAAATAAGTTACAGCTGCATTGATAGAGGTGTCTGCAAATGTGGAAGCATAGACATGGCACAGAATGCCTCAAAATATTGCCTCCCAGATCGAAATATTTGCAAGATATGCACACAATGGATCTTATTGCACAATCTTTTGTCAGCATTCTCCTAATCTGGGAAAGAGGGAGCTTCGAACAAATTTGTGAAAGGCTTTAAAATTTTTTCGATCAAAAGCATTTGGCAGGTTTGTGGTCAAATTTCCCAACTTTGCCAGCGTCCTCACAATCTTTTGAAGTCTCCATGGAAGTCTAATAGAAGACTTTAGAAACTTTAGAATAAATACAATTGACCTTCCATTTCCAGCACAAATCAATGAAAGGCCATGAACTATTCGTTGGAATGATGAATGAAGAAATACAGCAGATGAAGATATCGAACAGCCAAACAAATAACAAAACCAAGGCATTTAGAAGTGGAGTCACAATTTACATGACCTTACTTGGTATTAGCAGTGTCAAGAGCTTCACAAAGGTCAAAAAATTCTGAAGAATATGTAGCTAATATAGACTCTAAAGAAGCAAAGACTCATTCATGATCATAACTAGCAGCCATTAAAACATCCTCTATCAAGCCCTTATCAGCACAGAGGTGCAAACCCTTAAATTTCTCAATAGCGAAGCTGGTTTTGATTAAATTCATCTGTTCTGCTCTTGTTATGCACATCAATGCTAGGTAATGATGTACTTTGATAAAGTCCAATCATATTATTTGACTCAAAAACATATCCTTTGACAATATCAGGTGACCTAGCAGACATGAAGGTAATATCCTTACAACAAACATCAGTCATATCAGCATTCATCATTTTCTCTCAAGCATTAGTCCCCATAGTTAAGCCTATGTGATTAGGGTTAGAAGAATAATAATAGGGTATCAATGGAGGGAAAGGGAAAGGGTCAATGTGAATGCTATCAAATTACCCTATTTAAGTCGTTGCTTCAAATGAAATGAAACCCATCCTAGAATCTTAGTCTTAGCACCCTTCTTCTATCCCTTGACCCTCATGGAATAAGTGGTGTAGCGAGACAGAGGGCTACTTCAGAATTAGGCTTTTTTAATGAGATCAAGCATACAAATCGAAACCTAGTAGGTAATTTTGAGCTGAGGAAAATTGGGACTAAAATCTTTAACAGTTTGTTGACTCTATCAAAAGAATTATCTAGTGTTTATATGTTAAATTTGTAGAAAAATTAAATAGATTATCTCACTATTAAAGCCAAACTCCATAGACGAATTTACAAACCTCATGCGACCCAAATAATAACAAGAAAAAATGGAAGCTTTTTGAATGTCGTTGAATTTTATTCACATATTTTATCAAATAGTTAGTCCAAATGTTCTAACTAAAAGATGGATTAATCAATAAAATTGTGTACATTTTAAAGAGAGTGCAAAAGTTGTTGCTGCCTCTGATTTCATCATTTTTACAATCGGTCTTTGCAAGTGTAGATTTTCCTAGATCACCCATGGTTGTAAATCCAACCAGATAGCCTCCATCCTCCAACAAAATGGTTTTCATATTCATCATACGTTTATCAAAACCAAGAAATCCAATTGACATATCTAGAGGGCCACAAAGGCTCTCAACGTGTTGTGATCTCTCAATTTGTTGTTCCTCAATTGTGCATATTAAATTCTTTACCTCTTTATGCACAGTTTTCCACCACTTCATGCAGAGTTTGCAACCCTATTTCCACCCCATTATGCATACTTTCCACCACTAAACCCTCACTTTCCACCTATACACACAGTCCCTCCTACTCCACACACAAATTCCACTCCTTTACGAACAACTTCCATTACTTCACTCAGATTTCAGTTCGGCTGAGAGAGAAACATGCGTATTCAACATGATGTGCTCAAGGCACCATACAATTTCTAGGTGGCTGGAGAGATAAGCTTGCACATGCACCATGATGACCTGAAGATCATTTTGAATGAATTTGTTAATAGACTTATCCATCTTCTTAAAATGTTCATTTATCTAGATTTATGGGTCGATGTTTTCTATTTTTATTGCATGCAATCTAATGGAATGCGAAGTAAAAGCTCTCCATGTAGTGTTCTTCCAACTTTTTAAATTAGTTTTACCTTATCCACACAAAGACTAAAAGAACCCTCCATTCATGGATTAGATAAAGCAAACCCTCAGTTAAAGTAGTTTTACTCAGATAATGGATTAGACTAGCAATCACACCTTGGTGTGCAATGGGTACACCGAAGAGGTTTAGAAAGTCAATTAAGGAAAATTTTGGTCTATTTTTTTGCATACAAGTGTTGTAATGAGGTCGATTGGTAGGGAGATATGTAGGGGTAAAAAGATATGGATAAATAATGAGCTAGAGATAGAGGGAGATATGGACAAACAAGTATGGAGAGATAAAGATTGAGAGATGAGGAAATAGATATAGATGTCTAGGAAGAGAGAGAGGGATAAAGATGGATGGCTAGAGAGAGGTAGACATGTCCAGAGAGAGAGAGAGAGTTGAATATAAAATGAGGGTAAGAGGGAGATGAATATATAAAGAGATAGAGAGATAGAGAGGGAGAGATAAATATAGAGACAGATATTAAGTTTGAGAGAGAGACAAAGAGAGATATAGAGGAAGATAGAGAGATATAAAGAGATATTGATGGTGAGATACTTATGATAGAGATAGATGGAGACATGGAGAGGAGGAAGAGGGAGAGGGAGATGGATGGATAATCAAAGAGACAAATAGAGATTAGACATAGAGATATGAAGGGGGCGATAAAGAGGGAGAGAAAAAGATACATGGAAAGAGGAAGGGAGATATTGGTAGTGATAGACAGATAAGGGGACAAGAGGGATTGAGGGAGGGATAAATAAATAGATCTAGAAAGAGAAGAATGGAGAGAAATATAGAGAGATAGGTAGAAGGAGAGAGAGAGAGAGAGAGAGAGAGAGAGAGAGAGAGAGAGAGAGAGAGAGAGAGAGAGAGAGAGAGAGAGGAGTGTGTATATGAGGCAAAGAAAAAATGAGATGTATATACACAAATTGATAGGGAGAGTGATAGAGGGATGGAGAGAAATGGAGAGATGAGAGAGTAGGAGTGACAGGGAGAGAGGGAGAAAGAGAGGGAGAGATAGAGAGAGATATAACTTGGGGGGAGATAGAAAGGGTGGGGGGGGTGAAATAGAGATATGTTTAGAGGGGGAAATAAGAGAGTTTGGAGATGGAGATGTAAAATGATAAAGATATAGGAAGTGATATATAGAGAGGTATACATATAGGGATATGTAGAGATAGAGTAAGAGAGATGGAGTGAATACAAGAGATAGAGATATTGAGATATAAATAGAGAGGGGAGGGAGAGATATGGAGATAGATATAGAGGAGGTAGAAGTGAGAGATAAAGGAGATAATAAAATATAAAAAAATGGAAACAAAACAAAATTATTAAAGTTAAAATTTTATTTTTTATATTAAAAGGTACAAGTGAAATGAAACTTGAAAATTTGAAAAGGAAAATCCATTAAAATGATTAAAAATCAATTAATAATTTATTAATTTATTTAATTCCACTGTTATATGTGAATAATAGTTATTTATATATTATTATTTAAAAAATTATATTTATTAAAAAATTAAACAAAAATACTATTATAATTTTTAGATAATACATATTAATTAATTATAATAAATAAAAATTCAAAAAATCTAAACATATAAATATATTATTTATAAATTATATTTATTTATTATAATTAGAAAACAAAAATTATTAAAAACTAAAAATAAGCAGTGAAAGTGTCCCCATGTAATCTTTTAATTATGGCAGCCACTGCTTATTAGAAAAAGGGACATGTGGCTTTAGCATTTTTTTTCTTCTCCTTTTCATTTGCCTTTAATTTTGCCTAAATTTTTTATATTTTAAAGAATTTCATATAGAAATATCATTTAAGAGATCTGCTAAAAAATAAGCAGCAAATTTCATTAGCATGGGGCCACCAGCTCCACAAATTACTGCTAAAAAAGTTGAGTAGTAGCTACTTGCCAAAATAAGCTAAGCAGCTGCATGGGGACTTGCCCTAAGAATCACATACACATAATATACATGCAATTATTACACCACATCATTACGCCACCATATGACTCAAATTCCTGCCATGTGACATTGAGACCATATTATTTTATTGGGCAAGAATTTTATTTTCTATTGCATAAAAAACTCAACCATTCAAAATATAATAATAATATTTTTACCCAATCTTAAAGCATATGTACATTTCTCATATTCTTACTTTATTTTTAAATATATTTATTTTCTTTATAAATTGTTCCATAATAATTTATGCACATTGAACTATCTATTTATTAAAATTTTAAATACATAACTATACTATCATAAAAACTTTTAATCTTTCTTTAAATCATAATTATTATCCAAATGTTTTAAACATTAATTTAAAAAAAATATTAATGACATATCAATTAATAATAGGTAATTGATCACATGATTTGAATGTGGAGTAAACATGTGAGTATTACTTAGAGTGATAGATATAGAAACAAATAAAATATGAGAAGAAGCTAATAAAAATGATATCTCTCATGATAATTTATGTCTTTAATATAGTTCCAATGAAATAAGGGTTATAATAAATTGGTTAACATGCAATTCTATCATAAAATATGTTAATGTGTCATCTCACAATCTTGTGTAAACCATAGATGGTTAGGGTAAAACTTTGGCTTAGTGGTGATTACACCCCATTATATGTAGGAGGGTAAACTAGGATAAGGTCATTTCATTTATACACTTATCCTTTATGATAGAGTGTTTTAAACTTATCATCATGCTATACCACTATGGATATGTATAGAATCATATCAATAAACTAAAGGAGGTACAAGTATTTTTTATAGGAATATTTTTATTAGGAAAATGATGAAAATACATGAAAAAATTAAAATTTAATTTTGATAACATGTGGTTCACATAGATGGCCTTGCTTCCATGTAAGTGAACCCATTTTCATCAGCCTAGATACCAATATTCATTAATCTAATTTAAAAAACCAACTATGCAAATTTGAACAAACTCCATTAGAATTTTAGCTTTAAAAAAAAATACCATTTAAGTTTATCATTTTTTTCCTAAATTGTTTTATCCAACTATCGAACTTTTTAATATTGTGATTTAGAGTGAGATCAAAGTAAGAATGTCATCCAACAACCATTAGATACACAACCTATTAGGTTTTGATCTTATTGATGTAGGAGCATCCCTGGTTCTTGGCAATCTTGCATAAATGAAAAACATTTTTTTTTTATAGTGTGTTCCTAATCTTGCGGAGTTGGATTTTGATTGTGGACATGTTCATCTACCTTATCCTTGGTTTGCGGGACATTTGGATCTTTTCCCAACAAGTTATCACTTTTGGAATCCCAGACAATTTTCTGGCTTAGAACATCGGAACTGCTTGGACCTATTTGCTATTGGCGAATCTTGCAGATCTCTTCCATAGCTTGCAGAGCTTCAGTTTATTGTTTCCAATGTTCCTTGGCATGTGGCTGACCTTCCCTTGTGTTCACACTTCATCCTTTATATTTTTTGAATGGATCTCTTTGATAGAGGCTGACCTTGTTGTTTTACACGTTTCATCTTGATTCATCGACATTTGTTTCATCTTGGACCGATGCAGATCATCCCCGATCATATAAATAAATATAATTAATAATTTAAAATCAAGTTTTGGAAGATAAAGTTAGATCTAAGGATTAGGAATTTCTGAGTTGGCTCGCATTATTATTTGAGCCGAATGTTGCATAACACGTATATTTTGTACTCAGGCTTGTGAGCCAAATGTTGTGAGCCTGCATGTTGCCGACAATTTGTAATCAATTTATTTGATTTAATAAATTTGATTCTTCACTGCCTCCATCACACTGTCTTGTTAGTGTTGTGATTTATCTGCTGCACGGTCCAGACTGTTCTCCTTGAGGACCCTCATAACTGTGACTGCACCAAGTGGTATCAGAGCGAGATTTCTTTCCGAAGATTATGAAGTCCTGTAAGATTTTGTTGTGGTGTGGAGGAATTGAGGATCCGACCTGCAGCTGCAGAGGACTTGCATGAAGATGGTGCGAAGAAATACTAGAGGTGGTGGAGTGCATGGAAATGCATACCCTAGTGTGATGGAAATATTAAGAGGAATTGCAACCCGATTAGAAGTTGTTGAAATGGTCCAGAGACAAGATCAACATATTGAAGATGTGAGTGATGATGAAGGGAAAGTTCAGGCAGGAGAAGCAGTCACAAATCAACTAGTGATCGATTCGAAAGAAGAGAGGTTCTTGAGTGTTTTGAGTAGAGCGAATACCAAACCACATTTTACCCCACCAAATTATGATGGCAAGTTGGATTTGGATGAATTGATAGATTGGATCTCAGAGATGGAAAAGTATTTTGATTTTGAGGATACCGCAGAGGAACGAAAGGTGAAATATGTCTGCACTAGGTTGAAAGATCATGCGTCTCTTTGGTGGGAACATTTGTAGGTAGATGATGGAGAAGAGGTAAAGAAAAGATCAAATCATGGGAGCAGATGGTTAGTAAGTTGAAATCAAAGTTCTTGCCTATTGACTATCAAGTGAATTTGTTCTAGAAGTTGTAGAACCTAAAGCAAAAGGAAACTAGTGTGAAGGAGTATACCGAAGCATTCTACAAGTTGAACATCAAATTCAAACACATCGATGATGAGATTGAACAAGTTTCTCGATATTTGAATGGATTGCAGATGTCGATACAAGATGAACTTAGTTTGATCAAGTTGCAGAGTGTGGAAGAACAATACCAATATGCCTTGAAGGTAGAAGAGAAGTTGAATAAAAGACATGAGCATAAGCAATAAGGTAGAGGTGGAAGATTTTAGGGAGGAAGATCCTATATCAGAGGTCAAGGAACCTGTGCTGATTAGAATAAAGACAAGGAAGTTAGCTAAGATGGTAGTTCGTACTAGAGAGATGATAGAAATTTTTACTAGAAGAAAGAAAATGAAGGTTACCTAAATGAGGGTTATGGAGTGGAAGACAAATAAGAAGAAAAGAGAGTGTTTAAAGGAACCTGTTTTAAATGTGGAGGAGAAGGACATCATGCTTTTGAAGGCAAGAAGATAGAGAACCGTGGGAGAGCAACCTTGGAAAAAGAGGAACCTACCAAATTAAGTAACCTTGGATAAATGCCTCTGCTAATTACATCCTCGGGAGACTGGAGCACTGGTGCAGGATCATCGATGAGATTGACACTATGGTATGGAGACTGTACCGAGAGTGTGAGGCATGGGAGGATGATGCAGTGGAGTTGCCATACACCTTTAGGAGTAGGTATCTGATTGGGCGGATGCCCTATGTACTAGAGAGGTAGTTGGTTGACAGGGTTTGCAAGCAGTTCGATAGGATTTAGTGGATACCATGGGGTTTTGGGATGTATGCTTGGACAGTGAGAGATCAGGCACACTTCAGGCCATTATTGTCATCTGATCAGGCAGTGATGTAGCTGGTAGAGATCATGCCCATGCCTTGGGATATGTGTGCAGAGATAGAGGATGCAGGGATGGATGCAGAGTATACTGCATATTTGGCTGAGCATCCATTTCCACGACTGACAGACCCAAGGGAGTAGATAGATGGAGATGGCGGGGGGGATGAGGATGATGATGGAGATGGCTAAGGTAGAGGTCAATGGAGGAGGTGGGGATGATAGGAGAGAGGAGAGTGGCTCCATGGAGAGAGGGTGGGGAGGAGAGACAGGCTCGGGTGGTGAGAGGCTGAGGTGGTTTACCATTATAGGTGCCAGCAGCATAGGGTCCCAGACAGGTACAGGGATAGGGATGAGGACAGGGATAGGAGCAGGGGCAGCCATAGGTACAGAGGCATGAGCAGCCACATGAGAAGCCATAGGTATAGGGGTGAGAGGAGGAGGAGCAGGATGAGCTGCTAGAGTTGAGAGAGGTCTGCCAGGGACAGGTAGATGAGATCCAGGATCTGGAGAGGGAGAAAGCTAGGCTCAAGAGACAGCTAAGGGACGTAGAGTAGGAGAGGGATCGGACCATCCATTGCTATATAGAGGCTAAGATAGCACCGAGGACAGGGAGGCAGGTGGCAGAGGACACAGGTGCAAGTTATGCTTATGTTCTGTGAGCTGGGGAGGAGATAGGCTACTTGAGAGACTTGTACTATGGGGTTGTGCCATGAGAGCAGTGGGCTAGGAGCTTCCATAGACCATCGCAGACAGTGATGACCATTGGAGGGAGGGACATGAGATAGGCATCTAGCAGTGGGGTTATGAGTCCTCCACCACCCCCAGATAGAGGGGATAGGAGAGATGATCTTGGGGCGGGTGCTTCCAGGGCTCAGACTTCGTCGAGCCTAGTGGCTTCGAGGGAGGGAGTTCATCATAGCCTTAGAGGGCTCCCTATGTATCAGTTTTGTACCATTTTGTATGATGATGTAGACACCTTCGAGTGATTGTAGCTATATGATTTTGACATCATTGTATCATGAAACCTATGATTATATGTATATATATGAGATGATTCATCTTTGCAGTAGCTATATGCATGTGTACCTATGTGATGCTTCTATATGTTTTATGTTGCATGTTTCTATATGATGCTTATGATATGGATGCAAATATGTACATGATGAAATGCAATATGTTTTTTTTTTTTTTTTTTATATGTTTTTAATATGATACAAATGCAAATGTGAATGTATGAAATGCAGATAAATATGATAAGATGTAAAATATGCTAACATGTGTTGTGTGCAGGATGTGATGCAATTGTGATATCTATATGTATGTATGTATGAAATGCTTACTAAGTGGTAATGCAGGTGCAGCTACATGAAATGCAAATGTTTTTGGTGTGTCATTATACTCAGTCATGTGATAGCAGGCCATGCAGACTCAAGAAGGATGATGGAAGTCAAACAAGAAAGGGGGATAGAAGATAGAAGATATGAAAGAGGAAGAGCTTCTTGTGCGTTATCATCATTGAGCTTTATTATTGCAAGTAGGTTATGACAATCGAGGCATATGTTTGACCCAAAAAGTCATTATACCTATTTGCATGGAGATAAGACAGTCTCAAACAAGGAATGCCCCAGTTCATACTAGACTCACAGTGTCCTCATATCCTTGGACAAGTCATAGTATTACTAAGAGACAATCCACAGATAGCGAAAGAAAAATAGGTGACGATACCCCATCCTCACCTTTCTAGTCAAAGACATCCTAGAGATAGAATCTCTAGTCAGAGACATCCTAGAAAAGCTAAAAGACATGTCACCAAAAGATAAAATCAAAAAAGAAAACCAAGACTCGACACCAACATCCATTGTAGTCCTCAAGTTTAGTGTCTCTTGTCACTTGTATAAGTCTTATTTGATTGTGGTCACAATGTTTACTTTCACAAAAAGTATAGATAGCACTGAACCATATGTTGTTTGAGTCTGTTGAAAGATTTGATTTGTTGAAGCCCATTGTTGCTGATGTGTCTCCTCTGAAATTGACTGAATCCATGAAACTAATACTTTATTGCGAAGAAGACAGGACTTTATTGCGGATTGGCGATACAAGTGTTTCTTTATTGCGGATTGTCCGCGAATAGAGTGAAGAAAAGTGGAAGAAACTATACTCCTCAAAACATGTGATGCTCTCAGTTCCACACCCATCACTAGACATAGGATTTGCCTTAGCCACAGATAGGAGCTAATTTATTATGAATGGAAAGGGATGAAAAGGAATGTTTATTATGAATGGCGAACCAATCTTGGGTAGATCAATAACAAGCCATGATGGGAATATGTAAGTTTATTATGGATGGATAGGTTGTGAGTGTGTGCAAAGTGAAGGATGAAATTGAATCCTGAAGGAGGGAGGAGTAATGTCTCTACACATGGCGCTTGTGACTTGGTTTTCACTATGGTACTTGCCCAGGGCACCACCAAAGTGGTTTTCACCATTGGACAAAATGTTTTTCTATTTTTCTATTTTTTTAATTTTTTTGTTTTTATAATTTTTTTTGTATTTTTGAATTTTTTTTTTTTTTTTTGTATTTTTGAATTAGGATACTTTGAAGATCTATGTGTGAAACCTGTGAAGGTGCATGTTGTTGATAGGATCCTCCAAAGGTTCACCCTCTATGGTTGAGAGTTGATATGCACTAGATCCATATGCTATTGTGATGATGTAAGGACCAAGACAGTTTGGTTCGAATTTGCCCTTCTTCTCTTTGTCTTGTTGATTTTTAGGATTTTCTCTGAGAACCAAGTCCCCTACCTCAAATGTGTGAGGCTTGACTTTATGATTGTAACTGTGACTCATTCATTGTTGATAAGCCTTGAGATGATTAAAAGCAGTTTGTCTTCATTCATCCAACAGTTCAAGTTCTTGTAAGCGAGAGACCCTGTAGTCTTCATCACTGATAATGTTTTGCAAAGATACTCATAAAGAGGGTAACTCGACCTCAATAGGCAAGATAGCTTTAGTGCCATGGACAAGTGAATAGGGTGTAGCTCCTGTAGGTGTGCGGACGCTTGTGCGGTAAGCCCAAAGTGCAGGATTAAGTTGGATATGCCAATTGCGGCCAGCGTCATCGATTGTCTTTTTTTAGGATTTTAAGGATTGTTTTATTAGACGCCTCAGCTTGACCGTTACCTTGGGGGTAATAAGGTGTGGAAAAATGATGGGTAATATGGAAGTGGTCACAGAGTTCACAAACATCCTAATTTTTGAAGGGACGCCCGTTATCCATGATGATGGAAACAGGAATACCATATTGACAAATGATATAGTTGAGAATGAATGTAGCAATTTGTTTTCTAGTGACTTGTGTAAGATGCACTGCTTCGATCCATTTTGTGAAATACTTTGTGGTAGTGATGATGAACTTATGACCATTGGAGGAAGGAGGGTGAATCTTGCCTATGAGATCGAGTCCCCATTGGCAAAAGGGCCAAGGAGTCACAATTGGTTGAAGTTCTTACGCTAGCGCATGAATGAGGTCTCCATGAATTTGACACTACTTACATTTCTTGACAAACTGATATGAGTCTTTTTCCATATTGGGCCAGTAATATCCAGTCCTAATGAGTTTCTTGGCTAAGGTAGGACCACTAGAATGTGGACCACATATCCCTTCATGAACTTCATGTAACGCAATCTGAGCTTCATCCCCTTCTAAACATCTAAGAAGTGTGCCATCTAGACCTCGACGGTATAGGATATTCGCTAAAATGACGTATCGAAAAGATTGGTGAATGAAAGTGCGACATTGGTTATTGGATAGATCAGGAGGAAGGGTATTGACATGAAGGTATGTGAAAATGGGACCATATAACTAGGACTCAGGACTGACGACACATATCATCTCAGTAGGAATGATCTCATATGAGGGAACCAAAAGGTTGTCCACCAAGAACTCATAGCCGGTCTCATTCTGTGATAGATCGATTAGTGAAGCAATTGTAGCCATAGCATCTACGGCTTGATTCTACTCTCTTGGTATCTAGTCAACATCTAACTTCATGAAATTTTGTTTCAGGTCATCCACCATTCTTTTGTAAGGCATTAATTTCTCATCCTTTGTTTGGTAGGCATCAGTCGCTTGACAAATTACAAGTTGAGAGTCCCCAAAAACATGAAGTTCCTAGATCTTCCACTGAACTACAATTCGTAATCCAGTTGTTAATGCTTCATATTCTGCTATGTTATTAGTGCAGGGAAATGATAATCAATATGCTTTTGGTATGGAATCCCCTTGAGGAGTTATGAAGAGGATACTAGCTCGTGCCCCATGCTGTGTGTATGAGCCATCAAAGTGTAGCTACCAAGACTTTGCATGTGACACTATCAAGATGGATTCATCTGGGAATTTTGAAGTTAGAGGAACATCATCTATCATGGGAGCATCTGCTAATTGATCTGCGATGGCTTGTCCTTTTATTGCTTTTCTTTCCACATGCTCAATGTCGAATTCACTCTGGAGCATCACCCATTTGGCTAGTCGACCAGTAAGCATTGCCTTATTGAGAAGGTATTTCAATGGATCAATCCTTGTGACCAACTTAGTTTTATGATTTAGCATGTAATGTCATAATTTCTGTGAAGCAAAGACCATACCGAGACATGCACACTCGATTGGTGTGTAGTTTAGCTCATATCCCACCAATGTGCAACTGATGTAGTAGACTGCCTTTTCTTTACCCTCAGCAACCTGTCGTGCTAAGAGTGCCCCCAGTGTTGTTGAAGTAGCTGATATGTATAGTAATAGAGGTTGATCTGGAACTGGTGGCATCAAAACTGGCAGATTCAGAAGATAATCTTTGAGTATCTGAAAATCCTGTTGACAATTATCATCCCATTTGAATTTGATGTTTTTATGTAGCAAGTGCTGAAAAGGATTACATTTATCTGCAAGTTGTGCTATGAATCTTCGTATGGACTGGAGTCTCCCTTGCAAAGATCAAAGTTGACTAATGTTTCATGGTGGTTGCATCTCTAGGATGGCCTTGACTTTTGCTAGATCGGCTTTGATTCCTCTTTTTGATATAATGAATCCCAGGAGCTTCCCGACGGTTACTCCAAAGACACATTTCTTGGGGTTTAATCTTACTTTGTATTTTTCCAACCAATCAAAGATGATTGAAAGTATGTCCAAATGTGTATCTCTGTCTATTGATTTTCCCAAGAGGTCGTCAACATAATCTTCCATAGTAACGTGCATGAGATCATGAAAGATAGTAGAAGGTAGAGCATATGAATATAGTGCATAATTAGGTTAAACAATATTTGGAGGACATGAACAATAACTATAAGGAGAAGGTAGATAGAAGAGGAGACATAAGGAATTTGAAATTGGAGATGCAGTGATGGCGTATCTAAGAAAAGAAAGATTCCCAAGTGGTAACTATAATAAGTTGAAGATGAGGAAGTTTGGACCTTGTAATATCTTGGAGAAATTCAATTCTGAAAATTCATAGGAAGTGGAGTTACTATCTGAGGTAGTTTGGGTATTTCGCCTATTTTCAACATTCCAGACTTGTACTAGTATCATGAGGCTGAATTCAATGCAGACAATACAACATACTTGGAGAAGAAGATATCCCAGAAGGTACCAGACTAGATTGAAGAGATATTGAATGGTAGAACTGGGTGTAGCACTCACAACAAGTAGTACAGAGAGTACCTTATGAAGTGGAAAGGCAGATCAATTGAAGATTCATCATGCATTTATCAAGTAGAGGTAGACCGTCCTGGTTTTACTCCGTCCCTAGAAAAGTGAGGGACTCACAATTCAATCAACTCCAGATGTCTGATGCAGAAGCATCCTTGGTTCTTGGCAATCTTGCATCAACCAAAAACATTTTCTTTTCAGTTTATTTTTGTTTAATAGTTCAACACTTCATTTTGTGTTTCTAATTTTGTAGAGTTGGATTCTGATCGTGGACATGTTCATCTACCTTATCCTTGGTCCATGGGATGTTTGGATCTTTTCTTGGCAAGTTATCAATTTTGAAATCCGAGACAGTTTTCTGGCTTAGAACATCGAAACCGCTTGGACTTGTTTGATATTGGTGAATCTTGCAGATCTCTTTCATAGCTTGCAGAGCTTCAGTTCATTGTTTTCAAAGTTCCTTGGCATGTGGCTGACCTTCCCTTGGGCCTGCACTACATCCTTTGGATTTTTCAGAGGGATCTCTTTGGTGGAGGCTGACCTTGTTATTTTACACGTTTCATCTTGATTCAACAACGTTTGTTTCATCTTGGGCCGATGGGGATCATCCTTGATCATATACATCAATGTAATTAAGCATTTAAAATTAGGTTTTGGAAGATAGAGTTAGATCTAAGGGTTAGGAGTTCCCGAGTTGGCTCACATTACTGTTTGAGCCAAATGTTGCATAACACACATGTTTTGTACTTAGGCCTGTGAGCCGAATGTTGTGAGCGTGCATGTTACCAACAATTTGTAATCAATTTATTTGATTTAATAAATTTGATTCTGCATTGCCTCCATCACATTGTCTTGTTAGTGTTGTGATTTATCTATTGCACGGTCCAAACTGTTCTCCTTGAGGACCATCCTAACCATGATTGCACAACTTATGCTAGTTGAATTTTAGAAGGTAGATCAAATGGATTTAGGGTATATATGAGATTCTCAAATATTATTATGAATTATTATGATTTACAGATGTTGCATCTCATGGAGTGGTGGTACTATGATATTAATAGATTCCAATATCCACTTAGAAAATTTTCAATGACATTAGAGGATGTTGATGCATATTGAGATTACTCATCTAGAGTGATTAGGTAATGCTTGTTATTGTGCACCATAAAGTAGCGAGATAGGGATACCTTGGGAAAATTGATGAATTGTTCCATTATCTTACATTATTGTCATTATCACATATAAAGTCTATGAAACTTATTATTTATAACATTGGTGTTAATTATTACTAGTGAACAAGGTTCATTGGTCTTGTATAGGAAAATTCACTTGGTACAAGAGATGGTCTCGCGTGACATTATATACTCACCAGAAAAGTGCATTTTTTCTTGTTTATATGTGAAATTATATATATTTAAGGTGTGTGTATTTTTTAAAACATTTAAAATATACTTCCTAATGTTAACTTGACATTGTCACACTTCCATCAATCCACACCATAATCCTTAATCACATCTTCATTAATTAATTAAATAAAGTTTTTTAATTAATTAAGCTAACTTCCCTTCACTAATTAATTTAATAATATTTAATTAATATCTTAATCTTCCTCCACCACTAATTAATTAGATAAATATTTATCTAATTAATTAGGCTAAGGAAAATTCCTCTCCTCATTTTAAAAATAAAATAAAGTATTTCTACCTCATTGTTAGAGTACAAAAATCAACCCTTCATATATCCACCCTTTATTCAAGTTCAATCTTGACCATCCACTTATACTCCCCTCAAGCATCCACATTTGTACATTATATCCCTCAATGCAAGATAAGTTGTTCTCAACCTTTCCTCTCGTGATTTTATCTCCATCTAATTACATTCTTTGAACTCTCCACTTTCTTAAATCTCCTTTCCCCATAAAAACTAAAGCTATCCTAGCTCTTTATCCACTTAATATAATCATATACATCCACTTGAATCCTTCACATTGTTGTTCACATGCAATCAAATCACATTTAACTAGTCTAAGCCATGATCTCAACAATCCATTTTCTTGAGCTAAAAAAAACTATATAAAATCCCATTTAAAATACACTTTCCATATATTGAGGTTCTTCAAAGATCACAAGTACATGTTTCAAAATTGGGATCTCATAAATTTCACATCCTCTAATCATCAATTCACATAAAAGAACACATACCAAATTCATGGAGGTATATTGGTGTTTATTACTATATTTTATCATTATGTATGCATTCATTCTCTCTTTCAAAGGCGTTGTTTAGTTTGGATTAAAGATATTTTTGTGTCAATGTATTCCTCCTTTAAAAATAAAATAAAGTATTTCTACCTTATTGCTAAAGTACAAAAATTAACCCTTCACATCTCCACCCTTCATTCAAGTTCAATCTTGACAATCCACTTATACTCCCCTCATGTACCACATTCATGCATTATATCCCTCAATGCAAGATAAGTTGTTCTCAACCTTTCAATCATTATCTACATCTAATGACATTGTCTTCAACTCTCCACTTTCTTGCATCTCCTTTACCCATAAAAACTAAAGCTATCCTATCTCTTTATCCACTTGATCTAATCATATACATCAACTTAAATCATTCTCATTATTGCTCACATATGATCAAATTCCAACCATTCGATCTAAGACATTATCTCAAGCATCCATATCTTCAAAAGAATGTATATAAGATATGATAATTTATTATTATATTGAGTGAGGATAATACTTAATTTTAGAACTTACATTTCAAGTTTTATAGCAACAAAGTTATTTAGTTAAATTTATTATCTCATATAATGTTTAAGGTGTAAAAACACTATTAAATCAAGTGTAGAATGCAAAATTGTACATCCTAATATTTTTTTAGGCTATCTTGAGTTGATTTCTTAAATATAATTTAACTTATTGGGCAACAACTACTCTTCTTTAACTGTAGTGTCCTAAATTGCGCCTAGTGCATTTATGACACTTATGCATGGCACCTAGTGCATTAATGATAGGTCCATGATTGAAATTCCATCATTTTGGCATCATGGGCCCCAAAGACAAAGTGCCCTCATTTTCCCTAAAACCCCATTTGGGCCTATCTTTGGCAAGATGGCAGCACACCGCACAAACGTCTATGTGCTGCGCTAACGTCCTGATAGATCTGCAAAATTTCAAATCTTGCAGTTAGTCGGGAGCTTTCTGACACGTGTCCTTTGGCTTGCTTATGGCTGTAAGGACTCTTTGTGCCTCTTCCTAGCCTTAAAAGCTCTTCTTTGCCCATTTTGGAGGGTTCCACTCTCTTGGTTCTCTCTCTTGGATTCTCGGCTCTACTATTTGGCTCTCTTTGATATCTCTCATTAATTCTCTCTTGAAGGATCTACAAGCACTATCAAGCTATAGCTATTTATGATGTTCTTGCAATCATCTTGCAACCACAAAGCACACATCTTGAGCTTCATCATGCTCGTATCTCGAAAAGAGGGGTTTGGCTACATGCCTTGTCTTCTCTTTATCTTTGATCTATCTTTTTATTGTTGCATGCAATCTATTTATCATATCTCTAAGTGTATCTATTATCGAGGTGCATTTAGTTTATCAATACATCACTTTTATCTATTTGCAATAGGGGTTTTCTTTCATTAAGTAGAGTATAGTTTCTATTTGTATTTTATCATTTTATCTTTTATCTAATCTATCTATTTGGCTGTCCGTGGAGGTGGAAACACCAAAGCAAGGGTCTGATTGAGGCAAACCGCTATACAACCCCAACATTTTCCCCATCTCTGTGTGTGCAGACGACGAACAGGTTCTGTGCAACTGAAGTGGTTAACTGTGGGCCGCCTATGAGATTCTGTATTTTCGAATTGTTTAGATTACAGCGCCCCGTGTTGGCGTCCAAAACTTGAGACCTTCTTGGCTCTCTGGTATAACTTATTTTCAGCCTTGCATCCCCTATTAATTCAGATTTCTATATTTCGTCGTCTCTGCATGTTAATAGTTTTATTTCGTTTCTCTATTAGTATAATTTTTATTTTGTTATTATCCCCTGGCTCACTCTAAGTGCAAGTTTAAGTGAGATAGCGACAGAGTGATTTGTCCTTTGAGATTTGTCATCTTAAAGGTGACAAATCCCCTCCTCTACATAAACATCATAGTCAAACTTCAATAGCAATTGACACCTCATCCACATTAAAATGTGATAAGTTTCATCTCATTTTATTGATAAAAATTGACTTTGAACTGTTGAAATAGATGATATTTAACCTACTAAATAACTTTATTTATAATTTATTTTATCCAATTTTCAGCCATTCAACTCAACTTTCAAATTTGCATTCCAAAACTGACATTTCCTAAATCTAAAAATGACCTACTGATTTGAATGCCAAAAAAAAATTCAAATCACAATCCAAATCCTAATCCCAAAGTCAATACAGATATCCATTTTCTTATAAGATAATTCAAATTCCATCATATCAAATTGATGATCCTAATCTCAAAAACAACATGTTCTTGTCACGTACATTTTAAATTTACTCATATATATGAATTTCAATGAGACTCGGGCCAGGAAGCTTCTAAAACAGTTTGAAAAGAAATAAATAACGAAAATGGGTTGCAAACATTCAAACCTGAGCCGCATTCTTTTGTTTCCTGTCTGAAAATCTAATTCCTTTGGTCTAAACGACTGAGAGACCACATTTCTTTGACTTTAAAATCACTTCATACAAATGAATAGCTCTTGGTATTCACTCTATAAATACCATGCATTCCCTCCTACACCACACCCCAATCCACTCCAGAAGAAGTGAAGTGTTTCTAAGAAGAGTTGTAGTATAAATCTTGAGATAAAGAGAAAATGGTGGCAGGAAGCTTGAGTATTGAAATAGAGTCTCCAGTGGAGGCAAAAAGGCTGTGGAAAGCAACTCTGGACACCCACAATTTATTGCCAAAGCAAACACCAGGCCTCATTTCAGGCATCACACTTGTTCAAGGTGATGGAGGAGTTGGCACGGAGTTGGCACCATTCGACACGTTAAGTTCACTCCAGGTAACATTTTGCTTTCACTCTAAACTTGCATCATGTTTAAGTTGTACCCGAAGATATTGTTTTTGATTAGATAAATGCTTTTTGATGGAGTTATGGAGTTATGAATCAAGAGAGATAAGAAATATTATTGATAAAGTCATTATATGAAATTGTTTTTGCAGCCAACAAGGATTTTAGCTATGTGAAAGAGAAAGTGGACTTAATTGATGAGGCCAACATGGTTTATGGTTTCAGCCATGTGGAAGGGGGAGTTTTGGGGAAAAAAATGGCCTCAGTAAGGTACAAGATTAAATACACCCCCAAACCAGGGGGTGGATGCGTTACAACCTATAGCTGCAACTATGATAGTCTCCCTGGTGATAGTCTCCCTGGTGTTCCCCACGATGAAGCCAAAATTGAGGAGATCAAGGCCAATAGCACTGGTTTGTTCAAGCAGGTGGAGGAATATCTTATTGCCAATCCCACTTTATACTGTTGAAATCATCGCGATCCCCCTCTTTTTCAATGGCAGTAGTGCCACTTGCTCAATAAAAACTTGTGTCTATCTCATAGTGATAAAATTACCAGGATTTCCCTCTTTCTGAATAAAAATGTGTCTTAGGACAATGGTAAAGTTTTGTAAATTTTTCAATGTTGGTTTAAAATCTAGCTACAGTTTGGCTCAACAATAGTAGCCTTCTCTCAATTAAATAGGAAAAGAAAACTATATGTATCTGTTGTAATAACGAGCCAAAGAGTGACGCCTTCTTCTATATTAAGTTATGGTCATGTAAGTTTGAAATATATTCATATGGGTTGTCTTATGGTCTTTATAGAAAAGTGTCTCATAAATATGGATGACATAACATAACATAATATTGGTAACAATTAAAAACATTTCGACTGTACTAATCTTTCATTCTATTTTTGTTAGTGTAATGTCTATCCACACATATCTTATTTTTGCAAACTGGTACTTAACTTACATCTATCCTAAAATTACTTAATTTTTTTTTTTTTCTCTCCCAATAAGATCTCCAAATCTTAGAAGGTTGGACTCCTTAATAAACTTGGTGATTTGAAATTTTAAGTAAGAACACACATTAACACATAATTGATTTTGGATTCTTTTCTTTGAAATTTTAGTTAAAGACTAAACTCCTTTGTAATTCATTTCACATGGATTTTATTCTAGGAATCTATAAATTTCAGCCTAATCCTATCACTAATCAATTAGGAAAAAATAAACAACATAAAATTGAGCCCTTAGGTATAAAGAATCCATTGAAGTACAAAATTCTATCATTCTTAGGGTAACTTGATAGGGCAAGATTGAAAACCGTTATCACATGTAAATGAAGGATTGTTTGAAATTGCAGAAAGAAATGTTTGTATTGCAGTGATTTGAGAAACAGAACAAGGCAAATAAATAGAACAACATCTAATGAAAAACACACCGTAAGGGTGGTTGCATAACTGGCAAACTAACTAACTACCACCTTAACTAACAGCCTAATGAATTAACACTAACATTCCCTCCTTAATACATTAGGGTTACACATAAAGCTACAAAAAAATACAAACTACACTTTGCTAAGAGGCTTAGTGAGGACATTTGCAACCTGGGAAGAGGAAGGACAAAACTTGAGTTGAATACCGTGCTCGAGAACCTGTCCCGAATATAGTGACAATCCACCTTAATGTGTTTGGTGCGTTCATGAAAGACATGATTCTTAACAAGTTTTAAAACACCTTGATTGTCACAGGACAGTACGGGTGGACAATCTTTTGAAATATCCATATCGGAGAAAATGCAACAGAGCCAAACCACCTCACAGACAGCCTCTTGGGTAGCTTGATATTCAACTTCAGTGGATAAAAGAGATGTGACATTCTGTTTCTTACTCATCCACGAAATAGGGCCAGATCCAAGATGAAAAATATAGCCTGAGGTTGATTTGCAATCATCTAGAAATCTAGCATAATCTGAGTCAGCATATCCTTGTAAGAAGAATTCCTCATTCTTCTTATAGTCCAGACCATACTCAAGAGTACCTTGGACATACCTCAACACATGCTTGGCTGCCATCCAATGATAATTTTTTGGTTCCTGCATGAAGCGAGATAGATAGCTTACAATAAAGCACAAATCAGGTCTAGTGTAGGTCAAGTAAATGAGACTACCAACAAGTTGTCGATAGAGAGTCACATCTACTTGAGGCAAATCCTGGAAATGAGAAAGTTGTAGACCTTTCTCCATAGGAGTTGAGACGGGTTTACAATCTACCATGCCAAACTTGTCAGGGAGTGTCTTGGCATATTTCATCTGAGAAACAAATATGTGACAATCCTGCTGCCAAAAATCTAAACCAAGACAATAATGAAGTAGTCCCAAATCAGTCATATAAAAATATTTCTTTAGATCATGCTTGACAGTATTGATGAGATTGTCGGAGCTCCCTGTAATAACCAAATCATCCACATACACCACAAGTATGACAATCTCTGTGCCAAGCTTCTTGATATATAAATTAGGATCAGAGGGACTACGGATAAAACCATGTTGTAAGAGATGTTCATCTATTTTAATGTACCAAGCCAGAGGGGCTTGTTTAAGTCCATAGAGAGATTTGATAAGATGACATACCTTGAGAGGATTTTGTTCATCAAGAAAGCCATCAGGTTGGACCATATAGACTTCTTCTGTAAGATCACCATTCAAGAAGGAACTCTTGACATCCATCTGATGAAGCTTCCATCCTTGTTGTGCAACAAGAGCACATACCACTCGAATAGTTTTAAGATTTGTAGTGGGTGCAAAGGTGTTTTGAAGACCCATTTGTAGCCTATGGGTTTCTTTCCTGGAGGTAGATCAATAAGATCCCATGTATGATTCTTCATTAGAGACTCATATTCAACATTCATGGCATGCTTCCAATGAGGTTGACTGAGAGCCTCAGATATGGTGTTAGGTTTAGTACTTTCTTCAATTGAACTCATTAATGCTAAGTTCACTTCATTTCTGGTGTGACTATGGGTCTGTATCCTGGTAGAAAGATCAGGAAGAGAACTCAAGTGAGAATCGCAAAGTAATGATTGCACTTCTTTGCTAGTGTGACTGCATGTCTCTATCCCAGTAGAATGTTCAGAATTCTCCACTATACCCAGAACATCCTGAAACCCTTCATCTACACTAGGTGATTTAAACTCATCATTAGTGAGAGAAAAAATCTTATGAGAGGAGGATGGAGATTGTGTAGGCAAGAGAGAATCAAAAGCTATTTCATCAAATACCACATCGTGACTAACAAGAAGTGTATGTGTCTCAGGATCCAAGAGATGATATGCCTTGGACTGTGAACTATAGCCCAAGAAGATACATGGAAGTGTCTTAGAATCTAGTTTCTTGCGTTTCTAAGTTGGAAAATGCATATAGGAAGTACAACCAAATACTCACAAATGAGAAACTGATTGCTTATGGCCACTCCATACCTCTTCAGGTGTTTGATGTTGAAGAACCATTGTTGGAGCCCGATTGAGAAGATACATAGCAGTTTGAATTGCTTCAACCCAATATTGTTCACCTAACTTGGCTGTGGCAAGCATGCAGCGAGCCATTTCTAAAATAGTCCGATTGTGCCCGCTTGGCAACACCATTCTGTTGAGGGGTATAGGGAGCAGTCAAATGATGATTAATACCATGCACTTGCAAGAACTCCTCAAATGCATGAGATGTGAATTCCCCCCGCGATTTGAGCAAAGAACAAGAAGAGGCTTGTTGGAGTCACGAACAACCTGATGGTAGAACTCGTGAAAGCGGGAGAAAGCTTCACTTTTCTGATGAAGGAAGAAAACCCAAATCTTTCGAGAGAAGTCATCAACAAATAACTAAAAATAGTGGCAACCCTGAAAAGATGCAGGAAAAGGCTTGCAAAGATCAGTATGAACAAGAGGAAGATGCTCGGTGGCATGATAGGAACTAGATGGAAAGTGATCGTGATGCTTCTTCCCTACAAGACAACTAGAACAAACATGCAACGAAGAGGAGAGCGAAGGAAGACCCTTTGCCATGGCATGGGATTGCAAAAGAGAGAGAGAGCGGGCAAGAAGATGACCATATCGGTAATGCCAAAGAGAAGTGGACTCAACAGTAGAAGCACAAAGAGAAATTCCATGAGAAGAGGCAACATCAAGTGCAAAGAGATGACACCGTTTGAAACCACGAGCAATGATCTCACCATCGCGAGAAATAAGACAGGACTTAATACCATCTTGAACTTGAAATTCTACCTTAAGTCTGTGATTTAGAAGTTGACTAACAGACAAAAGATTGCTAGTAAAACCAGGAACATAAAGTACATTGGAAAGAGAACAACTACCTTCAGTAAGAGGGATAGTAACAGTACCAATGCCTTCAACAACATATTCCTTATCATCAGCAATACAAATGAGATCACCAGTTGGAGTGGAATTCAAAGTATCAAACAAACCTTTATCTCCAGTCATGTGTTTACTAGCACTAGAATCAATTAACCAGACATCCCCTGAAGAGGGAGATGTTTGAGAAACCAAGACCAGATTCAGATGAACAACAAAAGTAGGAGCAGGAGCAGACGTATCTTCATCAGAGGGCCCATCAAAGATGTCATCTTGGTGAGTAGCAACATTTCCTTGCTGATGTCGTCAACCACGAGATGAATGAGAATCACTATGGCTAGATGTACCTTCTTTACTGGATGCACCTTGAGTAAGACCATTGTACCAACAACGATCAATATCATGAGTAGGAGCATTACAAATAAAACACCATCGAGTGGAAGACTTTGTTGGTAGCACAGGTGGTGATGACTCTATTTGAGACTATGAAGATTGTCATCAGTGTCGGCGAGAGACAAGAGCTTTTTCCTCAAATTCCTCATGCAATGAGTGAACAACCTCTTCCCGTTGAAGCAAATTGACAAGCTCTTCAAAAGATACCTATTGTTTGGTGATATTTAAAGTGGTAACAAAAGTTCAAAACTTGGAAGGAAGAGCATGTAAAGTGATGGGAATGATCATCTTATCCTCCACTATTTCACCAAGAGCCACTAGTTCCATCTGAAGAATAGACACACGACAGAGAAAATCGGCAACCTTTTCACCGGCTGACATAAGAAGAGTATGTAGATGAGACTACAAATGAAGAGTTTTAGTCTAATTCTTTGCTTCAAAGATGGTGGAAAGTGCATCCCAGGCTGCCTTGGATGTAGTTGCATCTCGAATATAAGGTTGAACCTCATCGAAGATGCTGAGAGTGATAAGCATTAGTGCTTCTATTTCGCTTTGCTTGATTCTCTTCGAAATACTGGAAACCTTGCGTTTGATGAATTAATCTGCAATGGACTCCTTGAATCCTTTCTGTTTGATGTTCGTTGCCAAGCCATACAGATTAATGTGCAACTTGAAGCCAGTTATGATGCAGATGATGAAGAAGAGGTAGAATGCTCACCAAAGCGTCCCCGTCTCACTGCACATGCTTACCGTTCTCATTTTGCCTCTTGTCGTCTTTAAATAAGACTATTTTTCATACATATATGTGGACTCTTCATCCCTAAAATCAATACCAGCATAATAAAGCATTGTTTTGTTTTCTCTTTGTTATTATTGTTTTTTATCATGTCTGCCCCAAAGATTCTTTTGTCTGACACTCAACTTCTTAAAGGATCTAATTATGCTGCTTGGAAAACAAAGATGAGGACCATTCTTCAATTTGAAGAACTATGGGAGATTATCTCTGGTACTATAACACGACACAAAACTGATGCTGATGAACAAAATAAGTTTGATAAAGTTGATAATAAAGCTCTGATACCAAATGAAATTGCAAAAAGAAATGTTTGTATTGCAGTGATTTGAGAAACAGAACAAGGCAAATAAATAGAACAACATCTGATGGAAAACACACCATAAGGGTGGTTGCATAACTGGCAAACTAACTAACTACCACCTTAACTAACAGCCTAATGAATTAACGCTAACATTGTTGATATAAATCATTGAAAAACATTGCATTTCAGGGTATATAAACTACCAAATATTTCTTGAAAAGCTTTAGACTTACTTTCTTAATTCATGATTGATTTAATAGTTGAAGTATAAGACATATTAATGGTTGTGTAAATGACACTATAGTTTGTGGTGTTCAATAAATGAATAGTTTAATATATATATATATATATATGCTTTAGTCTTACAAATAATTTTTCTTAAAAATGTTGAAGATGTTGCTTTTTATATAAAGTATAAATCATTCAAATGTGTTAAAAGAGAAGAGATTTCTATTGAAAAATATATGATTGTAGAATTAAATATATATGTTAGATTTATTTCCCTTAAAAAAGTTGATGTTTGGTTTTATTTGGAAGTCTTTCAAATCTAATTGGTGTTAAAAAGAGAAACTGCTTCTACGAGAAACTTTGTGAAGAAGATAAAAAATGCCAATGATAAGCCAAGATGGCAACAAAGTAATATTTCCTGTGTAAAGTGGAAAATCACAATCGAACCCTAGTTGTTCTCCCCTCTTCCAACTCCAAGGAGAGAGAAGGGAGGTTCGCTAGGATTCGATGGTTTTCACTTAAGGGAGAGACTTTACATTCAAAAGAGGGGTTGAAACTCATAAGATCCAATCCCACATAATGCAAGATTGGATGCTAAATGAATTTCAAGGGTTAGGAAAGCAAGGCTACCCTCTTTTGTAAAGAATGTTGATAGAGGAATTAAGCTAGGAATGCATAGAAAGTGCAAAGATTCGCTTATAAACTGAGTTCGGATTATAGGATAAAGCTGCGGACCTGGAATTAGCAGTAAAATGTCGATACGGCGCTGTCCTGCAAATTTGAGCAAAAGTTGTCAGGACGATGGCGCCCGGCGCCACGGTCCTCCAAAAAATCCACGAAACGAAGGGGGATCTGTTCGTCTCTGCGCAAGGATTCTAGATCTTCAATCTCAGCCGCGTACCTGCAACCTACACACAGAAAAGCGAAGACGATTGGGGGGTTAGGGATTAGGGGTTTTCCTTTAGGTCAAACCCCGGTTTTGGAATTAACCAAGAAATGAGCAAGTGCTGTAAATGTAATGTAAAACAAGTACTAATACCTTGTTCTAAGGATGTTTGTATCCTTATGTGCGAAGGTTTAGATGTTGTTGTTTGTTGTATGTTGTAGTAGCATGTAGTAAGTGATCTCCTCTTCAATGGTTGAATCCTTGACTTGAATGCAACACTTAGCCTTGAATGGAGACTTGAAATGATCAATTGCTTGAATGCTTGAATGCTTGAATCTTGCTTTCGCCTTTTTTCCATCTATCGAATGAAAGAGGAAAATGTAGTTTATATACTTGTCAATTAGGGCTAAAAGACTGATTTTCCCGACCTTAGGCCGACCAGGAAATGTAATTTCCAAATTGCAAACAAAAAGACCCACAATCTCCTTAGGAGACCGGGCCCAAAATAGGACCCAGGGCGCTGGGCGCTCTGGTCCCACCTCCCGGGACAGCAGGGTGCAAGGAGGTTCAGGCCAGGGTGCTTGAAAAATGCAGTTTTTGGTGTCGTGAGCAAGTTTCGGGGTCTCCATTCAGGTTGCGTGTTGCGTCGCCATCGTGAAGACCAAAATGCAGTCAAAATTGCAAGTGTCGCAATTTTAGGATGCTACATTTATCCCCCACTTTAGCGGGAGTATGTATACTCATACTTCCGGTAAAGTATAAGGAAACAACATTGAATAGACTTTCACCACGTCAAGGAGGCAAGATACACCAAGCCCCCAGTGGACTAAGGATCTTACGACTTCGATTGACAAAGTAAAAGGGAAGATCACGAGGGAGAACCATGACTGTCAGTAGTAAGGTTCCCTCACTATGAGTCATGCAAGAAAAATACCAAAAATTTTCAAGGCAAAGCTAAGTCGCCAAGAAATTTTCAAGTATCTTGAAAGGATAGACAGGGTGTATGCCCCCCTATGTTAAAGCGATCGCACACGCCTCAATGGGGGTGATTGTTTTAACGTAGTGATACACATAAGAAATAAGCAAGGAAAGGAGCACGTTATCGCAAAGATTTAGCCCCCAAGTGTGAGATAAACCCAAGGATAATAGACACAAAACACAAAGCACGAGGTGACTTCGCTTTCCTCGGGGTCAGTATGCTGTATGATAAGTCATGTATATATCATATGTATGTATGCATAATTGTTCTTCATTCCCCAATCAAGGAAGGTCACCTAGAAGAAGGGAACACATGTGTCTTTTGAGTCAACATAAGAGAGACCAAAGAGATCTCAGTGCTTTGCATCATCCTCAAGTAGACAACACTAAGGACGACAAATAGAAGAATGAGAATAACATATAGAAGAAGTAAAAAAAGAGAGGGGGAGATAATCTGCTATGCTAATGTAACTAGTCTAGCACGTCATCTACCCCCCGATCTTGCTGATCAATGTTTCGGGAAGGCAGGGAACACGCTAGAGGAGGAACATCCAACACAGCAGATGGAGCTATCACAAGATCCAAACAAGGGCTATGTTCATGTTCTGAGCCACGTTGTTCTTGTCTAGGAGCTAGGATAAGTGCTTTAGAAAATTCGTTAGATAAATGGTTATCAACATCAACAAGTTCATATTCACTATCAGAAGCAAGAGAAGTAACATTTTCATCATGAATAACATTTTCATCTATATCATCATCAAGATTTATAAAAATAGGATCTTTAACTCGCACAAGATCAAGATCATCATGCATCTTATGTCTAGGAGATTTAGGCTCAATGTCCGGCTGAGGAGAAAATGGAATAATGCTTGTTGAAGGTGTTTTTGGAGATTGTAAAGTTTGAGAAGCGACTGCTTGAGCCCTAAGATGATGCTTTCGTCGGCGTTCACGTGCAGAACGATTTCGTCTAGTCTTAGTAGGAAGTGGAGAAGATTGAGGAGGAGGAATGTTCTCATCCTTATCACTTGGGTGTTTAGGTTGTGGTCTCTTAGACTAGATAATAGGAGAAGAAGAAGGTCTCTTCTCTCTATGAAAGGCAGGAGGAGGAACTGCTCCATATAAAGGAGGAATCTTTGGTTTAGGGAGAAGACCAAGTCCATCATGATGAGGAGGTATAGGTCTACTCTTAGAAGGTTTATTAGGCATAGACATAGTCACATTCATAGGGACGGGTTGGGAATCTTCTTGAGGAAAGACATTAGTTTTATGTTTCAAAGGAAGAGCTTCCTTCTCAAGAATGATGGGAATGTCAAGTTTAGGTGTTCTAGGTTCACTTAGAGATAGGAGCATATCTGTTTTCCACTTTTGATAAGATTTGAAAAGATGATCACTTCGCGGAGGAAGAGATTGGAATTGTTTAGGCCAAAAGTAATCAATAGGAACACTAGAAGTTCTTTCAGCTAGTTTAAAGAGACTATGATTGACAGTAACAACTTCACCATTATAGGGAAATTTCAAACACTTATGTATAGGAGAAGCAATAGCTTTCATGGAAGATAGCCAAGGATAGCCAAGCTTCACACGAAATTGTTCGGATGAAGGGATAATAGCAAAATTCACATCAAGGGATTTGTTATGGACCTCAATAGGTAATGTAATAGAACCAATTGCAGGAGAAGAAAATGCATCAAATAATTTCACAACCACATCTGTTTTGTCATAGATCACTTGATTCAATTGCAAAGTAAAAAGAAACTCTTCAGTAATAACATTAACCATGCAGGAAGGATCAATAAGTACTCCACGACAAGGTGTATTCTTAACTTTTGCAACTATGTATAAAGGACCATCAGGTGCTCTAATGGTTTCACTAGAATCAAATGTGATGGAAGGTTCTTTAGGGTTTTCTTGCTGCTCTACAAAGTTAATCACATTCGGAGTCATAGACATAAGACCATCAGATGAGAGAGAGGAATCATTAGCCTCAATTGCATTAGAGGTATGAGAAGTATGAGAAGGTAATGGATCAGTAAAAATCTGAAGATTTTGGTTAGGAGGAGCTACAGATGTGTTGCCTTTATCATTCACTCCAGAAATAGAGATAGTATTATCATCAATCAAATCTTGAATTTTACCCTTTAAAGAAAAACATTTTTTAGTATCATGTCTAGGCTGACGATGAAAGTGACAAAAAGCTTTATGATCAAAATAAGGTGAAGTAATCTTTGCAGGATCAATTTGTCTTATAGGAGGAAGAGTAAGCACATTTTGTTCCAATAACTTATTCATAATACTATGCAATGATTCATTCAAAGGAGTATACTTTCTTTCTTTCTTGAAAAACTTAGAAATAGGAGGCACACCTGATGCTGCATTCACATTGTTGTTGATGATGTTTTCATTGAATTTGATGGAATCTCTGTTCGGTTTAATCTTCCCAAATGGTTGTTGACTGCTATCACCCTTATCACTCGAAGCCATAGGATGTGATTGTTCCATTTGACTCACAGTCAGTTGATAATTGTGAAGAGTGGCACACAACTGTTGGAAAGAAGTAAACTCAGAAAACAGAAGTTTGTCTCGAATATCTTTCTGCAAATTAGAAATAAAGATTCTTTGAATATCATTATCAGGCACTGGAAAAGAAATTTGAGCATACAAATGCTTATATCTACCAATAAAATCAGTCACTTTTTCTTTAACACCTTGTTTACAATGCATTAAATCAATCAAAGTAACTTTAGGACTTATATTGTTTTGAAATTGTTGAATGAAAGCATTTGCAAGTTGTTCAAAAGAAGTAATAGAATAAGAAGGCAACGAGCAATACCATTGTAGGGCTTTGTCTCTTAATGTTCTAGTGAATAGTTTCGCAAGCAACCTTGGGTCATAAGCAAAATCAGTACAAATTGTTTGAAAAGTCTTAACATGTGTTAGAGGATCTCCTTTACCATTATAGAGCTCCAAATGCGGGATTTCAATATGTTTAGGAGGGATAGCTCGAACAATGTCAAGAGAAAGTGGGCTCGCAACATCAAATGTGGGCACACTAAACTTAGATTGATTCATAGAGGCAATTTGTTGCTGTAAAGAAGAGACAGTTTGTGCAAGATTATTAATGGTAGCTTCAGTCGAAGAATTCATATTAGGTGTGTTAGATTGAGATGGAGGTGTTATGTTATTGAAAGAAGGTAGAAAGTAAGGTGGTGGGACCCTATGATAGTCAACCATAGGGGATGATTGGATAGGAGGAACACTACAAGGAGGAATGGAATGGTTAAATGAATTGTCCCCTTGCGTCATGTTCATTTGTGAAGATGTAATAGGAACACTCATTGAAGGAATGAATGAAGAAGTCGGATTGAATGAAGGAATAGGGTTAATTGAAGAAGAGGGATTGCCCCCATGACTAGTGAACACAGGAGGAATATCTTGTATAGAAGTAGCCATTATGTTTGATGTAAAGGTAGATATGCTAGCAATAGGAGTTGTCAAGGGGATAGAATGATTAACTTGTGTGGGAGGTTGTGTATAACCTAAAGATTCAGCACAACTCTTCATAGGCATCACATTCGAATCCACAATGTGTGCAATACCACGCAAAATATCAATTCCATTCTTATCACTTTGAAGCATGCATTTTAAACCCTCAATTAAAGGAAGAGCTTGACTATCGGGATACTCATGAGACATCCATTGGTGAAAATCGTCAAATTGGTTATCCAATTTCGAAAGTTGTTCAACAGAAACCTCATGGAGAGCTTCTTCATCATTAGGAGGATTAGAGGAATTTCCCATGTCCTCGTTAAAAAGGCTATTCAAATTAGGTTCCATCTCCTCGGTAGTTAAACCTGGGAAAGACTTAATTCTACGGCTTCTTCTAACGGGAATAGTGTAAGTAGGGCTTATTGTTGTAAAACTCATGCACTAGAAAGGAAGAGGAAATTTTGAATTTAGAGGTAGCAATTTTCAGTAAAATCAGCCAATCTTCCAGATTTAAGCTGTTAAATGCAATCACGACAGTCTCCCAAAATTTCAGAAAAAATGTCCGGGATCGTGGCGCTCGGAGTGCAACACGGTCCTTGCAACTTTTTTCGAAATTTGCAGGGATGAAAGGTATGATGATTTTAGAGCTAATCTGAAAAAATTGAGTGATTTTACGATCTGTAGATAGGCCAAATTAAAGTTGCAATCTCAAAATTGAACCCTACCCAGATTGTCGAAAAATGCAAAAATTTGAATTTTGAAAAAGAGAGGGAAACTGAAATTTTGAATTTTATGATTTTAGAGGGAATGTCAAAAGCAATGCAAATTTTGAAATTTAAAAATTGACTCAATTTCACACAAAATTCAATTTTGAAAGCGGAAATCAAAGTTGTTGTAATTAAGCACTTAATTTCAAAAGTCACAAATTGCAAGAATTTGAATAAAGCACTGAAATTTCGAATGAATGTAGACACACTTTTTAGATTTATGATAATAAAAACACAATTTTGACACAAAATTTCAATTTCCACAATTTTTGAATGATTAGGAGCCTTAAACCAAGCAATCACAAGACCAACTTTGACTGTAATTTTGAAAGTGTTATATTTGATAAAAGTAGCCAAAATTCTGGATTTTAGCAGGAAAATACAGCAAGATCTCGCTCCCGAAATTTCAGAAAAAATGTCGGGGATGATGGCACTCAGAGTGCACACGGTCCTCGCAACTTTTTTCCAAATTTTCAGGGATGAGAGATATTGTGATTTTATTGCGGAATCCAAAGTTACAGCTAATTTGGAGATGTTTTGATCAGTGAAATTGTCGGACAAAGATTGAATAAAGAGGGTTTCAAAAATTAGGGTTTTGACATTTAACCACTTAATTTTCAAAATTGAAGCACAGATATGAATTGATAATTTGTAATAGAAAAGCAGATCTGAAGCAAGCATTAACAATTAAACATTTCGCAAGTTCAATGTTCAAAAAGAAAATTTAGGGTTTTTATGCAATCACCTCTAAAATTTTGCAAAAGATCAAACATGGAAATGTAATCAAGGAATCAATTTTCAGATCTAAGCATGAAAAATCAAAAAGGATGTTCACGTCGGGTTCACCAAAATGTAAAGCGGAAAATCGCAATCGAACCCTAGTTGTTCTCCCCTCTTCCAACTCCAAGGAGAGAGAAGGGAGGTTCGCTAGGATTCGATGGTTTTCACTTAAGGGAGAGACTTTACATTCAAAAGAGGGGTTGAAACTCATAAGATCCAATCCCACATAATGCAAGATTGGATGCTAAATGAATTTCAAGGGTTAGGAAAGCAAGGCTACCCTCTTTTGTAAAGAATGTTGATAGAGGAATTAAGTTAGGAATGCATAGAAAGTGACAAAGATTCGCTTATAAACTGAGTTCGGATTATAGGATAAAGCTGCGGACCTGGAATTAGCAGTAAAATGTCGATACGGCACTGTCCTGCAAATTTGAGCAAAAGTTGTCAGGACGATGGCGCCTGGCGCCACGGTCCTCCGAAAAATCCGCGAAACGAAGGGGGATCTGTTTGTCTCTGCGCAAGGATTCCAAATCTTCAATCTCAACCGCGTACCTGCAACCTACACACAGAAAAGCGAAGACGATTGGGGGGTTAGGGATTAGGGGTTTGCCTTTAGGTCAAACCCCGGTTTTGGAATTAACTAAGAAATGAGCAAGTGCTGTAAATGTAATGTAAAACAAGTACTAATACCTTGTTCTAAGGATGTTTGTATCCTTATGTGCGAAGGTTTAGATGTTGTTGTTTGTTGTATGTTGTAGTAGCATGTAGTAAGTGATCTCCTCTTCAATGGTTGAATCCTTGACTTGAATGCAACACTTAACCTTGAATGGAGACTTGAAATGATCAATTGCTTGAATGCTTGAATGCTTGAATCTTGCTTTCGCCTTTTTTCCATCTATCGAATGAAAGAGGAAAATGTAGTTTATATACTTGTCAATTAGGGCTAAAAGACTGATTTTCCCAACCTTAGGCCGACCAGGAAATGTAATTTCCAAATTGCAAACAAAAAGACCCACAATCTCCTTAGGAGACCGGGCCCAAAATAGGACCCAGGGACCAGGGCGCTGGGCGCCCTTGTCCTGAGGGACTAGGGCGCTGGGCGCTCTGGTCCCACCTCCCGGGATAGCAGGGTGCAAGGAGGTTCAGGCCAGGGTGCTTGAAAAATGCAGTTTTTGGTGTCGTGAGCAAGTTTCGGGGTCTCCATTCAGGTTGCATGTTGCGTCGCCATCGTGAAGACCAAAATGCAGTCTAAATTGCAAGTGTCGCAATTTTAGGACGCTACATCCTGAAAACATTAAAGAGCAAAGATTTCAAAAGACCTCCAAGCTTAACACATGTAGTTGTTATATTAGAATTTATATAAATTTAACTCTAAATATTTTTATTGCCATAACTACATAGGAGTTGAATTAAAAAGAATATCTTGTGCCTTAGATAAAATGGAATAGTTTTAGCTGGTTTGCTAATATTGGTGTCCTAAAAATTAAAGATCATAAATGCATTTTTTTTTTTTATCATAATTTCATCTCAAATGAGATAATATTGTTAGCTTGAACTTGAGAAGCTGCCAACAATAGCTTCCAAACATTGTTATTTTGATTTCTAATTTGAATTTTTGCACAATCTTTTTTCAGTATTCTCCCAATCTAGAAAAGAGGGAGCTTTGAACAATTTTGTGAAAGACAAATTATTTTTTTGATCAAAAGCATTTGGCAGGTTTATGGTCAAATTTCCCAACTTTGCCAGTGTCCTCACAATGTATTGAAGTTTCCATCAAAGTGTAATAGAAGACTTAAGAAACTTTTTAACAAATATAATCGACCTTCCATTTCCAACATAAATCTATGAAAGGCTATGACCTATTCATTGGAACGATGAATGTAGAAATACAACAGATGAAGATATCAAACAAACAAACAGATAACAAAACCAAGGCATTTAGAAGTGGCATCACAATTTACAAGACCTTCCTTGGTAGTAGCAGTGTCTTGAGCTTCACAAAGGTCAAAAAAATTCTTGAGAATATATAGTTAATTGATGCAATTATGTTCCTGAGGGTCCTCAAAGAGAACAATTCAGATCATGCAGCAAGAGTAACACATTGGAAATAACAACAATACATAAAGAAGATGTTAATTCAATAATCCACAACATTATAGATTCATTATAAACCATCCGGCCACATCCGATATATATGCAGACTTATAGGCCTAGAACAAATTACATCCCAGAGTCCAATCTATCCGAACCTCCAAGAGGTGATCAATTTACAAAACATGAAATCATTCTCATACTATCTTTCTCTTGCCCTCTAAAGATCAATTACAATAACATGACTTTTGCAAATATGGATTTTCCTACAACACCCATGTTTGTAACTCCAACAACATAGACTCCATCCTCCAACAAAATATTCTTCAAATTCATTGTGTTTATCAAAACCAAGAAACCCAGTTAACACATAGAGGGCCACCAAGGCTCTCATCTTGCTGTGATCTCTCAATTTGTCGTTCTCTATTAAATTCTTTTAACTCTTAATGCACAGTTTCCATCGCTGCATGTAGAGTTTGCACCCCTATTTCCACCCCACTAGACACACTTTCCACCACTTCACCCACACTGTCCACCTATATAGGCACAGTTCCTACTCCTCTGCACACAACTTCCATTCCTTCACTCAGATTTCAGTTTGGCTAAGAGAGAAACATGCTCATTCAACATGATGTCCTGAAGGCATCGTACAATTTCTAGTCAAATGGAGAGATAAGCCTGCACATGGATCATGACGACCTGAAGGTCATTTTGAATGAATTTGTTAATAGACTTATCCAGCTTCTTAACGTGTTCATTGATCTGGATTTATGGGTCAATGATTTCTATTTTTATTGCATGAAATCTAATAAAATGTGAAGGAAAAGCTTTCAAAGTGGTGTTGTTCTAACTTTTTAATTAGTTTTACCTTATCCACACAAAGACTAAAAGAACCCTCCATTCAGGATTAGATAAAGCAAACCCTCAGTTAAAGTACACAGATAAGAAGGAAGTCCCATCAAATTAAATGACATTTATTGTCATTGATGATTTTTTTTATATTGGTATGTGAGTGTAATATATCTCTTGGTGCAAATATATGTTATGTATATTTTTATTAGGGAAATTATTTTTCATAAAAAAATCAGTATATAATTTTATTTTCTATTGCATAAAAAATTCAACCATTCATAATATAATAATAATATTTTTACCCAATCTTAAAGCATATGTACATTTCTCATATTCTTACTTTCTTTTTTAATATATTTATTTTCTTTATAAATTGCTCAATAATAATATATGGGCATTGAACTATCTATTTATTAAAATTTCAAATACATAACTATACTATCATAAAAACTTTTACATTTAAAGAATATAAAATACATACTATTAATAAGATTATTTTTTTATTTTAATCTTTCTTTAAATCATAATTATTATCCAAATGTTTTAAACATTAATTTAAAAAAAACATTAATGACATATCAAATAATCATAGGTAATTGATCACATTATTTGAATCTAGAGTCAACATGTGAGTATTACTTAGAGTGATACATATAGAAATGAATAAAACATGAGAAGAAGCCAATAAAAATGATATCTCTTGTGATCATTTGTCTTTAATATAGTTCCAATAAAATAAGGGTTGTAATATATTGGTTTACATGTAATTTTATCATAAAAAGTGTTAACATGTCATCTCATAATATAGTTTAAATCATAGATGGTTAGGGCAAAACTTTGGCTTAGTGGTGAATGCACCTCCACTATATGTGGGAGGGTAAACTAGGATAAGGACATTTCATTTATCCACTTACCCTTTATGATAGAGTGCTTTAAACTTATCACCATGCTATATAACTAAGGATATTGTCCCACCTTCATAGATATGCTATACAATCATATCAACAAACTGAAGGAGGTAAGTATTTTTTTTCTTAAGTAATATTTTTGATTTGGAAAATGATTAAAATAGATTTAAACTAAAATGAATTTAATTTTATTTTGATACCATGTGGTTCACATAAATGGCCCCGTTTTCATGAAATTGAATCCATTTTCATTGGCCTAGATACCAATATTCATTAATCTAAATTACAACGCCAACTATGTGAATTTGAACAAACTCTATTAGAAATTTAGCTTCTAAAAAATTACCATTTAAATGTATCATTTTTTTCCTAAAGTGTTTTATCCAACTATTGACCTTTTTAATATTGTGATTTAAAGTGAGATTGAGGTATGCGAGTTGTCCAACAACCATTAGTTACATAACCTATTATGTTTAGATCTTATGCTAGTTGATTTTTAGATGGTAGATCAAATGGATTTAGGGTATATACAAGAAATTCTCAAATATTATTAAGAATTATTATGATTTACACATGTTGCATCTCTTATGGAGTAGCGGTACTAAGAGATGAATAGATTCCATTCTCCCCTTAGAAAATTTTCAATGACATCAGATGATGTTGATGCATATTGAGATTTCTTATCTAGAGTAATTAGGTAATGCTTGTTATTGTGCACCATAAAGTAGCAAGAGAGGGATATATGTATTTATTGCATAGGGATATCTTGGCACAATTGATGACTTGTTTCATTATATTATATTATGGTCATCATCACATAGAAAGGATGTAACTTATTATTTATAACATTGGTGTTAATTCTTACTAGTGAACAAGGTTCATTGGTCTTGTACATGCACATTCACTCGGTACAAGATACAGTGCAACATGACATTATATACTCACTAGAAAAAGTGTATATTTTCTTGTTTATATGTGAAATTACATATATTTAAAGCTTTCTTATTTTTTAAGACACTTAAAATACAATTCCTAATGTTAACCTAATATTTTTACACTTCCATCAATTCATATCATAATCCTTAATCACATCTTCACTAATTAATTAAATAAAATATTAAATTAATCAAACTAACTTTCCTTCAATAATTAATTTAATCATATTGAATTAATACCTTAAACTTCCTCCACCACTAATTAATTAGATAAATATTTATCTAATTAATTAGGCTAAGGAACATTACTCTCCCCATTTTAAAAATAATATAAATTATTTCTACCTCATTGCTAGAGTACAAAAATTAACCCTTCACATCTCCACCCTTCATTCAAGTTCAATCTTGACCATCCACTTATACTCTAGCACCCACATTCATACATTATATCCCTCAATGGAAGATAAGTTACATTGTTCACAACCTTTCATCTCATGATTTTATCTTCATCTATTTACATTCTCCTCAACTCCTCACTTTTTGCATCTTCTTTCCCCATAAAAACTAAAGCTATCCTAACACTTTATCCACTTGATCTAATCATATACATCCACTTGAATCCTTCACATTATTATTCGCATGCAACAAAATAACATCCAACTAGTATAAGACATGACCTCAACAATCCATATCTTGAACTAAAAATCTATATAAAATCCCATTTGAAATAGTCTTGCCATATATTGAGGTTCTTCAATGATCACAAGTACATGTTTCAAAATTGGTATCTCATTATACCTATGGATCATTAATTCACATAAAAGATCACATACCAAAGTCATGAAGGTATAAAGGTGTTTATTACTATATTTTATCATTATGAATGCATTCATGGGTAAGTGCACCAAGATGGTGTGCAAAAAGGGGGGTATAAGTGGACACTTTTTTTTTCTGAAATCGGGTAAACCTGAACTTGGAGGAGAAAGTTGAGAGTCATCAAATCAAATTATGAAGATACTCAAAGAACAAATATTGTATTAATCTGGATCTAGTTTTGAAACTACTAGTTTTTTTCAAAATTGGATAAGATTAACAGGGTCAAATCCTTCACGCACGAAAAACAGATCCTGATTTTTTCTAAAAAACATAACATAGTGTCTAATGTGCGCATAAACAAAGTAATAGTTAGATTGAGTATTTTGACAAATCCTTTGGTAAAAAGATAGTTAAGAGTGAGAACTACAAGTTGTGTATTTTTTTGTAATTTTTTGTTGAGTATTCATTTTTTAATGATTTTTCAAATCGAGCACATCCTTAAAATCAAGTGCTTGTTCATGTGCGAAGCATAACTTACACCAAAACAATTGAAAATACATTTTTTTTTCAAATTGTAAAGAATCAAGTGCACTACAATAATATATAAGTTTTTTTAAAGTTGAATAAGTAGATCAAAAGTTATTAGAAAAATGGTACACATATCTCTCTGAGAACTATGGAGACACTGGTAAAAGAAATTCAAGAATAATATGTTATTGCTATTCAAATTTTTTTAAAAAAATTAGAAAGCTCAGTAGATAGGTGAAAATATGGTGGCAATTTTAGAAATACCCAATTGATGAAGTGTAAACTTGATGATGACAAAGTCGAGAAACCAAGTTGATAAAACAAAACACGTCAAAAAGGAGGGAAAGGGAAGGAAATCAAACTTCCAACCTGCAACTTTTTCATCTAGGCCTATTCAAAATCCTAAATAAACTAAAGCGCATACGTGGTATTTTTAATATGAAGCACGCACATAATTTTAATAAACAAAACCGTGTACGAGGTATTTTGATTATGAAGAGCGTACGAGGTTTTAATAAATAAAACCATGTATGAGGTTAAGAAGACAAACCGCGTACAGGGTTCAAATTAATAAAGTTAGATTAGTAATATGGACTTGTATGCAATTTATTTATCATTCCATTAGGTTTTTTAGTAGGATATATACATAAAATATTGTATGCAATTCATTTAGCATTCCATTAGGTTTTTCAGTAGGATATATACAAAAAATATAAAAAAGTATAAGTGACATTTCTCTTTGTCTTATATCTTTCTTATACTTTAAGTTATATTTTATGTATATATTGTCAGGATGTTTGAGAGTGGTTTCACATCTCTAGGATTCATAATGCAAGTTCTAGATTTTAGGAGATCCTATAAATTTTCAGACTTAGTCAAATTTCAGTAATCAGTAGGTTTGTATCATCACTCACTTACTATCTCTCTATCTCACGCTATTTGCCTCCCCTAAGATCTAGACCTATCTATTTTCCTATCTCTCTCATCCTCTCTTCACCTCTTTGTATCTCACTCTCTCCTCTCTCCCCAAGCTTTAGATATTATAATTTCTCAAACATAATAAAATTTTAGTAATCACTAAGCTCTTATTATCTACATAATCTACCTACCTTTTTGCACTCCCCCCTTAAAATATTTGTCTAAATACCTACATAGATAGAGAGAGAGATGTAGATAGGCTAGATAGATAGAAGTAGATGTGATATTTAGAGAGAGAGAGAGAGAGAGAGAGAGAGAGAGAGAGAGAGAGAGAGAGAGAGAGAGAGAGAGAGAGAGAGAGAGAGAGAGAGAGAGAGAGAGAGAGAGAGAGAGTTAGTGGAGTTAAAAGTAGTGAGGGATGGAAATAGTGGTAGGTAGAGAGAAGGAGAGGGATTTTTAAGAGTGTGAGATAAAGAAAAATAGATAGGGAAGGAAGGAGGGACAAAGTGAGAAAGACAAAAGTAGAGAGCCCTACCTTCCTCCCCCCCTCTCTCTCACTTGAGATATCTCTCTCCCCCCCTCTCTTTCCTTCAACTCCTCCCTTCCTCCATCTCTCTCACTTCAACTCTTTGTCAACCCCTCCCTTCCACCCTCCCTTTCTCTCACATGGTCTCTCTCTATCTCTAGTCTCTTCTTCTCTTTCCATCAACCTGTCTCTCTCTCAACCCTTCCCTTCCTCCACCATTCTCTCTCACCTGGGCTCTTTCTCTAGTCTCATACTCATTTACCATCCCTTCCTCCCTCTCAATTATTCTCTCTCTCTCAGGTTAGGCTTGGGAGGGAGAGAGGGAAATAGAGGGTGAGAGAGAGATACTTGAGAGAGAAAGAGAAAGGGAATAGGAGAGAAAGAAAGAGTGTTTGAGGGAAAGAGAGAGAGACTTGAGAGAGAAAGAGAAAGGGAGAGAGGGATAGAAGGAAAGAATGTGAGTGAGAGACACTTGAGAGAGGGGGAGGGAAATAATGGGAAGGAGAGAGGGATAGGGAAGAGAGAGGATGGGGGAGGGAGAGAGGGAAAGATGAAGAGAATAGGAAAGAGAGACACCTAAGAGAGAGGGGGGAGAGAGAGAGACCTGGTAGAGGGAGAGAGAGAGATAGAGGAAGAGAAGGGTAGGGGGAAAAATAATGGGAGGGAGAGAGAGAGAGAGAGAGAGAGAGAGAGAGAGAGAGAGAGAGAGAGAGAGAGAGAGAGAGAGAGAGAGAGAGAGAGAGAGAGAGAGAGACCTACACGAGGGGGAGTGAGAGAGATAGAGATAGAGGGTGAGAGGGAGAAGGGGGTTGGGAGGGAGAGAGGTAAAAAGAGTTAGAGGGAAAGAGATAGAGACCATATGGTGTCCTAAGGGGTCTATGGTGTCCTACGACCCCTTAGGACACCATATGGTGTTGTTATTGGCTGTATTGTGTCCTAAGGGGTCATATGGTGTTCTATGATCCCTTAAGATACTATATGACCCCTTAGGTGTCGTTAAGGGTCATATTATGTCATAAGGGGTCATATGATGTCCTTTGACCCCTTAGGACACCATATGACCCTTTAGGACACCATGTGGTGTTGTTAGGGGTCGTATGGTGTCCTAAAAGGTCATATGGTGTCCTACGACCCCTTAAGACACCATATGACCCCTTAGGACTCCATATGGTGTCATTATGGGTCGTATGGCATCTTAAGAGGTCATATGGTATTCTATGACCCCTTAGGAAACCACACGACCCCTTAGGACAATATTTGGTGTTTTTATATGGTGTCCTTATGGGTTGTATGGTGTCCTAAGGGGTGATATGGTGTCCTAAGGGGTGATATGGTGTTATATGACCTCTTAGGAGAACTTATGACCCTTTAGGACACCAAATGGTGTCATTATGGGTCGTATGGTGTCTTAAGGGTTCATATGGTGTCCTATGACCCCTTCGAACACCATATGACCCCTTATGTGTCATTAGGGTCACATGGTCTCCTACAACCCCTTAGGACACCATATACCCCCTTAGGACTCCATACAATGTCGTTTGTTGGTATTTGATCATTTGATCTTAACCGGTAATTGTTAGTTTGCTTGATGTAGCCGATACATGTCTGTTTTATTAAGAGATTAGATTGTTGTATGATGACTATGTTGTATGTTGTCATTGATGGCAACTATGTTTTTACAATAATCTAAGTTGTATAAATTCAACCAGCAAGGCTTAACTAGTAAGCAGAGGCAGTTTTTATCAGAACCGGTAATTAGGACTTTAATCAGTAAAAGACAAACAAATTAATATTCCAATAACTGGTACAGGAAATCTATGAAGAATGGGATGATGCGGTTTTGCAAAAGCAATGAAGGCTAGTAGATGAAGTTATGTTCATGACCACATGTGTATATTCGATCAGATGAATGAGATTTGATTGACAAAGAAGTAATTTTGACTGACACTTAACTATTTCTCCCCCTTTGACAATGATGCCAAATAAATATGAACATGGTATAAAGAGATAAATGTCTGCTCCGAGGACACCACAATAGAATGTCATAGCAAAAATGATGAACAGAACAATAGTTGAATCTACAAGAACCATGCTATTACAGGGTGATTTATCCAAAATGTTTTGGAGAGAAGCGGTCAGTACTGCTGTATACACTTTAAACCAGGTACAGGTAAAGGGAGGTAACAATAAGACACCCTATGAGCTATGGTATGGAAAAAATCATTGTGTAAGTTATTTTAAAATTTTTGGAAGTCAATGTTTTATCAAGAGAGATAACTACACTGAGAAATTTGATGCAAAATCTGATGAAGGTATTTTTCTTGGTTACTCTTCTAAGAGTAAGGCATATAAATGTCACAATAAGAAAACTAAAGAAAAGAACTCTGATGAGCCACTGGTGAATGAACAACCTACTAATAATCAAATTCCATCAGTAAGTGCAAATATAAATATTGATGACAGTCAAAAGCACCAATGAATGAACAAAATGTGAAAACACAACCACCACCGGTCAAGGACACCACTAGCGAAGAGAAGACATGAGAAGATAAGACCGAGAAGGTGAAACCAGAGAAAGAAAAGGCAGAGAAAAAGGAGTCAAAGGAGAAGAAAATAATTGATGATGATGATGACGACTCGGTGAGCATTAAAGGACCTATTGATATGGACAATCTAAGTTCTTCTCAATTGATGGAGATTGCAATCGCAATGGAATATAGAGCTCAAAAGAAGAGAATGAAGGAACAAAAGAGAGAGGCAGAGACAATCAAGACAACAGTTGATATTTTGTCTGGTCTCCTACCAGAGACTAATACTGAAAGTTTTGATACTCCCATTGATAAACTTGGATAGTTGGTTACCAATGCTAGAGATCAACTCAACACTTTTGAAGATGCAACATATATATCAGTTGAAAAGGATTACAAGAAGAAAAGGACAGAACACCTATTGTCTGTGATAGATAAAGGTAAGGTAGAACTCATGGTTAATAAAGATTTGTTGAAGAATGCATTGGAAACTTGAGGAAAGATTTTGGCTACTATTTCAAAGTTTTCACTATTTTGTATTGAATTGAAGGAGAAAAGGAAATATGCTGAGAAAGAACTTGAAATATTGAGTGAAACATTTAGGCCACTAAATGACTCAACTATTCTTTTTGGGAGATTAGTTGTAGTCTTACATCACAAAATTGAGATGTATGAACTTGAGCAGGTCAAACAAATAAGATCATTGAAGGAGCTCCAGATACAACTAATTCCTAATATGGAAATTTTACAGAGAGAATACAAGGAGTCAGAGGTTATTTTGGCTACACCTGAGATGAGCATAGTTGATGCAATGGAGGAATTAGCAGGGTAGACCAAGACACATGTTGAGATTACCGACACACTGTTAGAGACATGGGATAATGACTTAAAATGGTTGAAGTTTCATTTCAGTGTTACTTTTTCTAAAATTGATCTGTAAAGACTTTATGACTCTTATATATATATATATGCTCTAATGCAAATTTTAATGTAAAATGTATATATCTTTCAAGTATTTTACTTCTTTATTTGGCATTGTTGTCAAAGGGGGAGTAATAGTTAAGAGTCAGTCAAAATTTTGTATGTAATGTAAGAGGGGAGCAATATGAGAAATTTCTAAGGGGGAGTACATGTTATATAGTCAATTTTTGTATTGCACACTTAGTTGACAATTTTTTTCCTAAGTGTTGCCATCAATGCCAAAGGGGGAGATTGTTGGAATTTGATCATTTGATCTTAACCAATAATTATTTGTTTGCTTGATGCAACTGATACATAGAAGTTTTGTTAAGAGATTAGATTGTTATATGATGACTATGTTGTATGTTGTCATTGATGGCAACTATGTTTTTACAATCATCTAAGTCCTATAGTTCAATCGGCAAGGCTTAACTGGTAAGCAGAGGCAATTTTTATCAGAATCGGTAATTAGGACTTTAACTGGTAAAAGACAGACAGATTAATATTCCAACAATCGGTATAGGAAATCTATGAAGAATAGGATAATGCGGTTTTGCAATAGCAATGAAGGCTAGTAGATGAAGTTATGTTTGTGACCACGTGTAGATTTGATCAAATGAATGAGATTTGATTGACAGAGTAGGAATTATTACTGAGACTTAATCGGTAGTGATGGAAATCACTTAGATAGTTAAAATGACACAGAAATGGATTTGTTATGTTGGTGGCCGACATAACTAAAGTGTGCAATGTAAGATTCTCTAGATACATTGAACCTAGGGAATTGTAACAAGGTTCTAGCTGACCTAATAATGTTCTTAAGATGTGTGATGAGGTAGGAAGGGATATATGAGTATGAGCTTGAAAGTGTGAAAGATCTTTAGCGAATTCATATTTTTGATAGTGCAATGATTAGAGGAGTTGAGAGATGAAGTTTATGTGATGTTGTAACGTTCTAAAGAGGATCTTATCAGACATTGAAGGTGTTATACTGAGATCATTTGTAGTTGTTGTCTCCCTAACAGTTACAACAAGAAAATCCTCTCACAAGGTCACTCCTAACAAGGTGCAGTTGGATCCTAACAGGTCTTGTTGGTAAATAGATTTGCCTTTCCTTTAATACTTATATATTTTTTTAAAATGGTGACTGATGCATACCCTTCATGACAAAGAAACTAAACCAACAGTTGGGTGAACCGAGATTTGGTTTACCCTTTGCATAAGAGTGCAGCTCCTCGTAAGATTTTCAATGAATTTTTATGCAAATAACTCAAAAAGAAACACACTTTTCACTAGAAAGTGAGAAAGGCATTCACATTCACTTGTCAACACAATAAAAATGCTACAAGATAATTAGAATAACTTTAAAGGTCACGGACTTAAACTTTGAACATTTCAATTCAATGTAAAACCTATTTCACCAAGCATACTCAATGTAGCATAAATGTTGATCGATACTCACTCATGCCTCATAGGACACGGGGGATCAGAATCATTTAAATAGCAATGTACAACTAATTTTTTTAAACAATGAACTCACAAACTTATGAAGAACTAATAACGAGGTAAAATATTCTATACACAAGCATATATTCCAACAGAGATTTCTCTATCATTCAAATGCACAGATTTCAAGACCAAACAAAATATATAATTCCATTCATATATCAAATGTCTACACTGAAATTCCAAGAAATTTAAGTCTGCTAATTCAAATAAAAGTTTTTTGAACCTATACAAAGCTTGCTTAATTACATTTATAGCCTCTAGGCCAATAGTTCTTTTGAAAATAACCCTAAATTCTTAAATTCTACCCTAGAGTAAAAAGAAATTGTTTGCTTCAAACTGAATAAAACTTAAATAAACAATGACCATAGGCAGGATGATAGCTCATCCATAAACCGATCAAACCTCCATCGTGGTAGAAGAAACTGCTGATTTGTCCTGTTTCGTCATGGCACCATGTACATTTCACCACTCCAGATGCACTTTTGAGAAATTAAGGATAACTTGATAGTGAAGGAGTCCAATGTGTAGAATGCGCTACTTCCAAACTTCTTTGTCCCTTTTTCACCTGTATAACTTTAATTTTATGTGCTTCCAAGTGATCAAAACAGACTTCCAACATTGATTCTATCCTTGCCACTTTGGAAAAGTCATATGTAGTTAGAGACTTTGTCTCTTTAACAAGCTGCACCCTTTCTTTGAAGGTTTTGACCATTTCTGCCACTGGTTCAATCGTCTGTCCATCCTCCTTCAAGAGTTGTATGTTGATGCATTTTGGATCTTTTTGCATCATATCAATAAGTTCTTTTATTCCTTTAAGTAACTTGACAAATTCTTCATGACCCTATTTAATGATTGAATTTCTCCATTCAACATTCTTTCTTGATACATACAACACATTGTCATCCAACTTTTTCACTGGCTTCTCAATTAGAAATTTCATAACGCCAAATTTTTGCACATCATTCATCTGCACTAAGACTGCTACCCATTTAGTTCTTTCTTTTTCCCATGCGGTAGCTTCCAGTTCTAACTCTTTACTCACAATTACGCATTATCATATACCTTGATTAGGCTAGCAATATAATCCGTGCCTTGCTGCACTATGGAATTAAGCCACTCATAAAAAAATTCAGCTATCATGTGACATCTCTGGACCCGATCTAATAAATTTTGATTCACTGGTGATTTGGGGTCAAAATATAATGTCATTTGTGTCAGGCGTTGAGGATTTGAGTGATGTATGGCATTAATATATTCTGCCATCTGGGTAACAACTTGTTTCAACTCCCATTTATCCTTCTCATCTTTCCAAGTCCTGGATATCATTCTCTTAGTAGAGGATTCTAAATGTTTGGCATACACAGCCCTTGAAGCAACTCCTAGGTCAATTTTTTCAGCAATAAAATCATTTTCATTGGCTTTTTCTGGATCTCTATCTAAGATGGGCTTAGCTACTTCCACTACCTAGTGACCTGTTTCATCATCGACTTCCATCATTGCCTATGTTTTGAGATTCTTGGGTTTATATATTTTCCCAAGGCACTTAATTACCATATCATCCATGGGAATCGTAATAGGAACAATATTGCGTTTCTTTCCAATTGAAGCTCCAAGCCATCCTGAAGTACTGGAAGTTTCTTTAAGCGGAGGTGTCTGATCATCTGGTGGGTTAACAAAAATCATAGTGCTCATTGGATTTGGATCTTCTTCAGGTTCATTCTCTGTAGTCACATCCTACACTAGATGATTATCTAACACTTGTTGATCCATGATCACTTGAGTTTCTTCACTTGAATCCAAGTCCACAACAATTTGATCCGCCACTGGTTCTCTTTTTTTCTTTTTGCTCCTTGAACGAATAACTCAAACTGCTGAAGAAATCAATGGGGACCTCTTTAATCTTCTAGTTTTAACCTCTCCAATAATAAGCCTTTTGTCACCTGCAACATCAACACTTTTTTTAGAGGAGGAAGTGGGAATCTTTGATGTAGCAAGTGGACCAACTGTTGATTCATTAGGAGTGATAATTGACTCCTTTCTAAATTTTTGGTCTCTTAACCACTTCTTCATTCTTCTTATGACATTGAAGGACTTGGCTTGAATATTTTCCTCTTCTCTTCTATCCCAGTCAATTTTAGGAATAGGTTGCCCTTGAACCCTTTCATTGAATTCGAGATCCAATACATCTTCCCTTTCCTCTTCTTGTACTCCAGACACATTAATGGACAACCTCACTATAACAACCTATTGTAGAGTAAATATTGACCACAATCTCCTCCTCACTTCAAATTCATCACAACAATTTTCCCAATAATCTTCTAATTGAGGTTCATGGAAGAAATGGTCATCAACATTTAGATGTTCTATAACATATTCCTTTCTATCAAACTTACGTCTGGCAATGTAGGTTTGCAAATTCATTTTATTGAACTCTAATTCTAGGTTCAAGGCATTAGATACAAAATTACAACTATAGTATCCAAGCTCACTAAGGAAAGAAACCTCAGATTTACTCATTGTCCCTAACCTTTTGTCAATGTGGGCTAACTGTCTACAAACTTCAATAAGCACATAACTATTAAAGGATACGTGGGCAATTTGAATGGTTCACCTTCAAAGCCCCCCACTCTAATGTAAGTAAACCTAGGAAATTGGATAAAGTAGCTTCCATATATACCGACCAGCTCCATGGCCTTGGCTGACATTCTTTTATTTATGTCTCCCTGCAATTCAAAGGCAAGCCTTCCTGCAAAGACATCATTCCATCTTGTGAAATTTTCTGCATGTCTCTGTTGTTGCAGGTAAGGGTAATAATCATAAACCTTCATGCCGTCCACCCAAGGCTCATTATGCATCTCTTTCCATTCTCTGGTACAAGCCAATATATAAAATAAATATGAGGACATGTAAAAACTGGACATTCCAATAAAGTTACTCAAACCCTCATGGAGTCTTTCAGCAATAACCCGTGCCTAGCCAAGATATTTCTCACCAGCTAACAACACCTGGATATAAAAGTACATCCAATCCTCCCAATAGAAAGAGTGTGAGTTCCCTTTGAGTCTATTTAACAATATTACAATACCCCGCACCTTCATGATGAAATGCTCTCTAGTTAGAGGCTTGAGTAACCGGGACCCCCCTTTCTGAACCTTTAGAAGCTAATTCCTTGCAATGATGCTTCTATATTTGCTTTTCATCTCAGAGAAAAATGCATATGAAGTTCCAATTGACCAATCTTCATACGACTCTTTATGACGGATTGCCATTGCAGTCATCACCATTTCTCTTTTGATTTCTACTAACAGTTCACCATTTTTAGTCCTAATGCTCCTTCTTTCAGCATCATATCTATTCATACATACTATCACTAGTTCTGGACAAGGAGCGATAGTTGGGAAAGAAGCAACTTCAATCAAGCCACTTCTAACTATTCTTTCCATCATCGAGTCAGCCCCAAGGTTTCTAGCTCTTTCTGAAAAATCTCCTAAGTCATCTTGGGTCAAAGAAGTATCACCCAGTTTTGGAAGTATACTAACTAGGCATGATGTGTGACCAGGATTTGGAAGAGTTGGCCTCATAATGGCCGCTTTTACATTTATCAAATAGTTCATTGATAGGAAATAATTCTATTCCAAAACAAAGAATTTTCCTACACTAATTTTTTGAGCTAGTAACAAAGCGGAGGGAAATTATTAAAACTCACCTGTTACCACCATGAAATCTGTGAAACCCTCGGAAGTATGGAGTTGAAATTACCTTCGACATCTTTCACTCCTTCAATAACAACAACAACTACTTTCACAATTTGAGAATTCACATGTTAAGAAGTGGAAAAATTGAGTAACATCTACACACGCCTCATAATGATCCATCTAAACGTGTGAGATAACCAATGATTTGATGGGAACCTGATAAATTTCTTAATTACACATCAACTCCATACAAATGGCTTGAGTTTTCATGATTTCTTTCCAAATTTAGAAATTTTAATTATAAGATGCCCAGAATATTCCTTTTTCCGTGCCACCTTTTGTGTTATTAATGTCCTCGGGGCCAATCTTGGAATTAACCTTTGAACTTTGAACCATTTTGCAAGAAGTTCAATGGTTCAAGTTCAATCCTGAGAAAACAAAAGAACTTCAAACTTGCGGCTCAACACAACACCAGGAACGAGTGAAGACTTTTAACAAACATAAAGGAAGACTTTGAACTTTGAACCTTGAACCGATTTAGAAGTGGTTCAAAGTTTAAGTTCAAGACCGACTTAACACATTCATTCTCGCTCGCTTAACAACATAAAAAATCCGCGACCTACACAAAGGCACCGGTTGAACTTTGAATCTTGAACCAATATGCAGGTTCAACCGACGGGTTCATTGTGGCAAAAAAGGTGAAACATAAAGGAACAAAAGGTGCATGACTAAAGACGGATCAAACTGAATGAGGGAAACAAAATTAAATACACATTATTTTGTTCAAAACAAATAATGGGGTAACATCGGCTCTGACTGGGGATCAAGACTGAAAAGCACTAGGAAAGTAACTTAGAGTCTTTGGTTTCACGTGCAAGCGGGGAAGGACAAAGGTCCAAATGCAACAAACACCCAACAAGAAAACAAAGAACACAACAAAAACTTATGTATAGAGAAGAATGAGACCTACTTTCAACTGATACAACTTTAAATCCTACCCATTATAGGACAAGGGCAGAGATACTCTATTAGGATATTCAAGTTTGAATGAGTTAGGACCAAATACCTATGTGATCGTGAATGGTCCTTTCCACAAAGAATCAAATTTCTTATGAGCTCCTTTTGGTTCCCTACATTTGTCCTAGAGAAAAACTTAATCTCCTAGCATGAACTATCATGGTCTAGCCCCATGATCAAAAAATTTCTTTACCCTAGCTTGATGAGCAGTAAGGTGATCTACCAATTCTTGCCTCTCTTCTTCAATTTTTGAAAGGTACATAATTCTCTTTTTTAGGGCACTTTGTAAGAATTCATCTTCTATTACTTTTTGCAACCTAGTAGACGATAGTTCCAGAGTTAAGGATAGTTGAGATTCAACTCCGTATACCAATTCAAATGGTGTCATACCTATGGCCCTCTTGGGAGAGGTCCTGTTTGTTCATAGTGCTTCATATAATATTTTATGCCAATCCTTTTCATTCTCAGTGACCAACTTTCACATTATAGAAATCAGATTCTTATTGCTGGATTTGACCTGGCCATTTCCTTGCGAATAGTAATCTGAAGAATGAGATAAGTAAATGCCATGATCATAATAAAACAAGCTGAGTTATTCGGAAGAGAAATTTGGGGTATTATCAGTCACAATTTTCTGGGGTACACCAAATCTAGTCCAGATATTCTCTTTCAAGAAAGTACAAACAATTTCTTAAGTAGTCTTCCTGACAGGGACTGCTTCTACCCACTTCATAAAATAATCTATAGCTGTAAGGATATGGGTATGAACAACACTTGATAGAGGATTTAATGGACCAACAAAATCTAATCCCCACTACTTGAAGGGTTCATCTATGATTATCGGTCTTAATGACAATGCAACTAATTGAGGTCTTCTTGAGAATAACTTGCATTTCTCATAGCCTACAACCCATTTATATACATCTTTAAACATTCCTAGCTAGTAGTAACAACTCCAGAGGATTTTAAATGTTGTTATAGTGGATGAATAGTGTCCTCCACATGCCTCATTATGAAAACCTTGTAAAAGCTTCTTCTGTTGTTCTTTGTCAACACACCTTAAGAATGACCCATCCAAGCCTTTTTTATATAGGATATCATCAACAATCACATATTTAGCCACCTTTAATCTTAAATTTCTCTTTTATTTTGAAGTTAAATGCTTAGGGCATTCTCCATAAGTCAAGTAATGAGCCACGTCAATGAACCACTCATCTTGCAAGATGACAAATAAAGTTAGTGGGAGTTTATCTTCCTCTTCCTTGTTTTCAGCTATCAAACGACATAATCCTTGCCCCTGAACTAACTTGGTTGGTTGGATATCCAGCTCAAACTCCTAAACCTTTGAAACCCAAGTCATTCTATTATTCATTCCTACCTCTTGCTGAGTCAAGATACTTTTCATAGTAGATTTGGTACAAAGACAATTGCATGGGAATGCAGGACATAATACCTGAAATGCTTTTACAGCTTTAACAACTAGAAAGAGCTTGTTCTCTACTAATGAGTAATTTAATTCATGCTTTTTGAGCAGAATACTCATGAACGCAATAGGGACTTCTAAATTCAGTTCATTCTTTTGCAGAAGAATACCGAACATTGTGTGTTCTGAAGCATAACAGTACATGATAAAATCTTCCTTAAAATCGGGATTTATTAGTGTTGGAGCATGAGCAATTGCTTCTATTACCTCTTCAAATGCTCTTTTTGCTTCTTCATTCCATTTGAAAATCCACTTCTCACTCATCATCCCTACAATGTGTTTGGTGATTTCAGCGAAGTCTGGCACGAACCTCCTGAGGAAACTCACTTTCCCAAAGAATGATTTGACACCACTTCTGTCTGATGGCAGACTTAACTGCTGAATGGCCTTTACCCAATCAGGATCTATCTTGATAGCATCTTGTGAAACTATATGCCTTAGTAGCTTTCCCTCTGTAACACAAAAAATTGACATCTTTGGGTTGAGGGAAATACCATGGTCTCTGCATCTTTGTAACACAGTCTCTAAATCTCTTAGGTGATTTTTCATTCTTTTAGAGAAAATTGTCAAATCATCAAGATAGATAATTATAGTCTTACCAATGAGGTGACCAAATGAGAGATTCATCGCCCTTTCAAAAGTTGCTCCCACATTTATTAGGCCGAAAGGCATTCGATTGTAGGCGAAAGTTCCCCAAGGGATTGTGAAGGCCATTTTATGTTGGTCTTCTTTTGCTACACTTATCTGGTTGTAACTAGAGAAACCATCAAGCATCGACATCATTTCTGATCCAACAACAGTTTGGAGAATATGATCCATCGCTGGCAATGAATAATTATCTTGTAAACTAGCCTGATTCAGGTTTTCAAAATCCACACAGATCCTTATTTCTCCATTCTTCTTGTGAACTAGAACAATATTGGCCACCCATGTAGAATGATGAATAGGATAAATGATCCTTGCCTAAATCATCTTATCTATTTATTTTAAAATAGCATCTGCAACCTTGGGATTATAATTTCTTAATTTTGTCTAAAAGGAGCTATTCCAGGCTTGAGGGGAATATGATGTTGAAACTGACCATTTCTGAACTCTTTCATATCCTCATAAGAATAGACAAAAATGTCTAAAAGCTTCTGTAATAGTTTAACAAACAAATGCCTTTCTTTAGGACTGCAACACTTGCCTAGATTGACCATCTTTGGGTTGTTTTCATCACCTAAACTAATCTTTTCATATTCTCCCGATGTGTTAACAGTTTGAGAAACATTTTCTTTGACATACCTTTGATTATGTTCAAAGAGGCATTCTAAGGATACAAGGCCTTTGGGAATTTGATTTCCCTTTAATTGAAAAAAGTTCCTTTTTAAAACCTCCCCCTGTATCTGGACAAAACTCATAAAATTCATTCTCGAAACCTTCAAAGAAGAAGCGAACATTTCAACATTTTGCAAGAATTGGTTGATGTGTCTATCATTTCTAAACACTTGCCATAAATTTGAATTGTCAGGTATATTAGGATGATATACAACTTCAATCCTGTAAACATTTGTACCAAAGTCAAGATGTAGGAGCAATAAAGATGCTGACACTGCTAAAGAATCTACTCGGGAATTTTGATCTCTATGAATAGCTTCAATTGAGAAAGCATCAAAATATTCAATCTCATCCCACACTTGGTTTCTATAATGTCTGAGCCTTTCATTCTTTACCGAGAAGAGACCTCGTACCTGTTTAATAATCAATTCTGCATCATCTTTGGCACTCAACAATTTGATTCCCCTTTTTCTAGCTTTCTCTATTCCTAATAAAAATGCCTCATATTTTATGGTGTTATTAGTGTTCTTAAATTCTAATTTGAATGAAAAAGGAATCTTTTCAAATCATGGGGAAATAAGAACCACTCCAGCACTAGATCTAGCTAATGCACAACTACCATCAAATTCCATCTCCCACATTCCTGCAATAGGATCCACTACATCTTCTAGTGTACATTTCTTATCATCAGAGAAGAGAAAATAATTACCAAAATCACATTCATGATACAATATTTGAGATTTTGGGTCATCAGAGGGAAAAACGATATACTTGGACTTTGGTTCAAGTTGAAGACCAAATTTTTGTTTACCAATAGGAATTATTGCCTCAGACCAATCCATTTTAATTTATCCTCCTAGATCCTTACAAAATATCCTTCTTAACAACATTCCATAACTTGCAGGAATACCAACAACTAAAATAGTCAACTTCACTCTTTTGTTAGGATGTACCGCCAGAGCTACCTGCGTATATTTGATTTGACCTAGTAAAGGAATATGCTTTGAGTCCATTGAATAGCATTTACCAAATGTTTGAGTGAGTGAAAGGCCTAATGCTTTAGCAACTGTAGCAGACATAATATTATTAGATACTCCATAATCAATAATGCAATTATTAAGTTTAAACCCATTGATAAATAAAGACACATAAAATGGCTCAGACGTTTGATCAGGTACTAATGGTGATTCAATTGGTTCATTAGCTACTGTCTTTAGAATAGTACTAGACAATTCTGTAGACTTGGTATCCTTTTCATCTTGTGAAGACTCAAGATTACTCAATGGCGTGTCGATGTATTGCAACTGAGAAGTTTCCCCTTGAACATATTTAATCAACTTCTCTAACTCTTTAGGATTCAACCTAAGATATTCAGCAGGAGAAATTTGAATTTTTGATGCCTTACAAAATTCAACAATATCAAAAGAAGAATCAAGATCAACACGCTTCAACATCTGAACCTCTTGAACTCTTGAACCATTCTCTAAGTTCTGGTTCAAAGGTTCTTTACCTTTAGCTATAGTTTCAAGAAAGGTTGTGGTACCTATATTTTTGGACTGACGCTGATCTCTAGTGATGATGGCACAAGAAGGATCTCCAAGGGTCACCAATATATCAGCTCCTCTGTCTGAATCTGATTCATACTCCACGAAGTGTATTCCGAACTCACCAGGTTGCCCATGGACTTCTTCTTCGGGACCAAGTTCACTTATGGCCTCTCTTGTATTCATCATTTGTGCATACTGCACCATAGTTTGACAAGAATCACCATCATGCAATCATCAGTGAGATGAAAAACACACATATTCCCCTTAAGTGGTCGAGCTTTAATTTCTAGTCTTTGTTGAGTCGAAGGCAATTGTAAGGCTTTATTCCTAGTTCCCATAGACTGATTTGTAATCCTTCTTGGTATGTCTTGATAAGACTGTGAGTAAGATGTACTAGCCTTGGGTAATTGCCTTTTGAGTGTTATGACATCATTCATTAGTCTTTGAATTACAGGGTCTGAAGAGGTAGAGGGTTGAGAATTAGCCACCTGTACTTCTCTCTTCCATTTTCCTGCAGTAATCAAGTCATCATCTAACTCAACAAAAATTGTTTTAACATCATTCAGAGTTGAAAATCTCTATCTACGAATCGAGAACCTTATCTCTGAGGGCATATAATTTATAAAGAAACATCTCAAATTATCATCTGAAGGTTTCTGATTTGCAGCGGTTTTATGAACAATTTTGTCAAACCTAACCATGAAGTTTCTCATAGATTCAGGGATCTCTTTTTTTAGTTGAGCTAATTGGACCAAAAGAGAATTCTCATCTTCTGCTACTTTGAACCTAGCTTCAAATCTAGTTTTTAAATCTTGCCAGTTTGTTATTACACTGTTTGGAAAATGAGAAAACCAATCTACAACGGTTTTAGTTAATGTTTGTACAAACAACCTTACAACAACATCTTCGTACTGGACAACTATTATACCACATGTAATATTAAATGCATTTAAATGTTCATCAACCGTGACCTTCCCATCACCACTAAATTTAGGCAAATGATCCCTTGCTCCTTTAGGTAAAGCATTCAAATTTAGACCAAGGTTCAATGAACCTACTGCGCCCCACAAGGATTGTTGGCAGTCATTGGAAGAATAATATTAAGAGGTGTTGGATTGATTACACTGGGTAAGGTAGCGCCATGCAAGGTTAAGGCTTGCCAAACTGAAGATATAGAGAATCAAGGGGATGGAGAAGGAGGTATACTTCTTGCTCATTTGTTAGGTGAAATGGAGGAATGAAAATTTAGGTTTTGCAATTCTTGCAAGACAAAGTCAACTATTCCTTCACACCTATGATACCTAGTGTACCTTCTTGGCTCTAGCCTATTCACAATGTAAAATTTTGATAGAACTGGATAGATTCGTAAAATTTCATAAGATAGTTCTTTGTATCCTGTAATCAGGTGACCAATCTTATTATTCGACTCCCCAATAGAGTCGCCAAAAATCTGTTGGTAAACAGATTTTCCTTTCCTTTAATATTTATATATATTTTTAAAATGATGACTCATGCATACCCTTCATGAAAAAGAAAATGAACCAACAGTTGGGTGAACTGAGCTTCTGTTTACTCTCTACATAAGAGTGCAACTCCTTGTAAGATTTTCAATGAATGTTTATGCAAATAACTCAGAAAGAAATACACTTTTCACCAAAAAATGAGAAAGGCATTCACATTCATTTATCAACACAACAAGAATGCCACAAGATGATTAGAATAAATGTAAAGCTCACGAGCTTAAACTTTGAACATTTAAATTCAATGTAAAACCTATTTCACCAAGCATACTCAATGTAGCATAAATGCTGATCGATACTCACTCATGCCTCATAGGACAAGGGGGATTAGAATCATTTAAACAACAATGTACCACTAATTTTCTTAAAAAATAAATTCATAGACTTATGAAGAACTGATAATGGGGTAAAATATTATGTACACAAGTATACATCCCAATTGAGATTGCTCTATCATTCAAACACACAGATTTGAAGACCATACAAAATATATCATTCCATTCATATATCAAATGTCTACACTACAATTCCAAGAAAATTAAGTCTACTAATTCAAATGAAAGTTTTTTGGACCTATAACAAAGCTTTCTTAATTACATTTATAGCCTCCAGGCCAATAGTTCTTTTGAAAATAACCCTAAATTATTAAACTCTACCCTAGAGTTAAAAAAAACTATTTTTTTCAAACTAGATAAAACTTAAATGAACAACAACCATAGGTAGGATGACAGCTCATCCATAAACTGATCAAGATGCCATTGTGGTAGAAGATACTGCTAAATTGTCCTGTTTCATCATGACACCACGTACATTTTGCCACTCCAGGTGCATTGTCGAGAAATTAAGGATAACTTGATAGTGCGAGAGTCCAATGTGTAGAATGCGCTGCTTCCAACCTTCTTTGTCCATATTCACCTGCATAACATTTTTTTATGCGCTTCCAATTGATCGAAACAGACTGCCAACATTGATTCTATCCTTGCCACTTTGGAAAAGTCATCTGTAGTTAGAGACTTTGTCTCTTTAACAAGCTGCACCCTTTGTTTGAAGGTTTTGACCATATCTACCACTAGTTCAGTCGTTTGTCCATCCTCCTTCAAGAGTTGTATATCAATGCATTTTAGATATTTTTGCATCATATCAATAAGTTCTTCATCCTTTAAGTAACTTGACATATTCTTCATGACCCTGTTTAATGATATAATTCCTCCATTAAACATTCTTTCTTGATACATACAACACATTGTCATCCAGGTTTTCCACTGGCTTCTCAGTTAGAAATTTCATAACGCCAAATTTTTGCACATCATTCATCTGTGCCAAGACTGCTACCCATTTAGTTCTTTATTTTTACCATGCGGTAGCTTCCAGTTCTAATTCTTTACTCACATTTATGGCGTTATCGTATACCTTGATCAGGATTGCAATATAATCCGTGCCTTGCTGCACTATGGAATCAAGCCACTTATCAAAAACTTCAGCTATCATGTGGTTTTGCTGGACCTGATCTAATAACTTTTGATTCATTGGTGATTTGGGGTCAAAAGATAATGTCATTTGTGTCAAGTGCTGAGGACTCGAGTGATGTATGACATTAATATATTTTGCCATCTGGGTAACAACTTGTTTCAACTCCCATTTATCCTTCTCAATTTTTCAGGTCCTGGATATTATTCTCTTAGTAGAGGATTCTAAATGTTTGGCATCCACAACCCTTGAAGCAACTCCCAGGTCAACTTTTTCAACAATAAATTCATTCTTAGTGGCTTTTTCTAGATCTCTATCTGAGATGGACTTAGCTACTTCTGCTACCTAGTGGCCTGTTTCATCATCAACTTCCATCATTGTCTGTGTTTTGAGCTTCTTGGGTTTAGATATTTTCCCAAGGCACTTACTTACCATATCCTCCATGGGAATTGTAATAGGAACAATATTGCGTTTCTTTCCAATTGAATCTCCAAGCCATCGAGAAGTACTAGAAGTTTCTTTAGGCGGAGGCATCTGATCATCTGGTGGGTTAACAATAGTCATAGTGCTCATCAGATTTGGATCTTCTTCAGGTTCTTTCTCTGCATTTGCATCCTGCACTAGAGGGTTATCTAACACTTGTTGATCCATGATCACTTGAGTTTGTTTGCTTGAATCCAAGACCACAACAATTTGATCCGCCACTGGTTCTCTATTCTTCTTTTTGCTCCTTCAACGAGTAACTTGAACTGCTGAAGAACTCAATGGGGACCTCTTTGATCTTTTGGTTTGAACCTCTCCAATAATAGGCTTTGTGTCACCTGCAACATCAACAATTTTATTAGAGGAAGTAGGAATCTATGTTGTAGCAAGTGGACCAACTGTTAATTCATTAGGAATGATAATCGACTCCTTTCTAAATTTTCAGTCTCTTAACCACTTCTTCGTTCTTCTTATGACATTGAAGGACTTGGCTTGAATATTTTCAACTTCTATTCTATCCTAGTCAATTTCACAAGTAAGTTGCCCTTGAACCCTTTCATGGAATTCTGGATCCAATACATCATCCCCTTCCTTTTCTTGTACTCCAGACACATTAATGGAAAACCTCATTGTAACAACCTACTGCATCGTAAATCTTGACCATAATCTCCTCTTCACTTCAAATACATCACAACAATTTTCCTAGTAATCTTCTAATTGAGGTTGATGGAAGAAATGGTCATCAACATTTAGATGTTCTACAATATATCCCCTGCTATCAAACTTACGTCTGGCAATGTAGGGCTGCAAATTCATTTTCTTGAACTCTAATTCTAGGTTCAAGGCATCAGATACAGACTTACAACTATAGTATCCAAGTTCAGTCAAGAAAGAAACCCCGAATTTACTCTTTGTTCCTAACCTTTTGTCAATGTGGGATAATTGTTTGCAAATTTCAATATGCACATAACTGTCAAAGGCATACCTGGGAAATTTGAATGGTTCAACTTCAAAGCCCCCCACTCTAATGTAAGTAAACCTGGGAAACTGGATAAAGTAGATTCCATATACATTGACCATCTCCATGGCCTCGACTGACATTCTTTTATTTATGTCTCCCTGCAATTCATAGGCAAGCCTTCCTGCAAAGACATCATTCCATCTTGTGAAATTTTCTGCATGTCTCTGTTGTTGCAGGTAAGGGTAATAATCATAAACCTTCATGTCATCCACCCAAGGCTCATTATGCAACCCTTGGTATTCTCTGGTACAAGCCAATATATAAAATAAATATGAGGACATGTAAAAACTAGACATTCCAACAAAGTTACTCAAACCCTCATGGATTCTTTCAACAATAACCTGCACCCAGTCAAGATATTTCTCACCAGCTAACAAAACCTGAATATAAAAGTACATCCAATCCTCCCAATAGAAAGAGTTTGAGTTCCCTTTGAGTTTGTTTAATAATATTACAATATCCTGCATCTTCGTGATGAAATGCTCTCTAGTTAGAGGCTTCATTAATTGGGGCCCCCCTTTCTGAACCTTTAGAAGACAATTCCTTGCAATGACGCTTCTATATGTTCTTTTCTTCTTAGAGAAAAATGCATATGAGGTTCCAATTGACCAGTCTTCATACGACTCTTTATGAGGGATTCCCATTGCAATCATCACCATTTCTCTGTTAATTTCTATTAACAGTTCACCACTGTTGGTCCTAATGCTCCTACTTTCAGCATCATATCTGTTCATACATGCTATCACTAGTTTTGGACAAGGAGCGACAGTTGGGAAAGTAGCAACTTCAATCAAGCCACTTCTAACTATTCTTTCCATCATTGAGTTAGCGCCAGGGTTTCTAGCTCTTTCTGAAGTATCACCCAGTTGTTGAAGTATACTAACTAGGCATGATGTGCGACCAAGCTTTGGAAGAGTCGGCCTCATAATGGCTACTTTTATATTTATCAAACAGTTCCTAGACAAGACATAATTCTATTCCAAAACAAAGAATTTTACTACACCGACTTTTTGAGCTAGTAACACAGCGGATGAAAATTATCAAAACTCACTTGTTACCACCATGAAATTTGTGAAACCCTCGAAAGTATGGAGTTGAAATTACCTTCGGCGTCTTTTGCTCCTTCAATAATAACAACCACTACTTTCCAAATTTGAGAATTCACATGTTAAGAAGTGGAAAAACTGAGTAACATCTACACATGCCTCATAACGATCCATCTAAATGTTTGAGATAACCAATGATTTGATGGGAACATGACAACTTTCTTAATTACACATCAACTACGCACAAACGGCTTGAGTTTTCATGTTTTCTTTCAAAATTAAAAATTTTTAATTATAAAATGCCCAGAATATTCCTTTTACCACGCCACCTTTTGTGTTATTAATGTCCTTGGGGCCAATCTTGGAATGTACCTTTGAACTTTGAACCATTTTACAAGAAGTTCAATGGTTCAAGTTCAATCCTAAGAAAATAAAAGAACTTCCAACTTGCGGCTCAACACAACACCGGGAACGAGTGAAGACTTTTAACAAATATAAAGGAAGACTTTGAACCTTGAACCTTGAACCGATTTAGAAATGGTGCAAAGTTAAAGTTCAAGACCGACTTAACACATTCACACTCGCTCACTTAACAACATAAAAAAAGCCGCAACCCACACAAAGGCATTGATTGAACTTTGAACCTTGAACCAATACGTAGGTTCAATCGATGGGTTCATTGGGGTAGAAAAGGTGAAACATAAAGGAACAAAAGGTGCATGGCTAAAGACAGATCAAACCGAATGAGGGAAACAAAATTAAATACACATTATTTTGTTCAAAACAAATAATGGGGTAATAGGTCTAATCATTAAATTCTCTAACCAGGTGATACATTAACTTGTGTTTGCAAATCCCACTAACTTGGGTAACTCCTAACAGGGCTGGTCCTCATAGGCCTTTTTGTAAAGCTCTTAACTAGGCTTAGACATTCCTAACATGGTGTTCCCCTAACCAGGTGTTATAGTCCTTAACCTGTTAGATCTCTATACTACAGATAGTGGATCTTTGTGGGTACCAACTCCCACCGTGGTTTTTCTCATTTGCGTTTTCCATGTATAAGCTCCTGTGTCATGTGGTTTATGCTTTATGTGGTGATTGCATACTTGGTTTTATTTCTTATATGCCTATTAAGTTTTAAGTTGGTGAAATTGATAATCAAATTTGTATTATTTTTACTTGCACTAATTCACCCCCCTCTCAGTTCCTTATAAGTTCATAAGTTGTTATGGGTCGTATGGTGTCCTAAGAGGTCATTTGGTGTTCTATGACCCCTTAAGACACCATTTGGTGTCGTTATGGGTTGTATGGTGTGATAAGGGGTCATGTGTTGTTCTATGACCCCTTAGGACTCCATATGACCCCTTAGGTGTTGTTATGGGTCATATGTTGTCCTAAGGGGTCATATGGTGTTCTATGACCCCTTAGGACTCCATATGACCCCTTAGGACTCCATATGGTGTCGTTATGGGTCGTATGGTGTCCTAGGACCCCTTAGGACACCATGTGACCCCTTAGGTGTTGTTAGGGGTCATATTATTTCCTAAGAGGTCATATGGTGTCCTATGTCCTATGACCCCTTAGGACACCATATGACCCCTTAAGACACCATACGACCCATAACGACACCATATGGTGTCCTAAGGGGTCATAGGATGCCATTTCACCCCTTAGGACACCATACGACCCATAACAACATCATATGGTGTCCTAAAGTGTCATATGGCATTCTATGAGCCCTTAGGACACTATTTGGTGTCATTATAGGTCCAGTGGTGCGCTAAGAGATCATATAGTGTCCTATGACCCCTTAGGACACCATATGACCCCTCAGGTATTGTTAGGAGTCATATTGTGTCCTAAGGTCATATGGTGTACTATGACCCCTTAGGATACCATATGTCCCTTTAGAACACCATATGGTGTTGTTATGTGTTGTATGGTGTTCTATGACCCCTAAGACACCATATGACCCCTTAGGACACCATATGGTGTCGTTAGCAGTCATATGGTGTCCTAAGGGGTCATAGGGTCTCCTACGACCCCTTAGGGCACCACATGATCCATTAGGACTCCATATGGTGTCGTCATGGGCCATATGGAATCCTAAGAGGTCATATGGTGTTTTAGGACCCCTTAAGACACCATTTGGTGTCATTATGGGTTGTATGGTGTGTTAAGGGGTCATATGGTGTCCTATGACCCCTTAGGACTCCATATGACCCCTTATGTATCGTTATGGGTCATATGATGTCCTATGACCCCTTAGGACACCATATGACCCATAAGGACACATGCATGGATCCCTAGGATACCATAAGACCCTAAGAATACCATATAACCCTAGAGAGGGAGGGATAGGGAGGAGAGGGAGGGAATGGTAGAGAGATACACCTAAGTGTTGGTAAACAGATTTGTCTCTCACAATTTATTGAATGTTTATACTATTTAGCCCAAGAAATGAAAGACAAATTTCACCAAATAGTTGAAAAATCATTATATTGATTAAACTTTGAATTAAGGTACAACTCCCTTTAATAAATATTCAAACAGCTCCAAATTACGCACAACCAATATTATAATTTTCACCAGAAAGCACATAAAGCTAATTGCATTTACCAGTCAACACCGAATGAACACAAGCATTGATTCATATTTAATTCTTTGTATAAAGTCGTCAGACTTCACATGTACACCAAAACAAAATGAAAAAAGCTTAAAAGATGAATTCCACTAATATTTTCTGCATACATAGAAAGTTATGATGGATCCTTTCTTGAAATAGATCCTCACAGAAATAAAATTTCAAACACCAAACACACATATTTGAAGTCAAAGATAACTGTCATTTGATTTTCATTCATAAATGGTCCTCAACTTTCCACATACACAAAGTTTTCAGCTAAAATTAAAAAGATAGTTTTTTCAAAAACTTAGTGAACCCCATCAAAGTCATCACAAAGCTTATAAATAGGTCGCTAGACCAATAGTTTTAACCAAAGGTAAAATTAACTCAAAAGAGTTAATGAGAAACTACCCTAACTGCATAACTGAAAATAAGAAACAACTAGACTCGCTGGCAAACAACTGCCAGCAGTGCTAGTCATGCTGTCGATTCTGTCTCAGTCGGATTGCCCGAGTTGTTATTTTGGATAGACACCATAACCTCTTTTGCTGCATTCCACTCTTGATGAACTTTCAAGAACTCTTGAATTACTGTTATATGCGGCAGGCTGATGTGTATTACCCTTTTCTTCCAGAGTTCTTTCTTCCTCTTCACCATCTGTACTTTGTCTCTGTGTGAATCCAAATGATCTAGGCAAACTGTGAGTGTTGACTCCACTTTGGAAATCTTTGTAAAATCTTCCACAACTAAGGATTTCTCCACTTTAATTTGCTTAATGTGGCTGCTGAATTGATTGATCATTTCTGTTGTATCTTCCAAAGTCTAGTTATCCTCCTTAAGCAACTAGACATCTACGCAGCGCAAATCCTTTTGCATGGTCGTTCTTAGGGTTGTTAGTTCACCTCGTAGACTGGCAGATTCGCTATGACCTTGCTCAATGATTTGGTTACGCCACTCTATGCTTTCTTTGCATATGAACATTATATCTTCGTTTAACCCTGACACTTGTCTTTCAACAAGAAAATTCATCAAGCTATAGCGCTGAATATCGCGCATTTGCTTTGAAATCACTACCCATTTAGTCTTTTCTTTTTTCCATGAGATTAAGTCGACATCCAATTCCTTGGTAACTTCACTAGCATCTTTGAAAATTTAAACTAAATTGGATATATAATTAGTTCCTTGATGCACAATCGATGTGAGCCACTCAAAGAAAATATCTACAATCATCTTGTTTCGTTGAACCTCATCAAAGAACTTTTGATTACCAGGGGATTTTGAACTAAAGGGAACAAAGCTTTGAGACAATGGCAATAGACTATTCTACAGGCATGAATGTATTGAGCCATTTGCATTAAACTCTGCTTCAACTCTGCTTTATCCTTTTTGTCCTTCCAAGTGCGGGAGATAATCCTTTTGGTTGAAGTCTCTAAATGTTTCACATCAACTGCTCTGGTTCCTACCCCCAAATCAACTTGCTCAATAGTATAATCAGCCTCTGAGGTGGTGGCAACATCCTTATCAGATGTAGGTTTGGCAATGTCTGTGGTCCAATGTTTTGTGCCTTCATCAAAACCAATCATGGTCTCCATTTTTAGCCGCTTCGGCTTTGTGGCTCTTCCCAAACATTTACTCATGACATCTTCCATTGACACCAAAATAGGCACCACATTTCTTTTCTTGGTAATTGAATCACTTAACCATTTAGGAGCCACAGTCAGATCCTTGGATTGCATGGGCGAAGGCCCTCCTGAAGGCGACAATGTTGCATTATATGTGTTAGAAAAAACATCAAGCACCTGTGAATCTTGGATAGAGGCATCAGAATCAGCTAAGACCTTGTTAGCCTCAGAAACAGGGGTTGTCATATTTCCCTAGACTTCCTCGGCATCCAAATCAAGAATGAGATGAGCGGCAGGTGGCTGAAAATTCTTCTTGTATCTCGAGTGGGTCACTCGGCCACCAATGGAATGTGTAGCTTCAGAGTCAAGTTTTTATTCTTTAATCTTAGCTTGCTTCTTTCCTGCAACAGAAACAAGGACGTTAGTTAAAACAGTAGTTTTGCTTACATTCTTCCTTTTTCCACCTTTATTTCTTGAACTGGTTGCCTTTCCCAGATGAAATTTGTAGTTTCTTAGCTAATTCTCAGTTCTGCGAATTATACTGAAGGTGCGTGCTTGTACATTATCTTCCATCTTTCTACTCCAATCTACCTCTGGAAGGGGTTCATTGTGTACCCATCTCATGAATTCTGGATCCAGTACATCTTCATTATCAATAGTGATACCAGAGGTATCCATCTGCAATTTCATGTCAAGAATCTATTTTAGAGTTAACCTGGACCAACTCCTTTTTCTCACTTCAAACTCATCTGGGCAGTCTTCCCAATAATCCTCCGACTGTGGCACATGTTGATCAGGCATTATCTTTTTCACATACTAGGCAATAAAACTTTTACTATCAAAATTATCTCTTTTCACAAAGGTTTTCAAATGAAATCTCTTAAATTCTAACTCAAGATTTAGTGCATCAGAAACATACCTACAACTGTAATGGCCTAAATCAATAGGAAAAATTCTACTTGTACCAGAATCTTCTCCATAATCCTTTACAACATAGGCTAACTGCCTGGAAACTTCAATCAAAACATAGTAGTCTGAAACATATCTAGGTAGCCTAAAGGGTTCACCTTTAAAACCTCCAACCCTTATGTAAGTGAAGTGATTTAATTGAGTAAAGAAACTACCATAGATTTTGATTAGTTCAACCACTTCTACTGACTTTCTTCTGTGCAAATTATCTTGTAACTCAAAAGTCAACATCCCAGCAAAAATGTCATTCCAGCGAAGGTAATTATCAACATGTCCTTTTTGGGTCAAATGGGGGTGGTATTCATAAAACTTTATACCTTGAACCCACTTTGCATGGAATAGTCTAGACCACTCCCTCACACAAGCTAGCATATATAGCAGATATGAAGACATATAGAAATTTGACATCCCAATGTAATTGCTCAAACCCTCATGCAACCTTTCTGCAATAACGGTGCCCCAGTCAATGAACCAGTTTTTGTCGAGAGTCACTTGGATGAAGAAATACATCCAGTCTTCTCAATAGAAGGAGTGTGAATTTCTCCTAACTCTGCTCAACATTATTACCAAATCCCTAATTCCAGGAATCAAATGCTCTCAGGTTAATGACCTTGGCAATCTTGAACCGCCCTTTTGAAACTTCAGAAGCCAATTCCATGCAATAATGGTTCTGTAGTACTTCTTCTTCTTAGAATAAACCCCATAAGACTTGCCAATAGTCCAATCCTCATAGGGTTCCCGATGTGGGATACCCATGGAAGCCATTACTGTTTGTCTATCAATAGACAACAAAACCTCACCATTATTTTTCCTAATGCATCTATTAGCTTTATCATAGTGATTCATGCACTCTAAAACCAACTCAAGACAAGGGGCAGCTGTAGGAAATGTTGTTGCTTCCAATAAACCACTATGTGCGATGTCTTTTATCATAGAATCAGCAACTGGGTTGCTTACTCTTTCTAAGAAAACATCTAAATCTAATTGAACTAAGGCTGTATCAGCCAGCTCTGGTAAAGAACTTACAAGAGAAGAAGAGTTTATTAATTTAGGCAAAGTAGGCCTCATGCTTAACCCGTAATCTTTCCCCCAATCACCCAGACAAAGAAGAAAATAGGTAAAACAAAAACAAGCATCTTAACAATATATCCAAATCTTTTAAAAACTGTAGCAATTAAGAAAGTCGTTGAACATACCTTCCTCTGTCATTTGCAAAACCCCTGTCGCAGTCTAGGTTCCTCCTGCTCCAAAAACTCTTCTTAAAACTTATTCACAAATGATAATCTCGACAAGATAATTGCTCAATTTAAAATAGCCGAGAAAATCTTACCCATGATTACCCCAAATTTTCATCATTACTCTTCACTCGTGCGACACCACTCTAAAATGATCGCGATCGAGCATGCATTTAATAACAAGTCACTTCATATCTGAAAACATGGATTTCCACGCCATACTTGCTATTAATGACAACTTTCAAATTATTAAGAAAGAATATTCCCTTTTCTGCCGCCATCAACCGTATCTCAAAATCTACGCCGCCACCTCATGAAAAGTCACATGATTTCCAAGAAATCAAATATCGAACCTTGAACCGTGAGGAACAATCAGCAACACAAAAACACAAACATGACAAATATTGAACTTTGAACATTGAACCAAAAGGTTCAAGTTCAAGGTTCAAGCAATGCTAAACACCAACAAAGACTAAAAAAGACTTATGAAGCCGTGTTGGAAAATAAACTTTTAACATGACACCCATTGAACTTTGAACCTTGAACATAAAGAAAATAACGAAGACTGGATTACATGGAGAATTCAAAGCACACAATGTGACCAAAGGACCAGTTAGGGACATGAGTCAATAAGGCAACATATAGAATGAAATTTTTTATATGTACTGCCAACACTAAGAGAGGAGAGTGAGATAGAGAGATAGAGAGAGAGAGAGAGAGAGAGAGAGAGAGAGAGAGAGAGAGAGAGAGAGAGAGAGAGAGAGAGAGAGAGAGAGAGAGAGAGAGTCAAAGATAGATAGAGAGAATGCGATAGAGACACCTAAGAGAGGGGGAGAGAGAGATAGGGAGTGGGGGAGATATAGAGAGATATAAGAGGTTGATGGAGGGATTTAGAGAAAAAGAGAGACCTAAGAGGTGGAGGGATGGAAGGTGTGAGAGAGAGAGAAAGAGAGGGTGAGAAATAGAGAGAGTCTGAGTGAGAGAGAGAAAGAGATGGAAGGAGAGTACAAGATACAAGAGAGAGAGGTACAAAGAGAGGGAGAGAGGGAGAGAGTGAGAAAGAGAGGTAATGAGAAAGGGAGAGAGGGAGGGGAAGGAGAGAAGGAGAGAATGAGAGAGAGATACTCCCAAGAGAAGGAAAGAGTGAGATAAAGAAATAGACGATGAGAGGGAGAAACTTCAGAGAGAGAGACTTAAGTAAAAAAGAGAAAGGGAGGGGGGGAGGTAGGGAGAGAGTGGGAAAGAGATACACTTGACAGAGGAGAGTGAGATAGAGAGATAGAGGAAAAGGGAGAGAGACTTAAGAGAGAAAGAATGGGAGAGAAAAAGAGGTAAATAGAGAGAGAGAGAGAGAGAGAGAGAGAGAGAGAGAGAGAGAGAGAGAGAGAGAGAGAGAGAGAGAGAGACTTGATAGAAGAGGACAAAGATAGATAAAGGTTGATAGAGGTTGATAGCCAGAGACTTGATAGAGAGAAGGAGAGAGGCTTGAGAGAAAGAGAAATGGAGCGAGAGGGGGAGAGAGAAAGAGAGTTAGAGGGAAATAATTACTTGACAAAGGAAGAGAAAGGGAGGGGGAGGGAGGGAGAGAATGGGAGAGAGAGAAACCGAAGAGAGGGGGAGATATTTGAGAGAGGGAGAGAGAGAGGAATAGATGAAAGAGAGAAAGAGGGTGAGGGAGATGAGAAAGAGAGGGAGAGATACTTGAGAGAGGGAGAGGCCTAAGAGACAAAATGGTAGGGGTTAAGAAAGAGAGGGGGAATGTAGGGAAGAGACGAGAGAGATAATGCTGATTACTGAAATTTGATTAAGTTTGAAATTTATAATCTATACTCAAAAAACTAGAATCTGAATTATAACTCTTAGAGATATGGAACCACTCTCAAACATCTTGACAATATATACATAAAATATAACTTAAAGTATAATAAAGATAAATGTTATATTTTATGTATATATCTTGTCAAAAAACCTAATGGAATGCTAAATGAATTGCATACAAGTCCATATTACTAATTTAAATTTTATTGACAGACAAATGCATACATGTTTTACAAACTAAAACCGCATACGGGGTTTTAGTTTATAAACCATGTATGGGGTTTTAGTTTCTAAACCACGTACACAGTTAGTACACTTTAAACCCCGTATGTAGTTTAGCTTTGGTTAGGCTCGACAAAACGAGCCTAAACGCGTATAGGGTTTTTTAAATTTGAAATACCCTGTGCACATTTTGTGTTTTTTCATGTTTTAATAGTCTTTAATCATTTATTGATATATTTAATGTTAGATATAGTCTCCCCCCCCACCCCTCCCCCTTGTCTCTCTCTATATATTAACAATTCATAAACAATAAACATTTGTAATTAATAATATATAATATTGTTAAATTCTAATGATTTATGAGAACAAATTTTAATTGATTAATGTTTATTTTCAAAAGAATGTATCTAAGTTATGATAATTTATTATTAAACTAAGGATAATACTTAGTTTTAGAACTTACATTCTTAGTTTTTTAACAACAAAGTTATTTAGTTGAACTCATCATCTCATATTATGTTTAAGAAGAAAAAAGGGTATTAAATCAAGTGTAGAAAATAAAATTGCACATCCTAACAATTTTTAGGCTATCTTGATTTGATTTCTTGGATATATAATTTGACTTTTTTTGCACTCCCCAACTACTCTTCTTAAACTTCATAGTCAAACATCAATTTAGCAATTCACACCTCATCAACATTAAAATGTGATTAAATTATGTCTTATTTTATTGACCAAAATTAACTTGGAACTAAAAAGATAAGTTTTTCCTTATTTTACTGGTCAAATTGACCTTGAACTGTTGAAATAGATGATATTTAATGTTCCACATAATTTTACTTAGAGTTTATTTTTATCTAATTTTCAGTCATTCACTCACCTTTAATACATTATCAAGGTAACTTTCAAATTTACTGACATTTCCTAAATCTAAGAAATACCAAAAAATTCAAATTACAATCCAAATCTTAATCACCAAAAATAACAAGTCAATACAAATATCCATTATCTTACCAACAAATTCAAATTCCATCATATCAATCCTAATCTCAAAAACAAGAAGTCATTACTGATATCCATTTTCTTACCAGCAAATTCAAATTCAAATTGATGATCCTAATCCCAGAAACAACAAGTCCATACAAATATCCATTTTCTTACCAGCGAAGTCAAAAATAGGAGGTGCTTGCGACATACATTATAAATTAAGCTTCTAGAGAAGTTAGAAAAGAAATAAATAGTGAAAATGGGTGGTTGCAAAGATTCAAAACATGTGACGTGCCTCATGACTTTCTACCATTGAGAAATACCGCATTCGTTGCAAATCTGTGTGCACTCAATGAGTGTTACCAAGGAAAATCCTATTCCTTTAGTGTAATCACTCTATAAATACCATGCATTCCCTCATACACCACACCCCAATCCACTCAAAGAGAAGGGAAGCGTTTCTAAGAAGAGTTGTAGCAGAAATCTTAAGATAAGAGAAGATGGTGGCAGGAAGTTTCAGTATTGAGATAGAGTCTCCAGTGGAGGCAAAAAGGCTGTGGAAAGCAACTGTGGACACCCACAACTTATTGCCAAAGCAAGCACCAGGCCTCATATCGGGCATCACACTTGTTCAAGGTGATGGAGGAGTTGGCACCATTCGACACGTTAAGTTCACTCCAGGTAACATTTTGGATTAATAGGTTTAAGTTGTACTTCGTATAATAACACCTGAAGATATTGTTTTTATTAGATAAATGCTTTTCGATGGAGTTAATGAATCAAAAGAACAAGAGATATTGTTGCTAATACGAATTGTTGTTGCAGCCAACAAGGATTTTAGCTCTGTGAAAGAGAAAGTGGACTTGATTGATGAGGCCAACTTGGCTTATGGTTACAGCCTTGTGGAAGGAGGAATGTTGGGGGAAAAAGTGGCGTCAGTCAGCCACAAGATTAAATACACCTCTAAACCAGGGGGTGGATGCAATACGACATTTACCTGCAACTATGATACCCTCCCTGGTGTTCCCCATAATGAAGCCAAAATTGAGGAGATCAAGGTCAACTACACTGGTTTGTTCAAGCAGGCGGAGCAATATCTTATTGCCAATCCCACTTTATACTGTTGAAATCATCACGATCCCCCTCTTTCTCAATGGCAGCAGTGCCACTTGCTCAATAAAAACTTATGTGTATCGCACAGTGATAAAATTACCAGGATTCCTCTCTTTCTCAATAAAAATATGTCTTAGGGAAATAGTAAAGTTCGTGGAACTTTCTCAATGTTGGTTTAGAATCTAGCTATAGTTTGGCTCAACAATAGTAGTCTCCTTCCAATTAATTAGAAAAAGAAAACAATATGTGTACTTGTTGTAATAACGAGGCAGAGTCAAAAAGTGATGCTTTCTTAAGTATTCAGTTATGGTCATGTAATTTTGAAATATAAATATATAGTTTGTCTTATGGTCTTTATAAAAAAAAGTTTCATAAATATGGATAACATAAGTGATGTATATATAATTTGAGGTGAATAAAAAATAAACTAGCATACCTATATTTTGAAAAATCTATGTAAAGAACATCAAGAGATATCAGTTTTGAATTGTCTATTTGCTTTAAAAAAACAAGTGAAATCCAGAAGAAAAGGAAGATATAGTTCTAATCTTATTTCAACTATAGGCGAGCTACTAAAATTCTTCGGACTGCCATATAAACTGTCCTACACTCTACACAACTAGACCTGCAAACACTTATCATATTATTCAACTGCTCAACCATTCGGCCTACATTTTGGAGCAATAATTACTCTATTCTTTATTAAAGTAAAATAATTAAATTTACTCTTGCAAAATAGTCTAACCTTCTCCATTCTTCTCCATTCTTCATAGAAGTACTAAATAACTGATTTTTAAAATAAGAAAATATTTTTGAACTATTGAACCAAGAACATAACATAATTTTGGTAAAAATTAAAGAGGCTTCTTAATAATTTGCTTAACTGTTTTCAAAAAGTTCTTTTATAAATAAGTTTAAATTTGATTTTTTTAATCTTAAATATTGGGTTTGAATTAGGCTATACTAATCTTTCATTCTATTTTTGTAAGTGGAATGTCTACCCCACACATATCTTGTTGGTGCAAACTGGTACCTACCTCATATCAATCCTAAAGTTACTTGAATTTTTTTTTCTCAATGAAATCTCCGAATCTTTGAAAGTTGGACTCCTTATTAAACTTTGTGATTTGAAATTTTAGGTAAGAACACACCTTAACAAATAATTGATTTTGGTCTTATCACATGAGTAAAGCCACTCTTTGCAATAATTGGATTTGACATAACACTAGGGCTTCTATATTGTTCTTGGCCTCTAGGTTTTGTGTCTTCTAGTTTGGGTTTGAGACAATGAATCTCAGAATTGGAAAGGGCAATTTGAACATGGGGGGAGATAAAAATAGAGTTGAGCCGTCCTCGTGCCAGAAGTGGGAGAAAAATAAGGAAATGTGGATTGAGATTTCAAATGGCGGACTTGTCCCATACCTCAAAAAATTGCATGGACAAGACCCTAGGGCGACATAAGGGTTTGTTAAGGGCTAGAATAAAGGCATTCTTAGTGCCTACGGTGCATAGTTCAGAATTGATGAGGAGTTTATAGCAGAAATAATTGGGTTGCATATGGAGGAGAATAAGTTTTATAGAGAGCGCAAGGCAACAGAGGAAGCCCTTTCTATTTTCTTTGATAAACAGAGCGAAAGAGACAGAGTTAGGAAAATGGCTGATGGGGGCTACAACAAAAAAAGACCCAATGAGCCTCTGGGTTGATGTATTGGAGGTGATTATGAGGTACATTACCTTGGATGGTCATTTTATCAATATTTTCTCCTATCATTTTACTATTTTGAACCACTTTAGACATGATAGGAAAATTTCTCTACTTTTTATTTGCTTTCTTCTTTGGAGCATGGTCTTTCTAATCATGCTAAAAATAGTGAAAACCCTATTTTACATGAGGGGCTTATCCTTCTCATTATGGAGTATGCTAAAATGAATGAAGTTAAGCCCTCACCTGTCCAAAAAATTGAAAGCATTCTGAATCCCTCAACTAACCCTGATGTGCATGTTGTGTTGGATACCGAAATTAAGAATGAAAAGGGGCTGGGTGAGATGGCTATAGATTGGCATGACCTTCAAGTACCGAAAGATGACTAAGAGTATTGGCCCTCTGATGAAGAGCCCCCCCCCAAAAAATCTACTCCTGGCACTAAGAACAATAGAAAGAGTAAACCCCCCCTAAAATTGCAGCCAAAAAGAACAAAAACCCTCTTCCAAGCCCCATGGGATGGGTCATACTAGCTCTTAAAAGAAAAAGGTGGGGAAGTCTGTGGATATAAAGGACAAAGAGGATAATGAGATTAAACTGGATATTCCTCTTAACCTAGACCAGGTGGACCCTGATAACAATAAAAATGATAAGGCAAATATTGACATGCTACTAAATAACTCCACCTCTAGTCTAGAGAAGTTCTTTCATTGGGTGATCAGTGAAGTTCTCTTCATCAAACAAGGCATAATTGATATTATTAACACCTTCACTAAGAAATCGATGCCTGATAAAATTGATAAGCTCCTTAAAATAACTCAAAAAATGTTTGAATACTTTAAGGTCATGAAAACCGAGCATGAAGCTAGAATTGCCAATTTGGAGAAAGGAATGGAAGAGTTAAAGGGAACTCTTAGTGTTATGGTTGACATCAATAAAGAATAAATGAATAACAATGTTGAAGGTCTCAAAAAGATGAATGAGAAAATTGCAATTCATAAATCCCATCCATTCAACAATATCCCGCCATTTGTTGTCAAATCTAAAAGAAAAAATCTGGATACTAATCCAAAGGGATCGAAGGTGCAAGTGTCTACTGGCCCGTCTACCAGGACCAGGAGAAATAATCAAGATAAAAGTATCACCAAGAGCATCATGGAGGAGTTAGAAGGTATCAACAAAAATACTATTGAGAAAATTTTTGAGCTTATGAAAGCTCTTGCTAAGTTTATTGTAGGTTTGCCTAGGGCTTTATTGTTGTTTTTTAGTTGGGCTTTATGGGGTGTTTCCCTTGTTTATGTCTATGTTTTTCTATTGGTTCTTGATTGTTTAGCTACTGTTTTTCCTATTCTATTTTTGGATTTGCGTTTCGGGTCACTGTAATACTCATTTTATCTTAATCAAAACCAAATAATTGATTTTGGATTCTTTTCTTTGAGATTTTAGTTAAAGACTAGGCTCCTTTGTAATTCATTCTAGATGGATTTTATTCTAGGAATCCACAGATTTAAGCCTATAGTCCCATCACCAATCAATCATGAAAACAAAAAAAACATAAAAATGAGCTATTAGCTATAACAAATATATTCAAGTACAAAATTCTCTCATTTTCAGGGCAAGTACTTAATAGTGCAAGATTGAAAATTGTTATAACATCTAAGTGAAAGATTGTTTATAGAAGTCATGCTTTCAATATAATTTATAAACTTATTAGTTAATTCACAATGAATAGAAGCTATAAAATGCTTAATGCATATTACCTAATAGCTATTTATGAGGAAACAAAGCATTGTATTCCAGGGTATATAAATTACCATATATTTCTTGAAAAGGCTCAGGCTTACTTTCTTAATTCACCATAGCTTTAATAGTTGAAGTGCAAGACAAAATAATGGTTGTGTAAAGAACATTATGATTTATGATATCACAATTGGCATGAGATCAATATTTTGAAAGCACTTAGGGGAAGAAGGTTCCACTATTGTTTCTAAATAATTAAGCATAATTGAATAACTTTAAGTTATGTAATGAACTTCAATATAAGTGAGTAATGTCATATGAGTTTTGTGGTGCTCAATAAATAAATGGTTAAAAAACATGTATGCCTTAGTCCTTTTAAATCATTTCTCTTAAAAATGTTGAATATGATGCTTTCTATGTAAATTGTAAATCATTTAGAACTAACAGGTGTTAAAAGAGAAGCTACTTCTATTGAAAAAATCTATGATTGTAGAATTAAATACATATGTCAAATATATTTCACTTAAAATGTTGATCTTTGCTTTTATTTGGAAATCTTTCAAATCTGATTGGTATTAAAAGAGAAATTACTTCTAGTAAGGAAATTTAAGGAGGAGATCAAATGCCAATTATAGAGTACAAAGTATCAACCCCAAGATGGCAACTAAGTTATATTTCCTGAAAAAATATTTAAGAGTAAAGATTTCAAAAGACCTCCGATGACCTCCAATCTCAAGGCATGTAGTTGTTATATTAGAGTTTATACAAATTTAGCTCCAAATGTTTTTATTTTTTTATTTCCATAACCTTCCTTGGTAGTAGCAGTGTCAAGAGATTCATAAAGGTCCAACAATTCTATAGAATATGTAGCTAATATAGACTCCAAAGAAGCAAAGGCTCATTCATGATCATAGCCAATAGCCACTAAAACATCCTCTATCAAGCCCTTATCAGCACAAGAGTGTAGACCCTTCAATTTCTCAACAATTAAGTTGGTTTCGATTAACACCATCTATCAGGATCATTTTTTGCACATCAATGCTAGGTAACGATGTACTTTGATAAATTCAAATCACATTCTTTGACTCAAAAATAAATCCTTTGACAATATCGGGGAACCTAGTAGACATAAAGGTAATATCCTTACAACAAAACATTAGTCATATCAACATTCGTTTGTTTGTCTCGAACATTAGTCTCCATAGTTAGGCCTATGTGATTAGGGCTAGAAGAATTTTCATTGGGTATCAATGGAGGGAAAAGAGTCAATGTCAATGCTATCAAATTTCTCTATTTAAGTCTGCTTCAAATCAAATGCAACTCATCTTGCAATATTAGTCTTAACACCCTTCCTCTATCCCTTGGCCCTCATGGGATCAACGATGTAGCCAGACATGGGGGGCTACTTCAAAATTAGGCTTTCTGTAATGAGATCAGGTACAAATCAAAACCCAGCAGGTAATTTTGAACTGAAGAAAATCGAGACTAAAATCTTTAACAATTTGTCGACTCGATCAAATTAATTATAAAGTGTTTATGGGTTAACTTGTAGGGAAATTAAATAGATTACCTCACTATTGAAGTGAAACCACAGAGACAAATCTATAGGCCTCACACAACCCAAATAATAACAAGAAAAATTGGAAGCTTTTTGAGTGCTCTTGAATTTTGTTCAAACATTTTATCAAACAGTTAGTTTGAATGTTCTAAACTAAAAGATGGATTATTCAATAAAATTGTGTAAATTGTAAAGAGAGCGCAAAAGTTGTTGCTGCCTTTGATTTCATCATTTTAACAAACGGCCTTTGCAAGTGTGGTTCCTGCACCACCAATGGTTGTAACTCCAGCCACATTTACTCCATCTTCCAGCAAAATGTTCTTCACATTCATTATGTGTTTATCAAAACCTAGAAAGCCGATGGGCATATTTGGTGGGCCATAGGTTCTCATCTTGTTGTGAAATCTTATTGGCCAAAATTGACTTTGAACTATTGAAACAAATGATATTTAACATGCTACATTAATTTGTTTAGAGTTTATTTTTATCTAATTTTCAGCCATTCACTCACCTTTAATATATTATCAATTAACTTTCAAATTAACTAAAATTTAATAAATCTAAGAAAGACATAAAAATTCAAATTACAATCCAAATCCTTATCCCAAAAACAACAAGTCAATACAAATATCTATTTTATTACTAGTGAATTCAAATTCCATCATATCAAATTGATGATCCCAATCTCAAAAACAACAAGTCAATACAACTATCCATTTTCTTACCCACCAATTCAAATTTCATCATATCAAATTGATGATCCTAATCTCAAAAATGATAAAATCAATACAAATATCCATTTTATTACCAGCCAATTCAAATTATATCATATCAAATTATGATTCTAATCCCAAAAATGATAGAAAGACCCACGAATTCAACTTCCGTCATATAAAATTGATGATCCTAATCTCAAAAATAATGTACTTGACACGTACATTGTAAATAAATAAATAATGAAATGGATAGTTGCAAACATTCAGAACATGTGACGTGCCTCATGACTTTCTACGGGCGCGTCTATTCTAGCTCCAAAAGTGACCTGTCATACCAACGACATGCATCGACATACATGTCCGAGACATGCATACCATGCCAATTTGCTGCAGCAGCCAGACCCATAGTATGTGACATGGAGTTGTCGTGGGCTCGCTGGTTTCAATCGTCAGGCCCCACGCAAAATTATGTGGACATGCCGGAGGACGGCTATGGCTCGCTTACTGGTTAGCGGCGGTGTTTTGTGCATAGCATGCATATTAAAAGCTAGAAAAAAAAAAAACCACTAACAACTGTAGAAACCGCGTTTGGACGAAATACGGACGGGAAAAAGGGGGCGCAAGCTTTAAAAAAAGCCATAAAATAAAGAAAAACTGCCGACGATTTAAGAAACGATGTTCAGATGGGATACCGATGGGAAAAAGAGGGCGCTGCTTTCAAAATATGTACCTTCGTCAGAAAATGTGGTGCAATTTTATGCCTAACGTGGAAAAAAGAAGACTAATGTGTGATTAAAATATTATTGTTGAAGGGTAGGCTGCGAGTCATTGTTGAAGTGCTCTTGTTGAAGAAGCAAGAAACCACTCATTGTTGAAGGGCTCTTGTTGAAGAAGCAGACTGCGTTGTTGAAGGGCGTCTGATTGTTGAAGCAGGCTGCATTTTTGAAGGGCGTGAGGTATGTAGAAATCCACCTCTAAAAGTCGTCTTTTTCTTGTTTATGTTTGGATTTTATTTAAAATGATGGACGCCTCTATTCTGGGTTTGCATTGTTTGTTTTCATTTCTTGTTTTGCTTTATATGTAGTGCAAAAATTTGCCTATTTTGGAGGCAGAATAGGGAGAAAATTTGCTTGTCTAACCATCACGTTAGGGTTAGAGACCACGTGGGACACGTGTATGCTGGCTCCAAAAATCCTTACATTGCAACTCCCGACTAACAAGCCATGGTAGTCCGGTAGTGGGTCAGACCTTTTGAACAACCTTTTGAACTGTAGGTTGTGCGGCCACGGCTAAGCCAGGCCGTCCGTGAATCTGCAAAGGCGCATGACATGCCATTTTTTTTCCAATTTGCCATTTTGCGAGGCCACAGAAAAAGGCAAACATGCAGTCCACGAATTAGCGAAGGCATATAACACGCCATGATAGTCTAATTCATCGTTTCATGAGGGCATAGAGAAAGGTGGAAACACAGTCCGTGAATCATTGAGGCCAAAGAATATCTTTGTGACTGCAGATTTTGGATTGGACGGGTGGGATTGGGTTAGAAGCCGCCCCACAGTTAGAATGTGCATTAGGGTTAGCCGCGTTAGGGTTACAAGCCGCGTTAGGGTTAGTGACATTAGGGTTAGAAGGCAGGTTAGGGTTAGAAGGCATGTTAGGGTTAGCAACGTTAGGGTTAGAAGGCGGGTTAGGGTTAGCCGCATTAGGATTAGAAGTGGTGTTAGGTTTTTGGCCGGTCCCGTTTGGCCGAAGCTATTTTGGCTCCAAAGCGGATGCGTCTGTTCTGGCTCCAAAACGATAGAATGGATTTACTAACACGCGTGTTAGGGCTGTTGTGGCTCCAAAATGACAGAATGGATTTACCGTCGATTTTGCAATAAATGGTTGTGATTGACTAAAAAATTGTTATCGCGTTGTATGAAAGGTCCGACGGTGCAAAATGTGTGACTAAAACGCGTGTTAGTCAATTCATACTACCGTTATACATTATTTCCCCGACGAGTTTCTTTTCTCTATAACCTTCACCGATGGATATTTTCACTATTGCGCTTATCGGTATAAGTCTAACCAATAGCCTCATTGGTTATCGGCAGTTCAATTTTCTGCTTTTGCCACTTATGTTCACTATACCGATGAGCCTTATCGGTATATACTTCTTCGATATAACCGTCGTTGAATCCATACTATAATCGGCGAGACTGATGCCGATAGGTCTGACCTTGGATTTCCATGCATGCTTATCGCTATATGATATGCCGATCAAAAGCTAGTATTTTTTGCCTAAGTGTTTTTATCGGGGTAGCCCGATAGTGCAAATTTCCATTATTTGTAATTTTTATTCCTCTTGAGGACAAAAAAGATTAATAATCAAATAGGAACTTCTTCCATTCATAAGGGCTATGCCTTTTCTCATTATGCTTCCCGAGATGCTATATAAACTTACACCTTGGCAAGACTCGTGTAAAACGCCCGACTAACACGTGTTAGTCAATCCGTACTACCGTTTTGGAACCAGAATATCCCTCCCTCCAAAATGGACGCATCTATTTCGACTCCAAAATGATAGTACAGATTGACTAACACGCGTGTTAGTCGAGCGTTTTCCACCATTGATTTTGCAATTAATGGCCGCTATTGATTAACTTGTCGCTAACACACTATACGGAAGGTCCGCTTTGGAGCCATAATAGATGCAACCCTCCAAAATGGACCTATCGTACATCGTGTTAGCCTTGTGTTAGTCAATCACTGCTCATTGATTGCAAAATTGATGGTGTAAAACATGCGACTAACAGGCGTGTTAGTCAATGCGTACTACCGTTTTGGAGCGGTCATGCACGAAATTGTGAAAGCAAAAAAATGCGCCTTGTTAGTCGATATCGGGATGAAAATTTCTATTAGCTGTGTGCATCATATGAATCCAAGGTCTTCGTAGGATAGCATGGTATGGATATGTGTAAGTCTACAAAAACGTCCACAAACTATGGTGCAGAATACAAGTACTTAGATTATAGAATAACATGGAACATGTGGTAGATGAATTTAGTTATTAGAAAGCACTAAAAAATTACTGCATAGGTTGATAAAAATTCAAATATTTTATAGATGTCGCTGTTAGTCTGACAGATTTGCATGCTTGTTTGGGAATTACAGGTATCTTGATTCCAAATATGGAGGTCAACTTTTCTTTAGAGACAAGCAAAACACAGGTCACATTTTGGGGAGGAATAGGTCACGTGAATAAGGAGGAATAAGTCAGAGAAATCATGAACAAGTGTGTCAAGAAGGAATGACTAGGGGGAAAGGACGTTTTATTAGGTTTGGCACGAGACATGGATGACTTTGAAAGTGTGGAAGGAGCGTGGATTCACGTGAGTGAATTCACTCCTCCCTTGCGACCGTTCTTTCTCTGGAGTGCCACATTCGATAAAGAGGCGAGAAGAAGTGTAGCATAGGCTGGAATGCATGGTATTGTGCAATACCTTGAGATGGTCGATGTCTGGCAAGCGCGTGTGGAGATGGAAAAATGAGAAGAAGGGTTGTGTGCTGCAGTTCAACGAAGGCTCCAACAGGGAGACAAAAATGAACCAAGTGAGGAACATGGAAGTGATGGATGTGGAAGAGGGCACGATGACTATTCACGTGGAGTAGTGAGATGGAACATATAGCATTTTTTGAATCAAGGACTGTGTTTTTTTTTTGAAATGTTTTTGAATGTGTTATGTATGGAGCATTATGTATATCGACTTCAATAGTCTAGTTAGCTAGCTGTGGAGGTTTTTATTTTAGAATGCAAACATTTTTAGAATTAATATAAAATATGGCTTTACCGGACAAAAATAAAAATTGTTGACAGCAATTGATGCTCTTATCTTCCCTGTTTTGAAATTGTTCTATAACATCAAATTCAAGCATTTCAATATATATGACTACAAATAAAATTAAATTCTTGTAGCACAATTGAGTTTCTATTCTGGCTTGGTAAGAAATTGGTGGATTTCAATATATATGGTGAAAAAGAATAAAAAATGTCTTTTGATTCTATGTGCATGAAATTGTTCTCTATCTCATATTCTATATTCTATATTCCGGATATCAATTCCAATGTTACTATATACAATTCCCAAGATGGGATATCAGTCGTAGAGTTGGCTTGAGTTAGAAGTGTTGAATGGTTAGCTACAACAAGCTCACATCTAGAGGGACCAACTCAAACACTAATGATGTTGTTGCTGGTCCATTTACTTGCGTTATGATTGTTCTTTATGTGTGTTGACGATTGGATGATTTACTATCGTTGTTGACTTCTACATCTGATAATTTACTCTGATTACAAACTATGAATCAAAATAAATGTCAATCAAGCTCAACCTTTTACGTATCCACTCCCAACATTCCTACGATAATGCAATGGGGAATTGTAATAATAAATTATCCAACATTTCTTTGTGGAGTTCAAAAAAAGATGATACATGTTTTTCAAGCCTACTTTCTCTTTCCTATGAGTTCAACAAGTGTAATAATTATATTCATATTTTCATTGCGTATTTTGAAAAAGATGATACATAACTTATTTTTAACTTCCTTTTATAACCTCCCTTATTCAATACCATTGAAACATCTCATATAATTTTAGAGAATAATAATAAACAATATCTTGTAGCTCCTCATGAGTGATGGGGAGAGGTTGTCAAAGAGAGTCACACCTTACTCAAAAGGTAGTTGGATAATGTTTTAGTGGGCTCCTATCATTCTTCGCTTGTCATTTAACAAGTCAAAAAACACAAACTCTCTTGGAGTGCTCCCTATCAATTTGTGCTCAATAGTTGCTTCCGATTGGTTTTTGGGAAATTACTCAAAATTAACTCAAAGAACCTTCCAACACCTTTGGTGATATGACTACCCTTTTGGACAAACTTTTGAATCCACTAGGGTAGACAATCTGGTTTGTCCGTATTGGTACAAATCCCAAAAATGGCAATTTTGAGGGGTTTTGAATTAACAGTCTTCTTCAAAAGGTTTAAATGGTTTCTGCACCCTATCACACCTCTGCCTGTTCAATGAGACTCTTTCCTACATCACATTTCCATTCCAAACACTTGGCACATTCACAACTTCACAACCCTGCAAGTAAATACAATGTTTTCCATCATTTTCCTAACTGGGCTATGACTGAGCTCGCCTAGGAAATGATGGAAAGTTGCTTCTAAAAAACTTCTAGGCCATTACAAAACATATTTACACTGTACAATGGTTCCATCACTTGAATCGCAAGGGTCATTGAGAAAAGTTCACGGGATTTCAAGTTGAAACCATGAGTACTGGGCTCTTGAATCCTTTCTCAGGCCGAGAGCAATACAAATTTGTAAACACACCTCAAACCTGCACTAAAATAAATTACAAACACCTCCTAAGCAATAAAATAACATACACTAAACCACCAAAAAAAGAACACTAGCAAGGTCAATCCATTTGGTACGGACTGCTGCTACAAAAATGACAAAATTACAAGGTAAAATCTGGAAATTGTCTTCAAAATCTATTCAAAATTTCCCACAAATGTTCCAACCCATGTACAATAATTCTTAGAGAATTTTATATGCCATTTTGATCATAACCAACTCTTCATCAGTTTCCTAACCACTAATTTTCTCAAAAATGCAAAGTTACTCAAAAAGTTGCAAAAAGTTGTCAAGCAACAATGACAACCTTTGCTCAAATGTGCATTTTTGCCTTTTATGCATTTTTACTTATACTAAACCTTCTAGGATGAATTCCTAACATTAAAATGACATTCCTAAATGCCTAATGAGGCTTTACAAGTCATTTTACATCATAATGCAAATTTATGCCATTTTAGGCTTACAAGGCCTCCTAGGCCAGATTTGAGAAAAGTAACAACCTAGGTGACAATCATCCTTAAAATGACTATAAAACACACATGTGGAACTATGAGTAGTCCATTATTCAAACACCTAATCCAAAATATGGATCATCACATCAAAATATAGAAAATGCATAAAAACTGGTTAAAAGCTAGCTGCTCCTGCACCAATTGGTGTCCAACTTACCTATTTCAAGAACTTTGGAGATTCAACATTATACATTAGGATTGTAATTAAATATTAGACTATCTAAACAAAAATTTAGAGATAGACTCATTTAATAGCATTTGAAAACCTTGGTAAATAGTTTCCTAACACCTCACTTGGTATGACCAATGTCTTTAGCATGGTCTTAATTTCCCTATCTCTTCCATTTGGTGGAACAAGATATTTTAGTATAATGAACTCCCTTTACTCTTCATCAAAATTTTTAAAGGAAAGAGGTTTTTTAGGAAAGGCATCTATATGTTTAAAGAATTGGGGGACCTCCCAAGCTCCAACAAACATCGTGAACCCACCTCAAACATGAATTTTTCCATAAGGCATTTGATATACATTGTGTGGAAGGATCCCAATAATGAACTCTAGAAATCAAAGGTTTATTGGTATTCCCAACTCACATATACATGATTACTCTATGCCAAACTTCTCAATGGCTGATGTATAAGATTCATTCAACCCACCAATCTTGTCCATTCTATAGGAAGAAATATTCCTCTAAGAATGTGTTTGATACTTTTCCCCATACCTCTCATGTTAGGAACTCCACTAGATCATCTTTCCTCACATTTTGTATCAAAAAGGTAATGTGGAAAGTTTTACATTTTGGTTTCATTGTGTTCTTTAATGTGGTATTGAAAATGCATAGGCAAGTGTTTATCAAGATTATTTAGAGGTCTATATGCATAGTTCTATTCTCTTTATATTTATATCCTCATTGTTAAATTTTGATATCTCTAATAAAATTTTGAATTTTGTAACACAAAAGTTTGCAACAAAAGCCTACAAGATCAAACAGAAAACTAGAACACCTTCCACAAATGGGAGTAGCAAGAAAAATGTGCCATATTCCTCAAAACGAAAGATTACAGAAATAATGATAAATGCATAAAGACTTTCTTTATAGAAAGCAAGAGATGCCCTAATCCTAAAATTAGGAGAACTAAAGTAGGATGACCTATATACGATGATGTTATTGGAGAGGCATCTTCTAACCTAGAGTATGCAACCCCTATTGATAGATATTGACCATTTGACACTAGGCTCAATAGGAATATGTCATGTGGTTTTAATGCCTAGAAATTGGGCTAATCTTATACTACTGATTGTCTTAGTTGAGAGATGGCACAAAAAGAATATCTCATTTCACCTATAGATAGGTGAGATGTAGGTGATGCTAGAGGATGTCTAGAGGATTCTATGGATCCCCATCTATGGATCATATGCCACGTATGACACATTTGGAGATAATAAGGGTTTGTGATGAGTGTTTGTGGATGAGAACTTGGATTCTTATGACAGGGAGTTTAGTTGGAGGCTAAAGGTATCCATATAATGGTCTCAGATTTTGTGTTGATAATGGATTTACATAAGTGGAAATAGAGGGGGACTCACAAATTATAATCGCCACAAAGAACAACTCGACACCCAATTGGAATCTTCCTCGCTATTTGGTTGATATTGCAATGAGCCTTAACCAATTTCAAAATTATAGAATTTCCCTCACTTTCCGCAAAGAAAACAAAGAAGCTAATTATCTAGCTAATGTTGGTGTCTCACTAGAATCATACACTGAGAAAATATCAACTTTTGACTGGCAGAATGAGCTGAAACAGATTGTAAAGGACAATTTGGTTGAATTGGTCTGCAAAGTCAAGTCAAAGATCGGCTAAGAAGCATGAAGGTACCCCGGCCATCATGGAAACTTTTGATGGGTAATTCTATGGCCCAAGGTGCACACATAACCAATGTGGATCTTGAGATCTCTTATGATTGCGTATCAGATGTTGGCGAATGTGGATTGGGCATGGGAGCTTCGTTTTAGCTAGAGGTAGGCCATACCTTAGTGGAAGGACAAACCAGATACCTCTATTTTTTCATGCGCTTTGGTAGATTGGTATCAGGCTAGTTAGATAAAGTACGTATGACCAGGGACTTGACAAGTTCTCAAAATAGTAAAGATATGTTGTTCGGATGAACCTTGATTGGAATTCAGGCATGTTTTGGTCTTTAGACTTCTATAGAAAGTCCAAAACTTCATATAAGGAATGGTTCAAATTGCCCCCTTTAGAATAGTAGGGCAATTAATCATGGGTGGAAGAGCCCTAGAAAATAGTAGGGGCCCTACCTACTCAGTTCAGATAAGCCTGGAAGTATTGATCTCAACCGATGGTGTATCATTTTGGTCTTAATTGCCTATGTAGAGAGGAATCAGTCTAGGCCCAATGGAGCCGACCATTTCAAGTAAACGATGTGGTCTTGAATGTTGTATGGTGGGTGGCTAATGGTATATTGGGCAGTAACTGACACTAGTGTGATGGGTTTGTTTATGAGGCTGTCATTTGCCCTATGACATATTCGATTCAAAGGAAGTGAGCATACAGAGGATCGACGACTTTGTCCATTTGTCTAATGGAAAAACCCTTAAAATGCCATTCTAGAGTTGGATTCTGATTGTTGGCATCTATTTTAACCACACCAACTACATCTCCTATGAATCAGAGGAGTTAGATAGTGAAGACGAAAAAAATTACCCAAAAAAGGGCAGCACGAGAGAGCAGGAAGAACTTCATCTAGGAGGCATGTGAGGTGTTTAGGGCAAGGGTCAGGAATGAGAATCTGGATCCCTTCCACAAACTACTCAACTCTGATGATAACTGGCTCTCGACATCACCTGCTGCCAAAGAAATGGAGATTGGAGAGAACATGACTATCATACTCCAACACATTGGGAAATAGTTTTTCTCTTTATCTGCAATTTCTTGTTTTGCATATGTCACTTCAAACTACACTTCTATGACCCTATTGCAGACAATAGGAATAATTTTGTAAAATTAGCAGTACCACTATTTTAGGTACTTACCCACTATGCTATAAAAATATCTTGTTATGGTAAATAGAAAAAGTCTCAGGTGACACTATGTTAGAAATGGCTCACCATTGTAGGTACATGGAGCACCTTTGATGGTCATTTTGCAGCTCACCTTGAGTCTACATGAGCTGCAGAAGCTTGTGATAAGTATGGATGATTGTCTCCTTCCAATATGCAAACCTAAACAATAGCATAAATCTCTGTCATATTTTAGGGATTTTCTTACCTTTGGGGTTGAGTTTATCTTGAACCAATATTTTGACATTTAAAGATGTCATTTTAATCTAGATGTACTAATGAAGAATGCTAGACATTACAATTTGTAAAGAACCAATGCTTCTTAGAGTTCTTGATGCCAATTTTTGAACACAATGTGTGTTAAGTATTGATGTAATCAAATACAAATTTTCTCTCACATGAAGTATTGATGTATACGTGTTAGTTTTTCCTTTTCTACTTTCTAGTAAAAAGCATACCCCTACAAAAGTTAAATTACATCAAACAAGGGAATTGTACCTCTAAAATTTAGAGGAAAATCACTTATTTAATAGTGATTTCTCCAGCTATTAGTTATATTTGTCTTTATTTTTTCGGTAATTCAAGTCATTTGAATTATTATTTTAAAAAGACAAATTTGTTTACTAATAATAGGGAATGGTTTAATGAATGGAAACAATGCATTAATACTTAATCTTTCAATAGTTACTGTTATACATGCAACAAGTTTGGTCATAAGGAAGCTAACTGCATATCCAATATAAGAAGTGGAAATGATCCACAAGACATTACATGTTATAAGTGTAACAAATAAAAAAAATATTAATAAGTTTTGCAGAGGAAATCATACCGTCTTTTCTTTCACAGAAGAAGGTTGATCTAACTCAAATAAAGAAGATGGAAAAGATGTAGGTTCAAATATTAGAAGAAAAGAAAGATGATGAAGTGAAGGATGGATCTGGAGCTCAAGATGGTACATATGGCTCTTCTAGAAACTAAATTAAAAGGGGTATCAATTCAGAGGAAGTTATGTTTGTAGATTTTTAGAACCCTTGAGAAGCAAAGATGTTGAAATCTTCAACATATTGGTATAACATATTGTGGACATGATGAATTGATAGTACTAAGTCCATTAGCTTAATTCCCAAAGCAAATGATCTTCTTGTAGAGGATTGCATTTAACATCATTCATTGTTTTAGCCCATGTAATGTAGCTTTGTGAAGTCATTTGTGCCAAGTGACCAATATCATGGCAAACACATTTGACATCAACCACTATCTCAAAACACTATCACACTGAAGATATCATCACTATGGCTGTTTAGTGTTGATAATATCTCTATCTTTGTCCGATATGTACAGGACCATGATGAGAAAACATCGAAAATGGCAGGACATTATGGTATTGGAAGTTCAAGATGCTGGTGAAGGTTTGGGTCATTTCTCTTCAAGGGATATTCAGTGGACGCCAATTTGTGTCGAAAATGATTCAACAATAGACCTCTGTGCACCAATTCCACTTGGTAGATTGGATGCATTCATCCGGGGGGAATCATTGTGTGAAGGTGTTGAAACCCAATTTCTTCGAAAGCGACAGAGTGAGCATGATAGTGCTGTGCTCAACACGCATACAACAAAGATGTATAGCTGGTTTGTACACACATTCTTTCCTATTCTTTGTCTATGTTTAATGACATTATGACTATTGTTGATAATACGAGAGTTATTTTTGAAGGTATTGGTGTTCATATGGACCAGGAGACAATAGGAAAAAGTCACCAAATAAGAAGCATGCCCGAACATATCAGAAAAAAGAGGTTGTACATGCCACTTCATTATTAAGGTGTTATATGGTAGGCCAGATGTGGCCATCTTTCATATTGAAGCAACCATTGCATGTAGACAAGAATGGTGAAGCTTGTCATGGCGTGGATGATACCAGCAATGAGCTGTGCTCCTGATTTGCACCAAACCTTTTGGATGGATGTAAAGAATATATAGAGAGGTTGTTGCTGATGGATGTGAGCGTTGATGCTATTATGGATAAACATCTTGATGATCCCATTTTTCATGACATATTGAAGAAGAGAGATTCATTCGTCACACACAAGGATGTTATCAACACGACGATGAGGGTCCATTCTATTTGGTCACGAAAGCATGTGCATGATGCCACTAGCATCTTAGAATGGAAAAAACAAGATGAGGCTAATTTCTTTTTTTTCCAGCATCCAGAAGGTGCCGACAAACCTTTCATTATGGGAATACAAATGTCTTGGATACTTGGCATGATGGTTCGATTCTCGCATGACTCAATCATCTCAATGGATTCGACATTTGCAACAAACAAACACGGGGTAAGTCTCTTCGAACTTAACCTATTTTCAAGCAGACAATTTGGTTTGTGGATGCTCATGATCTTCCTATTTGTTGTTTAAAACAATATAAATTGTATACGTGTCTCATATTCGACGAGCAGTAATTGGGGGTGCCTGTTGCATGGGTTGTGACATCGAGTAACAAGATCGAGGATATTCAGGTGTGGTTGATGGAGTTGCGGAGATGAGAAAAGGAAAAGAGGCCTGATTGGAGGATAAATGCATTTATCATGGATGATGCGAGTGTAGAGATTCATGCGATAGAGTAAGTGCAAGAGAGAAATGTTTGTCTACATGAAATCTAACATTATGATACGCTAGTCTACATTTTATTTCAAATGAGCAGGCTCAATTAAACGTTTTGTTCGTAACATGAGTGGTTTTGAATGTCATGTCATTCTTTATATTTGGAATGTGTGTCAAGCATGGTTGGAGAATGTGTACATGTATGCAACGAAGGAAAGAGAAATGGACATTTTTCACCGTCTAGGGCGATAATGATGGCAATGCATGAAAGTGAAGAGAGAACTGTGCAAGAGCTGCACACTTTCTTTACTGAATTTAGTGATCAACCACATTTTTTAGAGTACTTCTACAACACATGGTGCGAAGGAGAAGGCCGTATAGGTGAGTTGGACATTACCTTCGATTTGGCTTTATGACTTATTACCCATTTTGGTTGTCGTTTGGTAGTTGACATCCTACTACTATTTTTAATTTCTTTTTTCCTATTTTTTTTTGGCTAGCTATGTGGGCGAAAAACTTTAGGAATTTCGCTCATGCTAACCAGGACACAAATAATGCCATCAAATCATACCATTGAAAATTGAAGTCGCTGTACCTAAGAGATGATAAAAAGATATGCTCGAGGAGGATGGACAATTTGTATTTTATACTTGTGTATAAAGTGGAACCATTCTACTAGCATAAGCGAGAATTGCAGCATTTTGGATTTTTCAAAAACTACAGGTTGACACATTTGCAAACTAGTATGGAGAAGGAAAATGCAATTCCTGATGTCGATTTTGTTCCAGACGACACTACTTCTGGTTGGTACTGGGTGAAAAGTTAGTCCTCATGCAACTGGTATGTGGTTAGGAAATTTGGGGATCACTTCTACATCTGTGAATGTCCATGGAGTTTGTGAGGAAACATGTGCAAGCATGCGTTGAAGGTTATTGCAATGATGAACAATTCATTCCATGATTCACGTGTTCTGGGTAAGTGGATGTTCGTGAATGTTGATCTTTGCTAACTTAAAAGATGTGTAGTTCACTCTAAGATCTCATTTCATACAGATCCTATTCCTATATCGACTCCAACATCTACTAATACTAATGAAAACCCAACACCTGAACCTATCATCGATAGCATTTCAAATGCACATACAAATTTAGAGGACGTGGACACTGTAATGTGGAACGAAGCAAGTAGAAAGTTAAACATGTTGTCACAAACAATGCTAGGTTCAGGCGATAAACTAATGGCATTTGCAGATTGTCTGGATAGGTTCATGGTTGATCTTCAGAATGTCGGTGCCATGTCATTTGATTTTAGTCCCTCTAGCGATGCAACCAATACAACCAATGAATGTATGCGGCCTTGGTTTAGTGCAAGTCGGGTCCGTCATCGCAATCAGTGACAACATAGGCAGAGTGCTATGAGTGAGATTTGTCATGATGTTTAGCAACCTATCACGTTTGAGTTCCCCTTTGATACTTTTAGGAGGAGAAAGGAAAAGAGGCAATTGGACCAAGCACCAGAACCACATGTCCTTGCCACTGCATTGGTTGTGTCTAATACAGGTTGGTACTCTAGTGTCACCTGCAAGTGGTTTCTAAACATGTGAATGCTGCACGCGTTTATTTAGTTGTCATGTCTTGTAGTCGGTGAAAGTGATCCAAACTTATGTGTGATAGTGTTCGACACCCCCTCAACACCTGGCCATAGGAGTTATCATCGACGATTGGCTTTTTATGGTCTTTTACGTGGACGGGGATCACAAAATGATCCTCATTGTTGCTAATTTTGGTATTATTTGTTTAGATTAAGATTTATGTTTGTAAGTATGTCATATATATGCTTCATTTTTAGCCATTCTTCATTCAACCTGTTGCGTAATATGGAAAAACTTTTTTTTATTGTAGTTGCATTGTAATGTTTACTATTACTGTCCCTAACCATCTTTTATAATGTATCTTTGTATGCAGGTCCCTTTTTTTTGCCATTTTTTATCCCTCAATGGCTTTCACATACACGTTAGGCGATAGGCGCAGGTTCTATGCAACTTAATTTTAGTATTACGCTTTTATGTCTTCAATTTATTGAATGCTCTAGTTAAATAATTAATACTCTTATGGTGTGATTATGTCTTGCATTTTTTAGTGCTTAACACTCTTATGTCTTACATTTATTGAATGCTATAGTTATATTACTAACACTCTTGTCGTATGTATCTGCAGACTGCTACAGAGGTTGGCAGAGAATGATGAGGAGTCTGCGTTATTTCAGCACCTCTCGGATATCCTTATTACGGATATTATCCAAATGATAACTCCCAGATGGGCCTATGAGTGGACTGTTCGAATTGGAAGACATTATATCGAGGATAATATGTACACTATGCACATAGAAGAGGTGTTGTTGTTTGCCCAAATGTCGACTCTAGGGACAGTCACTTTGTATAGGCGACTATGGTTGGTATATTTCACCCTTACGTACTGGCTAGTCACTCTCCCTCAGTTTCACAAAATGTGTGTTGATAGACCCCATTGGAGACATGGACAGGCCCTGGTGCCACGCTTCGATGAGAGTATCAAGGATGTCACGACATTCTTTCCATGGAACCTCCTTATTATGGAGTACACCCGCTTTTTCACTAGTTATGATAGTCCTCGACCAACTCTGAGGTTTGTTAGGATACAAAGTAGATTCCCAATGCAAAGGAGGTCCTCTCATTAAAATTATATAACTGTTCCTGTATGACTATGTTCTTTTTATAAAACAGTTCATTTGTATGGTTACATAGCCGATCTTCATACGTCGTTGTCTTGATTATGTTTACGATTTATATGTTTGTGTCGGTTATGTTTACAATTTATATGTTTGTCTCTATACACTTTATATACCTACAAACCAATACACTTTATATGTTAATTTAAATCTAATAAATATAATCCTTTCTCTAAACATGTCATATCATTAAGTCTACTCTAAAAGGAATAGCATTGATTTCTATAATAATGCAATTTTGATATGCAATTGAATTACGATGTGAGATATGGAATGCAGATGTGTAAATTGTCAAGACTTGGATTGAAGACAATTTTCTCTCCTTCATGATGATGCAAGTATTTCAATGATTCGTTTAAGATAGATCAACAAGATTAATTAAGGAGGTTAGGTTTTAGAAATGCATTATTGGTACAATATAAACAATCCATTACATGTCATCAAAGGGAATGGGGCAAGATAATTGAAGACAACTCTAGACTCTGTGTATAACACTAAGAGATAGTATAAAATAATTTCATAAGTGATCGACAAGGAAACTTAAAAATTGAACATAAATTACATATAGTAGAAATTATTGACAAAGTTGTCAAACATGCTAAAGACAAAATAAATTGCCAGCCACACAGTCTGCGAAACAATGAATCCGCATAACATGTCGTGTTAGTGTAATCCGCCATTTCGCGGGGCGAAAGGAAATGGCAATCATGTAGTTCACGAATCAACAAATTAGACACTTTCGCCGTTTCATGGGGCAAAAGGAAATGGCGGCCAAGAAGTCCGCGAATCAGTAAAATCGGGTAAGATGTCGTGTTAGTCGATTTCGCCATTTTGCGGGGCAAAAGGAAATGGCAGCCAGATAGTCCACGAATCAACAAAATTGAGTAAGGCACTGTGTTAGTTGATTTCTCCATTTCGCAGGGCAAAAGGAAATGGTGGCTAGGTAGTCTGCGAATCAGCGAATTAGAATAACATGGCATGTTAGTCACTTTTGCCATTTCATAGGGTAAAAGGAAATGGCGGCCAAGAAGTCTATGAATTAGCGAAATCAGGTAAGACACCATGTTAGTCATTTTATCGTTTCATGGGGCAAAAGGAAATGGCGGCCAGACAGTCTGCGAATCAACGAAATTGGGTAAGATGTCATGTTAGTTGATTTCGCCATTTCACGGGGCAAAAGGAAATGGCAGCCAAGCAGTCCGCGAATCAGTGAATTAGACTAACATGGCATGTTAGTCACTTTCACCATTTCATGGGGCAAAAGGAAATTGTGGCCAAGCAGTTCGTGAATCAGCAAAATCGAGTAAGACGTCGTGTTAGTTGATTTCACCATTTCGTGGGGCAAAAGCAAATGGCAGCTAGGTAGTCCGCGAAATAGTAAAATTCACAGATTCGTAGACTGCCTGGCCGCCATTTCCGTTTGCCCCACAAAATGATGCAATCAACTAACACAAAGTCTTACCAGATTTCGTTGATTCGCAGACTACATGGCCACCGTTTCCTTTTGCCCTGCAAAATGGCGAAATCGACTAACATGCCATGTTAGTCAAATTCACTGATTTGCAGATTGCCTGGCCGCCACTTCCTTTTGCCCCGTGAAATGGCGAAATCGACTAACATGACCTCTTACTCGATTTTTTTGATTCATGGACTGCTTGGCTACCATTTCCTTTTGCCTCACAAAATGGTGAAATTGACTAACACGACGTCTTACTTGATTTTGCTGATTCACGGACTTCCTGGCCGCCATTTCCTTTTGCCCCGCGAAATGACGAAATCGACTAACACGACGTTTTACCCGATTTTGCTGATTCATCGACTTCTTGGTAGCCATTTCCTTTTCCCCGCAAAACGATGAAAGCGACTAACATGCCATGTTAGTATAATTCATTGATTCGTGGACTAATTGGCAGCCATTTCCTTTTGCCTCGTGAAATGGCGAAATCGACTAACACAACATGTTAGTCTAATTCTTTGATTCGCGGATGAAAGAAAATGTCGGCCAGGTTGTCCATGAAATAGCAAAGGCACATAACATGCTATGTTAGATGCTTTCGCCATTTTGTGAGGCCAAAGAAAAAGGCAAACATGCAATCTATGAATCAGCGAAGGCACATAACACGCTATGTTAGATGCTTTCGGCGTTTCACGAGGCCAAAGAAAAAGGTGGACACGTAGTCTGCGAATTAGTGAAGGTGCATAACATGCTATCTTAGACACTTTCTCTGTTGCGCAAGGCCAAAGAAATTTAAAATGGAGTATGACAGGTTTTTGAGGACATAAGTGATTGACAGCGCAAGTTAAAATTTTTGTAAGTGATCGACAATGCAACTTAAAAATGTCACAAGTGATGGACAAGGCAACTTAAAAATTTCATAAGCGATAACTCTATTTTCAGCTCCAAATTCTCATTCGAGGACGGAAATTCGCGAGGGTCGGCGGCAGAATTCGGAGACAAAATTGGATGGAAACTTGCAAGTAAGTATACAGTCTCTCCCTCAACCTCATATCTGTAGATGTGTGTTTGCAAGTGACAAATACAAAGAAAAAATGCCTAAACTAAAAGGGGAAACCAAGGACGGAGAAAGTCCAAAACGGGAGGTCAACCCAGAAAAAAAACCTAGGATAGTAAACCCAGCCAAGAGGTCACTGTTAGATGCATTTCCTGGTTTTGCAGATAAATCAGCTAAGTGTGTTTTTAAAGACACTTTAGAGGGATGGAGAGATGCTTTAATCCCAAATCTCGTAAAAGACCTGTTTTGGTTTTTCTATAAAAACATAAATGAGAAAATTCCAATATCAAACGCTTGGACATACGATGTAGCCAAATTAATTGTGCCAAATGTGCTTATAGACCATGATTTGATTCATGTATTGGCTGACAATTATGACCCTACCACTAATGTTTTGAGGATGCCAAGTGGGAAACCTTTGGTGGTAATTACTAGGTCTATGATTATTGATTGTTTCACATTGAACAAAGAAGCTCTCACTAAGGTAGACCTAGAACAATTTAAAATGGAGTATGATAGGTTCAGGAAAGATGAGATCCCATATCATAGGAGAAGGGGTTTGAAGAACCAACAGTTGATGGTTACAAGGAGCGAGCCATTCCCTGCCGATGATTTCCTTGGGTATTTCCAGAAAACCTACTTTGCCTCATGTCAGATTCTAGGGGAGGATGCCAATCCTAGGATTCCAGTGAGTTTTATGTACATGGCTATGAGAATTTAAAACTTGGATGTCAGTGTGGAGTTTGATTTTTCTTTGGAAATTTAGAGGAGAATACGAGGGTAGTTGGTGGCGAGGAAGGAGAAGAAGAGCAGCGATTTCCACCACTATTCCTTATTATGTCATCTTATCTTGTTTCAAAAAGGGCAGGCATTTGCAGAAAGATTGAAATTAGGAATATTGGACAAAAATGGATACAGGTTCCCAGTTCAGCTTTGGTATTACCTATGGGATAAGAGATGCATGGATTCAGATTACAAGGTCTTCTGTGACTCCTTTGTTTACAATATTCTTGCTATTTTCCATGGAGTGGTTGACAGATTGTCTCTTGGAATTAGGAAAGTATTGAGACCTTTGGCCTATGACTCTGAGAAGGGTCACACTCACAATTTTTTAGATTGGTTTTACATGGGCAAATATACTATTATTAGGGTCTATGGTTGTCCCCAGACTCCCATTTGCTGCCCATGTTTCTACCAGAGAGGCTTGCATTTTTGGAATTTATATGGCAGATGTTATGGTTGGAAAGAGAGCTGATTTTTCCAAGGAGGAAAGGATCATTTATGCCTCATCATGTGACATTTGGTGGATTCTTAATCGGATCCAACATGCTCTAAAAGTTACAAAGTTACTTAAAAATCAATTTCAAGCTGAGACATGGTAAGGAAAGAATGTGTGATCCTGAAAACCACATCGGTTGTGTTATTAAGTTAGTTTTACATGAGTTACTCATAGAAGAAGACCTGATCAGAAATCTCACATCAAATGGAGAAATTATGGATAGAAGGAAGAAGTGGGAAATCATAGCAAGAGTTGAAGAGGAAAAGAAACAAAAGGATCCATCTTTCCCTGGGTTCTATGTTGGTGTGACTAATGGGTTGGAGAGAATAGAATTGTGTTTCAAAAAATTTCAAAAAGATTTATTGCAAATCATCAGGTGTGGAAGGCCCACCATAAAAGGCCAAGGGCCCACCAAAGAAACCCGTAGGGGTTGTGATTAAAGAGGTAATATATAACAAATCCACGGGAGAAGTGCATGGAGAGAAGGACGATACACTTGAAGCTGCTACTGCATTGAGGGAACCACAGATAGAGGAACCATCTGATCAATCAAATATGGCTCCACCCAGGCACCATGAGAGGTACATGGCTATGAGGCCCAAGTAAGAAAAGAGGTAAATCCCATCAATACTAGCAATGAAAGAGTGGCCATGTCAATGAGGTTCCTTGAGGATGACAATTTCATCCATAGTCGGGAATTTAAAGATTTCTGGTTAAAGAGCAAAATGAAGGAATTTGAAGAGACGAAACAAGTGAACCTTAGGGGAGTAGAGGAAACAAAACATAAAGAGGTGATTTCTCAAACTTTGAAAGAAATGAGATTGGATGAAACAAACTTGACCCTTGCAGAAGCAAGAGAAATGATTTTAAACAATAACATGCTCATAATTCTAGGAATGACCATGAAACAAATGTTCTTGTTGGATCAAGCCAGGCAACAAGATGATCCAATGCTAATTCCTGAATTTGATTCAGATGAAAGGGTGAGTGGAACAGGGTATAATCCCAAAACTAAGATATTAGCCTTATGGGCGAGCTCTAAAACTACTCGTAAGACAAAGTTGGTTGATTTGGTAAAGGAAACTCAAGGGGAAACACTTTTCAAATCCATAAAAGAAACATCTGTTACTACTTATCAGATTTCCATTAGTTTTATGTCAAAGTTATACTATATACTACTATTACTGAAATATTCAGTCGATATGCACAGTCTAGTCGGTTACAGAAGAAAGCAGTCACAGAACGCAGTATACACCGAGCTGTCTACCGAGTATCTTTTCATGTCTACTGAGCAGCAAAGATGACACATCGAGTTGATATACACCGAGTGAAATGTGTTACTAGATTCATTGAACTTGGACATGCATGTGAAAACGTGTTACAAGATCGAGGCACTTCTAACCGTTATCACATTGGAAATTGCACTAGAAGATTGTGTATGATTTTGAGGTCATCTAACCAATGAAATATTTTACATGATTATTCATTCAATAAATCGTGTTTGTAAGATCAAAGCAATGAATTGGATCACCGTCTTAAGAGATCTATTTATACAACATGAGTTAAAGGTGTATGTATGAGTGTAAGAAGACTATTACATAGACACCGAGGTCATTGAGAAGGTTTTCATATAACAGTCGAAGAACAGAGTAAATAGAAGGGTTTACCGAGTTACTATATGGGTTATCGAGGTATGCTAGAAGCAAGGTAATCTATTCCGAGCACATAGAATCTGCTATAACATTTCAAATGTAAAGTTGCATATATTTGTAATAATTTTATTGTAATATTGTGAAGTTGTAAGAGATAACTTTAATAGGGTAAAAGACTCTAATCAAGTCTATAAATTGTAAAGCCTCTAACTAGGTGCAACATTTAGATTAAGTGTTGTAAAATCTTTTAGCAAGGTAGATCTAATAGATCTTATTACTCCTAATAGGGTAAGCTATCAGAAATAGCTAATCATGTAGCTCTAACCGAGCACTCTTTATTATTGCAGTAGTGAAGTTGTGGGTGCCATCCCCACCACAGTTTTTCTCTCTAACCAAGAGTTTCTGCGTAACCAAAATATATGTGTTATGGAGTGAATCATTTATGATTGTTATCTATTTGTTTTATCTTTATATTATGTTACTGCTCTATTCAGTTTATGCATAACAATAAATTTATTATTCAAGAAAAGTTTTGGAGTACTGATTCACCCCTCCCCTCTCAGTACATTAGCTTTCCATATTGGGCCTAACAATTGGTATCAGAGCTTGAATCTTGGAAAAAGGTTTAACTGCCTAAAGAGAAAGATCTTATCAATGGAAGGCTATAAAAAATCTTGGAGGATTGTGTATCTGCAAGAAGAGGTGGATCATGCTAATCAAGTGATTGTAGACATGCAGAGGCAAATGCAAAAAACTCTAAAAGTAAGAAGAAGATTATCTGATGATTTGCAGGACTCTCAAGAGTTAGTGGAACAAATTGAGACATCATCTGAGAACAGTATATCTGAAGAAACTGAAGAAATGATTGGAGTATTGAAAGAAAAGAACAAAGCATTGGCTGATCAACTAAAAGCAATAAAAAGAGAACATGAACATTTCAGCACACAGATGACTGCAAATCTAGATACATTAAGAACAATTGAGGATAAAGTAAGAGATCTAGAAATAGAGAAACAACAACTTGAAGTCTTAGTATCTGATAAGAATGATGAAATCTCAAGGTTGACTGGAATTCAACAAAACCTATCAGATCAACTAGGTTATGCACATCATGAAGCAATTTTGAAAAATGATAAGAACCAAGCATTAAGACTTGAAGTATCAAGGTTGACTGATGAACTTGAAATAGAGAAGAAATACAAAGAAACACCGAAGAAGAGTTATGAAGCATCAAAGATGTTGGATGATCAACTGAATACAAGAAGACCCAACAGAGATGTAGGACTCAGTTACAAAGGAAAAGACTCTACTGAGAAAGGAATTCATACTACTGAGAGAGGAGAATCATCAAAGCAAGTTGGAAATAGGAATAAAATCAAAAGAAAGAAGCCTATCTACAACTACTATGGAAATCAAGGTCACACTGCCAACATATGCCAAATCAGAAAAGGTAAGCAACCGAATGTCACTAAGTCCAATGCTTATTGTTACAATTACAATAAATATGGTCACACATCTAATCAATGTAGGACAAAGTCTGTTAACAATTATCAGAAGACAAAATTCAAAGGGTTTTGTAGAAACTGCAATAGATATGGACATAGTACCAAGAAGTGTTGGCTTAAGCAAAAGAACTACATGTGGTATGCACACCGAGCAAATGCTAGAGGTTACCGAACTCACACACATCCTTACCGACAGTATTTAGTAGTACCATGGGATTAAAATACAAGGATATGGTGTGAATGTTGTGGAAGATATGGACATATTAGTGCTAACTATTTTATAAGGTTTGGAATGTACAACCGAAGATCATGGAGAAATCTTGGTATGGCATGTTTTCATTGTCACAAAGTTGGACATTTAGCTTGAGATTGCAGAGATCAACCTAGAAAAGACACTAAAGAAATAAAAGAAAAATTAAAGATGATTTGGAAAAAGAAGGAAATTGTGTCAAATGAAGAAAGCACCTTACCTACCGAGTTAGGTGCTCCTATTCCAAATTAATCGGTAAAGGTATGAAGGGACTACATTCTCTGAAGGTTAAAATCACAACAGTTCCTATTCTATTATGTACTAAATTCAAAATCTGCATAGTTAAGATGTAATAGTAAGTTTGAAATTCTATCAAAGTCTTTTGAAGCACTTTACAGAAAACCTGTCAAGTCGGTGAATACAAGAAGCTTGTCAAGTCGGTAAATGAAGGAAGTTTGGTTACTCGGTTAAAATGGAAAAAGGAGAGTAAATTGGTTAAAGGTGAATAGAGTGCATTTAATGTTTTTGACCTAACCCGCACAGAGCCCGATAAGGTATTTTGTGTACTTAAAAGCATTCTCGCGGTCATTTACACTTACCAAAGTTTTTGAGAGAGCATAGCAAGCGATTCCAAGGCGATCAAAACTTCATTCAAAGTGAATCCAAGGTATTTACATCAAATCTCAACACATTGTTAAGCTAATTTACCAAACGTATCTAGTTGCCATTATCTACTAAGTGTAAAGCATCTGTCGTTTGAAATCCTGAAACCCTAAGGACTCTTTACTAGTTTTTTTCCTGAAATCTTAAATGGCGCCCAAGATCCAAGATCCCATAGTTGTCAAGAATGTAGAGAAGCCCTCACTGAAATACTCTTTGACTCCCAAAGTCGCTTCTGAATCGGATGACAAAACTGCCTTTTCACTCATCCCAGACAGAGTGTTGTTAGTCGAAGATGTGAGATTCTTCACCAAATGCCGTGTTGAAGAACTCGGCCATGTTGAAATCAGAGACACCTATGATGAGCTATGTCCCGATGGTGTATTGAACAACAAGTATGAACACATCAAAATCAAAGGATTAACTAAAGCCCTAACCTACCCTCGTGTGTTCAAACCCCAGTGGGTCAAGTTTGTTCTGAGTAGAGTTCATGATGATTTCATGTGGCTAGAAGAGCAACCATTCAAGATAACCAAGGAAATTATTCATCTGATTCCTAGTTACCCTATCTATGATCATGCCCGAGCCCAGAAGATGATATCACAGAAGGAATTGATCAGTTTAACTGGAGTAGAATCTGATTACAGAGGACTGAAACTGAACAATGTCACTAATACAGAACTTAAGTTTTCTATTAGAGTAATTGGTTACTATTTCTTCCAATCGGCAAGGGAAAATAGTGTACCCTCTACAACAGTTGACTAAGCTTATAAAATTGTGAAAAAGGGAATGAAAATTGACTTATGTGAGGTGTTATTGAAGAATCTGTTTGAGAATCTGAACACAATTAGGAAGTCGAAGAAGAACAACTCGACTAATACTCTAAAGTTTGGATCACTACTGGTATGCATGCTTTTCTACTTTGAAAAATTCTTTCCATCAGTCGGTAAAGTAGTTTGGGAGCTACACCGACCAATCACCCATCAGATTAATGACTTCATCAAGAAGTTAGGAGATAATTTCAATGATATCATGGATGATTACTTCAGTAAATTTCAAGAGAAAATGCATAACAGGTACCAAATCCCACCCCAACTAGTAGAGAAATACAAGAATGATATATGTTTTGAAGTTGACATCGATTACTGTTATGTGAATGTTGTGGAACCGAGGACTCAATCCTTGTCACTAATGGGTTACAAGATTGACTTTGACATCACTAAACAACAAATTGATGCATTTCTTACATTGCCCGGACATGCTACCGAGCTAAGATATGGTACCTATGAGGAAGTAAAGGAAAAGGTAAAGATGAATATTGTAGTGCCTAAAGCTACAAGAAAGGAAACAAAGATGATTAATGCATTATCTGAGAAATTTAGAGAAGAGTCTTCCTCTACACTTGTCAAAGGCACTCTTGCCATCACCGAAGAGGAATCGGAAGCTCAAGAGGCAGCTATAACATTAAGCACCGAATTGCCTAAGGGTAAAGTGTTAAAAAGAAAGAAACAGGACACTTCAAAGGCCCTACCGACTCCTCCAACCAAGAGACCTAACACAAGAGTAGCTGCAACATCATCGGGTAAGAAACAAAAGAGTGTTACTACTCCCAAGGTAACAAAGACCTACAAGAAATCTACTCGGAGACTCATTTTGGCAAAAGAGTCTAGTGATACAGAATCAGAGGATGCAAACAAATTCTAGATTGTCAAGAGCAAGAAGGTAAATATACATAGTGTTGAAAACTTTTGTGCTAATCTGAAAGAATATGGTGGATTTGGTTCATTTAGATATGTCAAGTATGAAACTAGAAATAATGATGAGAAGAGACAAATTGAAGAAGCTGTCATCTGCACACTTCTAAAGTTTCAGTTAGCTCCATTGGAACTTGCAAAGTCACTTCCAAATGAACTATATCTGCATATTGATAATAGGTGGAAGTATGCAATGGACTCAGAGAAACAAATTAGAGAAAGAAGTCTAGTCCATCTCTTTCCTGATATGTCAGTAGCTAAAATAAAGGAACATCTGACAACCTACAATTCAAAATTTCTTGTCAAACAGAGAGCCTTAAAACTGATGAATGGGCTATATATTGACGTAGAAAATGAGACAAAAGCAAAGTGGCAGGAAATCTTCAAAATCATGGATGTCAGTGAACAAACTATAGTTGAAATCATTGATGTCACCAAGCATGATCCTAATGTCACCGAGCAAGGTCCTGATGCTACCGAACAAGACCCTGCTGACACTATTCAAATGGATGAAGATGTCATGGATACAGAAGCACCAGAGCAGGAAATGATAGAAGGCACTACATATGCAAAACTTGTATCTAGTGAATCCATTTTAGAACAAACTCAGCCTTATCCACTAGTCAAGCAACTTGTCTCTACCAAAGCTCCTCAGGATACAACAAGGCACTGAAGGTGACAAGTCTACAACAGGAGAAGATACTACTCTAGAATAGACCTCACAAGCACCTTCAAGCACTGAAAATGTTACAGCTAAGACACCCAGTACCGAGACACCAAAAGACACCACAGAGGCTACAGGAACTGACCAAAGGGTTGCCTCTACCAAGAAAACTACCGAAGGTCAGCAAGCCTCCCAAGCTATTGTCTTGGTCCAACCAGCCAAAGGTAAAGAAAAGAAAGTGAAAAAGCATAGTTTCAAAGTTGATTTGTCTAAACCAATAGTGTTGCCCAATGTGGATATATCAAAATTAAAGGGGCAAGCACTCATTGATTTTGGTGAACTGTGCAAAGAAAAGGCCGAACAAGAAAAACAAATGGCCATACAAAAGAAGAATAAAGTACTTCAGAAGGTGAAGACACTGCTATTAGATACGCTACCTATAGCTAGAGTGTCAACCAATGTAGCCATCCATATTCAACTAGATGAACTCCTTAATCAAATAGAAACATCCAGAGTTGATGCATCTGAGTATTTGAGCAAGCTAAAAGACAAGGAGCTCACTACAAAAATGATAGAAGAAGTACAAAAAGCTATAGCCATTGGCAAAGTCAAACTTGTCAAATTTATTGCTGAATTGACTCCTCAACTCAAGCACATTCATTATTTATTTCAGAAACTCTACACATTTTCTTTATTCATTAAAGACATCAAGAATAAAATAGAGACAATTGAGAAAGAGATCACCGATCTCTCAAGCAAGTTGACCATAGAGCCAAATTCAATTCAAATTTTTTATACAAGGTTACAACAACTCAAGGCTCAATAATTGGACTTAAGAAATGAAGAACACAAGATCAGGATGGACATAATGACACTTCAGACATTATTCCTTCCACATCTTTCATCAGTCCAAGAATAGATCAACCGAGCCACACACTTGTCTACTACACTAGAGGGAAGCACTCTTGATGGCTTAATATCACTATTAGCTGATATTCAAGTGCAAAATTATTTAATGGACATTGTAAAGGATGCACTCTCTGTCGCTCTCACCGATGCTCGGAACAAGTACAAATCCATTTTTGACTAGTTACCGCCCTCAGATGGAAATTAAGTTTTTGATGTTTGTCAAAAAGGGGGAGTAATATGATAGTCTTGAGAGAAATACAATATATTTGAGGGAGTGATACAGTTTTGATACAGTATTGAGAGAATGATATAGTATTTAGAGTATAGTATACAGGGGGAGTATACCGAGCAGAATAAGTAGAGTATCCAAGAGCAGTATACATGACAGTAAGCAAAGCACACAAGAACATAACCAAGCATGCAAAATCAGATTTATGTATAGTATAATGACAAGGGGAGTATATCTGGATATATTATTTTATTGACTATTGTATATACTGTCAAGTGTAGTCATTTTGCAAAGTATATAGATTTTTGAGTTATAACTTTGAAAGTAGTTTTTGTCAAACATCTCAACTAATGTCAAAAGGGAAGATTGTTACTACTTATCAGATTGCCATTAGTTTTATGTCAAAGTTATACTATATACTCTAGTTGGTTACTATTACCGAAATATTCAGTTGGTATGCACAGTCTAGTCAGTTACAGAAGAAAGCAGTCACAGAACGCAGTATACACTGGGCTATCTACCAAGTATCTTTTCATGTCTACCGAGCAGCAAAGATGACACACCGAGTTGATATACACCGAGTGAAATGTGTTACCAGATTCATTGAACCTGGACATGCATATGAAAACGTGTTACAAGATCGAGGCACTTCTAACTGTTATCACATTGGAAATTGCACTAGAAGATTGTGTATGATTTCGAGGTCATCTAACCAATGAAATATTTTACATGATTATTCATTCAATAAATCATGTTTGTAAGATCGAAGCAATGAATTGGATCACCATCTTAAGAGATCTATTTATACAGCATGAGTTAAAGGTGTATGTATGAGTGTAAGAAGACTGTAACATAGACACAGAGGTCACCGAGAAGGTTTTCAGAGAACAGTCGAAGAACAGAGTAAACAGAAGGGTTTACCGAGTTACTATATGGGTTACTAAGGTATGCTAGAAGAAAGGTAATCTATTCTGAGCACATAGAATCTATTATAACATTTCAGATGTAAAGTTGCAGATATTTGTAATGATTTTATTGTAATATTGTGAAGTTGTAAGAGAAACCTTTAACAGGGTAAAAGATTGTAATCAAGTCTATAAATTGTAAAGCCTCTAACCAGGTGCAACATTTAGATTAAATGTTGTAAAATCCTTCAACAAGGTAGATCTAATAGATCTTGTTACTCCTAACAGGGTAAGCTATTAGAAATAGCTAATCATGTAGCTCTAACCGAGCACTCTTTATTATTGCAGTAGTGAAGTTGTGGGTGCCATCCCCACCGCAATTTTTCTCTCTAACCAAGAGTTTCTGCGTAACCAAAATATATGTGTTATGGAGTGAATCATGTATGATTGTTATTTGTTTTATCTTTATATTATGTTACTGCACTATTCAGTTTATGCATAACAATAAATTTATTATTCAAGAAAAGTTTTGGAGTACTGATTCACCCCTCCCCTCTCAGTACATTAGCTTTCCATATTGGGCCTAACAACATCTCCATTAGAGGCCACAACAATGACCATGCACTCTGCAATGTTTACGAGGGATGCAATAAAGCAGATGGAACGAAAGTTACACGAACTAGAGGCTGGGAAAAAGGATATGAATGATGAAATAAACAGGTTATATATTGAGAATGCTACGTTGAGAGGAAGGCTGGAAGGTCAGCCTAACAATAAAAATAAGGCAATCATTCTGCATACGCATGCCCCTTCAAAGAAAATTGATAAAACATGTGACAACAAAGAGTGGACTAAAGAAAAGAAGAAATATGAGAAAGAGATACAGGATATGAGGGCAGCCAATGAGGAGATCCTCCAAAAAATGGCACGAGAAACTCTGCAAGTTTTTGAACAAATTCTCCTACACAGGTCAACTTTATAGTTGAGAAATTGGAAGAGATATATGGGAGTTATCAGACTTTGTTGAAGATGTTAGAAGTGTTAAAAGAAAATAGGCCCAATTTGGAAAACCTGTCAAATAGGTGGCAACCTGCATATGTGACATTGGAAATGCTATGCAAGGTGACTTAGAGAAACCCTGATGCTGAACTGAAAATAAAAGAAACTTGGAAAATGGTGAAAACAATCTAAAGTGGACTCAATGATGTCAGAAGTATGGAAAAAAAGGTGAGAGCGTATATTGATTATTTTCACACATTTGAGCATTGGACTATCCCTCATATCATGGACATTGACAAGCATATCCAGGACTTCGATGATTGGAAGAGTGACTTTGCCCAGATTGTAGGAAAGATCTCTGCACATTTGAAGGAGGAAGGAGATGTCAATGTCGAGCTGTTTCATGTGTTTCAAGATGAGATTATAAATGTGGATTTTGGTTATGCCAGGTTTGTTGTAGAGGTGAGGAATTTAACAGACAAGAGGTTGAAAGATCATTTGATGAATATGCCCATCATTCTGAACTTTCAGTGGCCTAGTGATTATGAAGTTTACCAATGGAAAGTGACTCATCTGAATGTGCTTGCAAACCAATAACAGAGATTGTGAGGCGCGAAATCCAAGAGTTGCAATCTTCTTCAAATTTTCATTTCTCATTTCTCTCATTTCTCCATTATGTCAATTAGTTATGAAGAAGTGTCTTGTAATGGTTTGAAGCTTGTTGCTTATCCCAATTTTATATAAAAGGGATAAATCGAGATATCCCGACGAAGAAGAATAAGTTATTGAGATAAAAGAAAGGTTTTGCAGAGGGAAATATAAACTGGGATGACATATCTTGATGAACTGTTGTCTCATGAGAGTTGAAAACTGAAAGAGTGGTTTGCTATTTAATGCTTGCAAGTATAGTTTGTATATCTATGGATCACATGAATTAAATATTGTTTAAACCGTATAGCACACTAGCAAAAGATAATTCACAGAGAACATACATTTTAAGTTTCCAGAGACTAGAGCAGAGAATTGTGATCATAGAGATGGATACATTGAGTTCAACCAGGAAGAAAAGGGCGGCAAAGAGTTCAGAGTCCAAGGCGAAAAGGACTAAGACAAAAGATGCACCTCCTGTGAGAAGATTGAATGAAGATATGATTCAGCAAATGCAAGCACCTAGCCCGAAGTCCAGAAGGTCGAAGCAACACCTACCTGGGAGAGACCAATTGGAAGATAAATACAGAGAGGTTGGGGATGTTTGGACAAAGGTGAGGGGGTATGAATTGTTCCTTTTTCATTACCTAAGGAGATACAAGGAGATTCCACTTTGTAATCCATGAATGAAAAATTTGGGTAAGTTAACTGTCCCAAATGTTTTGGTAAACATAAGGTTGCTGGAGGTTATGGTTAGGAACTATAATTCTGCGAAGATATGTATTCAATTCCTGAATGGTGATGCTTTCATTAGGTTTTCCGCTAATACTATAAATGAGGTTTTCAATTTAGACCAAAACCCTGACAAACCCTTGTCTTTTGGGGGTTTAGAAGAAGAGTATCTTAGGATGGACACCACATACACTGGTTGGAAACTAGCCAATCATAAAACACAGCCAGGGAATCTTACTGAGGAAGATGGGCCTCCTTTCAATATTGATTTATTTAGCCATTACTTGCAGTATACATACATGTCATGCAGACAAGTAGGAGGAGTTGAGGTACCTGATTTGGCTAGTATTGGGCCACTAGTTTTATCCTCTGACATACAAATATATGAACCCAGGCCCTTTAAATATGTTGTATACCTGGTAGAAAAATTGCATGAAGTTTTTTTAAACCTAAGAGATAATCAGAACCCTAATTTCAAATTTTACTCATTGCTAATGCATTTGATTATGTTCTATGGACATACAAGTGGTTTATGGCCTGGAGACCTCAAATTAAATACAAGGAACAAAGAAGGTGAAGAACAACCTATGAAAATGTGGACATCACTCTAGGACTCTCGATATATGAGATCCAATTACATTAAATTTGAAGAGCTCATAGTAAAACCATTGTATAAAATATATAGAGTTCCTTGTGAAGGATCCATTTATGAGGAAATTAAGAGATTCTTAAGGCCTAAGGACTTTGATGACAGTAAAATTGTTGACCACAATTAGGGTGACTGGTTTGTAAACAAAGATTTCACATGCTTCAGAATATTTGGATTTGAAGGAAGCCCTTATATGCTGCCCAAATTAGTCCCAGACAGGATAACCTATTTAGAGATTGTACGACAGCTAAGTGTGTCAAATGCTAAGCATTTTGTTGATCAGCACAAACAAGCTTTCATGCCTAGAACATTAAGTTTTGGTGATTTTACAATTGTGTCCACAAAAGCTTATGAAATCATCGATAGAAAACTAATGGAAGAATATAACCTATTTGAGCATTATGCTAGAAAAAATTATGATCTTGAAGGTTATATACATTCTTGCAAGAAGAGACAAAATCTGGGAGATTATCTGCACTCAAGTGTGGAGGCAAAATATATTTTTAGAAATATGGAAGATATAGAAGCCCAAGATGTAATCGATAAACTAAATAAGGAGTTGGCAGAAAATATTTTTTTTTTGCAGGAAATTGGAATTGAAGAGGAAGAAGCAGAGAGTGAATCTGATGAGAGTGGAGCCATCTCTAGGTATCAAGTACCAGAGAAGGAAGAGGAACCCAATGTGCATGAACAAATTGTGACAAAACTATAGATTCATGGTGACTCTAGGTTGGAAGAATATTCTGCCTTTGTTACAGATGATGTTTTTATTAAATCAAAAGAATTAAAATCATTTTTATATAATTTCAAGGGAAAGAAACTGAGGGATTCCATTCCCAACATCACACTAGAAAATGAAGCCAAATTGCTGAGAAGGTTGAAAGAGGAAATAGATACTGAGTTGGTCACAATGAACCCTTAGAAGGGAAAGCAGTTTCTCACAGAGGCTGGAGTGATTTTGTTTCTTGGATGGGATCTTAGTGCTTCTTTCATTTTTGATAGTTTTCTACATTTAGAGAATAAGGATTTTAATTTAGATGTACAAGGTGTTAATGATGTATTTGTTGGATCACGGTTTGATCAAGATGAAGAAGCTCCATAGTTATGGGCTTTGTAACCCCTAATAAAAGGCCTAAAATCATTGATGTTGATAAATCTTTTGGCCATATGATGAATGTTAAGGTTGGGGAGATTGACCCTATTGTTTTTGTAGATATTGGAGTTGATGTTTCAAAATTCAACAGGGCACAAATGGTCAGGATAGTAAGTGAAAGAGACCTATATAAAGGACTGTATGAAGAAACAATAAGAAGAAGTGGACAGCCAGTACCACGGGTTCTTTCTCCCGATAACTCATAGTGGAAGAAGTGCAAAGAGCTACAACAAGAAAATAAAAAGTTACTCAGACAAATGCAGATTGTAAGTGGATACTACCTCTGTATTCCTAACCAAAAGATCTGAGACCCTACAAGGTTTTCAGGGAGAATTCTGGATAGTTGTTCAAAAGAATGTGGATAATGCAGTTTTGCATAACAATATTCAAAATAGATTGGGAACTAAATTGCATGATAGGACAATGGCAAAAGTAGAATCCAACGAAATTGAAAAGATAGAAAGATTGCTGGTGAAACACAATGAATTTGATGAACAGTTACAATATTAATATGATGAATGTAAATAGTGCAACAGGGTTTCCCAGAGTTGATTGATAAGAATGGAGAGATTAAAGACATAGACAAATGGATCTCAGAGTGCCGAAGTCTTCTCAATGCTGCCCTCAATATTGCCCAGATTGATGTTGTTGAATTAAAGGGGACTATGGAACAAATGGAAAAGTTTATCACATGGGAGATTGTTGTTAGGAACCCGATCCAAGATGTAGACACCTACAAATCAGAAGAGTACTTGAAGCATATTAAAAAATATGGTGAGGCCCTTAAAGATTAAAATTTTTCCCAAATATTTCAAACTGTTATTTTTGAATTCTTTTATGTAATGAGTTCAGTGGTCAAGCTAGTTTAGTTAGTTAGCTTCTTAGTTTTTAGTTAGGTTTAGTTAGTTGGATTCCAAATGAAAGGGTATGCCTTTTCATTATGGAAGTGAATCCTCATTTATATGTAGAGGATATTTCTAGAAAGAGGGGATAGTGTACATTTTCTATTACTTTTTAAAGATAATATCTTATGTGGTACTTATGCAAGTTGTTTTTGGAAATACTAAATTGGAGGAAAATATGTGTTGAGACCAACTGATTTCATCTTTCATTCTCAATATAAAAATCAACTATTTCTTTATCTCTGATGGTATCTACCTTTCAACTAGTTGATCAGTTCCCTGTGATAAATCTATTTAACTAGATTAATTTGATGTGCTATCTTATGTACTTGTGATTTAGTTTATTTTTCATTTTGAATATCAGTTTGAAGGGTTGATTGACAAACTTCAGATTGTCTTATTGGTCTTTTAGAGAGAAGTTAAATTCAATAAGACTGAAATGCATATTATATTCTGATTACAACTTATACAGATGCCCTTGAAGTGATGGTCTTGTTATAAGAACAAGTTATAAAAACTATCTCCAGGGTTATACGTAGAATTTCTACATTGAAGTGGTGTGAAATTAATTAGGGATGAAGGCACTAGTCTTTTGTTGATTTGATGTGATTAAATCGGGTATTTTCAGAGAAATCTTCATTAAAGGAAGCATACTTTAAATTCATATAAGCATATCTCTTACAATCCTTCATTTATAAATAAGCATTTTTCAGTCTTCAATAAGAAACTATTATAAGCAGATGGAAGTTAAGAAAAATTTCCATCTTGCAATTACTGGTTCTTTTAAATCCGCTATATAAAAAAATTTAACCTACATATTTAGGTTTCACGTATAGGTTCACCCGCCTTTGTTTAGCAAAGCATAAAGTATAGGGGAATTTGATCTATCCGTCATTCCCATTTGTTCGCCAAGATTGATTTAGAAGTCATTAAGAGAAGAGGCAAAACCATTCATCATACAAGACGTGTAGAAAAGCCACATATAACCATTCAAAAAGCATGAAAAAGTGTACAAGAAACCACTCATTAACCATTGAAGCTATTTAAGTGAAGTCAATAACATTTATTGAAAATAACCATTCATGAAGCATACAAAGTGTTTTCTTAAATGAAAGAATATGTTTGATTACAAACAGTCTGCACCACTACTGACGTTTTATTCAACAGGGGTCAACAATATACATCTAGAAAACTTTTGTAATAGTACAAGCCTCTTATGGAGGCAGAGGTTGAGTATTTAAATAACTTTTGTTTCCCCCAGTGGTCAGAGTAAGAGGAGGCACATCATTCCCATCATATTCATCGATTATGAAGGCATACACCTCCTCATACCTCTGTTTCCAGTACTGAGCGCGTTGCACACAAACATCTAGCATGCCCTGCATCTGGTCACTTATGATTTTTTTGCTTTTAGCGCACAGCTCATGCACTACCTCCTATCTCTCATTCACCATCTATAGTTTACACACTTCCAACTCAAGATCCGTATTCTTATCGTCGAAGTCCATGACCTTGTTATTGAGTTCCAGGGTAAGTGCACAAAGATGGTGGTAAAAAATGGGGGTATAATTGGACACTTTTTTTCTGAAATTAGGTGAACATGAACTTGGAGGCAAAATTTGAAAGTCATCTTGAATGTGTTACCGTGACAAATAAGGAAACCTGCAATAATATTCTTCTTGAATGTGTTTTTAATGAGTAGAGAAGATGTGGAAAATAGTGTCAACAAAACAACATGATGAGTCAGAGTACCTACAATATGTTTTTTAGAAGGAAACAACAGGTGGGAAGAGAAAGAGGGAGAGTAACACAAATGATGTCCTCAAGAATTATAGTGGTGGGTATGCGAGAGTTCCCATGTTGTTACACAATGCCTGTCACCTAAAGAAATTAAAGTTTGTTGTATGCATGGCAGTGGTAGTATATGATGATCATCACTTGTCAAACAACTTGGAATGATACATACCCATGAATAAATCAAGTGTGTAATTCTTATAGTCACAATCGAGATCAGTCTTATAACCTTGCAAATTTAATAGCATCATATGTTTTAGAACTTAGGCAGTACTCTTAGGGTTAGGTCAAGCTCTTACACTTGCTTTTTAGTGAAGCCTCATTATTTGTTCACTTGGAGTCTCATTGTATGATTGTCTATTCATAACTTTAAATTTAATATATCATTTTATTAGCCCACCATATGACCCCTTAGGTGCCATTAGAGGTCGTATTGTTTCCTAACCTTAAGACACCATGCGACCCATAACAACACCATATGGTGTCCTAAGGGGTCATAGGATGTCATATGACCCCTTGGGACACTAATGACCCATAACAACACCATATGGTGTTCTAAAGGGTCATATGGTGTTCTATGACCCCTTAGGACACTATTTGGTGTCGTTATAGGTCCTATGGTGTGCTAAGGAATAATATAGTGTCATATGACCCCTTAGATTTTTTTAGGGGTCATATTGTGTTCTAAGGGTCATATTGTGTCATGGATTCGATATCTCTTCCCCTCTCTCCCCCCTCCTTCTTCTCTCTCTCTCTCTTCCTCTCTCCATACACCATCCCTCTCTCTCTCTCTCACTCTCTCCCCTTCTCCCTTCCTCCATACCCCATCCCCCTTTCTC